>NC_057849.1:320780809-321405809 GCF_015237465.2 Chelonia mydas
GCGCTTGTGGATCACCGTGGGCATTTCATTGACATTAACGCAGGCTGGCCCGGAAAGGTGCATGACGCACACATCTTTTGGAACACTGGCCTGTTCAGGAAGCTGCAAGCTGGGACTTTTCTCCCAGACCAGAAGATCATCGTAGGGGAAGTCGAAATGCCCATTGTGATCCTTGGAGACCCCGCTCACCCTTTAATGCCATGGCTCTTGAAACCCTACCCAGTGAGCCTTGACAGCAGCAAGGAGCTGTTCAACAACATTCTGAACTGGTGCAGAATGACTGTGGAGTGTGCTTTTGGCCATTTAAAGGGCCGCTGGCCCTCTCTGTATGGGAAGCTGGACCTGGCTGATGACAGCATCCCCGCGGTTATATCCGCGTGCTGTACCCTCCATAACCTTTGTGAAGGGAAGGGTGAACGATTCACTCAGGCATGGAACTCGGAGGTTCAACACCTGGAGGCTGAATTTGAACAGCCAGAGAGCAGGGCTATTAGGGGGCCCAGCGCGGGGCTTCAAGGATTAGGGATGCCTTGAGGGAGCAATCTGAGGCTGAAAGCCACCAGTAATGTCTGGTGCCCTGCATGGGAGTGAAGTGCAGTGGTTCCAATGTTAGTAAGAATCTGTGTTTGCTACGTATGATACACTGACTTGCAGTGCCTGTTGCTTTCCTGGGCTAAGGTATCTTTTATGTTATGCAATAATAAAGAATGTTTTCAAAGCCAAAAAATCCATTTATTGTAAAGAAAATTCATGTATTGAAAAGAAACACAACTGCTTGGGAAACCGAAAGGGCAAGGGGGTGGAGTGGGGAACAGTACAATCACAGGTATGCGTATGTCCTGTTATCATACTCAGCCTTCCTGTCTGGAGTGCTGTGCAATGAATGCTGCACTTCAGGATGGCTACACTGCATGGTGATGGGGGCGGAGTGCAGTGGGTAAGGGTCGTAGTTTTCAGGGCTGGGTGGTGAAGCTAGAGGTGTTGGAGGCAGCTGGTGGTGATAAGAACCTGGATGTTGGGGAAAGTGGGTTGGAGGTGACATGGGGACACAAGGGAAAGAATTTTGGGACAAGGGCTGCAGGGGGGTGGGGTGGGAATGGTAGTGCTCTGCCTGCATGGCTACAAGTGCCTAGATAGAGTCCGCTTGGTGCTTTATTATGCTTATCAGCCGATCCGTGCTTTGCTGCCAGAGCTCTGCGCTTTTGTGCCAGGGCTCCTCATTCTGCTGGCGGATCCTCCTTTCGCTGTCCCGCCACTCCTGCACTTTTTGATTTTCATTACTTGAATGCTGCAATACTTCATGCAACATGTCTTCCTTGCTTCTACATGGCCTCTTTCTGATTCTTTGGAGTCTTTCAGCTGCTGATAACATGGACAGCTGAGATCTCAAGGTTGCATCTGTAAAGGCAAAATGGAACACTTAACAGAGGCAGCATTGTTCACACCAGACAGAGCAATGATTCCCCCGTACTTAAGGGCAGGGACAGTCTACACAATAGCATAATTTGCCCATCCCAAAGCGAGCGCACATAACCCATGGGAGCCCCAAAATGGTGAGTAAGCACAGGGTCAAGCGTGACTGATTGTTTCACGGCCGTACTGTCCTTTGGGTTTCCGTGCCTTGGGGAGAGCCAACAGCTGCAGGGGACCCCTATACTGAACACTGTCCCCACATTTTCCAGAGGAGTTCGTCTTGGAAGATATCTCACTGCTGAGGGTGACCTGGGAAGCAAGGGAGAGTTTTCTATTACAATGCGGCTTCCGCTCTGGCCTATATGCAGCTAGCCTGTGTGCAGCAATGGTCCCCCCAACCCTCACGGCACAGTGGCGCGGACATGTTAGCCTTACTGGGACAAGGACCACAGGGGCTCTCCCACAAAACCTGCACAAGTGCATTGCCCAACTTCTGGATGAGACCTTTGAGGAGATCACTGATGTCGATTACCGCGATGTGAGAGAGCACATCAACGCCCTATTCCGCATCCAGGCATGTATGCAGCCCTAACCCTCCTCGCCCCAAGAGCTCGCACGGAATAACTTCCTTCCCAAAATAAAAGCCGCTTACTGGGAACCTCATCTGGTGTTTGTCCTTCCCCAAGCACTGGCCGCCGCGACTGGCTACCTTTCTCCTGGCTTGAGAACAGCTCCTGGCTGCATGCATCTAGGACGCCGGGGTGTCTTCCTTCGCCTCAGCACCCTCACTCCCACTTTGCTCCTCCTCCTCCTCCTCCTGCCTTGTTGAACTGGGCTCTGAAGTGTCCATGGTGGTACTCGGAGTGGAGGTGGGGTCACCCCCAAGTATTGCGTCCAGCTTTTTGTAAAAACGGCAGGTCATGGGGGCAGCACCGGAGCGGCTGTTTGCCTCGCGGGTTTTGCGGTAGGCATCCGGCTGCTCCTTCACTTTAACCCTGCACTGCACTGCATCCCGGTCATGGCCCCTTTCCATCATGTCCCTTGATAGCCGCCCAAAGGTATCGTAATTCCTACGGCTGGAGCGCAGCTGGGACTGGATAGCTTCCTCCCCGCAAACACTGATGAGGTCCAGCACCTTGCCATTGCTCCATACTGGGGCTTTGCCTGGCCCGTGGAGGCATGGTCACCTGGAAAGATTTGCTGAGTACTCCATGCCTGGCTGAGCAAACAAGAAGGGGATTTTCAAAATTCCCAGAGAATTTAAAGCACAGGTCTGAGGGTTGGTCATCTGAGGGCAGGGCAGTAGAGTTCAAAGTGATGAGCAGAGTGGCTAGAACAGGCATTGTGGGACACTTCTGGAGGCCGATCAGTGTGCATTGACAGACCAGGGCATCCGCACTGGCGCCGTGGTGCTCCAGCGGGAGCGCATCACACGTTATTCCACTCGCCGAGGTGGAGTACCAGCAGCTCTCTAGCCGCGGAGTCAGAGCGCTCTACATGCCTTGCCAGTGTGGACGGGAAGTCAGCTAGTGCGCCCAGGGCTCCTTTATTGCGCTGTAACTCGCAAGTGTAGCCATGCCCTAAGTCACTTGAGTTGCCCCAGTGTAGAATCAGTATAACCAATCTCAGAAACACACCCTTCACTTTTAATCTTTCCCCTTGTTTATTGCACCAGATGCGTGCTTCTTTTGGCAGTTCAGCTGATAAGGTATATTGTCACTGACATTTAAAACACAAAATAAATATTTATTTCTATTTGTAAATCAGCTGATGGGCTAATATGTCTGGTGCACACAAAGTGCAAGGAATACTGCATCAAAGGCAGTCAGGAGGTATAATTCCCAGCTCAGGTAGAGGGAGGTGTACTAGCTCTGCTCAAGCTAGTATAACGGTGTGGCTGCAGTAGCACGGGTGAACTGTGAGTACAATCCCCCCTCCCTTCCTCTGGGTATGTACTTGGGTGGCCTGTGCTGCCGTGGCCATACTGCTATTTTAGGTGCTAGCTTGATCAGAACTAGTGCATGTATGTCTCCCCATGCTGGGAATTACAACTCCCAGCTGCTGTGTAGGCAGACCCAACAACATATAAGTGCTTAGTGTTCAGAGCCAAATTCTTCCCTGGGTTATACACCCTCAGACCTTTTAATGACCCAAAAGTTGTAAAGGGAGATTTTCAAAGGCCCAGATGGTAATTATGCACCTAACTCTTATTGACTAGAAAGTTGGTGAGAACTGGGCACCAAACTCCCATTTGTACATTTGAAAATTTCCCTCCTAATTAATACATAGAGGAGATGGCAGGGGGAGTCTATAATTCACACCCCAGTGATCAACTGATCACAATAGGGAATCTAGACCCAAAGGTGGTTATTGGGTGTGATGGAACATTGCTAGTACCCAGAGACCACTGGGAGGTGCTCTTGCCTTTCTTTCCTGCCCTCTAGGTGGGATATGTTATTTGAATGGCTGCAACTTGTGATCTGTACAGATCTGGTGACTTGATATTTTGTGCACAGCATAATCAAAGCGAGCTGATATTCCATGAGCGGTGGTCCTGCATAGATTTATAAAAGCAGCAGTGAGTTAGCAGTTTTGGAGAGGGTTTGGTTGGTTCCATTTTGCATGCTTCCTTTGCAGTAGCAACGCTTACAATTCTTTTCTATAAATGAACAGAAATGGCTGCTGTTCTTAATTTCACAGTTATATGTCAAAACTTCCTTTCCTGTGGTTTCCTTCCCTCTGGTGTGTGCAGGCAGTCACATTCGCAATGAAGTTCTGCAATTCAGAAGAGTCTGCAGAAAAGAGCAAAAAGACTAAAAATCCTAACTCTGCTTTAAGTTGCTTTAAAAAACAAAACTATTTAACAATTTTTGCTATGCTTCTCCCTTAGTACTAGTTCAGTGGTTTTCAGCCTGTGATCTGCGGACCCCTGAGGGTCCACAGACTGTCTAAGATTTCCAAAGGGGTCTACACCTCTATTTGAAATTTTTTAGGGGTTTGCAAATGAATAAAGCTTGAAAACGACTGTACTAGCCCATGCTACTAGAACAATGTGCCTGTGTGACCATTGTTGAGATTTTGGCTGCGTGTGTGTTCTCTCCGCGTGCTGCACTGGCTCGGGCCAGTTAGCCCATACAACAGGCTCCGATCGAACTGCCCAATAAGACCACAAGACTTGGTTTAGTAGCAAAGGCACCCAGCCAGCTTTATTGCTGATGAAGCACGGGCCTAGCTTCCCAGATCAATGTCTACAGTTACTCTAGCACATGTATGCCCATGACAATGGATGCAGCTCAGTGAATGGCAGGACTCTCCATTCCCCCGTAGGCTGGACAAAGACACTCCCTCCGAAGCTCCTTTTCATACACAGGTACAAACAAGTTATGTATTGCCCCTCTGATGTAGCTGGTTACTGCCCCTCTGATGTGGTTTGTTACCACCCTTTACCTTGTACATGTTGGTTCAATCAAAACACCTCTATCCATCACACTGTCATCCTGACTTTATCTCTAAGAGGGGGTCAGTGTGTCCTTGTATCATCTTCGGGGAGCGTGTTCGTACCATACTTGGTATCAGGTGTTCTGGTACCCCCCCTTCTGGAATGTGTTTGCATGAGTGTCCTGTGCCCGGCACACTGAGGAATGTGCGTGTTTTTGCAATATCAGCCCTGTTTTTGCCAGATTCTGTGAGCCTGCATGCAGGCAGAGCTGGACTACTGCTCATAGCCTGCCTCTTGCTAACTTTGCTTTATATTAGAAGGGCTTGACCACTACTTTAGTTCAGGCCTCTTACTGGGCCTCTAATACAAGGCCTCATGTCTCAGGCTCTCTTTCTTCTACAACGATCTGCTACCGTTGGCGTTATCCATACTTGATACCATTTATTTTTATTGCTTGTTTCAGTAGGACAAAACAACAAAAGAAACTGTTAAAGGACACACGCATTTATCTGTGGCAGGGACCCATGCTAGCAGAGTTCTTCCTCGAGCAAAGATGGGGCTCAGTCATGGAAAGCATGTGGTTAACTTTATCTATGTGAGTAGTCCCTGTAAATTCAGTGGGACTATTCACATGCATAAAGTTACTTGTGTGCTTGTTTGCAGGATTGGGGTCTTAGGTTGTCTATCTTGATCTCCATCTTTGAGCGCTCTATTTTTGTGTTTTAATAATGGGTTGTAGCAGCTTGTAGAGGTGTCTTTGGTTTTACTGTCTGCTGTCTGGCCATTGGCAGAGTTGAAAAATAATATAAAGGTGAAGTTAATATAAAACCAAGGCATCACAGTTTCCTAGTTGCATAGATCCCAGGCTGGTTACCAATTTGGCTATGAATGCCTCTGCCTTAAAAAGGGGCTGAATCAAAACCCAGAGCTGAACTTCAGACTCTTTGACTAAACTCAGAGCAGATTTCAATCTCTAGGATTGGAGAAGACTCCTTCCTTAGCATGCAGCAGGAGGGGCAGGGGTACGTGGGCAGGACCAGGATTTGGGCAGACATCTCAGTTGGTAATTTCCTGATTTAGTTTGCTTGTTTTATTCTCAACCTTTTGCTGTGGAAATACGAAACTGTGTACCAACTGCAAGACACGCATGAGGAAGTAAGTAACATGCTGTGATTAGAGCTGTGCGGGAACTGGCATTTCTATTTCGTGGGAAATTCCATGATTTCAACATTTATTTTTGTTCTGAATAGAATTTTTTTTCCAAAATTTCCCGTGAATTATTACAATTATTGTTTGTGGTCAATGAAAAACATTTAGATAAACTCAAAAAGTTTTGTTTTGATTTAGACATTTTAAATAAATTTTGAAATGGATGGTAATTGTGAAGTGAAAAACCCAAATTTACCATTTGAAGAATGTTGAAATGAAACAATTCAACCTTATGGAAATGCTTTTTTAATATTTATTTATTTATTTATTTATTTTCAATTTTTTTAAAAACAAAATGTCATTGAAATTGAGATGTCCCCTCAGGACGTTTTGGCTTTTATGAAATGTCATTTACTGATGGCAAAACATTCCATCAGAAAAATTTCAGTCATCTCTAACTGCAATGTTAGTAGCTAATATAAAATCAGTGCCTCTACCTCGTATACCATCTTTCTTGAGGATAATTCCCTTTAATTCAATGCTTTAAATACAATCTGTACTAGTGCATGGATGTGCAATTTCCTTTGAAATCTGGCTAGAAACATTTTGCCTGCAGTGCTCTCTTTTAGAATCTAGTGCTGTTATTACAGTAAAATAGCTCTCCTCTCTTTCATCTGTGACCCATATTACAGTAATTTGCATCAAAAAGCACAAACATCTTCTGAAGTAACAGACGATAACACTCACATACGTAGCACCTTTTATCTACCTTGGATAAAAGTGTTTTACAAACTCAATGTGCTGTAGTTGTTTCATGCCTACTGTACAGATGGGGAAACTGAGGCACCGAGGTTCAAGGACTTGCCCAAAGTCATTCAAATGAGTGGACAAACTGGAAACAGAATCTGAGAGACCTGACTGCTGGTCCCCTGCACTTAACCACGCTAGCACACTCACTACCTCTAATCAATAACCAAATGCTTAACCTCCTAGAAGGCCTGTTCTTTGGCCCCTACTGTAAGCTAATTGTGAAAATTCTCATCTGGCGCAAACTGTACCAAACCTTTAAAGATTTTTCTGCTTTCCTCAACCCACATTAACCCACATTAAATATATTGGTTCACAGTGCAAATATCATGATACTATTATAAGGGTCTCAAATCACCATCAGCTTAGAACCTTGTTCATTAAAAATAAAAAATTTAAAGGAGTTCCAGATCCTAAGCCTGTCCCAAGTCCCCCTGCTAATGTCTGAGAGTTTGCAATTGCATTGTCCTAGTTCTGTTTTAAAGTATCTCCTGTCATTGGGCCAAAGATCCACACGAACAACGGGCAATTGGCTGACTAACTATATGGGGAAAACAGTGGAAACACACTAGACACAAAGACAGGTTTCAGAGTAGCAGCCGTGTTAGTCTGTATCCGCAAAAAGAAAAGGAGGACTTGTAGCACCTTAGAGACGAACAAATTTATTTGAGCATAAGCATTCGTGAGCTACAGCTCACTTCATCGGATGCATCCGATGAAGTGAGCTGTAGCTCACGAAAGCTTATGCGCAAATAAATTGGTTCGTCTCTAAGGTGCCACAAGTCCTCCTTTTCTTTTTGACTAGACACAAAGTATTTGTACAAAGTAAAGAAGGTGAAAAATAGAAATAGTTTTTCCCTCTGATTGTTCAGTTACTGTACTCTCAGCTGACACAACTTACAGGTGATGATAGTAGGTACAACATTTCCCCACTTGGAAGTGCTCCTTTTTAGGAAGGTGTTATATCATCTCCACAGTGAAACAGGAATAACCTGTTTAAATATAAAACCGCACACACTGTGCCTAATATGCCATATTTAAGGCTTGATTAACAAACAGCAAGTATGAGCTGCAGAATACTAGCTCCTTTTTTGCATATCATTCTTGCATTTTAAATATAATAATTAGTTCTGCCAGAAAAAAGTTGCCTTTTTTGGACTCCCTGCACTTTAGGAATTGCAGCCGGCAAGAGCAGCAATCGTAAAGCATAATTAGCCCAGTAGTGGGTTTGATTTTTGAATTAAGCTGCTTGAGTGTAAAATTTTCATGGACTGCAAATTAAGGGCAGACAAAAAATTCCAGTGAGTGCTTTATTGGCTTCCTGCTGTACGCCGAAGGGTGATCAGTAGTGACAACTACAGTTGCCATCCATTATTTATCAGCCTTACAGGGCTTTTTAGTTTTGTCCTGTATGTTTATATCATGGCAAGCAGAGTGGAATAATAAAACACCTAAACACGGAGCATGGCAGATGATTTAACATGGCATGGATCGATCCAAAAGTACACTGGCCTTCATCCAGGTACAGGGAACGTGGACCACAGAGGGCTGCATTACGGATGAAAAGGCTTGTCACTCTGCTTTCTTTTGGCAGCACCTCATTTTACCTTTCCTCTTTTCATCTACAGCATCAGTCTACATTTGAAATTGAAATGTGCAGCTCAGTTGCCCAGCTCTGGTGGGAAGGGTAGGGAAGCGTGTGCCAAACAGCTCTCGTATCCTTCCGTGAGGCACTATAGCAGCTCTGCAAAGTGGTCCGTCTAGGACTGATCCAGAATTCTAGGATTGATTTGTGTGTCTTCCTGCTGCACTATCATTCCATTAAAGTCTGTTCCTCATGGCAGTGCATCCGTTCACACTGTCAGTGTGGTAGGACACACCATTGACTATTCAGAGGTTTTCTGGTGAATTAACTGTGACCTGGTGTGCCTAGGGTAGCCCTCGTTGAAAATACCAAGGTCAGGGCAGGCTGCAAAAAGGAGAGCAGATACTCCCAAAAACTGGTGGTTAACACTGAAGTTAGACTTATCAACCAGTCACAAACTATGCTCCTAATTCCCCCCCCCCCCCCCGCCCCCCACTGGTTATCAAGAAGCTAAAAAAGAAATCACACAGCATTCCAGTTCTCTAGCTCCCAATCAGCTCCTAGGTCCAGTCCAGTGAGAAGTTATTTGAAACGCTGCTCACTATACCAAAATGTTCTTCTGACCCCAAAGGGTCAGCCACGTTACCAGGTCAGTATAGGTTTGGATCTTACCCAAAATACCACGTTGCCGGCCTGTCCTTTAGTGTCTAAAACTAAAGTTTTCTTATAAAGAAAAAAGAAAGAACAAGAAAAGAGTTGTTAAATGGTCAAGCACTTCAGATACACACAGAGACTTCAAAGTCCATATATCAGGTTCTTAGCATTTCTTTGCAATGAAAGCCAAGCTGAGCAGTGGCTAAAGTACAGGCTCTGTGAGGAAATAACACAGCCCACACTGCAAACATAAGTCACTTTCTCCAGTCCTGGAGAAATAAAGTGTGTTAGGCTGGAGACAGGCCCCAGTCAGTTCCAGGGTAAGCAAATGCAAACACCATGGAAGCCAATGGAGCTGCACTTGATAACACTGAGCCTGAACTTCAGCATTTACTCCAGATCCTGAGCGATGTAACTGAGAGCAGGATTTGGCCCAGTACAGGAAGGCGGGAAAGAGACTAAAGCAATAGAAAGCTGTGAAACTGTGCAGGAGGGCAAGGGAGGGGGTGACCTATCTGCTCCCTTCCTGACCCCACCATCATCCCTCCCTGGGAGGTGGTTTACTTTAATGAGTCCCAGAAGCTTTAAGGAAAGTTTGTCTCATGAACACACAGTCCATCTGGGCTACTTTCTGCAGGGGAGGAGTCCCCAGACAAACTTCAAAAGGGAAATTCCCCAAGCACTCTGTCTCAGAAATCTGGCCCAGAGCATGGTTCTTTCCTCAGAGCCTGGTGAGCAAAAAGGGTTTCTTCAGAATCTCTTATCAGCTTGCAGCTGTCCTGTCCAAGCTGCTTCCCTTGCAGAACTGCTTCAGCTCTCTTTTAAGGAATCAACTGCTTAAGGTTCCTTCCTTGAGCACAGTGCTTAATTTGTAATGCAAGAGGTGCGGTGGCTCAACCAATTAACTGACAGATTAATTGGCACAAATTAAGCACTGCTTGGGCTAGGTCTATCTCTCTGGTTGGCCTATGCTCCGGGCTTGCAGCCTCCTGCAGAGCAGCTCTCTCACTCCATTGCCCTCCCACACTCTGTTACAGTTGAGTAGAGTTGGCCAAAACTTGAGATTTCTGATTTATGCAAAATTTCAGGATTCTGAAATCTGGTTTTGGTCTGATCTGCAACAAAAACAAATGTTTTGAAATTTCCTATGAACTGGAAAATCTAGGAAAAAAGAAATCTGTTTTGGAAATACCTTATGGTGTTCCAGACACAAAATATGCTCTTTGGGACTAGTTTGCTGACTGAAATTGACATGATTCAGCAGCTGTGAAACTGATGAGAACCATGTCAATTCCGGACAAGAGCAGCCAGGGATTCCAAGGAAGCCTCGCTATGTGGACCTCCACAAGGCCAGGAAACCCAGGGTTTCCAGACTCCCTAGCAAGCTGGCTCCTTGGGCTGCCCACTCAGGAGTTGTGCAACACAGCTTTGCAGAAGAGAAGGCTCCCAGAAGCCCCCGGGGTTTGCAGGCTCCCAGCTCCACAACAGTGGAAAGGTTGCACTGGATCTGCAAACCCTGGAAGCCTGGTTCTTTGGCAGCCCACCAGGAAACCAGCCTGGTTTCCGATGGAAATTGGATTCAATGAAAGTTGCTGGGATTCAGTAAAATTTAACTGAACCCAAGGGTACAAAACATTTCAGGTTTGACAAATTGACATTTTCCAGCTGAATTCTGTTTCGTCAGAAAATTCCCGATCAGCTCTAGTCCATGTGAGGAAAGGCTGAAGGCATAAGTGCAGGAGGTTAAATGATAGGAGTAAGATGGATGACGCGTAGGCCACTGAAGAAAGTAGGTGCAGATTTCTGTTACTGGTACCAGATGGAGTGTGTGCCAGATTCTGACTGGGTACAAGCAGGTGCAGCTCTATTGCACCTGTCTGAATTTGACCTATGGCTCGAGTGTATTCATCACTGCCTTATGGCATAAAGGGTCCTCAAAGCAGCCATAAAGTCCCTGCAGGGTCCAGGAAGCCATCTGCCACCTGGCCCCACATAGCAGGATCCGGGGTCGGGGTCAGGGTCCTGGCTGCCCCCTGGCTCCCTGTGGCAGGGTCTGGGCAGCTGGTTGCTGCCTGGCCCCACACGGTGGGCTCCAGGGTCCCAGTAGACTCCGGGGTCAGGGTCCTGGCTGCCCCCCAGCCCTGAGCAGTGCGGTCCAGTGTCCAGGCAGCCAGTTGCCATCCGGCCCTGCGTGGTGGGGTTCAGGGTTGGGGTCCTGAGTGTCCCTTGGCCCTGCATGGCAGGGGTTGGGGGACCCCATGCAGTAGGGTCTGGGGTCAAGGTCCCTGCTCCCCACCCCATACCCAGCTCTCCGTTCCTGGCCCCACTCTGTGGAGGGGTCTCTGGGTGGGGGGCACTGAGGATAGGGGTTTGTGGGGGGCACTGTGGTCTCAACCTGTGGCCCTGCTAACCTGGGCCCACAGTAATAAATAGGTCGAGAACCACTGCTCTAGACAAACCTCAAGACCTAGTTTGTCACCTCCTGTGTTAAAAGCCATGGGGAGAGGACTTGTTTTGTGAGGAAATCTCAGTCAGGATTTCCTCCTGGAGATTCCACTGCATTATCCCACTTTGGGGGGGGGGGGGGGGGAGGGAGGGGAAAGGAAGGGGTGGAGTTTGTTGCCCCAAAACATGGCAAACCCCTCTGGGATCTGTGATAGGCCATCACTGTCTATGCATAGGCCCTACACCTCTACTGTGGCTCTGTCCATGCTTTCTGGAGGTTCCCCTGCCATGGCTTGTAGTAGGGTTGCCAATTTTGGTTGGATGAGTTCCTGGAGGTTTCATCACATGACATAATCTTTAATTAAAGATTCATCTATAATTCCTGAAGATTCCAGGACAATCCTGGCGGGTTGGCAGCCTAGCTTGTAGTGTGCAGGGCAGAGAGGCAACAGTGAATAGGGCTGCCATCTTGTGCACAGGCCCTAAATCTTATCCAGGGTAACATCCCAGAGAAAAGGATGGATACTGCCACATAACTTGGTGCTAGTAGAAACTGATGATATCCAAAAGTGTGCAGAAAAAGTGACCTGTCACAATGCTTGGACAAATCTGCTCTGATGGTGTGCTCAGAGGCAGTTTGCCACAGTAGGAAAAGATCATATTATATCCGATTGAAGCTAGAGCAGTCAAAACCTACCCTGAGGAGGCTGTACTGCTTTCTGAAGTATTCTCTTGCCTTTGCCAAAAGAAGTGGCCCTAGAGATGTCTGTGAAAACAAAACTAAGTTAAAAATGCTAGAAACTCTTGAATATGACTCAAACACATCCTGAGAGTGAGGGGGTGGGGGAAGGGCTGGTTTCCTAATTCTTTGTTAGTAGAGTATTAAGCAAAAGAAACCAGTAGATGTGTGAATAGTTTTTCATTATTAGTGGTGGTTACTGACTTCCACTTTTCATATTTGATTTCTTCTGAGAATTTTGCACTTGTATAATAGCAGGACTGTGTTACACAACTATCTTGGTCTTTCACAGTTTCTGCTGGCTTAGCTTGCATGAATCACGTACATACAAGGTGCAATCTGCATTCTGAGTCCTGCAGAGCAAAACTCAAAGTACTAATTAGGTTATGATTAATACTTGGAATCTTGTCCAGCAACTAGAGTAACATGCAGCTTAAACTAATCTACAGTAGTCAACAATATTTATAAGATAAAAGGTCTTAGAAAATCAATAAAGATAAGTCCTATGCACTGATCTCAGTGCAAAGCTGCAAAA
Organism: Chelonia mydas; assembly: GCF_015237465.2. Taxonomy (NCBI): domain Eukaryota; kingdom Metazoa; phylum Chordata; order Testudines; family Cheloniidae; genus Chelonia; species Chelonia mydas. The sequence continues at coordinate 320,793,576 of NC_057849.1, forward strand.
AGACCCTTGGTAACATGAAGGCAAGAAAGTTTAGAGCAATCTAAAGAGCCATCTGATGAGAATACACAAAAATGGTCAATATCTGATAAAGATGCTATTTGTATTAAACACATTCGTGCTGTACCACCCACACAGCTGGCTGAAAACTTTAGATACTAAATTAATTTTTTACATTCCTTGCTCTGATTAAAGCAGATCTTATTGTAATTTGCCTGAATTAGCCTGTCCCACAGCTTGGACTCTCTCAAAATGTATTTAGTTCATACAGTGCATTCCTTAACTTTTATGGAATTTATTTTAACACCCAATCTGCTGAAGGACTGATCCATCCATATATTCTGTTTGCCAGAAACTGGGAATGGGTGACAGGGGATGGATCACTTGATGATTACCTGTTCTGTTCATTCCCTCTGAAGCATCTGGCATTGGCCACCATTGGAAGACAGGGTACTGGGTTAGATGGACCATTGGTCTGACCCAATATAGCAGTTCTTCTGTTCTTATCCTAAACTCGCTATTGGCCCATATGTGTTTCACGGTTCCTTCTGGACTATAGACATAAAGGCTAATTGTATTTCCTATGCAGCAGCTACAAAATGCCTGCAATTAGGTTTTCAGAGCTATCTCAGCCCTGTGGTCAGAGTCTCTGACTCTGCCTGGTCTAACTATTATATGTATAGGACCCACAATGTGCTACGTGCTTTTTACATACACACACCAGTTTAGAGTCTGGGTAGACAACCTACCAAAGCAAGGGGGCAGTAAAGCCATGTGAATGAGGAATGGAATTGGGCACATGGTCTTTCAGGTCCATGGTGGTTTTTTCTCTGTAGCTATCTGAAAAGGGCAGGGATGGTGAGCACTGTCCTGAAAGGTGTTAGGAATTGTAGGCTAGCTGGGAAAGGCACAGCTTGAGGAAGAATCTGACGGAGGAGAAGGTGGTGGCATTGTGCAATGGGTCAGGGAGGAAGTTTCAGGAGAAGGGGACATCAGAGAAGAAAGTGTGGGAGAGAACACCACAGATGGGATGTAGAGTTGGATAGCTCAATTGGAGCCATAGGAGACCAGAATGGAGCTGTTGTAAATGGGAACCAGGTTGTGTCAGGATTTTCAGTGAAGACAAAGAGCTGAATTTTAATTTGGTGGGTGAGGAGAAGGCAATGAAGGGATTTGCAGTGGGTCTGGTGATGATCAGAGCAGTGGGCAAGAAAGATGGTTGCTATCAGAGACCTCAGGTATTCTAATAGAACAGGAGGTTCTTCTAGGATCTAGTTGGTCAAATGTTTGCTAGCATTTAGCTATTGGACACTTCACTGGCTGAGGTATTTCTATACTTTTCTCTCTCAGAATATCAGTGGGAAGGGAAATGTAGCAAAGGGACTGTCCATGACCCAGAGATTCCCAAAATCTATAGTGATCAGGATCTTCTTTCTACAGCGTTGTAAGGGCTTTATTTAAAATACACAAAACACTGTGCTGAACTGAGTAGTCTGTTGATGTTCGGATCCCTAACCTTCTGGGGCTTTGTACATCCCATAAAGTTGTAGACATTTTGGATGGATGGGGACCCTAGAGAGTTTATTGTTAACTGTCTGGTAAAAATTCCTAGCTGGATAACATTTGGAAAAGTTTTCTATTTTTCGCATATCCATAAAAAGCCATCATTCTTCTTCTTGTGTCATTTAAGAGCACAGTCATTTAAGCTTTAGCCACTTCTGTTATAAACCTAAAGGAAAATGCAAAGTCATGTGGAGTTACTGAGGCTTCTATAAGGCTTTATTTTTATTATTCTTCTGTATTTAGCTCTTTCTAGGTTGCTAAATGTTTGCATGACATGTATTCTGAAAAAGGCCTTTTGTTTTCACTCAGGGTACTGAGTGTGGGATGGAAGGAGACCTACTGTAGCTGGCAGTGGCTCTGGTGGAGGGAAATGTTTTACTAGTACAAGAAGAGAGACTATTTTTATTTGTGGGTTGGGAAAATGGGGAGGATAAGCCACATGAAGCTGGCAGTGTTGCTATTGTGACATTCTGTACCTTGGGGGAGCACTCTGTAACCCCTATATTTCTCATTTATATAAGGTTATGATCTTTCATATAAATTATGCCTTGTAAGGTATCAGGGGAAAGGTTGTGATCTGCTGAAAGTCATTTCTCTATCCATATATGTACATCATTAACCCATATGAAGTTATGATAATTATGTTGCATGGTTGTCACTAAAACATATTGTAAGTTGGGGATCAGCCAGATATTAGCTCCCCAGAGGCAACAGCAAGGAAAGTAACCAACAAGAACACTCTGAAGACTCCAACTGAGGGGACTGGCCCAGATTTCAAGGGTGAAATCTGTATACTGTGGACTGCAATATCCAGTGGGGTGAGAAAAACTGCTTAATCTAGATGTTGCCCAGTCTAATAAGGTTGAGAGTTTAGACTGTGTGGTTATATTTTCTTTTCTTTTGGTAACTAACTGACTTTTTGCCTAACCCTTAATATCACTTAAAATCTATCTTTTGTAGTCAATAAATTTGTTTTACCAGTGAGTTTGTATGAAGTGTGTGGCAAATCTGCTCAAGTTTTGCAAAGGCTGGTGTATATCCATTTTCCACTGACGAAGTGGTGAACCAATTAATAAATCTGCATTGCTCATCTTGAGCAGTGCAAGATGGTATATTCCTGAGGTACAGTGCTGGGAACTGGTGGCTCTGGTGTCTTTCTCTATTTGATTCATGAGTGGCTCTGGAAGCATTCATGCAAATCTAGCTGGGTGTTGTGTCTCCACATACGGTTGTGCTGAGTGATAACAGCACCTGGAGGGGCTTGCTGCTGGTCACTAGCAAGGCATTGTGAGAGACAGCCCAGGCTGGAGAGAGTTCAGGGGGCACAGCGGTCCCATGGTCCCAGGCTGCACCCTGGGGAACCCATCACAGCTATATCCTGGCATTTATTAATGAAACACTTGCAGGAATGCTACTGGGCTTCTGGCACTTAGGAACAACACTGTGAGGCTTCTCTGTGCTGCTCATGGCAGCTCTGTTTTAACATTTTAAGGGGAACTGAAAAGTAAAAATGCAAAGTGAGTTAAACGCAGACTTCTTTGCTGGATTCCTCCATTAAATGGGCTTTCTGCATAGAAATAAGTAACAGAAAAAAACAATATTGTTCCTTCTGTGAGAGCCGCTTGTTGCTTCCTGGTGTACTAAAGATATCCCACAGTAAGACATCGTGAATGCCATAAATAATTCTTGGCACTTTGCTTTGCTCTTTTCATTGTAAATCTCCAGGAGCTTTATTGAGGTGAGAAATTATTATTTTCCTCAGTTTGCAGGTAGAGAAACTGAGGGGCAGAGAGGTTAAGTGAGTTGCTCAAGATTATGCAGCAAGTCATTGGTTGAGCTGACAATAGGACTCAGGACTCCTGTTTCCTAGATCTGTGACCACTGGATCAAACCTCATGTCAAAGCATGATATATTATTAAGGCCATTCCAAATTCATGGCTGTGAAAAATGCATCACGGACCATGAAATCTGGTCTCCGCCATGGAATCTGGTCTTCTGTGTGCTTTTACCCTATACTATACAAATTTCATGGGGGAGATCAGTGTTTCTCAAATTGGGGGTCCTGACCCAAAAGGGAGTTGCAGAGGGGTGGCAAAGTTATTGTAAGGAGGGTTGCAGTATTGCTTCCCTTACTTCTGTGCTGCCTTCAGAGCTGGGCAGCTGGAGAGTGGTGGCTGCTGGCCAGGCACCCAGCTCTGAGGCAGTAGTGCAGAAGTAAGGGTGGCAATAACACACCATGTCATCCTTACTTCTATGCTGTTGCTGGCGGTGGTGCTGCTTTCAGAGCTGGGCTCCCAGCCAGCAGCTGCTGCTTTCTGGCCACCCAGCTCTGAAGGCAGCACTGTCACCAGCAGCAGCGCAGAAGTAAGGGTGGCAATACCATGACCCCCCCCTACAATAACCTTGCGATTTCCCCTCCCCACCAATCCATTTTTGGGTCAGGACCCCAACAGTTACAACACCATGAAATTTCAGATTTAAATACTGTAGCTGAAATCATAAAATTTTCTATTTTTAAAAATCCTGTGACTGTGAAATTGACCAAAATGGACCATGAATTGGTAGGGCCCTATACATTATGTTACAGAATGTTGCATTCTGGGATATCCCCAACTCCATCTAGATCCTGCCTGACTCCTGACCTTTCCCAGGTGGACTTCAGGCTGGGAACTGAGATATCACTAGAGGCACTGCTGGATGGATCTCCTCTCGGCCATGGACACGAGTCACTCATCCTTGTATTGTGCTCCACAGCATTTGATAGACAGCCATGGCAAGTGCTGTCCTGCTCCAGCAACATGGCAAGGATCAGTGAAATTGTGCTAAGAGAACTTAAGCTGTACCTCACAAACCACACCCTGAGAGTCCTGTTGGGCACTAGATCCCCATCTTCCAGAGCGGTCATTTTGGAGTCCGTAAAGGATCCTTCCATGTTGTTCTGATGTTTCTGTAAAGCACCATGCTGGCAAGTGCTACTACATAAAGAATAGCATGCTGCTTTGGTCCTTGGAGATGATTTGGCTTTACTGGCAATGCGTGTTGGCAGCAAGAGTACAGTACTTTTAAAAAATAAAGAAAGTCACAAATGTAGAAAAGACCCTTTGCTTTGGTGGAATTATCTTCCCTGCCAACTTTCCATATATGGAAATAGTTGTGGAGGTTGAGGAACCCAACTAACTTGCCCTTTGTGCCATTAACATTTTTTCAGGAGCACAGAGGATCTGAAGATGATCCCATTGAATTATGTAGCAATGAGTTTTCCTTATTGGATAGAGCAGGCCCCATCACTCAAGTAACTTTAACACTGCATTGGACAGGAGTATTGGAATACACAGTAGAAAGCAATGATTCACAGTCCTTGGACACTTGACTATATTAGCTAGTACTACAGGTTTCTTCCATGTTTTCATGTTCCGTCCTTGTGTGTGTTTGTATGTATAATGGCTTATGATGGCTAAGGAGTTTTCTTGGTTTCACAGATTAATTAGTGTTTAGATATGAATCCAGTTATTCCCTAGTATCTTGAGAAGGTGAATTTTCCTTTGTTGTGGGTTTGAATTGTTGCTGCTTTGAAATCGTTGAAGTCAGAATTCTCGACGTGACGCACATTTCTACCTGTCACATTGCATTCAGTTAACTGCTTTCAAGAAAAAGAACCTCTAAAATATTTCCTCTAAGGGGAAAATATTGTTTCTATTTATAGTACTGCACTGAAATAGTGAGTAAAATTGAGTCTTCCTGCTTTAATTGGAAAATTGGCTATTGTACAATATTTTTCTCTTGGCACTTTGTGTTTACCTGTATTTAATGTGTTGCTATTATCGTTTCTAAAGTTTCTATCTTCCAGGGGGGCTAAGTTATATATTTTCTCCTTTGCATGTTAACACATTCATATTTCTGCAGACCTTGCTTCCTTTCTCTTCTATTCCTTTGGAAATACATTTTGCTGTATTTGAGACTACTGTAAGGGATATATGGGACTGATATGTCTTGAATGATTAATGACTACTGAGTCCTTCTGGCACTCAAAAATCAGAAAAGCTAGCCCACCTTTGTTTATCCCATTGAGGATCCACCTATGAAGAAAATAAGAAAATGGTTCACATCATGTGAGACACTTTGTGTAAGGACCTATAGATCAGCCAAGCACTTGCTGAGTCTGCTCTCTTAGTGAGACCTCAAGTAACCATATTATAGATTTTAACTTCTTTATAAATCCAAGCATATTGGCCTAAGAGAGACTGAAAAGAATTGTTTTAAGCAACTGCTTTTAATATTCTAAACTTGTCTCTTTCGGACAAGCCTAGTCAAAGAGAAGTAACCATACTCTTCAAAGTACCTTAAAGATAAGTGCACCCTTGGAAGTGTGAGAAATATATTAGAGACTAAAGAATCGAGAATTGTTACTCATAAGTGAATGTAATAAGACATTTTGGTAATCTGCATTTTTCTTTGATATAACAACTGGGCCTCAACTCTGGTTTATGATAAGTGCTTGCAGGACTGTACTGTGTGTAGTACACCCAATTGGTTGTGTCTACATTTCAGTGGTGAACTGTTGATTAAATATTATGGTTCTGGGTGGATTAATAAATTATTGATTGGTTAACAATAAGCAAGTATCCTGATGTGAGAAATACTGTTTAAGTTAAAAGTTGACTTGAAAAGAACCTAGCATTAAAGTAGTCAGCTAACACTTCCTGGACTCAATAAAAGGGTAACCAATTTATTTGAGCATAAGCTTTCGTGAGCTACAGCTCACTTCATCGGATGCATACTATGGAAAGTGTAGAAGATCTTTTTATACACACAAAGCATGAAAAAATACCTCCCCGCACCCCACTCTCCTGCTGGTAATAGCTTATCTAAAGCGATCACTCTCCTTACAATGTGTATGATAATCAAGTTGGGCCATTTCCAGCACAAATCCAGGTTTTCTCAGCAGGAGAGTGGGTTTGTGTGTGGGGGGGGGTGTGTGTGTGTGTGTGAGAAAACCTGGATTTGTGCTGGAAATGGCCCAACTTGATTATCATACACATTGTAAGGAGAGTGATCGCTTTAGATAAGCTATTACCAGCAGGAGAGTGGGGTGGGGGAAGGTATTTTTTCATGCTTTGTGTGTATAAAAAGATCTTCTACACTTTCCACAGTATGCATCCAATGAAGTGAGCTGTAACTCACGAAAGCTTATGCTCAAATAAATTGGTTAGTCTCTAAGGTGCCACAAGTACTCCTTTTCTTTTTTTGCGAATACAGACTAACACGGCTGTTACTCTGAAACCTGTCAATAAAAGGGATTATCCTGTTGGATTCTAATATGTTGGCAAACCTAGTTTATTAGATTTCAGCTTTAAAATCTAACTGGCACCATGGCAAATTCATATATTGCTGCCCCCCTTTCATGCTTACACTATGTTTCTTCACTTAAATGATCACAGTTTCAAATTACATTCTTTCACACTACTAGTTGCCTTCACCAATTCCTATTGAAATCTGAACCTCTGTTGTACCTGTGGTGAGTGACAGGTTTCAGAGTGCTAGCTGTGTTAGTCTGTATCAGCAAAAAGAATGAGGAGGACTTGTGGAACCTTAGAGACTAATAAATTAACTAGTTATGCGACCCCCGGGGCATGCCCAAATAAATTTGTTAGTCTCTAAGGTGTCACAAGTACTCCTCATTCTTTCTGGAGTGAGTGAGTGAGTGTACCTGTGAGTGAAAGAGAGGTAAAATGTATTCACCATCATCACTGTGCAGCCCCTCCTTTCCTCTTTAATAAGTCAAATGGAACCATAGAGAGACAAGGTGGGTGAGGTAATATTGTTTATTGGACCAAATTCTGCTGCTGAGACAAGCTTTAAAGCTTACACAGATCTCTTGAGGCAGATCTGAAGAAGAGCTCTGTGTAAACTCAAAAGCTTGTCTCTCTCACCAGCAGAATTTGGTCCAATAAAATATATCACCTCACGCACCTTGTCTCTCTAATATCCTGGGACCAACACAGCTGCAACAACACTGCATACAAAAATGGAACCATGTCATTTACCCTAGCAAGAAATCATTGGGAAGGTGTCTAAAACTGTAGCTGTCTCATTCTTTAAGTGATTTATTTTTAATGCTTGCAGGTGCTCTTCATGCTGTGATGAGTATCATGGATGCTCATTTATTTATCTGTATGCTTTATTAAAAACTGAAGTTTGAAGATAGATACACTTCCAGCTATGAAATGTAATGCATGGTTACTAGGTTGACCTAGTTCTTTGGTGGTTCAATTAGTATGTCAAAAATGACAGGTTTCAGAGTAGCAGCCGTGTTAGTCTGTATTCGCAAAAAGAAAAGGAGGACTTGTGGCACCTTAGAGACTAACCTTAGTTCAGTCTCTAACCTTAGTCTCTAAGGTGCCACAAGTCCTCCTTTTCTTTTTATGTCAAAAATGAATCTAAAGTATGTATCTTCAAAGAGGTCAGGATAAGAAAGGAAATACATACATTAAAAAGTACAATTTGATCCAAACTTTATAACACAAACACTTAAAGGAGTTAGAGTAGAACACCATTTGACAGAATACATCTGGTTCAGTAATTACATATGGTTCAGACGAAATACATCTGGTTCAGTAATTTTTTTAATTCTTCCTGTGGTAGAGGAGGCTGTAGCAGATTCTCAGCTGATATACACTGTCTTAGCCCCAATGTCTTACAGCAGCTGAGGATCTCCCCCTAAATGATTGATTAAGCTTTTTGGGAGCAAGGATTGTGCTTTCTTCCCCCTTGCCCTGCACTGAGCACACTGTTGCTGATGAACTAATAATAGAAAATCCCCTTTTTAATCACACCAATTGAACAGTCCATTGAATAGGGGACTGTTTGTAAATCATACTTCCAATCAGCCAGGCAGAGCCACAGATAGTAACAACATTCATTCAGGTTCCTTAATTAAATTCCAAGATACAGTGGATCAAAAGGGGATCGTTTCTTTAAAAAATCCTCCCCTTACAAATTCCCTCTCTGGATTGTGACAAGATAGTTCCATTGTTTATATGATGCATTTCTTAGTCTATAAAGATTTTCTTTAAAACCTGTGGGTAGCGTATACTAGTCTGAAGTAAGGGCAGGATGATCCTCATGCAAACAAGTAACTGGAACTTACCTGAGGTGTCCAGTGAGCAAGTATCAGTGACACAGGTTTAGCATAAGAATGCATTAAACCAGATAACGTACTAGAACAAGCCCTGCTAGAAACCGATGGTGAGATGTTGGCCCAATTGCAGTCTGTGGCAAAACTCCCATTGACAGCACTGGGGCAACACTTTTCCCCCCTCTTCCTTTCCAGTGTGACTCTTTAGTTCTTAGCTAGTAGGTGCCTGATCCTGCAACGTGCTGAGCAGGGCACGTGGCACATTGTAGGATCAGGCTCTCCTGCTAAGTCAAGAAATCCTAGGTCCATCATTGCCTGATCATGGAATTTCCTGCGTTCATACCAAACTTTTTAGCTTGATTAAACACATGTATAATGCTAGATCTTCCTTTGAGGGGGAAGGGTCAGAGAAATGATTGTGAACAGGACTCTAGTAGGAAGGAGTACTCTTCGCCATCTATTGGTGAACCAGAGGAAGAAACCCAGTGAGCAGACTTCATTGCACTATAAGGTGGGTAGAAAGCTGGCTAGATTGTCGGGCTCAACGGGTAGTGATCAATGGCTCCATGTCTAGTTGGCAGCCGGTGTCAAGTGGAGTGCCCCAGGGGTCGGTCTTGGGGCCGGTTTTGTTCAATATCTTCATAAATGATCTGGAGGATGGTGTGGATTGCACTCTCAGCAAATTTGCGGATGATACTAAACTGGGAGGAGTGGTAGATACGCTGGAGGGGAGGGATAGGATACAGAAGGACCTAGACAAATTGGAGGTTTGGGCCAAAAGAAATCTGATGAGGTTCAATAAGGATAAGTGCAGGGTCCTACACTTAGGATGGAAGAATCCAATGCACCGCTACAGACTAGGGACCAAATGGCTAGGCAGCAGTTCTGCGGAAAAGGACCTAGGGGTGACAGTGGACGAGAAGCTGGATATGAGTCAGCAGTGTGCCCTTGTTGCCAAGAAGGCCAATGGCATTTTGGGATGTATAAGTAGGGGCATAGCGAGCAGATCGAGGGACGTGATCGTTCCCCTCTATTCGACACTGGTGAGGCCTCATCTGGAGTACTGTGTCCAGTTTTGGGCCCCACACTACAAGAAGGATGTGGATAAATTGGAGAGAGTCCAGCGAAGGGCAACAAAAATGATTAGGGGTCTAGAGCACATGACTTATGAGGAGAGACTGAGGGAGCTGGGATTGTTTAGTCTGCGGAAGAGAAGAATGAGGGGGGATTTGATAGCTGCTTTCAACTACCTGAAAGGGGGTTCCAAAGAGGATGGCTCTAGACTGTTCTCAATGGTAGCAGATGACAGAACGAGGAGTAATGGTCTCAAGTTGCAATGGGGGAGATTTAGATTGGATATTAGGAAAAACTTTTTCACTAAGAGGGTGGTGAAACACTGGAATGCGTTACCTAGGGAGGTGGTAGAATCTCCTTCCTTAGAGGTTTTTAAGGTCAGGCTTGACAAAGCCCTGGCTGGGATGATTTAACTGGGAATTGGTCCTGCTTCGAGCAGGGGGTTGGACTAGATGACCTTCTGGGGTCCCTTCCAACCCTGATATTCTATGATTCTATGATTTACATTTGCTAATAATAATAATGAATATTATTTATTATACAGTGCCAATGTGATCATTTTTGGACATTTTTGGTTAACATTTATTAAAAATTGTTCTCATTAACTTCTGAAGATAGGACAAGAAGCAATGGGCTTAAATTGCAGCAAGGGCAGTTAGGATTGGACATTAGGAAAAATTTCCTAACTGTCAGGGTGGTTAAGCACTGGAATAAATTGCCCAGGGAGGTTGTGGAATCTCCATCACTGGAGATTTTTAATAGCAGGTTAGAAAAACACCTGTCAGGGATGGTCTAGATCAGGGATCGGCAACCTTTGGCATGCGGCCCATCAGGGAAATATGCTGGCGGGCCGGGACGGTTTGTTTACCTGCAGCATCTGCAGGTTTGGTGGATTGCAGCTCCCACGGGCCACGGTTTGTCATTCAAGGCCAATGGGGGCTGCGGGAAGTGGTGTGGGCCAAGGGATCTGCTGGCCGCCGCTTCCCCCAGCCCCCATTGACCTGGAGCGGCGAACCACCACCAGTGGGAGCTGCAATCAGCAGAGCCTGCGGACGCTGCAGGTAAACAAACTGTCCCAGCCCGTGAGCAGATTTCCCTGGTGGGCCACGTGCCAAAGGTTGCAGATCCCTGGTCTAGATAATACTTAGTCCTGCCTTGCGTGCAGGGGTCTGGACTAGATGACCTCTCGAGGTACCTTCCAATCCTACAATACTATGATTCTAAGTCTTGGATGTAGGGATAATGAAATGTTGTTATCCTTATTGTGTGACTAAAGGGCAGCAGAACTGTACTGAAGGGGTCATCCTAACCAGTACCTTACTCTCCCATCACTGGGTAGAGCGCTGACAGTTGAGGTAGGAGAGGAAAGAAGAATGGGACATTCCACCCAGTGGTGAGGACTCTGCTTGAGGGTCCTATTTGTTATTTGATCCCTCCCCCATGTGGCTCCCTGCTGAGGCAGCGGAGTGCAATAAAAGAGCTGACTCACTAGATTCCACTGAGAGCCTTTGTCCCCCCACTAGAGCCAAAATCCTGAAACACACACTGTTTTGAGAAAAGAAGGCTGAGGGGGGACCTGATAAAAGTCTTCAAATATGTCACGGACCGTTATAAAGAACAGGGTGATCAGTTGTTCTCCATGTCCACTGATGGTAGGACAAGAAATAATTGACTTAATCTGCAGCAAGGGAAATTAAGGTTATATATTAGGGAAAACTGTCTAACTGTAAAGATAGTTAAGTACTGAAATAGGCTTCCAAGGGAGGTTGTGAAATACCTGTCACATCACTGGAGTTTTTAAAAAACAGGTTAGACAAACATTGGTCAGGGATGACCTAAGTATGCTTGGTCCTGCCACAGCACCGGGGGCTGGATTAGATGATCTCTTGAGGTCCCTCCCCAGCCTACCTTTCTAAGATCAGGAGATCAGACAAGACAGCTAATCCCTATGGAACTCTGAAAATCTAATGCTGAGTGCAAAATCTTTCACACACTGCTGGTAAATGTGTGACGGATCAGCACATATGAAAAAAGGAGCTAATCCTGATTCTAATTAGCACAGCTCATTCTGCTAAAGAACGAGGTGGAGTCAGTGCTGGTGGTGTCTGCTGGATGAAGCAAGTGCTAATTCTACTGAACTCTGGTATGTGCCCTATAAAAAGAATAAAATCCTGTCACCCTTTGAAAAGCATCATAGGTAAACGCTGGAATTTTGACCCTCATTCCTCTTTTAAAAACATGCTCCAATATCTACAGCTGTGCGTGAGCTATTGCTGAGCACACATTGGCTAACATGTTTGCAGGTAGAGTCACCTGTATTATCAACACCTAACTTGTTGCTCTGTACAGAGCTTTGAGAAGCTGTGGCTAGGGAAGGCACTGTATTAAAATCCTAACTTTTTTGCAGTCATGATCCCTAGCTCTCTAATCTGCTATTAACTGCATCTTAATTAACTGAGAAGGAACATTCCTGACAATGCAATTTTCTGATTAAGAGCTAGACATGGCACCACAGATTTGGCAGACAATGTGAGTGTCTAGGGATGGTTTACAATTCCAGTTGTCAGTTAATAAACTTATTGCTCCAGCGAGTCTCACTGACTACCCCATACAGATATTAATTCTGGCAATCAGTCAATGCCCACTACTTTTACTTTCCTTGATCCAACCTACAGAGATAGGGGATGATGTTCTCATCTGATGCTAGTGGGAGGAGAAGGTGACTGTGTATTACATTAGTGCAGGATGGATGTAGAAATCTTAGTGTTTACAACGTTTTTTCCAGGGGTTAGGACTGGCTTTAAAGCAGTTTTTCTTGGTCTTCACCAGATAAGACCCCGCATGCCCAGTCAGATGCAGTTTCTGTTGGCCCTTGCATCCTGCTTGTGACAGCTTTCCTGTTATCCTCTCAGGACTGCAACTCTCCGAGTTTAGTTTATGCCTCTGTACAGTCAAACACATCCTTGACTTGGTGCAGGTCATTTAGTCTCTGTATTGCCCATGTGCTCCAGCATGTTCACCATATTACTAGAACTGCACTTTTTTGTTTACCTGTTGGTTTGGTTTTTCTGAATGCTTTGAACCCTGTGAATCCAGTGCTTGTCAAAGGCACTAAACTGACAGCCCTAGAGAGTGGAGGCTTCTAGTTACTAACAAGACAGTGTGACTGGCAGCAGCAGTGTGAGCTTCCTAGCACTGCCTCTGAGACACATCAGCTCTGGCCTGGATTGACCGGCTCTTGGTGTATTACACTCTTCAGAGGTTACTTTTCACTTCCAACCTGGGCTAGATTTGAACCAAGATGAAAGCCTTGTCTCTGAGCAGTTAACTTAAAGGGAACATTAAAGTGAGCAAAGGGACAGATGGCTAGAAAGAATCCTTGGAAAACCAAATTCTCATTTCTCTGTGGCTGGACAAAGTCACTAACACAAACCATTTTTTCTTCTTTGGTTATTCTGCATAAGATGACTCCAGTGTGAGGAACTCTGGGTATGAGATGTCTGATCAAAATCTTCAAAAATGGTAACACAGATTGAACAATGTCAGGCTTAAATCAATCCAATTTACTTATTCATTCTAACTTTTTTAAGCGTACAAAAGCCATCAGGCCCTAGAATACTAGCGTTGTCTTGTGCTATTATAGACCAGAATGACGAACCAAATGCCATCAATATTGTCACTTGAAACTCTGTTTCATGATCCAAAGGTCATAGATGTATCTGTTAGACTGCTGTTTTCCATACTATTTCATTAGGCCTTCATATTGGGATTCAGCAGATCACCTCCTTCCTCCATAACTCAGGCCAGTAATGCATTGTAAGTATCTGCACTCATCGCATTTCTGTATTTGGATTAGATTCTTGGCGAGACACAAAACTTGTTTGCTGGGAGTGATGACATTTTCTACAGAATCCAAGTGTGAGGGGTTGACAGACCCCACGCTAAACCAGTGCAAGCCATGGAGCAGTACTGTCATAACCATACAGCTAAGGGTAGCCTAGAATTCCTCCTTACCTGTAAGGGGTTAAAAAGCTCAAATAACCTGGTTGGCACCTGACCAAAAGGACCAATGGGGAAAGAAGATGATTTCAAATCGTGGGGGAGAGAGAAGGCTTTGTTTGTGCTCTTTGTGTGTGTGTTCTCTTGGGAAGCAGAGAAGCACCAGGTCAGAAAACTCCTTCTCCTATAAACCATCCTAAAGTGAGTCTCAATATTGCAAAAAGAGTAAGTGAATAAGGCAGGGCGCATTAGATTACCTTTTGTTTTCCACCTGTGAATTTTCCCTGTGCTAAGGGGGAGGTTTATTCCTGTTTTTTGTAACTTTAAGTTTTGCCTAGAGGGGAATCATCTGTGTTTTGAATCTGATTACCCTGTAAAGTTACCTTCCATCCTGATTTTACAGAGGTACTTTGTGCCCATGAGGGTGAAGGCGGGGGGGAGATACCAGTGAAAGGAGGACACTCAGGCCTAAGAATAATGCACTACGCTTTATTGAAGGAAGGAAGGAAGAACTTAAGCTCCAATCTGCGCGGGGAGCCCCTAGGATGCATGGAGGGGCTGCAGGGGACTCTGGCCGTTCGGGACAGCTGACCAGGCAGGACTCCGCCGGGGGGGCGGGGAGGAGTCCTCTGTGGCGCTATATTCTCCATGCTTATCTCGGGGTTACATGGGGTCAACAGCTGGTTCCATTCTTATATGTATGATTTATACTTATTACATAAACTAACTTGTTTACAGGCAAAAATATGCTGAGCTATGCTACAATATCTTTTGGCAGGGTCTGTCGGGCAAAGTTCATTGAAACTGCCTGCATCCTCCGCTTACATCCAGTCATGTACTCAGTCCACCACTTAGCTCCTTGCCAATCTTCTGCAACCTTGCCCCTACATACTTGTTTTCTTTATAATAAAATTCTGTTTTTTAAGAATCTGGTTTACCTTTTTGGTTGGTATGTTATTCTCAAGCCTTCCCAGGAAGGGTGTGTAGGGCTTGGGGGGATATTTTGGGAGAATAGGAATTCCAAGTGGTCCTTTCCCTGATTCTTGTCTAAATCACTTGGTGGTGGCAGCGTACCGTCCAAGGACAAAGGATTTGTGCCTTGGGGCAGTTTTTAACCTAAGCTGGTAGAAATAAGCTTAGGGGGCTTTCATGCGGGTCCCCACATCTGTACCCTAGAGTTCAGAGTGGGGAGGGAACCCTGACAAGTACGGAGCTGGGTAGGCCCCGCCCCTCAGCAGCTTTAGGGCATGCTGCAGGTGGAGGGCACTGGTAGCACCGGGGTGGAGAGGCGAAAAGGAGCTACAGGCTGCACCAGGAAGTGAAGTGGACACCTGGAGTTGTGGGAAGAGTGACTATGGCTCTGGTTAAGGCCACTCCGGAGGTGGCATTTCAGAGCTCTTCTTCCCCCTCTCGGAGTTGGGAACCCATGAGAGGGCTGAGGAGCACAACGGTGTGCCCCTGGCAGACGAAACTGCTACTTTTTAGGGCTCCAGCTTGGATGGAAGAGACCCAGGAGGGCGCATAACTTCACTTGGGGTGGGCCAATGAATGGTCTGGATTTTGCAACATCCCACAACACCCCTTTGGGGCCCCAGGGCAGGATCTGGTGGAGTGACCTACCTTACTCCCCCTCCCCTCTATCATGACAAAAACCCTGAGGGGAGAACAAGAGATGCACAAAGGGGGCTGAGGCCTGCTGTATTTGACCCGGCAGGGCCCCCTCCAGAACAGAGAGACAAAAGACCTCTGGAGCCACGGCTTGAGCATTATGCCAGTAGGCTTTCAGATTGACCTACTACACCAAGGTTTAAATTTTTAAAGTTCCTAGCCCTGCTAGCTTCGGAAAGAAGCTTTTAAATGTGAATTGCTGCAGTAAAGCGACTTGCTTTGTTGAATGTATTGTAGTATTATTATGCAAACTGTTCATTTATCTCGGACAAATTTTCTATAATCAGACTTGTGCTGTTCAGAATCCAAGCCTTCTCCCATCCCTCACTTCATCACGAAAGTTTATGCTCAAATAAATTTGTTAGTCTCTAAGGTGCCACAAGTCCTCCTTTTCTTTTTGCGGATACAGACTAACACGGCTGCTACTCTGAAACCTGTCTCTAGGGTCTGTTCAACTTCAGCCTTCCCCTTTTTTGTACCAGGGGTTCAACCCTCTTGCTGTCAGTGGTATCACCACATCACCCCTATGTTGTGCCTCAACACTGTAGTGGAGCCCGTGTCCTCCCTCGATCTTGGGACCCAGCCCTAAGCAGTGAAGCAGCTGTCTGCTGCCTCCAACTCAAGAGTACCTCTGCTTCCCTTCCCTTTCCCCTAGGTCACTTCCTACAACTGCCTGTCTGGGCCTCTCTCCAGTTCTTCCACAGGCTTCTCTTCACAGCCCCTCTCAGGCTCCTCCTCAGCTGGGAGTGCTATCTCAGGTGTTAGGCAGCCCGCAGGCCATGGAGTGCCCCACCAGATGGCTACTGCTGTCTCCTCACTGGGAAAAGGATCCTTTCACCCGCTTTCCAGGCAGCAGGCCTTGCTTTCTGCTGTACTGCCCAGGGAGACTGGTGGCAACTTCAAACCCCAGAATGCCTTAGTTTTTTCCAGAAGGACTTTCCAGACTCCCCACTGCTGCCCCCAAAGCTATTGAATGGCTAAAATGTGTGTGTTGTCTATCTAAGCCCTTCTGCCTTCTTTTTTTCACTTGTTTTATCTCCCTACTTTACATTCTGAATCTTTTCCTGTCTTTATTGTACCATTTGTGCACTCACTGATAATAGGGATGTGCTTATGGCCACAGTTGTGTTGCTTTGGACTCAATTATTTGGGAGCGAGATAATAGCAAAATGGCAATGTTTGATTTAAATAGTATTTTTAATCATTTCTGTGATGGTGGTGCCCAAAAGTCCCAATCAGGATTGGGATCCCATTGTGGTGGGTGGTGTACAAACACAAATCTAGAAATAGTCATTGCCTTGGAGAGGTTACACTCTAAATAATCTCTCCAGTAGTCAGTAATCAAATGCTATCTCCCCTGTAGAATTGCAGGTGCTACTTCAGCAACTGATACTACAGTTCTTCCATTACTATCTGTGGGTAGAATGGCATATGTCACATAAGAATGCAAATCAAGCAGGGAGAATATGAATTGTTTTTAAATGTATTGATACAAAGTAAGTCTTTTCAGAAAGTATCCGCTACATAGAGAGACTCTCTGCACACCTAAATGGAAACTCTAGGCCTTAATTCAAAAGTGGACAGAAAGACACTATTTTAACATGTAGCCAGTAGGACAATGCAAACTGGGACTATGTCTGCTCACAGACCCGTTAGCAGCTCAGGAAATCTGAAAAATTGAAAGTTATCAGCTAACATCAAACAGAAAACTTAATTTAATTTAATAAACTGGTTTGTAAAATTTACCTCATCGAAGCCTGGAGACTTGCTTATTTCCAAGGTCACTTAAAGGGAATCAGAGTCTTCCAGTGTAGCTTGAAGTGAGAAATGAAAAGGTGTGGATGCATATCAGAGTATCCTCTCAAACCGGTATAAATCAGGAATAGTTCCACTGAAGTAAATGGAATTACCCCAGTGTAAAAATTATGTAAGCAAGAGACAGATCGGGACCTTTGGAATCTGCAGAATTGGGCAGGGGATCATATGAATATAGGCTTATCATTTTTTCATAGCATTAAAAAAAGGTAGCCCCAACTGTTTTTGAATCGCCAAAGGTTTGATTTTTGAATGGGTTTTTATTTTATCCAGACTGGTTTCCCTAAGAACCCTGCTTCCTGACTCCTACTTTTGATGTGTTGGGAGTAAGATGTCTGTTTTGTCAAAATCCTGTCATAAGAACAACTTGCACAAAATCTGCTAAAATAATCCACATCCAGTACACCTCACGAAAGCTTAAGCTCAAATAAATTGGTTAGTCTCTAAAGTGCCACAAGTACTCCTTTTCTTTTTGCGAATAGAGACTAACATGGCTGTTACTCTGAAACCTATAGTTGCCTTTTCTCGCTGCTTATAATTAAGGCTAAGTTTTTGTCATGGGTATTTTTAGTAAAAGTCAGGGACAGGTCATGGGCAATAAACAAAAATTCACAGAAGACCGTGACCTCTCCCTGACTTTCACTAAAAATATCCCTGGCAAAAGGGGTATGCGGGTTCAGCACCCACTGCTGCTCGGGGTTCTGGGTCCCCCACTGCTACAGTGCCTCCTCTCGCCCCTAGGCAGCTTATAGCTGCAGGGTCCCCCAGCTGCTGGCTGGGGCTGGGCAGATGTTGAGGTCCCCCCACAACCTGCTGAGGCTGGGCGGCTACAGCGGGTCCCCCTGCCACGGCTGAGCAGCTTCATGGAGTCCCCCCCCCAGTCTGGCTTGACAGCTGCGGGGAGTCCCTGCTGCCCGCCGCGGCTGGCCGTGAGTTTCCCCCACCAGGGCGGGGGCTGGGAGCAGCAGGGCAAAAATGTCACAGAGGTCAATGGAAGTCATGGATTCCATGACCTCCATGACATAATCATAGCCTGACTTATAATTCAGTGTTATGTGTCGTTTTGTATGATTTATCATAATCAAACTGAATATAAGTGTATAATCAGATGAATAATCTGATGCTCAGATCTTACACACTTAGGCCCCAGACATGCAAAAATGTATGTACATACTTAATTTTAAGAATGTGAGTAGTTCTATGGACTTCAATTGGCATATTCAGGTGCATAGAGTTCAGCAAGTGCATACATGTTTTCAGGCGTAGGCCCCAGTTCCGCAATTAGACTCATGCAGTTGACCCTGGTGCCCTTACTGAAATCATGCTTGGGTGGACCCTGCAAACACGTAAGCATGTTCATAACTTTACCCATGTGAATAGTTTCATTGACATCAATGGAATTATTCATGTGAGCAAAGTTAGGCACATATTTAAGTATTAGTAGGACTGGGGTGTACAAGCCTGATCTTGCTGTTGTTAAGTAGGCAAAACTTCCGCAAACCCAGCTGGTAACAATCATTAAGAAAATTCACTTTCTCGGGAACAAGTATCCTTTCAAAAATGTGTAAAATTGAAGGCCTAAATTTCCCCCTTCAAATAGAGACTATCTAACATGTAGCATGATAGCAGTTAGTTCTGACATTAAAAACATTTTAAATATTTGAATCATTGTTTTTTTTCTACTAGATTACAGTATATCAGAGACTTTCAAACAAATTGTGACTTAAACAGCAAAATCTTTGACTGTTTTTCTTGTTAAAATAAATAAATAACAGTGGACCTACATTCTCATTTACACTAAGGCCTCCTTATGCTGCTCTCAGATTGTAAAGGGGCCTTAAGGTGGGTGTCAATGCAATTTATTCCCACTTTAAGGACCATTTGCATTGCCAGAGCAGTTTAAAGGGTTCTTCAATGAGAATTAGGCCTGTTATCGCTCAGGTGTAAGCGTGATCAATTTAAATCTAAAAGATTTTCCTACAGCAGGTTTAGATCTGAGGGGTATTCAAACAACACAAGAAAAGGAGGGGAGTGCAAATTCAGTGTGTGTGTATATATAGCTTAATATCCTGTTACATTACACACTTGGCTCAAGACAATGTGTGCACATAAGCACTGCACATTAAAAACAATTAAATGCAGCATTAGTGCTAACAGAGAGACCACAATTCAGCAAATCATTTATGCACATGCTTAAGTGGTTTGCTGAATTGGAGCCATAGTAAGTTACATTATATAAGTACCTTGTTTGCACAGCTCCTGTCAGAATAGGATTTAAATACTGCTGTGTCACTCCTTTGGGATAAGTAATGTCTTGTGATATTGTTTCTGAAGGAGATCTTGGAATTAGAACTAATCCTAATTTAATAATACAACAAGTATTAGTCCTAAGCGACACTCAAGAAATCTCCCTGCAGCTTTTTGCTGAGAACATTCAGGGCTCAGGCTTATTTCTCTCTCACCCTCTTTTTTCCCCAGTGCTGTTCTTTTAGGCTGTTCCTCCCCCCCCCCCCCCCCACTACAGTGTGGAAGGCAGGAACCATGTATTTGGGTTGTTGTTACTACTTCACACCAGGGGGTGTGGCAGCTTCCCTACTTCCAGCACCAATATCTTAAATGTTTTTTTTTTTCTTCATTAAACCAAATTATGCTCTGTACACATTGGGGAAATGTGACATTCACTGAACATGGATTTGAAAACAGGTTTGGGAAAGGTTTCAGAGTAACAGCCGTGTTAGTCTGTATCCGCAAAAAGAAAAGGCGTACTTGTGGCACCTTACAGACTAACAGATTTATTTGAGCATATGCTTTCGTGAGCTACAGCTCACTTCATCGGATGCATTTCCCGGAACAATCTTCCTCCCTCCCACCATTGCCTTTTTATTTGTATCGTAAACAAGGCATACATTCAGCAGGTGCTAGATTCATTTTCATGGTTACTCACGTGCCATGTATGCCAAGGTGTTTTATATTTTATTTCCTGGAGGAAATAGTTCTCGTGCCAAACTTGCAGTACTTTGTGGGAGTGGTGGGGTGGGATTCTTACTTTATTTATTGGTGGCAGCGTTTACTTACACCCAAGTGCACTTACTGTGTTTGTTGTCCTTTTCTCTGATGGTCTCTCTGCCTTAGGAGATATGGACATATTTTCTGAGGAAAGAAATGAGATTTTTCTGTTTAAAACTATAGAGGCTACATTGCTGGGTCCTTCTCAAAACTAAAACCCACAATGAATAAAGTCCATTGATCTAGTGAACACAACATTCTCTGGTTTTCGCACAGTCTCTTTTATCCCTCTTAACAATGGTAAGAACATAAGAATAGCATTACTGGGTCAAATCAATGGTCGATCTAGCCCAGTAGTCTGTCTTCCAATGATGACCAATGCCAGGTGCTTCAGAGGAAATGAACAGAACAGGTAATCATCAAGTGATCCATCCCCTGTTGCCCATTGTTAGGATATAGATATTCAGGCCTGTCTGCAAAAGCCTGTACTTTAAGAATTTAGGTGTATTCTTATCACTTGGCTAGTTATAGAGGTATAAAAGAAAGAATCAAAATCACTGTCTGCCGGTGTAAGGGCCTTCTCTTACTGTGACAGTCTGAGGCCCTGTTCTTAGGCTAAGGCCTTTGGCTAAGCAGCAGAGGCAGCCATAAGCTGGGAAGTGAACGGTCACATCCTCACATTCCAAACTAGTCACATTGAAATAAGGTGCTATTGGGCTGTTAGGAATACAATCCTGTCCTGATAATGCCTATCACCTCCAGAGAAAGGGAAGTGCCTAGAAAATGTAAAAGGAAACTTAGTTTGATAGCATCCTGTCTGGCAAGAACTCACTTATCAATAGCTGGGATGTGAAATCCTCGCTTCTGTATTGTTTTGTCATTATAGTTCCCACTTTGCTATTGTTTCTCTGTATAATCTCTGTCTGGTTCTGTGATTGTTCCTGTCTGCTGTATAATTAATTTTGCTGGGTGTAAACTAATTAAGGTGGTGGGATATAATTGGTTACATAATCATGTTAGGATTGGTTAGTTAAATTTCAGGAAAATGATTGGTTAAAGTATAGCTAAGCAGAACTCAAGTTTTACTACATAGTCTGCAGTCAATCAGGAAGTGGGGTGTGTGTGTGGGTGGGGGAGATGGGAACAGGGAATTGGAGTGGGGAAATTGGAATCATGTTTTGCTAAAGGGAGAAATGGGAACAGGGAATGGGAGTAAAGAAATTGGAGTCATGTTTTGCTAAAGGGGGAAATGGGAACAGGGAATGGGAGTAAGGAAATTGGAATCATGTTTGGCTAAGGGCAGGAATGGGAACAGGGACACAGGTGTAAGGCTCTGTGGTGTCAGAGCTGGCAAGGAGGATACTAAGGAAGGAAACTGGAATCATGCTTGCTGGAAGTTCACCCCAATAAACATTGAATTGTTTGCACCTTTGGACTTCGGGTATTGTTGCTCTCTGTTCATGCGAGAAGGACCAGGGAAGTAAGTGGATGAAGGAATAAGCCCCCTAACACCCATTCCCAGGTTCTGGCAAACAGAGGCTAGGGATACCATCCCTGCCCATCCTGGCTAATAGCCATTGATGGACCTATCCTACATGACCTTATTTAGTTCTTTTTTGAACCCTGTTATAGTCTTCGCCTTCACAACATCCTCTGGCAATGAGTTCCACAGGTTGACTGTGCGTTGTGTGAAGAAATACTTCCTTTTGTTTGTTTTAAACCTGCTGCCTATTGATTTCATGTGGTGATCCCTATTTCTTGTATTAGGAGAAGGAGTAAATAACAATTCCTTATTTACTTTCTCCGCACCAGTCAAGATTTTATGGACATCTATCATATCTCTCCCTTTAGTCATCTCTTTTCCAGTCCAGCTGAAAAGTCCCAGTCTTATTAATCTCTCTTCATATGGAAGCTGTTCCATACCCCTAATCATTTTTGTTGCCCTTTTCTGAACCTTTTCCAATTCCAACATATCTTTTTTGAGTTGGGGTGACCACATGTGCATGCAGTATTCAAGATGTGGTGTACCATGGATTTATATAGAGGCAATATGACATTTTCTGTCTTATTATCTATTCCTTTCCTCATGATTCCCACCATTCTGTTAGCTTTTTTGACTGCCGCTGCACATTGAGTGGAAGTTTTCAGAGAACTATCCACAATGACTCCAAGATCTCTTTCTTGAGTGGTAACAGCTAATTTAGATCCCATCATTTTATATGTATAGTTGGAATTATGTTTTCCAATGTGCATTACTTTGCAGTTATCCACATTGAATATTATCTGCCATTTTGTTTCCCAGTCGCCCAGTTTTATGAGATCCCTTTGTAACTCTTCACAGTCTGCCTGGGTCTTAACTGTCTTGAGTACTTTTGTATCATCTGCAAATTTTGCCACCTGACTGTTTACCCCTTTTTCCAGATCATTTATGAATATGTTGAACAGCACTGGTCCGAGTACAGATCCCTGGGGGACACCATAGTTACCTCTCTCCATTCTGAAAACTGACCATTTATTCCTACCCTTTGTTTCCAGTTACTGATCCAAGAGTTTCCCTCTTATCCCATGACAGCTTACGTTGCTTAAGAACCTTTGGTGAGGGACATGCAGATTTTTTAAATGTTGATCTAAGGCATATTTACTACCAGCCTCTGTCTAGTGACACGTATTTCTCTTAAAGCGATTGTGCCTCCTTTTCACCCCTCTCAAAGCAGAAGTGCTGTTTCAATACAATAAGTGGAGCAAACAGCAAAGAAGATAGATTAGTGAAGCCTTTTAAGAACTATTACAGTGGCATAGAAACCACTATAAATGAAGGATATAGTCTCTTTATATTCAATAAAAATAACCAGTCACAAATAAAGAAATTATTACTCAGTTTTATTGTGTTTTTTTAGGAGCAGTGCCAGGAGGCTGCACCATAAAGGTCTACATGGAAGAGTGATGATTGTTGGTTATCACAGTGGTAGCTATAGTACAGCCCCATAAGCTCATCAGAGCAGCGCACTATAAGCTGCTACAGCTGGAAAATCTAAAGGGGCATGTGGTGTTTCCTGTCATTTAACTCTTTAAACATGAAGAGACCAAACCAAAATGCTGAGTTTGCCACCATCGTTTTGTGAAACTGGTTGCACGCTGATAATATCCTGAAGCCTTACCAGTGGCACTCACTTTTCAGAAGAGATGGTTTTATTGCTGACAGCTCACATTGTTGCTTAGTTGAGAAGCATCTTCCAAAAGACTTATTTTTCATAGATTTCAAAACACTGCTCTCACTATCGCTATTCTAACATATAACAGAGCAATGCCTCAGGCAGCTGTTAATGAAAATTGTACGTTCTGTCTCAGTAAACTAGTGTTTTGGCCATCTGTTCAGTGTAGAACCACATCATGCACCAAAATGGATTACTTTTGTTCAGAGCTGTTCCTTTTAGTAGGTATTAAATTGAGCAGTGCTCAAATGGTAAAGGTTTAGCAACAGGAGCGCCCATTCTTTGTCCTTTTTCCAGATAGTTGGGTATATCTCACACTCCATACAGGGGATGTATATTCAACGGCAAAAAACTTGGTTAATGCAGAATTACATTTCCCCGGTGATAGCTCGTGCCCTTCCAGAATGTCAAGTTCACAAAAATGCAAACTTCTGTATGGTAAACAAGCCAGCCAGGAACCTTAACTCTGCCCCCTCCTAGAGCTGGCAAGAGCCACTGGGAATTATTTGCATGCATTTCAGTAGCTTTCAGTGGTTTTAAGTGTAGCTGTACTGAATGGTGGAAGTGGGGCAGATTGGTAGAGGTGTGTTTGTGATATGGGGAGATGTGGGAATTAGTTTGAGGAGTGTCACAGAGCTGTGATTATGATATGAGGAGCCCTGGCTCTGAGTCCCCCAGATCCCTGGGTCTGAGTCCCCCGGCCCCAGGTGTATTATCAAAGGAAAGAGGTGCATGTGTTCCCTGAGGTTCCGGTCTGCATCATTTTAATACAGAATTGGGCAGGTTGTGTCAGTGGCCGAGCACTGGGGTCTTCTCACCGTGGGTATTGCCAGTGGTGAGATGGGATGTGAGAGCAGTCTGCGGATTTAACAATGGATGGGAAAAGCATAAGCTTAGGTGGTACCCCTGTGTGCAAGTGTGAAGGGATTGTTACACTTTACATGTGATAGTCTGTTGGGCAAGTAACCTCAGTGTGTGAGCGTAGGGCAGGTGCAGGTATCATCTGCCCATTACAGTGAAAAGGCAGTGAGTGAATCTGTGTGTTTTCGGTGTTTTGGGGCATTGCTCAGTTGGCAGAGTTAAGGTTACGTCGCCATTTACCCATAACTCTGTAATATTACCTAGCCACAGGAGTATTTCAAAAGACCTAGCTTTTATATAGTTTTTTTTCATCAGTAGATCTCAAATAACCGTACATCATTATCTCCATCTTACAGATGGAAAACTGAGGCACAAAGAGGTAATGTCCATAGGTGGTGGGCAGCTACTGCTCGAGACTCAGGCCGCTCTCCCCCAAATCTCTCTCTGCCTTGCCATTTTCTGAGCTACCCCACCACGTGTGCACATGCCAGCTTGACAGGTGAAACCCCACAGCCGTTAGTGCCAGGACGAGGAAAGGGCTGGAGTGGGGCTTCATGGGGGGAGGGGTCCGGCTGCATGCAGACATGCGCATCAAGTGACCAGGGCCATCCTTAGAATTTATGGGGCCTACGCAGTATTATTAAACTGGTGCCCTTATGGCCGATTTGCTCTTAGCAACAAAAACATAAGCTTACAGTATTGGAAAGCTTGCCACATGCACTTTATTAAAAAGAGTTTAATTGTGCCGCCTTCACCCCTGACCTCTGCACAGTGCTGCCTTCATCCCTAACTCCTGCACTTCCCTCCCACCTGCCCCCCAACCCCAGCCCTGTGCTGCCAGCGTGCCCTGCCACACCGCCCCCCCGCCAAGAGCCCCCCACCCCCTTATGCCCAGCAACCCCCATGCCCAGTGACCCCTCACCCAGAGAGCTCCATCACAGATCCCTATGCCCAGCGATCTCTCACCCTCAGGCCCCCCCCAACTGCCCAGCACCCCGTATTCCTGAGGGAATTCAGCACCAAAAAATTAAATTCTGTGCACAATATTTTAAAATTCTGCAAATTTTGTCAATAAATAAATGTGGAGGCTCCAGCATGGCAGTGGCAAGCATAGGCCACTGGCTGCATGGAGGTGGGAGATCACCCTGCAGCCTTCCTCCTCCCCTCCTAGGATAGGGACTTGGCAGTGAGATACCTCTGTGTGCATGTCAGAAGGCTACTGGGAAGCGTTTTATATGATGGCTGGGATGTCAGCCATGACCCAAAATCCATTTGAATGACAAAAAAGAAATAGCTGATACCAATTGCTGAGTCCAGCCTCATCCAGGCCCTTGCCTGCCACTGCTCTGGCCCATCAACTCCCAAATGGCCTTTCATTCTCCTAAAATAGAGCATTTCTCTCTAATCCTGAAAAGTAAAGAGGTGCTTGGGATGTGCAGTTCAATAAGAAAAGGAATTCTATTCAGGCACCAGTCTTTTTTTCTGCTCTGATTTACACACCTGGTTGCCACACATGGCTCAGTGGGATTGTACTGGGTATAACTCAGCACGCAGTTTCAACAATGTTTCAACAATGGGGTTGGAGCCATAACCAGGCAAGTCTCATTTGAACAATTGCTCTTGTTTTGGATTATTTAAGGCAGTTTTTAAGGGTCTTTCCCATGAGTGAGGAAGAATGTGCTGCATTCTTGAAGGGACCTTTAAAATCCCACTCAACCCTGCACTGTTTAGAACTCTCCCCCATTCAAAATGCTACCAGCTTGAGAGACAGCCCTGGAGCTACTTGGATGCACAAGAAAAAAAATCATGTCCCTTTTCCCTAAATAAAAGTTTTCAGCTACTCCAGCCTTGTCAAGTGCAAGTCCATCTTCCTTCCCAGCTAAGAGGTCGCTCCCTCCCTTGCATTCTGCAGCCCTGGTTGCTGCTTTTCTGCTCCGGGTACATCCCCCTCCTCCTTTTGTTTTAGTGTTAGTTTCCTCCTATTTCAGAGTAGCAGCCATGTTAGTCTGTATCCGCAAAAAGAAAAGGAGGACTTGTGGCACCTTAGAGACTAACAAATTTATCTGAGCATAAGTTTTCATGAGCTACAGCTCTCTTCATCGGATGCATTCAGTGGAAAATACAGTGGGGAGATTTATATACACAGAGAACATGAAACAATGGGTGTTACCGTACACACTGTAAGGAGAGTGATCAGGTAAGGTGAGCTATTACCAGCAGGAGAGGGGGGGAAAAAAACAAACAAACAAAAAACACCTTTTGTAGTGATAATCAAGGTGAGCCATTTCCAGCAGTTGAGAACGTGTTCCTCACAGGTTCTTGTCAACTACTGGAAATGGCCCGCCTTGATTATCACTACAAAAGGTGTTTTTTTTCCCCTCTCTCTCCTGCTGGTAATAGCTCACCTTACCTGATCACTCTTGTTACAGCGCGTATGGTAACACCCATTGTTTCACGTTCTCTGTGTAAATAAAATCCCCCTACTGTATTTTCCACTGCATGCATGCGATGAAGTGAGCTGTAGCTCATGAAAGCTTATGCTCAAATAAATTTGTTAGTCTCTAAGGTGCCACAAGTCCTCCTTTTCTTTTTCCTCCTGTTGACACTGGACTATTGTGAAGGGGCAGGAAAAGTAAACGCCACCTTCTTTTATTTTCCTTTAACTTTCCCTCCTCCCAGCTCAGGTCTGCTGCGGACCCCTGCTGGGGAAGGGAGGAGAGGAAAAGGTGAGGGTCCAAAGGGGATCCTAGCATCTGGGCTTAAACTTCAGAGAAGAGGGAGGCGAAGTGAAAAGGAGACTAGGAGAGAGATTGCAGGGAGTTGCCCGCGGGGCAGGGCACATGGGCAGAAGAGGGGCGAGGTGCAGGTACAGTGTGAGGGTGCTTGGAACAGCTGCTCTCCCTTGGGGCCACCAGCCTGCTCCCCAGAAGGCCCTAGCGTGTTCACTGCTTGCTCACTGAACCAGACAAAGAACACCCCCCCACACACATACACACACTCTTTTCCCTTCCCAGCCTGGCTCCCCCAGCCATCCCCAGCCCGGTTCCTCCTCCTCCCCCACTCCCCGAAGTCACCTGTGCCCAGTCTACCCCCTGAGCTTCGCTCCCCACTCTTCCCAGCCTCTGGGTATTTCCTCCCCCCGCCCCGCTCCACTTCGCTCTGTTCCCAGCCTTGACTTCCCCCCTCCCCTCCCCACCCCCTGCCTGACTTGGCCTGGCCTGGCCTGGCTACCTCTGCTCACTCACATGCAAACTTTTACTCCTGGCCCTGTGAGGCCCCACTGGATCTGGAGCCCTCAGCAGGGTGAATGAGGAGTGAGTGGGTGGAGGGGAGGAGCCAGGGGGCTGGGGAGAAGCCTGTCAACCCAGCGCGGGAGAAGGGCTGGGCAGAGAGGAGAGGAGTCCATGCCGCAGCCAGCGATGGTGGTGCCCCAAATTTTTGGGTGTCCCACACAGCTGCGTATGCCTAAGGATAGCCCTGCAAGTGACGCTGTGATGGTCTCTGACTCTGTGAGCAGTGAGAGCCAAGAACACTGTGGGGTGCGTGCAGGGCAGGCTCAGACCTGCTTCCCCTACAAGATTATTTTCACCAGTTGGTAAAGTGATTTGCCTAAGGTCACCCAGCAGTCCAGTGGGAGAGCTAGGAGTAGTGCCAGGCAGCGCTCTTTCCACTAGGCTACAGGTGTGACTAAGTGTGAATTTTGTGTGATATTTTTACATTCCCCTCCCCTGTGTGTGGCACAGTCTGGCTGACAGGTGCCCCTGCCTCAATTCTCCCCCACCAGTCACTTACCTCCATGTCCCCCTTCCCAGTGTCCCACCCCTCACCTCCCTGTCACCTGACCCTCTAACCTCTCTCCCACTCACCCAACCATCCCATTTATCTCTCTCCCCATAATCACCTCCCTGCACCCCAAGCACCTTTCCCCCCATTCCCACCTACTCTCCACCCCAATTACCTTCCCCTCTCACTGGGCATGTGCATGTGTAATTTATTTTCTTTTCAAAAATAGTTTCAGACATGTCTGAGTATGCTGCTGTACTCAGATTACATTGCTGCAAACTTAAAAAAATACCTTTGACCGAAGCATATTGGCGCTTGATGCCCCTCCCCCCTTTTTACATTTCAGATCTCTGGGTTGGATTCAAGCTCTTAGTGCCTGAACGTGACTCAAATTCAATTACCAGAACATTCCACCTTAAGCCAAACACATCCTGTGGTAGAGAGGTAGTTTTCCAGATAGTTAATCTCTCTCTCTCTGTACATGCTTGGCATAATCCATTTGGCACACTGCCATGCATTTCAAAGGGTGAAATGAGGTTAACCAATGGGACACAGTAATACCAGAGTACAAAATATATAGATCTCGCTGGTAGGGGAGTGGCACCATATGTGAAAAAAACATGGAGTCAAATAAAGTAAAAATCTTAAATGAATCAAATGGTACTATAGAATCTCTATGGATAGAAATCCAGTGCTTGAACAATAAGCATATAGCAGTGGGAATATACTACCGACCAGCTGACCAGGATGATGACAGTGATTATTAAATGCTCAGGGAGATTAGAGAGACTACACAAACAGAAAACCCAATAATAATGGGAGATTTCAACTATCCTCATGTTGACTGAATATATCCTCTCAGGACAGGATGCAGAGATAAAATTTCTAGACACCAGAAATGATTGCTTCTTGGTGCAGCTTGTCCTGGAACCCACAAAGGGAGAGGCAATTCTTGATTTAGTACTAAGTGGAGTACAGGATCCGGTCCAAGAGGTGAATATGGCTGAACCACTCGGTAATAGTGACCATAATGTAATTAAATTTAACCTCCTTGTAGGAGGACAAATGCCAAAGAAACTCATGACAGTAGCATTTAACTTCCAAAAGGGGAACTACACAAAAATGAGGAAGCTAGTTAAATGGAAATTAACACTACGGTGCCAACATCAACTTCCTGGACACCAAGATTAGTGTCAACAATGGAGCCCTGCAGACAGCTATATACAAGAAACCCACGGATCACCTCACTTACGTTCACAGATCCTGTAAACAACCCAGACACACCAAGAAATCTGTTGTCTACAGCTAGGCACTTAGATACTACAGAATATGCTCCAAGGAGAAAGTCCAGGGTATGTACATTAACACACTTAAAACTGACTTCACCAAAGAGGGACACTCCACTAGAGAAATAGATCACATCATGGAACGGGCCACTTAAATAGCTCAAAAGAACCTGCTTCAATACAGGGGTGGTAAAACCCTCTGACAGAATACCCCTGCTTGACACCTAACACCCCACATTGGAACCCATCCAGGATACCATTAAACAGTTACAATACTCAATCATTAAACAATCACATCTTGAAAATGAAGCCCCTCTTCTGGCCTGCAAACAACCCCCCAAGCTCATCATCACAAGCAACCTCCCCACAGAGCAGGACACATCAACTCAAAGTGGAACCAGCCACTGCCATAACACCAGATGCAAAACCTGCAGACACATCTCTACCACCATGATGACCAATACTCCCTACAACACACCTTTCAAGCTCCATAGGCCCCACACATGTCACACGAACTTTTCAAAAGGATCCAGAGGTGATCCTGGCAGTTATAAGCCAGTAAACCTAACTTCAAAACCGGTTCAAACTAGTAAAGAACAAAATTATCAGACGCATAGATAAATACAATGTGTTGGGTAAGAATCAACATGGCTTTTGTAAATGGAAATCATGGATCACCAATGTATTAAAATTCTTTTAGGGAGTCAACAAGTATGTGAACAAGAATAAGTCAGTGCATGTTGTGTACTTGGACTTCCAGAAAGCCTTTGACGAGGTCTCTCACCAAAGGCTCTTAACCAAATTAAGTAATCAGGGAATAAGAGGGAAGGACTTCTCCTGGATCAGTAACTGGTTAAAAGATAGGAAACAAAGGGTAGGAATAAACGGTTAGTTTTCACAATGGAAAGAGGTAAATAGCTGGGTTCCCCAAGAATCTGTATTGTGACCTGTGGTATTCAAGATATCAATAAATGATCTGGAAACAAGGGTAAAGAGTAAGGTGGCAAAATTTGCAGATGATAAAAATAATTCAAGATAGTTAAGTCCAAAGCTGACTGTGGAAAAGTTACAAAGGGATCTCACTAAATTGAGTGACTGCGCAATAAAATAGCAGATGAAATTAAGTGTTGATAAATGCAAAGTAATGCACATTGGAAAAAGAATCCCCTTTATACAGATAAAATGATGGAGTCTAAATTAGCTGTTACCCCTCAAGAAAGAGATCATGGAGCTGTCATGGATGGTTCTCTGAAAAATCTGCTCATTGTGCAGCGGCAGTCAAAAAAAGCTAACAATGTTAGTAACCCTTAGGAAATGGATAGATGATAAAACAGAAAATATCATAATGCCAATATATAATTCCATTGTACTCCCACACCTTGAATATTGTATGCAGTTCTGGTCGCTCCATCTAAAAATATATATATTAGAATTGGAAAAGGTGCAGCGAAGGGCAATGAAGATGATTATGGGTATGGAACAGTTTCCGTACAGGGAAAGATTAAAAAGACTGGGACTGTTCAGCTTAGAAAGCAGATGACTGAGGGGAGATATGATGGAGGTCTACAAAATCATGAACAGTACGGAGAAAGAGAGTAGGGAAGTGTTATTTATCCCTTCACATAACACAAGAACTAGGAGTCCCCCAATGAAATTAATAGAAGCTAGGCTTAAAGCAAACAGAAGGAAGTACTTCTTCACACAATGCGCGGTCAACCTCTGGAACTCATTGCCAGGAGATGTTGTGAAGGCCATGTTGTGTAATTAGGTGCAAAAAAGAATTAGATACATTCATGGCTGATAGCTCCATCAATGGCTGTTAGCCAAGATGGTCAGGGATGTAACCCCATGCTCCTGGTGCCCCTGAACCTCCAATTGCCAGAAGCTGGGACCAGGGGCACCAGAAAAGGGGTGGGAGGACTGGCTTCCATGGCCCCATCACATTTTCCCTGCCTTGAGGGTGAGTAATGGGGGGAGGCGTTGGAGAGGAGCAAGTGGCGGGCAGGGTCTCGGGGGGAAGAGGTGGAGTAGGCGTGGGGGCTTTGGGGGTAAGAAGTTGAGGAAGGGCAGGAAGAGGCTGAGTGAGGGTGGGACCTCAGGAAGAGGCGGAGTGGGAGTGGGAAGAGGTGAAGCCAGTATGGCCTGCTTATGTTCTTAAAAGGTGAGGCTCCTAACAGGCGAATTAAAGTATTTGGCTAATAAGTCATAATCTGATTTCCTCCAAAGTGCTAGTTGGTGGCATACACTCTGTTGGGGTAACTCTCAAGCCTTTGACACCCTGGTGTGATAGGCTTAGCCCTGGTTTGAGCTCTATCTGTGAGCAAAAGTTCGTTGCCAGAACATGTGAACTTTAACAAAAGCTTTTTTGGGGGGGGAGAGGAGGGGTTATACTTTGTGAACCTCTTGTTCGCATAACCCTAAATATGGCTCACTGACCAAACCCTGTGTCCACGTGAGGCATACAAACTTTCAAGGCAATCCAAGTAACCTTTTTAGAGTCAAACTTTAAACCGAAACACTAACTATAGTGGAGCTGCTACTGCACTATAATAATGCTACAAAAACGAAACTCCATTAAAAAACAGTTGTAACAATCAGGATCCAGGGAAGGGGAGAACAGACGGTTTAAGCCCCCAGAATAAAGCAGCTAAATCAACTGATTGCATACTATGTTGTTGTACTATTAAAATATATCTAGTGAGGCCTTTTATGACAGCTTGTAATGTTCTGAATTGATGGTCATTATGAAATATGTATACAGACTGTTATGAACCTATGTATTTATATATATATATAGAGAGAGAGAAAACTGTGCTCTTAAACAGTGGTGCAACTTCAGGGCAGTGAGCAAGCAGGCAGGTAGGGGCTTCTCCCAACCCAGTTGTTCACACAAAACTGGCTTCAAGGAACTAGCTCTAGTGCCGCCCAGGAAAGGACAGTGGTGGCCCATTAGAGTTAAACGTAAGACGCTGTGACAACTCAAAATTGAAAAGAACATCCCAGATACCAAACAAGAAGGGAGTTTCCCCATGTTGAATAACCATGAGTCACCCTGGACTAGGGAGGGGAGGAGGAAGAGGAAAAAGTCCTTTAAAAGCAGGATTGGGACCAAAATTTGGGGCACAGGCACCAACTTTGCAAAGTGCCGGGGGGGGTGCTTGACCCCTGGCTCTGTCTCAGGCCTTGCCCCCACTACACCCTTTCCACCAAGACCTTGCCACGTCTTTTCCCACCCATGCTCCGCCATGCCCCACCCCACCACTTCCTGCCCAGTTCCGACCCTCCCCCGGGCATGCCATGTCCTCGCCCCTCCCACTCCCTCCCAGCTGCCTGCATGCTGTGAAACAGCTGTTCACAGAGGGTGGGAGGCGCGCGGAGGGTGGGGGAAGCACTGATCCGTAGGGCCTGTCGGCGGGCAGGAAGCACTGGAGGGGAGCTGATGGGGGGCTGCCGGTGGGTGCTCAGCACCCACCATTTATTCCCTATGGGGGCTCCAGCCCAAGAGCACCCAGGGAGTTGGTGTCTGTGATTTGGGGGACAGTCTCAAGGCAGGAGGCTGTCCAGGAATGCTATATCCCTCCTGTAGCTAGGGTTTACACTGAGAAACTGTTTAAGGCAATAGGTAAATCTTACCTTAGTTATTATGAAAGGGATTTTATCTAATATGGAAGTATAAAGCCTGAGGTTGCATCTTTATTTATTTTCAGTGTAACTTGTATGTTTGCTTCCCCTTACTATTTCATCTTTGAATCTGTGGATTTTCTATTAAATAAACTGCTTGTTTATTTTCATTCTAAGCAGGTCTCTGGTGTGCAAACCATGTGGAGTGTATAAGCTAAACTAAGCTGGTGTCTGGGGGGGCTGGTTTCATGTCTTCGGGAGTGAGGAACCAGAGGGGAACAGGGGAGGATGTATTGGGGAGACTCTGGACTGAAAGGGCTGTTGATGTCACCCTCCCAAAAAGAATCAGGCTAGTGAGAGCCAGCATGAAACTTGACACTTGTGGGCTGGCTACTGGTGTCAGGGATCTGAACTAAAGTCACACAGCACCAAGGCACCCAAAGGTTACAGGGCAGGCAGTGCCAGCATTCCTTACTAGCCAGGATGGACCCCAAAATGTCATAGTGATCAAGAATTTGGAAGTCAGAAAATGTTAAGGCAGCCTACGGAACCTTAACTCTTTCCCCTTAGGGCCTGTGGAGTCTGCATCATGATACAGACTTTAATACTTTGACTTAAATGAGCTTTGAAGTTTCAGGAATTATTTTACAGCAGGAATCGCACTTCCATTTATCACTCTCCACATATTGCAATATGGCTGTGCTGCTCTGACTCTGCTTCAGGCACTTACAAAGCCAGCTTTTCAATATTTCTTCATTTCTCCATCTACTTTATGTGGTCCCAAGCTTTATTAACTGCACACCGCACAATAAAGTTATTTTCTTTATAAATTTTGCTCTGGTGTTCATCACTCTGGTATATGAGCACTTCACAAACATGTAACCAATAGTTTTTTTCCTTGCAACATCGCTGTGAGGTCAGGAAGTATTATTATCTTCATTTTACCAGTTTGGCACAGAGAGAATAAGATAAGCGACTTGCCCAGAATCACACAGGAAGTCTTAGACAGGGGCCAATGAAATAATCCAGGTCTCAGAAATGCCATTCTAGTGCCTGAAGCAAAAGAGCAGTTTTTCTCTTCCAGCAGAGTCCTGCCTCATTTACTACACACCACAAAACTTCAGCAGTGAATGCTTTGGACCTCACACTGATTCACTGTACAACTCTGCTGCATTCTCTGTCCAAGGTATGGATGTAATGAGCAAATAGTTCTGCAGTAATAACAGTACATGATCATGTAATGGAAAAACAGTTGTAGTGAATACACACAAAGGGGAAGAGTTAAGGTTACTCAGGAACTTCCAACTAGTATATGTTGTTGCAGGGTGTTGCATTCAGACCGAAGTGCTCAACTGGAGACAGTGTCTTAAGGAGAATTATGTCCCACACAACAGCCTCCTTCAATTCAAGTCGTGTGAAGAAAATCTTTAACATTTGGTTGGTTGTCACTTCGTTATATTTCACGTTTTTTGGAAAAATAGAGGAGTCGTTTTTACATTTATCAATTTGCTATTCATCTAAAAGAGCTTCATTATATTTCTCTCTGATTTGGATTGACACAGGGAAAGTCTGTATTCGCAAAAAGAACAGGAGGACTTGTGGCATCTTAGAGACTAACAAATTTATTTGAGCATAAGCTTTCGTGAGCTACAGCTCACTTCATCGAATGCATTCAGTGGAAAATACTCTCACAGAGAAGACCTTCCACTGAATGCATCCAATGAAGTGAGCTGTAGCTCACGAAAGCTTATGCTCAAATAAATTGGTTAGTCTCTAAGGTGCCACAAGTCCTCCTTTTCTTTTTACAGGGAAAGTGACTCAGTACTAATGAAAGGAGTAAGGTTCTTTTTACCTGTCAGCTAGGCTCTTACAATTACCGCCTACTGTTAAGATAAGATGGACTGAGTCCAGAGGAGATGTGAATTTTTCTTACATTAATGATAAAATCTAAGCATGTGCTGGAAACATCAGAGGGATTTAGCAAGCATAACTAGGATTGTGAAGCTCTTCAGCAGTCTGTGAATTTGGACTTTGGCTTTGGAAGAACTAAGAGGCACTCAGAAAGCAGCATCAGCAGTCAGCCCAGCAGTATTCTTAAGACGAAACTACTTTTGATTCAATTTCCCTTTGGTAAGTTAACAATCATAATGTCACACATCCAGCCATTACTTGAAAATACACTTCCAGCCAGTGATGAGCTGCCAAAATCTTAACAACTGGTTCCCTCCTCACCCCACGAGGGGGCCGTTGCCCACCCCCACCCCCCGGGACTCCTGCCCCATCCAACCCCCCGCGTTCCTTGATGCCCTCCCCTGTCCCCTGACTGCCCCCAGAACCGGGCAGGAGGGTCTTGTGGGCCACCATAATGGGTACCCACCCCGCCCCTAAGAGCCAGAGGGACCTGCCGGGGGGCGAGGTGGGGAGTCCCGGCGGTGCTTACCTGGGGCAGCTCCCAGGAAGCATCCGGCAGGTCCCTCTGGCTCCTACGGGTGGGGTAGCATAGCAGCCGCTCCCCCCACTGATCACATCAAAAGTAGCGCCTTAGGCCACAGGGAAAATTTGGTTGGTGCACAGGCAGCTCCCCACCCCAGCTCACCTCCGCTTAGCCTCCGTCTCCTCCCCTGAACATGCCGCCCCGCTCTGCTTCTCCGCCCCCGCCCCAGGTTTCCCGCAAATCAGCTGTTCGCGCAGGAAGCAAGCGGCGGCTTCACGCTCAGGCCCAGGGAGGCGGCGGTGAGCTGGGGTGGGGAGCGGTTCCCCTGCGCACCCCCCGGGTTACCTGCTGCGGCGAGCGCGGCCCTCCTCGCGCCCCCCCCCCCAACCTAGCTCACCTCCACCTCCCTGGGCCTGAGCGCGAAGCCGCCGCTTGCTTCTCAGCCCCCCTGCCCCCCTCCAGCTTCCCGCGCGAACAGCTGATTCGCGGGAAGCCGGGGGGTGGGGCGGAGAAGCAGAGCAGGGAGGCGCGTTCAGGGGAGGAGGCGAAGCGGAGGTGAGCTGGGGCCGGGCGCAGGGCAGGGTGGGGAGCTGCCAGTAGGTGCTCTTCACCCAACAAATTTTCCCCTTCGGTGCTCCAGCCCCGGAGCATCCATGGAGTCAGCGCCTAAGGTGCCACTTTTGGCCGGTTGTTAAATTTAGAAGCCCTTTTAGAACCGGTTGTCCCTCGCAGGTTCTTGTGGCACCTTAGAGACTAACCAATTTATTTGAACATAAGCTTTCGTGAGCTACAGCTCACTTCATCGGATGCATACTGTGGAAAGTGTAGAAGATCTTTTTATACACACAAAGCATGAAAAAATACCTCCCCCCACCCCACTCTCCTGCTGGTGATCTTCCTGATAACACGATCCTGGCCACTATGGATGTAGAAGCCCTCTACACCAACATTCCACACAAAGATGGACTACAAGCCGTCAAGAACACTATCCCCGATAATGTCACGGCTAAACTGGTGGCTGAACTTTGTGACTTTGTCCTTACCCATAACTATTTTACATTTGGGGACAATGTATACCTTCAGATCAGCGGCACTGCTATGGGTACCCACATGGCCCCACAGTATGCCAACATTTTTATGGCTGACTTAGAACAACGCTTCCTCAGCTCTCGTCCCCTAACACCCCTACTCTACTTGCGCTATATTGATGACATCTTCATCATCTGGACCCATGGAAAAGAAGCCCTTGAGGAATTCCACCATGATTGCAACAATTTCCATCAACCTCAGCCAGTCCACACAAGAGATCCACTTCCTGGACACTACAGTGCTAATAAACGATGG
This sequence comes from Chelonia mydas, assembly GCF_015237465.2. NCBI lineage: Eukaryota > Metazoa > Chordata > Testudines > Cheloniidae > Chelonia > Chelonia mydas. The sequence goes on from NC_057849.1 coordinate 320,830,375, forward strand.
TCACATAAACACCACCCTATACCGGAAACCTACTGACCGCTATTCCTACCTACATGCCTCCAGCTTTCACCCTGACCACACCACACGATCCATTGTTTACAGCCAAGCTCTGCGATACAACCGCATTTGCTCCAACCCCTCAGACAGAGACAAACACTTATAAGATCTCTATCAAGCATTCTTACAACTACAATACCCACCTGCAGAAGTGAAGAAACAGATTGATAGAGTCAGAAGAGTTCCCAGAAGTCACCTACTACAGGACAGGCCTAACAAAGAAAATAACAGAACGCAACTAGCCGTCACCTTCAGCCCCCAACTAAAACCCCTCCAACGCATTATTAAGGATCAACAACCTATCCTGAAGGATGACCCAACACTCTCACAAATCTTGGGAGACAGGCCAGTCCTTGCCTACAGACAGCCCCCCAACCTGAAGCAAATACTCACCAGCAACCACATACCACACAACAGAACCACTAACCCAGGAACCTATCCTTGCAACAAAGCCCGTTGCCAACTGTGCCCACATATCTATTCGGGGACACCATCACAGGGCCTAATCACATCAGCCACACTATCAGAGGCTCGTTCACCTGCACATCTACCAATGTGATATATGCCATCATGTGCCAGCAATGCCCCTCTGCCATGTACATTGGTCAAACTGGACAGTCTCTACGTAAAAGAATAAATGGACACAAATCAGATGTCAAGAATTATAACATTCATAAACCAGTCGGAGAACACTTCAATCTCTCTGGTCACGCGATTACAGACATGAAAGTTGCAATATTACAACAAAAAAACTTCAAATCCAGACTCCAGCGAGAAACTGTTGAATTGGAATTCATTTGCAAATTGGATACAATTAACTTAGGCTTGAATAGAGACTGGGAGTGGCTAAGTCATTATGCAAGGTAACCTATATCCCCTTGTTTTTTCCTACCTTCCCCCCCCCCCCCCCCAGACGTTCTTGTTAAACCCTGGATTTGTGCTGGAAATGGCCCACCTTGAGTATCATACACATTGTAAGGAGAGTGTCACTTTAGATAAGCTATTACCAGCAGGAGAGTGGGTTTGTGTGGGGGGGGGGAGGGGGGGGGAGAAAACCTGGATTTGTGCTGGAAATGTCCCACCTTGATTATCATACACATTGTAAGGAGAGTGGTCACTTTAGATAAGCTATTACCAGCAGGAGAGTGGGTTTGTGTGTGTGGGGGGAGGGGGGGTGAGAAATCCTGGATTTGTGCTGGAAATGGCCCAACTTGATTATCATACACATTGTAAGGAGTGTGATCACTTTAGAGAAGCTATTACCAGCAGGAGAGTGGGGTGGGGGGAGGTATTTTTTCATGCTTTGTGTTTATAAAAAGATCTTCTACCCTTTCCACAGTATGCATCCGATGAAGTGAGCTGTAGCTCACGAAAGCTTATGCTCAAATAAATTGGTTAGTCTCTAAGGTGCCACAAGTACTCCTTTTCTTTTTGTAAATTTAACAACTGGTTCCAGCGAACCAGTGCGAACTGGCTCCAGCTCACCATTACTTCCAGCCTAACACTCAGGATTGGAAGCATAGTTTAATAAGTAAGCCGCAAGTATTTGGGATTACATTATCATTGTGTGTTGTACCTGCACAAGCAGCAGCAATCTAAGTCCTCTGACTTCTCAAAAGCGTAACTACTAGACGTGTTTTAGTTTTGTGGTATGAATACCACACATGTGTATAATCAGTCCAGTTATGTTGTTGGCCTTATTTCTTTTGTGAAGCCTCTAAGACACACCAAAAGTGAGAGAGCAATGTGGAGAAAAAGTGGAGGGAGCCAAATAACTGGCAGGAGCAGCTGGCAAACAATCCTTCAGCCATAAAATTCCACCTGTTTTGTAAGGGTTTCATGCCCTGCAGGGTGAATTCCAATAAATATGTGGAAGAGGTGGAATTTCAAGGAAACAGAAGTATGTGTGGCAGCCAGGCATATGAAAACCATCTACCAAACTGTCAACAGCTATTCAGATTTTGTCCAAAACGGAGGTACAATCTTAGAGAATTAGGAAGAGGGCCAGAAATGCTGATAGGAGAAAATGCATTGATCCACTCATAAGCCAAGGTTCCTGCAGAATTTCTACATGGTGGTCATTTTTGAAGAAATAACTATGGCTTGTTATACCGTAGAGACCAATGTTGATTAGCGAAATTAACTCGTCTTTGCCCTGGGCACCCATTGATAATATAATTATTTAAATAGCGGGTGGTCATGTAATTAAAGACTGTATCATAATGCATATGATCAAAGGGGCCAAATAAAGATTTGCATGTGCACAAGAGGGCCACATTAAGGTTGCACAGACAACCTTAATTCTGCTATTTCCTAACTCTTGAGTGCTTGACTTAATAACATTGTTTTAATGTAGTTTTGTGTGTAATTTCATAGGGTTTTTTTAAAATGAAAAAACAGAAATTCCATCATGCTACATCATAGCTCAGTGGTTTGAACATTGGCCTGTCAATCCAAGGGTTGTGAGTTCGATCCTTGAGGGGGCCATTTAGGGATCTGGAGCAAAAATTGGGGATTGGTCCTGCTTTGAGTAGGGGGTTGGACTAGATGACCTCCTGAGGTGCCTTCCAATCCTGATATTCTATGATTGACACCCACGTGGTTCATCAACAGGATTGGAAGCTTTAGACACTCTGCACAAACCTCTGCCACTTGAGAAAAGGGAGCAACTGATAGCAGTAGTAGTTGTTATCCTCTATGAAGGATCAGCAATAGAGGAGGATGGAACATTTTGCCAGTGGGTTTCACAGATATTTGTTGACAGCCCACTGAGCATAGGAATGTTGAGAATCAGAAATCTTGGGCTCCATTCAAGGCTCTGGAGAGCAGTGTGTTCAAGTAGGCACAGACTCTTCTGCCCATTTCCCACCCCTAAATATGACCTATTATGCCCCACCCCTGGAACCTGTCCCTTTCCCAGTCCTGTCTCTTCTCCACCCCATGCCCGTTGTCCCAGTCCTGTTCTCCTCATTGAGCCAGTCCCAGTCTCCAGTCCTCAGATTTTTCATCCCAGTCACAGTCTCCTTGCACAGGTAGTCCCAGTTCCTCTCCTGCACTTCAGCTCCTCATCAGAGCTGTCTCCCCTTCCCCCTGCCCCACAGATTCTTGTCAATCTTCTTTCCCAGCCAGTCACAGTTGTCCCCCTGCTCCAGCTCTCAGTCCTAGTGGTTCCTGGTCTCAGTATCATTGCCCAGCCAGTCTCCATCTCTGTCTCCACCCCTGGCTCCCAGTCCAGTCACTGTGCCCACCACAACTCTCACTCCCAGTTTTCTTCTTTCATTCCCCAAACTGCCAGTCCCCAGTTTCACCCCAATCCAGGGAGCTCATTCACCCAGTCTACTGCTCCCAGGTCTGGCTTTTGTCCTCTTTGCACTTGTCTGGGCCAACCAAGGAGGACACAGAGTACAGGAGAGACAGGCTCCTTGCTCTCAATTTGCATGCACCACCCTAGTCTGGAACTGCCAGTAGCAGCCCTGAATTGCAATTGTAGGGAAAGTCCTGCTCAGCTCTGGGCTGGCACATGCCCAGTGCAGACGGAATCATTGGGGAATTTAGCTGAAGCCTGCAAAGTTCCAGCAACTCTCTTCTGAGCATGTGCCGATTGCAATTTTTTCCAAAGGCTTATAACCTGGCCATATTTTGGCAGATTTTCACAGGGATAGCAAAAGGCACATCCCTGATATAAAGGTTACCCCCTTGCCAGATTTCAAGTCCAAGCTCCAAACCATGGGAGCATAAGAGCATCTCAAAGAAAGGTCACCTGACCTTTAATGAGGGCAATACAAAATATTTTCCCCAAACCTTGTTTTTTTGAAATTGCTGGACTATTTTGGCTGAAATAAAAAAACCTCACAAACCTCAGCCAGAGGCAGACACCCAGAATGGAAAACATCATCCCAAATAGTTAAAGTTTGGTGAAGTTACAAATGACTGTAAACAATGTCTTATAATGGAAAGGAGTACTTGTGGCACCTTGTGTATTTTCCACTGCATGCATCCGATGAAGTGAGCTGTAGCTCACGAAAGCTTATGCTCAAATAAATTGGTTAGTCTCTAAGGTGCCACAGGTACTCATTTTCTTTTTGCGAATACAGAGTAACATGGCTGCTACTCTGAAACCCGTTATAATGGAAAGTGTCGGGCATCCTTAATTGGCGGTGCCTCCATACCTGCTGCCATGCCTGCGTATAAAAGCAATAAAGAGAGTGCTGAGAGCTTAAGCCCTGACTTTTGGTTTTGCCAAGAAGTATGTGTGTTTGGAGGGGAGGCACTCTGCCACTTTTGGGGGGAGGCTATTTTCAGCATATTTATACATTTCTTTCATATTCTAGTTATTGAATGTGACTATAATTGGTATCTTTACTATTTTAATAATGATTCAATTGTTATGAACTACATAATTACATTATCATGAAATACAGTATATGAAGATCACTGCAATCACCTACAGGCTATCTTCACTAACGTACCAGTTTAAAGACAGGTTTCAGAGTAGCAGCTGTGTTAGTCTGTATCCGCAAAAAGAAAAGGAGTACTTGTGGCACCTTAGAGACTAACCAATTTATTTGAGCATAAGCTTTCGTGAGCTACAGCTCACTTCATCGCATGCATGCAGTGGAAAATACAGTGGGGAGATTTATATACATGGAGAACATGAAACAATGGGTGTTACCATACACACTGTAAGGAGAGTGATCAGGTAAGGTGAGCTATTACCAGCAGGAGAGAGAGGAAAAAAAACCAAAACCTTTTGTAGTGATAATCAAGGTGGGCCATTTCCAGCAGTTGACAAGAACCTCTGAGGAAGCGCGCCGGGGGGGGGGGAGGGCAGGAGGGGAGGAATAAACATGGGGAAATAGTTTTACTTTGTGTAATGACCCATCCACTCCCAGTCTTTATTCAAGCCTAAGTTAATTGTATCTAGTTTGCAAATTAATTCCAATTCAGCAGTCTCTCGTTGGAGTCTGTTTCTGAAGTTTTTTTGTTGAAGAATTGCCACTTTTAGGTCTGTAATCGAGTGACCAAAGAGATTGAAGTGTTCTCCGACTGATTTTTGAATGTTATAATTCTTGACGTCTGATTTGTGTCCATTTATTCTTTTACGTAGAGATTGTCCAGTTTGGCCACTGTACATGGCAGAGGGGCATTGCTGGCACATGATGGCATATATCACATTGGTAGATGTGCAGGTGAACAAGCGTCTGATAGTGTGGCTGATGTGATTAGGCCCTACGATGGTGTCCCCTGAACAGATATGTGGCCATAGTTGTCAATGGGCTTTGTTGCAAGGATAGGTTCCTGGGTTAGTGATTCTGTTGTGTGGTGTGTGGTTGCTGGTGAGTATTTGCTTCAGGTTGGGGGGCTATCTGTAAGCAAGGACTGGCCTGTCTCCCAAGATCTGTGAGAGTGATGGGTCGTCCTTCAGGATAGGTTGTAGATCTTTGATGATGCGTTGGAGAGATTTTAATTGGGGGCTGAAGGTGATGGCTAGTGGTCTTCTGTTATTTTCTTTGTTGGGCCTATCCTGTAGTAGGTGACTTCTGGGTACTCTTCTGGCTCTATCAATCTGTTTCTTCACTTCAGCAGGTGGGTACTGTAGTTGTAAGAATGCTTGATAGAGACCTTGTAGGTGTTTGTCTCTGTCTGAGGGGTTGGAGCAAATGCGGTTGTATCGTAGAGCTTGGCTGTAGACAACGGATCGTGTCATGTGGTCTGGATGAAAGCTGGAGGCATGTAGGTAGGCATAGCGGTCAGTAGGTTTCCAGTATAGGATGGTGTTTATGTGACCATCGCTTATTAGCACCATAGTGTCCAGGAAGTGGATCACTTATGTGGACTGGTCCAGGCTGAGGTTGATGGTGGGATAGAAATTGTTGAAATCATGGTGGAATTCCTCAAGGGCTTCTTTTCCATGGGTCCAGATGATGAAGATGTCGTCAATGTAGCGCAAGTAGAGTAGGGGCATTAGGGGACGAGAGCTGAGCAAGCGTTGTTCTAAGTCAGCCATAAAAATGTTGGCATACTATGGGGCCATGCGGGTACCCATAGCAGTGCCGCTGATTTGAAGGTATACATTGTCCCCAAACGTGAAACAGTTGTGGGTGTGGACAAAGTCACAAAGTTCAGCCACCAGGTTTGCCGTGACATTATCGGGGATACTGTTCCTGACGGTTTGTAGTCCATCTTTGTGTGGAATGTTGGTGTAGAGGGATTCTACATCCATAGTGGCCAGGATGGTGTTTTCAGGAAGATCACCGATGGACTGTAGTTTCCTCAGGAAGTCAGTGGTGTCTCGAAGATAGCTGGGAGTGCTGGTAGCATAGGGCCTGAGGAGGCAGTCTACATAGCCAGACAATCCTCCTGTAAGGGTGCCAATGCCTGAGATGATGGGGCGTCCAGGATTTCCAGGTTTATGGAACAACTCTGACATCATAATCAAAAAGGCTGACAAAGGAGGTGCTGTCATCATCATGAATAGGTCAGAATATGAACAAGAGTCTGCTAGGCAGCTCTCCAACACCACTTTCTACAAGCCATTACCCTCTGATTCCACTGAGGGTTACCAAAAGGAACTACAGCATTTGCTCAAGAAACTCCCTGAAAAAGCACAAGAACAAATCCGCACAGACACAACCCTGGAACCCCAACGAGGGGTATTCTATCTGCTACCCAAAATCCATAAACCTGGAAATCCTGGACACCTCATCATTTCAGGCACTGGCACCCTGACAGCAGGATTGTCTGGCTATGTACACTACTAGCACTCCCAGCTATCTTTGAGACACCACTGACTTCCTGAGGAAACTACAATCCATCGGTGATCTTCCTGATAACACCATCCTGGCCACTATGGATGTAGAAGCCCTCTACACCAACATTCCACACAAAGATGGACTACAAGCCGTCAGGAACAGCATCCCCGATAATGTCACGGCAAACCTGGTGGCTGAACTTTGTGACTTTGTCCTTACCCATAACTATTTTACATTTGGGGACAATGTATACCTTCAAATCAGCGGCACTGCTATGGGTACCGCATGGCCCCATAGTATGCCAACATTTTTATGGCTGACTTAGAACAACGCTTCCCCAGCTCTCGTCCCCTAATGCCCCTACTCTACTTGCGCTACATTGACGACATCTTCATCATCTGGACCCATGGAAAAAATTTGCAAACTGGGTACAATTAACTTAGGCTTGAGTAAAGACTGGAAGTGGATGGGTCATTACACAAAGTAAAACTATTTCCCCATGTTTATTCCTTCCCCTCCCCCTCTCCCCCCACGGTTCCTCAGACGTTCTTGTCAACTGCTGGAAATGGCCCACCTTGATTTTACGGTAAGAAAAGGAGTACTTGTGGCACCTTAGAGACTAACCAATTTATCTGAGCATAAGCTTTCATGAGCTACAGCTCACTTCATCGGATGCTGTAGCTGATGAAAGCTTATGCTCAAATAAATTTGTTAGTCTCTAAGGTGCCACAAGTCCTCCTTTTCTTTTTGCGAATACAGAGTAACACGGCTGCTACTCTGAAACCTCTCCTTACAGTGTGTATGGTAACACCCATTGTTTCATGTTCTCTGTGTGTATAAATCTCCCCACTGTATTTTCCACTGAATGCATCCGATGAAGTGAGCTGTAGCCCACGAAATCTTATGCTCAAATAAATTGGTTAGTCTCTAAGGTGCCACAAGTCCTCCTTTTCTTTTTGCAGTTTAAAGACATTATGTCTGACTGTAGCTCTCTGGATGAAACTGTCAATAATCTTGTTTACATCTATGTTCCCTGGTATTGTTTTGATGCAGGTTAAGGACAGCTACATTATTCAGTTGTGTCTGTCCCATTGATGATTGGAGATAAGTTTTAAGTCTTCTGAAGCAGGAGAATGAGCATACCACAGTTCAGGATGATACAAGCACAGAGAGAAGGAATCTTATGAATTTGCAGTGCTGTGGAAACATAGTGCTTCCAGAGTACTGCAAATGACTCCAAGATCTCTTTCTTGATTTAGGCACCATCATTTTGTATGCATAATTGGGATTATATTTTGCCATGTGCATTACTTTGCATTTAACATTGAATTTCATCTCCCATTTGGTTGCCAAGTCACCCAGTTTTGTGAGATCCCTTTGTAACTCTTTGCAGTCTGTTCTGGACTTAACTATCTTGAATAATTTTGTATCATCTGCAGAATTTGCCACCTCACCGTTTACCCCATTTTGCAGATCATTTATGAATATGTTGAACTGCACTGATCCCAGACCACTACAAGCCCCTCGGGGGACACCTCTATTTACTTCTCTCCATTCTGAAAATGGGCCATTTATTCCTACTCTTTGTTTCCTCTCTTAACTGGAGTGCCTGGGAATGCTTTCAGGATCATCTAACAATCCTTAATTTAATTTAATTTAATGAGAAGCCTTTTGTTATCTTAATCACCCTGCCTCTGTTCATAAACAAACTCCCTGCCCCAAGGGTAGAAGGTGTTAGCAGCACAGAACTCATCACATTCCACACTCAAGCTCTGACTCCTGGGTGCTGAGCACCCGCTATTCCCTCCCTCCCTCCCCACCCGTGGGTGCTGAAGCCCCGGAGCACCCATGGAGTCGGCACCTATGGCTGAGAGCCACTTAAAAACACAAGTTTCAGAGTAACAGCCGTGTTAGTCTGTATTCGCAAAAAGAAAAGGAGTACTTGTGGCACCTTAGAGACTAACCAATTTATTTGAGCATAAGCTTTCATGAGCTACAGCTCACTTCATCGGATGCATACTGTGGAAAATACAGAAGATGTTTTTATACACACAAATCATGAAAAAATGGGTGTTTATCACTACAAAAGGTTTTCTCTCCCCTCACCCCACTCTCCTGCTGGTAATAGCTTATGTAAAGTGATCACTCTCCTTACAATGTGTATGATAATCAAGGTGGGCCATTTCCAGCACAAATCCAGGGTTTAACAAGAAAGTCTGAGGAAGGGGGGGGGGAGGTGTGTTAGGAAAACAAGGGGAAATAGGTTACCTTGCATAATGACTTAGCCACTCCCAGTCTCTATTCAAGCCTAAGTTAATTGTATCCAATTTGCAAATGAATTCCAATTCAGCAGTCTCTCGCTGGAGTCTGGATTTGAAGTTTTTCTGTTGTAATATTGCAACTTTCATGTCTGTAATCGCGTGACCAGAGAGATTGAAGTGTTCTCCGACTGGTTTATGAATGTTATAATTCTTGACATCTGATTTGTGTCCATTTATTCTTTTACGTAGAGACTGTCCAGTTTGACCAATGTACATGGCAGAGGGGCATTGCTGGCACATGATGGCATATATCATATTGGTAGATGTGCAGGTGAACGAGCCTCTGATAGTGTGGCTGATGTGATTAGGCCCTGTGATGGTGTCCCCTGAATAGATATGTGGGCACAGTTGGCAACGGGCTTTGTTGCAAGGATAGGTTCCTGGGTTAGTGGTTCTGTTGTGTGGTATGTGGTTGCTGGTGAGTATTCGCTTCCGGTTGGGGGGCTGTCTGTAGACAAGGACTGGCCTGTCTCCCAAGATTTGTGAGAGTGTTGGGTCATCCTTCAGGATAGGTTGTAGATCCTTGAAAATGCGTTGGAGAGGTTTTAGTTGGGGGCTGAAGGTGACGGCTAGTGGCGTGCTGTTATTTTCTTTGTTAGGCCTGTCCTGTAGTAGGTAACTTCTGGGAACTCTTATGGCTCTATCAATCTGTTTCTTCACTTCTGAAGGTGGGTATTGTAGTTGTAAGAATGCTTGATAGAGACCTTGTAGGTGTTTGTCTCTGTCTGAGGGGTTGGAGCAAATGCGGTTGTATCGCAGAGCTTGGCTGTAAACAATGGATCATGTGTTGTGGTCAGGGTGAAAGCTGGAGGCATGTAGGTAGGAATAGCGGTCAGTAGGTTTCCAGTATAGGGTGGTGTTTATGTGACCATCGTTTATTAGCACTGTAGTGTCCAGGAAGTGGATCTCTTGTGTGGACTGGACCAGGCTGAGGTTGATGGTGGGATGGAAATTATTGAAATCATGGTGGAATTCCTTAAGAGCTTCTTTTCCATGGATCCAGATGATGAAGATGTCATCAATATAGCGCAAGTAGAGTAGGGGCGTTAGGGGACGAGAGCTGAGGAAGCGTTGTTCTAAGTCAGCCATAAAAATGTTGGCATACTGTGGGGCCATGTGGGTACCCATAGCAGTGCCGCTGATTTGAAGGTATACATTGTCCCCAAATGTAAAATAGTTATGGGTAAGGACAAAGTCACAAAGTTCAGCCACCAGGTTAGCCGTGACATTATCGGGGATAGTGTTCTTGACGGCTTGTAGTCCATCTTTGTGTGGAATGTTGGTGTAGAGGGCTTCTACATCCATAGTGGCCAGGATGGTGTTATCAGGAAGATCACCGATGGATTGTAGTTTCCTCAGGAAGTCAGTGGTGTCTCGAAGGTAGCTGGGAGTGCTGGTAGCGTAGGGCGTGAGGAGGGAGTCTACATAGGCAGACAATCCTGCTGTCAGGGTGCCAATGCCTGAGATGATGGGGCACCCAGGATTTCCAGGTTTATGGATCTTGGGTTGCAGATAGAATATCCCAGGTCGGGGTTCCAGGGGTGTGTTTGTGCAGATTTGATCTTGTGCTTTTTCAGGGAGTTTCTTGAGCAAATGCTGTAGTTTCTTTTGCTAACTCTCAGTGGGATCAGAGGGTAATGGCTTGTAGAAAGTGGTGTTGGAGAGCTGCCGAGCAGCCTCTTGTTCATATTCTGACCTATTCATGATGACAGCAGCACCTCCTTTGTCAGCCTTTTTGATTATGATGTCAGAGTTGTTTCTGAGGCTGTGGATGGCATTGTGTTCTGCACGGCTGAGGTTATGGGGCAAGTGATGCTGCTTTTCCACAATTTCAGCCCGTGCACGTCGGCGGAAGCACTCTATGTAGAAGTCCAGTCTGCTGTCTCGACCTTCAGGAGGAGTCCACCTAGAATCCTTCTTTTTGTAGTGTTGGTAGGGAGGTCTCTGTGGATTAGTATGTTGTTCAGAGGTGTGTTGGAAATATTCCTTGAGTCGGAGATGTCGAAAATAGGATTCTACGTCACCACAGAACTGTACCATGTTCGTGGGGGTGGAGGGGCAGAAGGAGAGGCCCTGAGATGGGACAGCTGCTTCTGCTGGGCTAAGAGTATAGTTGGATAGGTTAACAATATTGCTGGGTGGGTTGAGGGAACCATTGCTGTGGCCCCTTGTGGCATGTAGTAGTTTAGAAAGTTTAGTGTCCTTTTTCTTTTGTAGAGAAGCAAAGTGTGTGTTGTAAATGGCTTGTCTAGTTTTAGTAAAGTCCAGCCACGAGAAAGTTTGCGTGGAAGGTTGGTTTTTTATGAGAGTATCCAATTTTGAGAGCTCATTCTTTATCTTTCCCTGTTTGCTGTAGAGGATGTTGATCAGGTGGTTCCGCAGTTTCTTTGAGAGCGTGTGGCACAAGCTGTCAGCATAGTCTGTGTGGTATGTAGATGGTAATGGATTTTTTACCTTCAGTCCTTTTGGTACGATGTCCATCTGTTTGCATTTGGAAAGGAAGATGATGTCTGTCTGTATCTGTACAAGTTTTTTCATGCAGTTGATAGATTTCCACTCCATACGGCTAAATGCAGTGCCTTGCATAATGACAGGTTTCAGAGTAACAGCCGTGTTAGTCTGTATTCGCAAAAAGAAAAGGAGTACTTGTGGCACCTTAGAGACTAACCAATTTATCTGAGCATAAGCTTTCGTGAGCTACAGCTCACTTCATCGGATGCATACTGTGGAAAAACAACCTGAAGCGAATACTCACCAGGAACCACATACCACACAACAGAACCACTAACCCAGGAACCTATCCTTGCAACAAAGCCCGTTGCCAACTGTGCCCACATATCTATTCAGGGGACACCATCACAGGGCCTAATAACATCAGCCACACTATCAGAGGCTCGTTCACCTGCACATCTACCAATGTGATATATGCCATCATGTGCCAGCAATGCCCCTCTGCCATGTACATTGGTCAAACTGGACAGTCTCTACGTAAAAGAATAAATGGACACAAATCAGATGTCAAGAATTATAACATTCATAAACCAGTCGGAGAACACTTCAATCTCTCTGGTCACGCGATTACAGACATGAAAGTTGCAATATTACAACAGAAAAACTTCAAATCCAGACTCCAGCGAGAGACTGCTGAATTGGAATTCATTTGCAAATTGGATACAATTAACTTAGGCTTGAATAGAGACTGGGAGTGGCTAAGTCATTATGCAAGGTAACCTATTTCCCCTTGTTTTCCTAACCACCCCCCCCCCCCCCTTCCTCAGACTTTCTTGTTAAACCCTGGATTTGTGCTGGAAATGGCCCACCTTGATTATCATACACATTGTAAGGAGAGTGATCACTTTAGATAAGCTATTACCAACAGGAGAGTGGGTTTGTTTTTGCGGGGGCGGAGAAAACCTTGATTTGTGCTGGAAATGGCCCACCTTGATTATCATACACATTGTAAGGAGAGTGATCACTTTACATAAGCTATTACCAGCAGGAGAGTGGGGTGGGGGGAGAGAAAACTTTTTGTAGTGATAAACACCCATTTTTTCATGATTTGTGTGTATAAAAACATCTTCTGTATTTTCCACAGTATGCATCCGATGAAGTGAGCTGTAGCTCACGAAAGCTCATGCTCAAATAAATTGTTTAGTCTCTAAGGTGCCACAAGTACTCCTTTTCTTTTTTAAAAAACACAAGGTATCTTACAAAGAATTTTATTTTTTCTAGATGTTTGTCAAGTAATACAGGACAAAAGGCAAGAATTGGTATTACTGAAGAAACAATTTGCAGCTGAAGAAGCTGAATATGAAGCTATGGTCTTGTGCTCATCTAAAGCTGCAGTAGTTTGCTCTTGCATTTAAGGCACTGGACTGGGAATCAGAAGATCTGGATACAGTTTCTGGCTCTGCAAGATTTTCTGCATACCCCGGTGCAAGTCACTTAATGTCTCTGTGACTAAATTCCTCATCTAAAAAATGGGAATAATAATAAGCTGTTCACGGTAAGAACTGTCTCTTACTATGTGCACGTTCAGTGTCTACCATGATGGGGCCCTGATATTTGTTGAGCTCTCTAGGCACTACTGTAGAACAAATGATAATAGGATTCTGAGATTCTGAGTTATGCTCAGCACAGCTTGTGAGAAGGGGAGGAGCAAATATGACTTTTGGCATCTTCACAGTCCTCAGACTCTGGGGCCAGTCAGAGATCAGTCTGGTCCCTAGAGTAAATCAGAGTAACTTGAAGACTGCTGTAGTTTATGACCAGCTGTCTTTGGTGCAAAGGGATTGATCCATCAGCTGGGAATAAGCAGAGCGCAAAGGAACCGTGGCTACGTCCCCTACATTGAGAAGTCCTTCCAGTTAAGACACCCACTTACTTGAGAGTATCATCATATACACAGCTACACTTATTCTTTTTAAACAAAAACAGTATCTAAAATTGTAATTTAGAACATTTTCTATACCTGGAGACAATCACAATGCTCCCCAATCTTCCCCCACCCCAAAATCATAGATGTGTAGGACTGGAAGGGACCTCAGTAGGTCATCTAGTCCAGTTCCCTGCACTGAAGGCAGAACTACATAGTAACTAGACCATCCCTGACAGGTGTTTGTCTAACCTGTTCCTAAAAACCTCCAATAATAGAGATTCCACAACCTTCTTAGGCAATTTGTTCCAATGCTTAACCACCTTGATAGGAAGATTTTCCTCACGAAAATGTCCAACCTAAACCTCCCTTACTGCAATTTAGGCCCATTGCTTCCGGTCCTATCCTAAGAGGTTAGCAAGAACAATTGTTCGCTCTCCTCCTTGTAACAACCTTTTATGTATTTGTAAACTGTTATGTCCCCTCTCAGTCCTCTCTTCTCCAGACTAAACAAACCCAATTTTTTCAATCTTTCCTCATAGGACATGTTTTCTAGACCATTAATCATTCTTGTTGTTCTTCTCTGGACTTTTTCTAATTTATTCACATCTCTTCTGAAATTTGGCACCAAGAACTGAACACAATACTCCAGCTGAGGCCTTATCAGCGCAGAACAGACTGGAAGAATTACTTTTCATGTTTTGCTTACAACATTCTGCTGATAAAACTGTTGCACTTTTTTGCAACAGTTTTACACTGGTGACTCATATTTAGCTTGTGATCTACTATGACTCCCAGATCCCTTTCTGCAGTACTCCTTCTTAGGCAGTCATTTCCCATTTTGTATGTATGCGACTGATTGTTCCTTCCTAAATGGAGTACTTCGCATTTGTCCTTATTGAATTTCATTCTATTTACTTCAAACCATTTCTCCAGTTTGTCCAGATCATTTTGAATTTTAATCCTATCCTCCAAAGCTCTTGCAACCTCTCCCAGCTTAGTATCATCTACAAACTCCTTAAGTGTACTCGCTATGGCATTATCTAAATAATTTATGAAGATATTAAACAGAACCGGACCCAGGACCAATCCCTGCAGGACCCCACTTGATATGCCCTTTCAGCTTGACTGTGAATCACTGATAACTACTCTCTGGGAATGGTTTTCCAATCAACTGTGCACCCACCTTATTGTAGCTCCATCTAGGTTGTATTTCCCTAGTTTGTTTATGAGACGGTCATGTGAAAGAGTATCAAAAGCCTTACTAAAGTAAAGGTATACCATATCTATCGCTTCCCCTCATCCACAAGGCTTGTTACCCTGTCAAAGAAAGCTATTAGTTGATTTGACACAATTTGTTCTTGAGGGATCTATGTTGACTGCTACTTATAACTTTATTATCTTTAGGTTTTTGCAAATTGATTGCTTGATTATCTGCTCCATTATCTTTCCAGATACCAAAGTTAAGATGACTGGTCTGTAATTCTCTGGGTTGTCCTTATTCCCCTTTTTATAGATTGGCACTATATTTGCCTTCTTCCACTCCCCTAGAATGTCTCCCATGTTCCATGACTTTTCAGAGATAATTGCTAATGGCTCAGATATCTCTTCAGTCAGCTCCTATGAGTCTGTGATTCAATTTTAGGATGTATTTCATCAGGCTCAGCCAATTTGAAGACATCAAACTTGGCTAAGCAATTTTTACCTTGTTTTTTCCCTATTTTAGCTTCAGACTCTGCCTCATTTTCACTGGCGTTCACTCCAATCGCTACTAACCTTTCTGGTGAAAACTGAAACAAAAAAATCATTTAGCACTTCTGCCATTTCCACATTTTCTGTTATTGTCTTTCTCCACTCATTAAGTAATGGGCCTACCCTGTCCTTGGTCTTCCTCTTACTTCTAATATATTTGTGGAATGTTTTCTTGTTACCCTTTATGTCTTTAGCTAGTGTAATCTTGTTTTGTGCCTGGGCCTTTCTAATTTTGTCCCTACATGCTTATGTTGTTTTATATTTGCCCTTTGTAATTTGACCTAGTTTCCACTTTTTGGTAGGACTCTTTTTTGAGTTTCATATCACTGAAGATCTCCTGGTTAAGCCAGGATGGTCCCTTGCCATACTTCCTATCTTTCCTACACAGTGGGATAGTTTAATTTTATGCACTTAATAATGTCTCTTTGAAAAACTGCCAGCTCTCTGTGTTTTTCCCCTTAGACTTGCTCAAACTACATTTGAGATATTGAAGTGGAAAAGAATGACTCCAGAAAGCATATACCATCCGTAGCATGGTCACCTTTAAACATTCATCATTTGCCAAGAGTTACCACCATTACTCACAATACTTAGAATAGTAAATAATTGTGCTAAATGTTTGATGTTAGCAAATAGTGATTTTTTTTTCCTAGCTAGAGCTCACTGAAGGTATTTGAGAATAAGCTTTCGTGAGCTACAGCTGTAGCTACAGCTATAGCTCATGAAAGCTTATGCTCAAATAAATTTGAGCATGACACACATGGAGTCCCAAAATAATAATAATTTTAAGCCTGTATCTACATTACAAGAACTGAGAACTGCTAAAATTTTCTGAAACAAATCTTACATTTTGGGCCAAAACTACTTGACAATGCTATCTAAGATGATAAATGTACAGGTGCTCTGCCATTTGTTGTGGATGAAAAAGGGAATACGTATTATGCAGCTATAACGGGACAATGGGATGAATCCAACAGATGGCACAATGGTCAGGATTAGCCAGCTCCACTCTGAGACACAAAATCCCATATGGCCAAGGGGAAATGCTTTCTACCATGAATCTATGTATAAAAAGCATTGTGGAGTTTGTGTGCTGTGATTAGTTTGGTTAAAAAATCTTGCAAAGTTTTAGCACCAAAATCAACATATTGGCAATTAATCCATCCCTCTCCACTACAATCTATCTTCCTCTCAACCTCTGACCTCTTCCAGTGCTTAGTGGGCTTCTGGGCACTGCATACATACTACAAAATTGAAAACTTTCTTATCTATGAAATGTTGAGCTGCGGTAGGGGGGACAGTGCTGTTGACAGGTCTCTGCACATGTGCAAAAAGCACAGTGAAGTATCTCAATGCAGCAGGTCTGGTGGATGCTCCTAGCTGCTGCTGCTGAGGGGAGGCAGTGGTGGGTGGGTGCTGGTGGAGGTGCAGCATAATATCATCCCCATGCCACACATGCACCTGGACTCAGCTTGAGGGACTCTAAGCAGCTTCTTAGTCTTCCTGACACACCTGGTAAAGGGTTGGAGGCAAAGCACTGGGAAGGGATGGGGGAGAGGAAGAAAACAGGTCTGAAGTGGAAGGAGGAAAAAGGGAGGGGCAATGACAAAGTGAGAGGATGGGCCCTCTGGAGGCATGGGGGTGGGATTGAAAAAAACAACCCAAACAATACAAGTCCACTGCCCATGCTTCTCCCTGTGGTGAAGATGAGCAGACAAACACGACAGACATTAGTCATATCACTTAATGCACTCGTGGAACATGCTCACATAGTACAGTGGTGAGTGTGCATAGCATAGAGTGCAGGGGGTGATGTGGGGCTGTGACAGAGCTCATGGAACCCAAGGTGCCCTGTTTCTACTTGTCCTGGGGCTGGTTTAAAAGGTATCCCAAAATGTTGCTGCCAATATAAGCCCAGGCCCTGGGTCAGGGTGGGCAGCAAGCAGCGGCAGAAGACCCACTACTGTGTCAGTGAGGATCCTGGCCGCAACACACTGACATTGACTCTGGCAGTGCTCAGCCAGACTAGGGTCAGCTGCTCCCGGGCTACTTCTGGACTCCCCCTCGTAGGGTACCTGGGTCAGGGTGGTGTCCTCGGAGAGTTCCAGCACCATGGGTTCCTCCGGGTAGCTGGCAAGGGGTAGGCTTGGCAGCTCCTCTGGGTAGCTGGTGACGCGTAGGCTTGGCAGCTCCTCTGGGTAGCTGGCAACGCATAAACTTGGCTGTTCCTCCATGCACCGGTCGGCATTAGGCATTGGCCGGTCCAGCCAGTCCTCGGGTCGGCTGCAGATTGCCGGGGTCTCCCAAGCCGGAGCTAGACCGGAGGCGCCTGGCCTCTCTGGCGGCTGCGGCCCAAGTGAGCTCTGGGGTCGGGCTTTTATACTTCCTGTCCTGCGCCTTGACCTCTGGGGGGCGGGCGCAGGATCCACTGGCTCTGCCCACTTTGGTGTCTGGGGAGGTTCTTCCCTCTGCGAGGTGGTGGGACACCACACCGCCTCGCTACAGTCCCATTGTTTTTTTTTCACACTCTCTGCTACACACTTTGTCATGCTGACCTTAGTACTTGGAACAATCTCCACTTCCATCTGCTAAGCCCTTCCCCTCATTCTGAAACCCCAGCTGCTAGCAATCCATCCTTCCTTCTCCTTCCCAGTAATCTCCCCTTCCTGCCCCACCTGTCAATTGTTGCCCTGTGTCTTGTCTTGTGACGTTTTTTTAGACTGCAAGCTCTTTGCGGACAAGAAAGGTGTTATAACTGGTTTGTAAAGTGTAGTATATCTGGGGTGACTCTAAATTATTTGTAATAATTTTTAAGTACCTTGAGGCAGGGACTGAGGTAGGTTGGGCTGAACACGTGCCCAGCACTTGGATAATAATTACACTCACATTTCATAGCCAGTGATTTAGCACTTTGGGGAAACGACCCTCTGAGAGGGCCCATGGACAAGAACTCAGCATCTCCCTCTAATCGACAAATGGTTCCTTCCCTTCCTGAAGCTAGTTCATCAGAAACTGCTGCTGCTGCCACCTCAGTCTCTGCTACCCTTCAGGCTTGGATGACATCCCAAGGATCAAACTGTGATTCTGTGCATGCCAGGAAGAGGAAGTCTAATTTTAGCCTCTAAGACAGTAAAATGCTGAATCAAAAGTTCAGCAAACATTTGTGGATTTTGAAAGGGCATCCCATCAAGACATGAAACGAGATCCAGCAATATTTTTGCTGATAGGGATTTCTCAGCCGGGGGCAGGGCGGGGCAGAGGAGTGCTCCAGATAGTGTAAAACCAGCTAAGGCTAAACCATATGGAAGGGAACCATGACAAGGAGATGGGATTACACTAAGTTAAAGGAGATAAGTATTTAAGTATCTTTCTCTCATACACCACCTGCAGACAAATCTTCACTCCCTCTTAAAGCTATCTGATTATGTGTGGATACTGGAAAAAGAATAATACTGAAACCTAGATAGAAAAAACCCTCTATTTTTAGCAGTTTATGCTGATATCTTCCCATCTCAGCATAGCCTGCGGTGTCTGAAAAGCACTAAAAAGTAAATTGTCACTCACACATTCCCTGTTCCTTTGCTAGTGGGGACGTGAAGAAAAGTTATTCTGTGTGTGGTTTCAGACATGTATTCCACAAGTGTGCATGCGTCCAGAGCAGTGAAGCTGGAGAACTTTGCCTAGCAGTAGCTGTAGGGGCAGCGCTCATACCCAGTGGCTCTAGTCCCTCCCCTGGTTATGTAAGGGCAGTGCCCGGTTCACCAAAAGTCTGTCTCCCTCAGCTGGTATAGCCTTACACTGTATATAGAAGTTGCCCATCTCTCTGCTTCTTTTCTTTGAGCCCCATCTGACATTGTTCCCCCAATATACTGTCTCCAGTGAATGTTCCTGAAGTATGTTTAGAGCTTGTTCCATCTAGCCCCACTTGCTCAGGGAGTCATTCTGTGTACAAAACCTGTAGCTTTTCCCCTGGCAGGGCTTATACATATTATATTTCATCTTGATTCTAAGGCCTGGTCTACACCTAAAAATTAGGTTGACCTCATTACACTGCTCAGGACTGTGAAAATTTTCATGTCTTGTGCGATATAGTTAGGTCAACCTAATCCCCACTATGGACACAAATAGGTCAAATAGGTCAGAAAAATTCTTCAATTGACCTAGCTACTGCCTCTCAAAGAGGTGGATTACCTACATCAGTGGAAATCCCCCTTACGTCAGTAATGGCAGTGTCTACACTACAGTGGTAGAGCAGCACAGTAGTACAGACATGGCCTAAAATGGTAGCAATGCTAAATGACCTGTTCAGGGATAGCCATTCGTTATACGAGGTTAACAAGAACGAACATAATTTAATAGTTGGAAAAAATTCTTTTTCTGTTACTGCCAGAACCCAAAGAATATGGATGAGAGATTGTCAGGACTTAGAATGATCTAGCCCCAGTTCTATGTATAATAATGGACCAGATCTTAGGGGCATTACTGGAAAGAAAGATTGAAATCTGATGGAGCACTATTTTTTTTAGAGTTACTGTTATTTACTGAAACTTTTGGGTCAGACTCTCTGTTTTTATGCAAATAAAGAAAGCTCTTAGCTCAGACCCAATGTTACTAAACAGTTGAACAAAGTTGAACAAAGGCAAATAACACTGCAGCTTGTAATTATCGTCATATGTTAGCGTTACCTCTCTTGACCTGAGCAATGAGCTAAAGTTCAGTGCCCAATGGGTTGTTCCCAATAGCAGGAGAAGTTGATGATGGGATCAGGTGTCTTTGGTGTAATCCTGTTTATTTACAGAGAATGTACAAAGTCCTGTTCCTCTGAACAGATCAGGAACCAAACACGGGAGGCAGTCTCTTCACTTGCAGCTCCAAATCGCTTTTGCCCAGCACTCAGCCCAAAAGAACACTCTCTAGGCTTTTCTCAGTGCTTTTTCAGGCTGGGTCTGGCTTTCTGATGCTTCTCTGTATCTGTTTGAGGGGTTTCACTCTCTCACTCACATACCTCTCTACTCAAAACAATACTCAGCAGAAACCCTCTGCCCACGTCTGCCTTTGGGCGCTCTCCTGAATGAATTGGCTCTGAGATAGCTTCCCTCTCCATACAGAACTGTGGAGGGACTATAGAATGCAATATTTGTTAACAAAAGTGTTCCTCTGAGGCAATCCTCAACAGATCTGCTCATCTGCTTGAATTTGGTGAGTTAAAAATAGTGGATGGCAAATGCTGTGGTAGAGCGATGCTTAGAAACACCTCAGGAGCTGAGGTTTAACTGCTACAGTGCTTGTAAACCAGGCAGGGACTCTGTCCTGGGATGGAAGGGAGCCTCACTCCTGCAGCGCTCAAAAGATCTTCAGGAAGTCTCTCCTGCACTTTCCTGTGGAACTCGAGCTGACAAGGAGGGAGCCAAAATTTCACCCTACCTCACTTCTGAAAAAGAAATAAGCCCTGCATGATTCATCAAGAGTTTTGTGAGGTCAAAAATGCTTCCTCTGTTTACTGTAACTAACTGGTGTAGTGGAGACACCAGCTGCAATCCAACAAAGTAGCAACATACCTGATTTAAATAAATTGATTCATTTGGACTGCCAACTGTCAACATCAAAAGACGCCTAAAGCTAACGTTAGTAATGTCAGAATAACTTAAAGACAAACACTTGATTATAAATTGGTCCTGTTGTTGCCGGCACAGAGTGCCCGAGGCAAGCAACAATTGGGTTCGTTGCCCGGTATGCGTCGTGCCAATGACCACAACACGGTGGAGAAGCAAAGAGATTTATTTGAAGCTTCAGATAGGGTGCAGGGAGACTGAGCTGTCTCAAATCCTGCAGCCCCGCATGCAGATTCCAGTATACATTTTATACCTTTGCCTACTTCACTACACAAGCTTATGCAACCAATTACCTGTTGCCCCGTACAATACCGTAGCCAATCAGCTAAAGCAGCCGGTTGTGTTTTTCCTCAGTAGCATTGCCCGAGCCTTGCCTTATTTGGGTCTATTTGTTACTGGTTTTTGCTAAACATTTCTGCCTTATTTATACGTTTCCCAGGCCGAAGCTGGCCTTCGCTGGCGAGCCCTGTGCAAACCTGTCTGTTTGTGTGCTAGCTTCCTCATAGTTGTGCAGGGTCACAGAAAGTTCAAGGAGCAGAGGGGCTTCAGTTTGTCTGGGCTAGAGCAAGAGGGCTTCATCGACACTCGTTGTCTTCCACCTTCCCGAGTTACCTAGAGTAGTGCCCAGTGTCACCAACACTGTGATACATGCTGCAGTTAGAGACTAACCAATTTATCTGAGCATAAGCTTTCGTGAGCTACAGCTCACTTCATCGGATGCATTCTGAATTGGAATTAATTATCAAATTGGATACAATTAACTTAGGCTTGAATAGAGACTGGGAGTGGTTGAGTCATTACACAAAGTAAAACTATTTCCCCTTGTTTCCCCTTATTTCCCCTCCCCACTGTTCCTCAGACATTCTTGTTAATTGCTGGAAATGATTATCACTACAAAAGGTTTTCTTCCCCCCACCCCACTCTCCTGCTGGTTATAGCTCATCTTAAGTGATAACTCTCCTTACAGCGTGCATGATAAACACCCATTTTTTCATGTTCTGTGTGTATATAAATTTCCTTACTGTATTTTCCACTGAATGCATCCGATGAAGTGAGCTGTAGCTCACGAAAGCTTATGCTCAAATAAATTGGTTAGTCTCTAAGGTGCCACAAGTACTCCTTTTCTTTTTGCGAATACAGACTAACACGGCTGCTACTCTGAAATGCTGCAGTTAGAGATTAGTGGCATAACTATGCCAGTAAGGATTATATCTGAGTAAATCATAGGTTTGGCTAATTAACATAAATGTAATTGTAAGTGTGACAGTTTGGGAAATTGGTCTATGTACAATTTATGAATGGTTGATTGTATGAAACAGCTGTATCACGGAATGCCTCATGGCATGTGGAGTCAATCTCATGCTCCCCAGATTATATCAATATCTCTCAGACCAGGAACAATGTGGGGTTGTTAAACTTTGATGGCTCCCATTCAAGTGGCACCAATTTAAGACAGTCGGATGGCTGAGGTCTAGGGAAACCAGTTGATCCAGTTTGTCTGCAGGATTGGGTTTAGAGCAGTGGAATTTCCCAGAAGCAGAACAAAGAGATCTGGTGTTCACAATGGGTCTTAAAATCCACAGAGCCCGGGAGACTCAAAGATACACAGAAAGCTTGGGCGCCGCAGGACTCAGAGAGCGGAAGAGAGGAGCATGCTTTCATAGCAGGAGGTTAATCCTGTTTAGCTTCTGGACCAGCCAAAGAAGAAGGAAATTGGCTGCCAGGTAGCGTTACCATATTTCAGGTTCCCCAAAAGAGGACTCTACTGGACGGGGGATCTGGAGTGGGGAGGGAGAGCTGGAGGGGGGACATTTGGGGGTGCTGGAGAGGGTACCTGCAGCAGGAGTACTCACTGGTGGTGCAGGGCAGTGTTGCTCCCTGTCACAGTGACAGCTGTCAGTCTGTGCCTACCTGCGGGACACCTTTCCCAAGGCTGAGAGCCAGGGTCTGGGTGGGTAGGATCCTGTGGCTTGCAGGGGAATTGACCAATGAGCTGCAAATGTGTGGGAGGAACCAATAAGGAAGTGGACCAATCAGGGCTCTTTCTGAGCTGCAACGTCTGCTCTGCAAAAACCCGGGACATTTGCTGTTATTTGAAAACTTCACCTGGACAGAGAAAAGAGGCTCAAAAAAGAAGCTGTGCCCAGAAAAACTGGACATATGGTAACCCTGTGCACAGAAAGAGAGACACACTTCCTGATTTGGAGCAGCCATGTGCAGTGATGTGGAGATCCTGGTCTCCTTAGTGGATTATGACCTAAGCCCAAAGAACGCTCCAGGGTGGTGAGGACACTGAGGCAGGGAGAGGTACACAGGTGCTTTTATTGTTTTGTCTAGATCTGTCTTTCTTGTGCTAGCTAAAGAGTGGTGGCTGGATTTTGGAACCCTTGCATAGCCTGTGCATCTGTTTGTTTTCACTGTCCTATGTCTCTGAAGAGGTAAACTGTAAACCTAGAGTGCCCAGAAGGTTGGATTTCTGGGAAAGGGTGTTGCTTAAACTAGTGTGGAGACTGGAGGAGGAGGAGAGGGTCAGCACTGGTCCTGGGGCTTAGGGGAGCTGGGCCACAAGGTCTAATTTCTGTGAAGGGATAACAGATAGAGAACCTGTGTCCAGGAAGTGTGCCTCTTACTATTGACTGGTGGTTTACTCCATCCCACCCAAGGGGGTCAGAGCCCCCCAAACTGCTATTGTTTGCCCCAACCAGGAGGCTCAGGGGCTATAGACCGCTTGTTTGCTCTGCCTCACCCAGAGGGCTAGACCCCCCCACCCAACAGCTATTGCTTGCTCCAGCTAGGAGGCCGAGCGGGGAATCTATCAACGCTGCACTGGGCCAATGGAGGCGACCCCTGCTGGACTGACCGAGCCCCTGTGACATGTGGAGAATGCGGGCAACAGTCAGATCCTGATAAGAGAGCCAAAAGGGGGAGGTACAGACGATAAAGTTTTACGATTGGCAGGATACCGAAAAGGTACTAAAATGGATGCTGGAAAGCCAGCAGCAGCGGGCAGCTCAACAACATCAACAGGACCAGTTGCTGCAGCAAATGCCCATGCAACAATAGCAACAGATGTGCCAGCACCAAGAACAGCAACAGCAGCTGATCAGGGAGTTAGCAGCACAACATCAAGTCCAACAAGAGCGCCTGGTTCAGCAGATGGCAGCATTGTGGCCCCATACTTGACCGTGCCTGCACAGACCACCTACTGGAACCTAGACCCCACTGGGACACTAGATTATGCCAAAGTGAAGGCAGCCATCTTTTAATCCTTAGATATTCCATCAGTGATTTCAATGAGAGAGAGACCCATGGAGTCCAACCCTGAACAGTGGCTCAGCGACTCCAGGACTACTGCTTGCCGTAATTGGACCCTGAGAAGCTGACGGGAATACAAGTGGCGGAGGCTGTTATATTAGAGCAGTTTATGCAAATCATTTCCCCAGAGAGGAAGAAGTGGGTGCATCAACACCATCCAATGACTCTCATGGAGGAGGTATCTCTGATGGAAGATTACTTAGCCACAGAGGGTCCCAAACTACAGACACCTAAACCTGGGAGTCCCAGTAGCGAGAGGCAGGACTCACCCAGGAGACAGTACAAATTCAAAGAAGGGGGACCCCAGATTAGATCCATACCATGTATAGTAGCCCCAGTGCCGAAAGCTGCTGGAACTCCAGCATGAGATCCTGGGAGGGGGAAACCCCACCCAGCGGCCCTGCAACATAGACTCCATGAGGCAGATATTATGAGTGTGGCCAAGAGGGGTACTTCAGATGATATTGCCCTTTTATGGATTGTAACTATAGCCAAGTGTGGGTGGCAGGCCTACAGGCTTGGAAGAGGAGCCTGCCAAAACTTCTGATCACTTTACAGGTCAACAGTATACAGATATGTTTATGAAAGATTGTGATTTGGTGATGCTCCCTCATAAGGGACCGTATTGTGTGGGAATTTGGAGATGTACCCTGGAGGTGAGGGTTGGGAACACTGCATGGCTGTGTGCAGCAACTCACTACAGAAGCGCTCCAGTTTGTTTTATTAAAGTTTTATTCCTTTCTTATTCACTGGTTTGTTATTTAATGAACCCCAAGATTGTTACAAATGGCATCCAAGTGACTAGTCTGGTTGACTTGGGGTGCAGCCAGACACTTGTCCACGTCACCCTTATGAAGTCACCAAATGGGACAGAGGCACCTATATATGTCCAGTGCATCCATGGCGATGTACAGCCATACCCAGTTGCCACAGTAAAGCTGGAGGTAGGCTATCACAAGGAAACGTGCTGAGTCAGTTTGGCCAAGACACTAGTATACTCCATGATCCTGGGACTTGACTGGCAATGGTTTGGGGAGGTCATGCATGAGTGGGGAGACCAACTGCCAATGGAAACAAATCTGAGACCATGTTTGAGTCAGCTCCTAAGTCAAAAGGAGGATGAAGGGCCAGAGGAAAAAGCTCCTGACCACTCAGAAGGCCCTGAATCACACTCTGTAGAGATAGAGACACCAGCCAAAGCCAGGCACGAGTGGCTAACAGTCAATGGAGATTTCACGAGAGAGCAGAGAGAAGACCCAGGATTGAGTCAGTCACTGGAATAAGTGACCAACACTGAGGAGGAGGGGGGCGCCAACCAATGGGTACCTTAGGGGACCTGCTTTGCCCATTTATACTGGGTAACCATGGATCCGCAAACCCAAGAGGTACTTCAACAACTGCTGGTGCCATGGGGGATCTGACGGGATCTGCTCTATCTAGCTCACTCAGTGCCCTGAGGTGGATACCTGGGATGAGAGAAGACTTAGTGGCACTTAGATTCTTATGGCCCAGCATTCACAAGGAAGCGAGTGATTTTTGTACCCCATGTCCAGAATGTCAACATGCCAGCCCTAAAGGAATATCCAAGGCTCCGCGATCTCCCTCCCAGTGGTGGGAATGCCTTTTGAGAGGATCAGTATGGACCTGGTGGGTCCCTTAGAGAAAAGCAGGTCAGGTTCCGTCACATACTGGTAGGGGTAGACTATGTGATCCTCTATCCCGAAGTCGTTCTGCTGCATTTGACTACCGCACCTGCCATAACAATGGAACTCCTGAAAATATTTGCACAAGTTGGGATACCGAAGGAGATACTAATGGAATGGGGAACCAACTTTTCATTCCGAGTTGTGCAGACTGTTGAACAGTTATGCCCTAAAGACCTCAGTCTACCACCCACAAAACGACAGCCTATGATGGGGTGTATCAACCCCACATTGGGCCAGCGGGGGCTGACCAATCACTGTGGATATCGATTTAGCAGGTCTGGTAAAGAAACGCTAAGTTGATGGGCAAGTGCTCTCTCATTGATGTGTGCACTCCGCTTCCCCAAGAGGCAGAAGTTATGTCAATGGGAGAGCATCTCCCATTGATATAGCGCAGTGTAGACCCTGCTCTAAGTCAACCTAAGTTACGTTGACTTCAGTTACATAACTTACGTAACTGACCTAGTGTAACTTAGATCAATGTACAGCGTTAATGTAGACCAGCCCTGACAGGGACACTGAGCCACTGCCAGCGAGATGCCCAAGATGGGCTTTATGGTAGGAAGTGAGCTAGTGCAGGGGTTCTCTACCTTTTTTTCAGAGCCCCCCTCAACATGCTATAAAAACTCCACGGCCCACCTGTGCCACAACAACTGGCTTTCTGCATATAAAAGTCAGGGCCGACGTTAGGGGGGGCAAGACGGGAAATTGCCTGGGGCCCTCATGAAGCTACATTGCTCAGGCTTTGGCTTCAGCTATGGGTGGCAGGGCTCAGGGCCCTGGGCTTCAGCCCCATGCAGTGGAGCTTCAGCTTTCTGCCCTGGGCCCCAGCGAGTCTAATGCTGGCCCTGCTTGGCGGCCCCCCTGAAACCTGCTTGCGGCCCCCCAGGGGACCCTGGTTGAGAATCACTAGGGAATGTGTTAGGAGCTAATGCTTGAACCCTTAATAGGAAGTTTACTGGCTTCACAGGGCCCTGAGTTGGAACCTGGTGGAGTAGGGTGAGCCTACCCCAGCCCAGCACTTGCCCCTAGGCCTGGCTGTCAGGGACTCTTGCTATAGACTGGTGGTTTACTCCGCCCCACCCAAGGGGGTCAGAGCCCCCAGACTGCTATTGTTTGCCCCAGCCAGGAGGCCCAGTGACTATAGACAGCTTGTTTGCTCTGCCCTACCCAGAGGGTTAGAGCCCCCCAAATGGCTATTGCTTGCCCCCGCCAGGAGGCTGAGGGGCTATAGATTGATCGTTTGCTCTGCTCTACCCAGGGGTCCAGAGTTTCTGATTGTGATAACTTGACTCTGCAGGGAATCTTGATGACTGTGTGACTGGGTGTATCAACCCCGCACTGGGCCA
The DNA here is from genome assembly GCF_015237465.2 of Chelonia mydas. NCBI lineage: Eukaryota > Metazoa > Chordata > Testudines > Cheloniidae > Chelonia > Chelonia mydas. The sequence goes on from NC_057849.1 coordinate 320,857,611, forward strand.
ATGGGGTTGACCCCTGCTGGACAGACCGAGCCCCCATGACACAGCTGCATTTGTACTTACCTAAATATATAAGGAACAATGTCAAACCTTACACTGCTTAAAAGCCACAAAATATACCGAGTTGTTACAGTATATAGCTATTATCCTTAGCTAGCTCATTGTGTAAAGTATGGGCTTGATTCAGAAGCTGCTTTTACAAGGAGAGATCTGTGGCAGCCTCTCACAGAATGCTGTTCGGAGGGAGTAGGGACTTAATTTTTAATGATCATCCCCTAATCCTACTTACAGTAAATCAAAACTGATGTAAGCAGTGTCAGGATGAGCTTCACCCTGACATCTGGTGGTGAGGTGTGGCAAGTTGTGGAAAAGAACTTCAGGGGCCAATCTCATTTGCATAGGCACACCCACCCCACCTAGAATGAGGCCATAGCTGCCCAAATGGTCACTTTGGCTGCTGTGGGATCCCCAGTGTCTCTGTTATTGCGGCAGGAAGAATAAATTGTTATTACCCTGATTATGGGAACTGTGCTTGGAACTGTACTTGGCCTTTTGTTATGATGGAGGGACTCGCCATCAACTAAGTAGCACTCGCTAGGCAAGGGTCATGGGTTCCAAAACTCTGTGAAGGGAGAGAGGTTGGGAACAAGTATTAATACTTCGTGGCATGGGCCCCTTGGTGAGGGCCTTACATGCTAGTTGCACTTCCTCCTCTCTCCACTGTGCAATATCAGAGCTAATTTTGATTTCATTAGAAGTCTAGTTACAGGCTGCTGAGCTCACTTTGAGCTAATAGTGCACCAGCACTGAGGCTCCCCTACTACAAGCTGAATTCACCAAAGAGCTGAACTGACTAAGAGCTGAAATCACTGAGCGTTGTGTTAAGTAGCGGGGGAGCCTGAAGATATATTGTGGAGCAGTTTGCGGGATGGCTGGAGTGCCTTGTGGACAGGCTGGTGGAGCAGTTCATAGGACGGCGGGAGCTGCTGGTGGGACGCGGAGCAGTTCGTGGATCGGCTGGTGGAGCAGTTTGTGGGACGGTGGGAGCTGCGTGTGGCCACAGAGCGGAGCTGAGCGAAGCAGTTCGTGGGGCGGCTGGTGGAGCAGAGCGGAGCGAAGGCCTATGGAGCTGTGGGGTGGTCAGCTTCAGATCATGTAAGGTGCCTCTTACCTCCTCCCCCATCTCCACCCAGGTTGGGAGGTAAAGCTCTGTAGATAAACTTTTGAACTCTGGGGCTGCCCTGACCAGGAACTGAGACTTTTGGGTCATTGGACTTTTGGGACTTTGGGTGATTTGGGGTTGCTGGACTCAAGAACCAAAGGGAAAGGGCATGCCCCAATTTGCTTGGGGTGGGTTTTTTTTTGCTCATGGGTTGTGTTATGAATCCTGTTGGTGGTGTTTCCCCAACATAATGCCACATTGTTTCTCTCTGTTATTAAAAGGCTTTTTGCTACACTCAGACTATGTGCTTGCGAGAGGGGAAGTATTGCCTCTTGGAGGCGCCCAGCGGGGGTGGAATATATTTGTCCCAGGTCACTGGGTGGGGGCTCGAGCCGGTTTGCATTGTGTTATTGGAATGGATCCCCTAGATATTGAACCCGGCCCTTGTTGCTGCCAACTCTGACGGGCAGAAGGGTTACACTAGAAATAAAGTTACACTAGTACATAATTGTGAAGACAGTTAATTCTGTTTTCAGCAGATGTGGCTAACGGTCCCTTTAATCATAGACACACAATGTCTCAGCAACATGCTCAAGGACAAGAATACAAAACACAAATATGCACACAAATATTGGCATACCCATCACATAAAATGTACCTTTTGGCAGTTACTGGGTGGCATGGAAGAGGATTTGAGTGTTAAATACATATATGATAACTTTAGATGTTACAGAATGTGAATGTGATAATTCATCTGCAAGAAGATAACCTCTGCCAGGAAGAAATACCACTTAAAGGTCAATCCATGCTACCGCATTGTGCATCTGTTGACTATTATGGCAATTAGAACTCTGTTGAATCCCTGGGTCTACATCTAAACTGTTTCAGTACTGGCAGTTTGGCAGGTGGACAAATACAGTTTCATATATAGATCTTACTAGCTAGGGACAATCACAGGCTTCTGCAGTTATAATCTCTCCCTAAAGGTTTCTCACACTGAACCACAAACCATTGAAACAGATATTGTATCCCCTTATCAGGGTAATTTCTGTTGCCCCGAGTGTGCCTTTTATCCATTGGGTATGATGCATTAGGAAATATTCTGCCAGCTGAAGGGTTTATGCTTTTTACATTTCCTCTAAGAAGCTTTCCCAGTAACTATTCTTCTCAGATACTAAACAAAAGCAATATTCAGCAGTACTTCAACCTATTGCTGTATCTGCCATCACAGGTTCAAGAGGGTGGATTTTCCCTGAGGATACATTAAGGTACTCTCTGAGCACAGATCCCTAGCTGCAGGATTTTGTAGAGGTCATGGGAAATGCTAGCACTACTAGGCACTAGGAACAAATCCAGCAACTGTTCTGAATTTGGATTTGACTTTGAACAAATTTGATTCAGAAACTCTATACAAGTACTGATACTTAAAATAGTATGAGGTCATTTTAAATATGGTCTGGCTTTCTCGCACCTCCCCAACACTGTGTTGATGTCTTCCTCCTTTATTTTGCCTTTGACTTTAGATAGTCCCTATCACATGTTCTCTGCACAGTGTTACAGACTTAATCCAGAAACTAACGGGTTAACTAGTTTAAATGCATGCACATGGACAACACGGAAGTCCATGTGAGCTACTGTGTACCTGTTGATAAGAAGTGCCTGGGGATACCAAAAGGTGACACACTTGCAACTTGTGCAAGGCTGCAGCTGTCTATTTAATTATTCTGAGTTTGGATTAGTCTGGAGACAGTTGTGCTGAGAAACTGCAAGAAAGTGGAGAGTGTTGGCTTCTTACCTAGTTACAATGTTCTATTATTGACCTCCAGCTACTTGGGATCTTCTAGGTTTTAAATAAAAGTTGAGCATTCTATTAAGGCTATCTAAGCAGGTGTCTTGTCATGCTGCAGTATGTAACACAGTGCAGTCTGGCTTCCATCTCTCTACTTCATTGCAAATTTTACAGAATTCCTGTCAGTTTCACAGGAATCCATATCTAGCCATATCCAGGATCATTCAGATACTGATGGTCAGTATTTGGTACCTGATGGATATAAACTACAGTATACAGATTGGTCATAGACCTATTAGACAGATATTTGCATCATGTCATCTAGTTAAATTTTTGCTGACTGCATAATTTAACCATCACAGAGAGATGTAGTTCAAAGCAGGCCTCTTAGACATTTTCAGATATCTCCAAGTTGTGGAGAACAAATACTATTCCAAATACAGCTGTCTCTCTCTGAGTTATTCTTCCAGCTGTCCATCTGGAATGGAGTTAGGAGTAAGCAAAGTTAAATGCTGTAAATATCTGGATCGAGGACATGGCGTGAAATCAGTGGGAGTATTTTCATTGACTTCAATGGCATTAAGACTTCAGGCATGGTATACAACACAAGGTCTTTGGTGGAAATTATCTCTAAATGTTGACCCTGCACTGTCATCCTGTTGAGAAACATAGGATGTTGTGTCGAGACTATTTAGGAATAATGAAAATCGGGCTCACAGGGTCTCAAGTTGGGTTCTCAAAATCAAAGGACAATTTTGTAAACTTTTGACCTTAAATTCTCTGTGCCTTAGTTTCTCAGCTGTTAAATGAGACTAACTTACCTACCTCATTCACTGATTTTACAGGTTTAGTGTATTGATGTTGGTAAAGTGCCTTGAGATCTGAGGGGCGGTACTAGAGAAGTGCAAAAATATATTAAACAAGAAGATGATAATTAATACTAAGTCCCATGTACGTACAGAATACTTTGTCCCCAAGTGAATTACAGTCCCTCTGAAACATTACACAACAGTTTAGCACAAGTGAAGAAAAAGTCATCCATTTGACATTGGAGGAGGAAAATTAGGTTGGCAGAAGGTAAATATCTTGGGCATTTGTCCAGAACACTGTGACTGAATGCTCAGTGGTTTGAGCATTGGCCTGCTAAACCCAGGGTTGTGAGTTCAATCCTTGAGGGGGGCATTTAGAGATCTGGGGCAAAAATTGGGGATTGGTCCTGCTTTGAGCAGGGGGTTGGACTAGATGACCTCCTGAGGTCCCTTCCAACCCTGATATTCTATGCAACTCCTACTCCTGTAAAAATTCCATGGTATCTTTGTTGAACACAGATAATAAGTACCCTAGCTTTGTCTTATCTAAACTCTCTCTCTGACTTTGAGGCAGCAACAGCGATAGAGATACAAACAGTTAGGTACATGTGGGTCACTGAGGACACAAACTATTTTTAAAAAAATCTATGTTGAATATATTAAAAAAGGCATTCTTCAGAGACTAGGCATGTGATCTGCTTTCTATTAAAGGACGGTATATTTTCAAGTCCTAAATGTGCTGATAGTGTTCTTTAACATTAAAACCTTCCAACTATTTCTACCTTTTTGCTTTCTGATTTTGTGCCTGCAACTAGATCAAATTAAGTAAATAGAAAAGACTGTTTGCAATGGTGCATATGATGCCACTGTGCAAACACCAACATAAATCTCAAGCATTTCCCCTTTAATCTTGATTAGAACCTGTAACATAAGAGAATTTAAAAACTCAGGTCAAACTACATAAAATGTGTAGCAAGTGGTTTCAGAGGATACACACTGAGAAAAATCAGTCACTTTCAGAAGAAGGGGTCATGCTGTTATATACCAAAACATGGACTGTATCTGTTTGTCTGTATAGCGCCTAGCATAGTGGGGACTTACTGCCAATCAGGGTTTCTGAGCCCTACCATAATACAAGTGGTAAACAACAGTAGTCAAATGTTTATCCATTCCAATGTTTATCCAATGATACAATACTGCCAACCCCAAAATTGTGTCAGGCTCCAAAATATCATGAGAATGGCTTAAAAATCCTTGAGATTTTAAAATAGTACATTTGCAGTGTTTTTTTCAAATGTGTCTTTGGGCTTTGAAACCTTTAGGGTCCATGTTCTCAAGCTTTTCTTGGAAACCATCAGGGCTAGAAACCTACTTAAAAAAATAAAAGAAAGCTGGCATGCTGGTGTGTTCACATGACACCAGGTTCTCAGGCTTTAAGAAAGTTTAATTATAACTGTGTTCTTGTAACAAGTCCCACTTGGGCTGAGACCTTCAATATTAAAAGCATGAGTCTTGACTGCTTGAGCTGAGGAGTAACGTAACAGAGGCAGAATCACTAAAATTTACATGGAATTACAATTTGGTGAAATGTTATTACACCGTCCTATTTGGTAATAAAAACACTTGATTGTATTCTACATTGGAGCCCTGTTTATAATGACATAAATAATGCCAGTGATTGGCAGTCTGTTATGTAAAATAAAAATATAGTCTACTCTAATAAGAGAATGCATGTTTGTGCCCCTATAGTGACAAGCCCACAGAAGAGGATAAAAGTCTACAACAGCTGCATTCTAAAGGAGTTACTCCTGAGTTCAAGCAGTCAAGACTCATGCTTTTAATACTGAAGGTCCCATCCCAAGTTGGGCTTGTTACAAGAACATAGTTATACTCAAACAATTATAATGCAACATTAGAGGTTACACATTGACATAATGTACTGCAGCTTAATTAATTGCTCACATTTAACAGAAGACAATTTTTATCATCAAATGTATAAACAAAAAAATTAATACTAGTGCTGTGATAATGGTACGGTTCTGTATTGATCTTTGCGACAGCAGATTGTGATTTAACCACCTCCTGTGTGAAGTTGATCACATGATCAGAGGAGCTTCTGGCATAATCGCAATAGCTCCTCCTGCAGCTGCCAAAATCCTGTGACTCAGGAGCAATTTGTTAGCGTTCCCCTGGATGCTCAGAGGTCACTCCCCTTCCACACCACTACACTTAGGCTGTGGGAGCTGCTACCCTATCCCTTCCATCTCCTATCCTCTTCATCCTCCTCTGTCTCCCTCTTGCCCCCCATCCCTCTGGAACTCCTAAATCTGCCCCCTACTCTCCCTCACTCCCCATCAACTTTTGAGTGTCTCTGCTGCTCCTCCAGCTCCCTGAACCATGCAGAGGAAGCCATTTTGCCTGTGGGCATGGCTTCAATCTAATTGAAAACAATGGGAAGTGGCAGCCAACTTTATTAAGGGCAACCTCATTTCCACATGTAGTTAAACTGTAGGGAAATGGTGACCATCTTGCTGGCTTCAGCCCCATTGACAGTAATAGGAGATGGTGGCCATTTTGAATATGGGAAAATTCATGAATTGACACCTTTCATAATGTTTTCATGGGACAGGCAAAAAAACTCCACCCCAAAATCACTCAAGTCACTATAAAACTGCAAGAGTTGGCACTACTGCATTAGTGTAATTGAGACTGGAATAAAGCCCAGTGAGTTTTACTGGACTTTTCTTAACTCCCACTAGTTCACTCAACAAAAATACGTGTAATTATGGATGAGAGGAGTCAGGACCGGCTCTAGGCACCAGCAAAGCAAGCACGTGCTTGTAGCGGCACAGTTCCAGGGGTGGCATTCTGGCCACACTTTTTTTTTTTTTTTTTGCTTGGGCAGTTGCGCTCTCGGAGCTTGGGGCGGCAATTTTTTGCTTGGGGTGGCAAAAAACCTGGAGCCGGCCCTGAGAGGAGTAAGAGTTTATGCTTCAGAAGGGCCGTCATAAATTGAAAAGCCTGAGCTTGTATGATTTAGGGTTGCCAGGCGTCTGTTTTTTGACTGGAACGCCTGGTCAAAAGGGGACCCTGGTGGCTCCAAACGGCACTGCCGACCGGCCCATTAAAAGTCTGGTCGGTAGCGCAGCAGAGGCCTGAGGCTAAGGCAGGCTCCCTGCCTGCCCAGGCTCTGCACGACTCCTGGAAATGGCCGCCAGGTTCCTGTGGCCCCTAGGCGCATGGGCGGCCAGGGAGGCTCTGTGTGCTGCCCCTGCCCCGAGTTCAGGTAGCAAGCAATAATCCAGATTTCATGAGCCTCCTGGTAAATAGTTTCTAGTGTATTTGGTAAGGTCAGTAATTACCCTATACAATGACATAGTGCCAGGTTAAAGTGGCAACTATCCTTAGCCCCTGTTAATTTTTCTAAGTTAAATCAGCCTCTTCCATGTGTCTTCTTTTTTAGTTTTATTCTTGTCCCATTCCCCCTCTTTCTTTCAGACCAGGAACTTGGCCCCGAGGACTCTGATCCCCCAACACTGCCCCACATCACAAGTCCCCATTGTAGGCCTTTCAGTGACACAGAACACACTAAAATAAAAAAAACCACCATCAGCTGATCAGATGAATCCCACAGAGACTCCAGTAGGGAAATCTTGACACTGTAGAAATCAATGAGAGTTTTGCCATTGACTTCAGTGGGTCCAGGACTTCACCCCAGGATTCCAGTCCACAGGCTGGTGTTCTCTTGCCCTTAGGGGCAGCTTCTCTCTGTTCCTTGGTAGCAGAAGCAAAGGGAGTGTTGTCCTTTGTTCTCTGCAAACAGCATCTCCTCAGTGTAGAGACAAAAGCAAAATAAATATTTAAAATACTGTCAAAAGCAAAAACATTTACACATTCCCCCCATTAATTTTCTAGTCAAATATATAAAATATATTCCAGAATATCCCAGTGCAGACAGATGCCTTTCCCAAGCCTCCCTTTCAGTCTTTTGCATTCTAGTGTCCATGAACTGATATTTACCAAAGTGACTAATACCTCATTATGAAAAATGTTTTCGAAAAAATGGATCTGTTCCAAAATCAATAAAAGTACATGATAAAGTACTCTAACATAAAAGTCAAATCCATGGTTATGTTAAATGACTATGCTAATGCCATTTAATTTTGAAAGTCAATAGTTTATACTAGTTATCAAAGTTCGGGGTTGCTTAGGTACTATGGTAATGGGGCTCATGTAAGTACTTTAGATAGATAGTTGAAAGTCTATAAATTGAGAACTGGGATCCTAGATCTTTTTAAGTATCTTGATGTTGTTGTGAACAACTATTAGTGAACAAGAGACCACATCATATTTTCCCATTTTATCTTTCAGAAAAGTGATGATTATATACAAACAAGCTACTGGAAAACCACAATGAACTACTCAACAGATTTTCTAAGACTTGGATATAATTGTTTGTGGTAAACCTGGGCTTCAGCTAACATTTGCTGAGTAGTACTTAGAAGTTAGTGCGGATGCCATTAGTGTGAAGTACAGTAGATCCCCAATTTTATGAACATCAGTCTTGTGAACCACCAGTTATATGCATGATTTTTCTGCTGCTGAAGTCATCTTTCTGCTTCCAAAAGTGACTTCAGTCCTTCAGCCAGCATTCAAGGATCTGTCCAGGTTTGAAAAGACACAGATTTGGTGACAAAGTCCTCTCAAACAAAGGAAAATCAGGCACACAGGAAATATGAGTTACCATTAGTTCTGTACACTATCATCGAATGATTAATAAATTCACTTATGCACCATATCTACTGTAATTTTGAAATGTTCAGTGTTATGAACTCCTTAATTCCCAGTTAATTCATAAAATAGGGGTTCTACTGTACTTTAATCTACTACTATTCAAGTTTGTCTTAGGTCACCTGACACTCACTGGCAATCATACGAGGGTTGCCAGCTTTCTAATCTCACAAAACCGAACACCCTTGTCCCTCCCCTTACATGAGGCCCTGCCCCTGCCCCACCCCTTCTCCAAGGCCTGATCCTCCGCTCACTCCATCCCTCCCCCATTGCTCGCTCTCACCCACCCTCACTCACTTTCACCAGGCCGGGGCAGTGGGTTGGAGTGCAGGGGGAGGTATGAGCTCTGGGCTGGTGGTGTGGGCTCCGGGTGGAACCAGAAAAGAGGGATTCAGGGTGCGGGAGAGGGTTCCGGGCTGGGGAGGGCTCTGGGGTGTGTGTTGGGGGGTGAGGGGTCCACCTGGGGGTGTGGGTTCTGGGGTGGGGCCAGGGATGAGGGGTTTGGAGTGCAGGAGGGGCCTCCAGGCTGGGGCGGGGGTTTGGGATGCAGGAGGGTGTTCGAGGCACAATCAGCCTCAGCCCAGCACACCTGTAAGAGTCAATCGGGAACAGACGGAGGAACTGAAAGCCAAAGAAAAGCTGCTGGAAAGAAATCAGAAAAGCTGCTGCAGAGAGAGAGAAAAAAACTGGAGCAGAGCAAAGGTGACTGACCAGGAGCTAAACAGCAACAGTGATTTTAAAGAGATACTTTATAAATTCGTTGGTAAGCCTGCCAGTTTTTAATATAAAGGTGCACCTCATAAAGCTTTATGGAAATATACTTATGAATATATATATATATATATATATATATATATATATATATATATATATATGACATAACTGGAATATGTTTTATGCTACATATGCCATGTAACAGATGTCTGTAAAGGTTATGATCTACTGAATCTATTCATCCTATTTGTATGCATGTATCATTTTTGTATTTGAAGTTATGAATATTGGCTGTGTACTTGCTTGATTTTTAAGTAGCCTTAGTAAAGCATTTGGTCAGCTTCTTGAGAAAGGAATGTGCAAATTAAGTGTCCAATCAAGAAAAACTTAACAAACAATGGTTTCAGAGTAGCAGCCGTGTTAGTCTGTATCCGCAAAAAGAAAAGGAGGACTTGTGGCACCTTAGCAACTAACAAATTTATTTGAGCATAAGCTTTTGTGAGCTACAGCTCACTTCATCAGATGCATCCGATAAAGTGAGCTGTAGCTCACCAAAGCTTATGCTCAAATAAATTTGTTAGTCTCTAAGGTGCCACAAGTCCTCCTTTTTCTTTTAACAAACAATGGATCTTGCAAGGCTCCAGTCCACAGAAGAAGTCTTCCTGGAGACAATCAAGATAGCATGTGGGCGATGGCTGCTGCCTGTAAAAACTGAGTCATGCATGGACATGTGATTTGCCCGTGTGACTCCAAAACTCCATCTTGGAGCTGGACTTTGCATAGGAGAGAGGAGGGGGTCTCCACCCACAAGAGAAAGTATATTTAAGCATGTGGGAGACCCCTCCATTTTGTCTTCAGCTGGTTCAAGAGACAGCCTCTCCACCCCAAAGGATACCTGAAAGAAACTGGAACAAAGGACAGTAACCACAGGGGGTGTGAGTGATTGCTGGACCCAGACTAGAAGGAGACTAGTTTGTAAAAGGAAGCTTACTGGAACACCTCTGAGGGTGAGGTTTTATTTGTATTCAGTTTTCTTACTGTATTAGGCATAGACCTGCGTGTTTTATTTTATTTAGTTTGGTAATTTACTTTGTTCTGTCTGTTACTCCTTGGAACCACTTAAATCCTATTTTCTGTATTTAATAAAATCACTTTTTACTTATTAATTAACCAGGAGTATGTATTAATACGGGGGGGGGGGAGGGGGGAACAGCTGTGTACATCTCTCTATCAGTGTTATAGAGGGTGAACAATTTATGAATTTACCCTGTATAAGCTTTATACAGGGTAAAACGGATTTATTTGGGGTTTGGACCCCATTGGGAGTTAGGCATCTGAGTGTTAAAGACAGGAACACTTCTTAAGCTGCTTTCAATTAAGCTTGCAGTTTGTGGGATGTGGTTCAGACCTGGGTCTGTGTTTGTGGTGAGCAAGCGTGTCTGGCACAGCCAGGTGGGGCTCTGGAGTCCCAAACTAGCAGGGAAACCAGGGGCAGAAGTAGTCTTGGCACATCAGTTGGCAGCCCCCAGGGGGTTTCTGTGGTCCAACCCGTCACAGTATAGTTTAGCTTAAGTATTCTATATATGCTTGAAGTGTGCATGTGTGTTTTAATTGTATCTTACTTATGTAAAACTTAAATGAAAATTTAAGATCTGCTGTCAGTGATTTATTGCAAACTGGCCATTTGTAACAAATCATTTCGCTTAGAATCATTTAAAATATATGCCATAGTAGTTTGAATGCTCTTTAGCTTGCAATGGGGATTTTTGACAGGAATGTTGTGTTTTGTTTAGGATTTTAGGATTAGTAAGGATTATTAGTTACAGTCATAAGATACTTTGTTTTGGAAAATAATACTGCCTGTTCCAGTTACTTTATTGGAAGGTTATAGCTGTGTCCTTTAATGTTTCTTTAACAACCCTGGAAACTTATACCTCGGGAAGAATAGACTAGGGCGGAGTAGGCAGACTATTATAGTAATGTCCCAAAATCCATTTTTCAGAGTAACACTAGCCCTCTGGTTTGTTATAAAGAGGACAGATCAATTGTTCTCCATGTCCACTGAAGGTAATACAAGAAGTTATTGGCTACAAGCAAGGGAGATTTAGGTTTGATGTTGGGGTGGGGGAACTTGCTTAACTATCTTCATAGTTTAGAACTGGAATAGGCTTCCAAGGGAGGCTGTAGAATCCCTGTCACTGGAGGGTTTTCAGGACAGTTTAGACAAGCATCTCTTAGGGAGGTGCACAGGCAGCTGCACCAGATTACCTCTCAAGATCCCTGCCAACCCTACATTCCCATGACTGTCTCGCTGTCATTGGATTAATTGATCAAACTCGGACTATTTCAGAAATCTTGCCACAAGAGTTACTGTTAATGTCAAATTTCCCATTCTTAAATGTGAAAACTCATTTGTTATGTTAAATAATCAAGCCCTGAGTCAGCATCCATTCAAAATAAACTGTGCTGGCTATAGAGGGCATCTTTTTAATCTGAAAAGTTAACGTGAGTCAGGGTTTTTTCCAGAAGTATGAACAGAACTTGAGAATCACAAGGAGTGTAATAATACAAAAGGTATAACACAGTAGTCAGACTTCTTACCAGAAGTTTCCCTCATGATTGAACATAATATCACGATGGCAGAGTCCTCCCTGAAGGTGATGATATCAACACCCTGGGAGAGATTGACACAGGAATCTGTATGCCTCATAAGTGCCCTCACAATACAGGAAGACAGAAAGGAGAGTATGGAGGCAGAGCCATCAATCATGTGAGAGAAAGTGGTGTGTGGTGGTATGAAAATGAAGCCTTGGAAAGCATGAGAAGTTGATAACACAGACCAAGATTAAAGAATTTTGGAGCCCTATGCACTATGGAAATAGGGACCTTCACTTTAAAGCAGCCCTGCCCCATAATTACCCCATCCCACACAGATCCCAGAATGTTCCTTTCTGCACCCCACACAATGACCCCTAAATGCCTCTTCCACCCCACATATACCCCAACAACCTTCCACCAGCCCCTACTTATCCTGGTAGCCTACACACACATACCAGCAGCCCTGACATATCCTAACCCCCAAACCAACCTCTCACGCTCACCCCATAAACCCCCAACAGCTCATCCACAGTCCCTCACCCATTGCCCCTGAAACCTTCCTGTCCACTCACACACCCCCAGCCTAGCACTCTGCTCCTATCCTGGAGTAGCGCAACTCATCCCAATCCTGGATACCTAGCTCCATTTGTAACCCTTGCCTGCCTGTAGTGGGGCAGTCACCCCGCTCTGGTGTGGAAGGGGTAAAAAACAGTCCTGGGAAAGGGCAGCCCCGGGGAGCCAATCAGCACCGGACTGGGAGTATAAGAAGGCCTAAGCTGGGTCACAGTCTCTCTCCAGCCTTGGAGAGAGAAAGACTTAGCTGCCTGGGAATAGGGTACTTGAAGCAGAGTAGGGTTGGGGAAAGGCAAGAAGAGTGGGGGAGCTCCAGCCTGGCAACTCCCCAGGCTGAGGCCTTGATAAAGGCCTATGCAGGTACTGGGGCTGGGAGGTGCAGGCCGGGGTTAGGCAGAGGTGACTGGTCCAATCCCCTTGCCGATGATGAGTGGCCATTACCGACTGCAGTTTGCCCCAGTGAGAGGAGGCTAGATGATGACTGGCACTAGCCACTGAGGCAAGGTGGGTGTAGAGGGTTTGGGGTTCTCTTGGGAGGGGAGACCCAGAGTGTGGGGTACTGCTGGGGGAAGAACCCTGAGGAAAGGGGCACCAGGTCCAGGAGGGACATGGGGGCCTAAGGCAGGTGAGAAACTGGCCAGCAAAGGGTGCTCTGAGGCTGGAAAGAGCTAATTCCCAGAAGACCAGCAGGAGGCACCATGGCAGTGAGTGCTCGATCTGTTACACTGCCCCATATTCATGCAGCTCTGCACTGCTCAAGTTTGGCCTAGCCATCCCACTTTCCAAAAGAGCATACACATGCTAGGTCCCCATTCTGCAATAATTTACATGTATGCTTAACTTTAATCATGTTAGTAGCCCCCCTGAAGTTAACAGGACTCCTCCCATGGTTAAGTTTAAGCATATGAGTAAATGTTTGCTGGATCAGGGCCTACGTTAGCATCCAAAACGCATCGTCTTTACCTTTATTATGAATGTCGATAACAACAAAACATAACCTTGGCCTGAATCGCCTCCTGAGTTTGCTGTGTTGCTAGTCTCCTCTCCCTGCTGGGCCCTATTTTCCACCCCTCTAGAGAGGGCCTACGAATCCTCTCATATCCGGTGGGGGTTTAACATAACCCACCCGTTTCTGAGTCCCTAATCAGAGTTCTAGCAACTGAAAACAGGATGACTCTGCAGTACCACCCTGAATCCCTGTGAAGGATTGTAGCTCTTGTCACACTGTTACAAAGGCTGCTTGCTAAGTGACTGAAGGAGTTTGGCTTTGCAGGTTATGATGTTACTACATGGCAATGGGCATGATGCAGCACTACACATAAAGCTAAGGTTGCCAGTTTTGGTTGGACATATTCATGGAGGTTTCATCACGACATAATCTTTATTCCTAGAGACTCCGGAACAGTCCTGGAGGGTTGGCAACCCCATGTAAAGTCTTATCCTGCTTCCTGTGAAGGTAGTGGAAAAAATTTCATAATCTTCAATGTGAGCATTGTCTGATACACCTCTTGGCTCACTTTTAAATCTGGCACAATTGAAAATCAGACATTTCTTTAAACTTACATGGAGAGAAATTTACAGCCCAATAACAGCTAACCCGAATACAATCTGTTCTAATTACTTCACCTCAGTACTGTTCCTGAGAAAAACAGATGAAATAGTTCAGACTTTGCCTTTATGAGGTACAATCCTGCAACGTACTAAGCGTCCTGAAGTCAATAGTAGCTCCGGCTGCTGAGCATGTATGTGGAGAGACTCAGGACCTTGCAGGACATAACATGCTCCAGCACTTTCGGCTACCATAGCTGCAGAGTAAATACAGTTCAAGGCTGCGGTTCATCTGAGGGGCTCTGCTGATTTCATAAACTATGAGACTGCAACTCAGAAAATTGGCAGGTACAAGCAAAATGCTGAGAGTCAGGGCCATGTACTGTTTTTTCAATATGCTGACGTAGTGTTTTATTTTTCCTTTAAAACCTTTTCCTGGGTAACATTGGTGGATGTTATAGGTCTGATCCATCACAAAATAATGAACGCCTTCCATATTACCAGGATGTTAAAACAAAGTTTCCGTCAGAAATCTGATGATTGTCTAGCAGTCCCCAGCCTGCTAGTGAAATTTATGTTTGCTTTGGAGGAGTTTCATGGAAGAGAAAATGACAAATAACCTAGCTTTCACTGGAAAGTACCTCTGACTTACCATGAGTCCTACTATATGTTGCCTATGCTGAGCCTCAGGCTGGTGTATTTTTAATTTTGGGGGGTGAAGGGGTTCATTTGAGGCAAGGAAAGAGACAAATGTTTCTGCTTTATTTCAAAGAGAAAATGCCAGCTGTGTGAAGCTGTTTATAAACTTGGGAATTTTAATTGCTGATGGGAGATGGTTTGGGGGCAAAGTGCAGGTGAGGCAAACAAAGGCTCATATTGGCTGCAGATGATCACATCTTCTACCTCATTATTATTAATTATTGTATTATGGTACAATCTAGATGCCCCAAACAGGGTTACGCACTTTGTACGCAAGACACATATTAGGGAATATATGTTGATGTAGTGTGGTGGAAAGCCATTATATCGAAATTCACCAACCAACCCCCCATTTCCACCCTCCTCCTGTTCTGTTCTAAAAAGCCAGTGAAGAAAGGACAGTTTTGTAGTGTGTCCAGAAGATTAACAAATCCACAGTCTGGCATGAATATATACATTTACATCTAAAGACAGAGGCTGGCTTTCAGACACTGTCCCTAGGAGGTAGACAGTCAAAGTGAGTTCTGATGATGGCTCAGGTTCTAGAGCTCTGGAGCCCTGCTGAATATCCGTGGGCTAGCAGTAATGAAATCTGATTCCTGCTGGTTTGGATCCTACATACACAACATAAATAGATAGCCAGGGATATTGAAAGTAATACTGAATGATGTATAGAGCAGAAGGCTCAGTGGACAACCAAACATGATACTATATGTTGGTAAAATATAAACAACTGAAATATCTAAATTATTAACTGCATATATTTTAACAATACCATTAGTATCTGGTATCTAGTCTTTTAGAAATAAAATCTTGTACTGGGCTTGGCCTTTCCCTGGCTATTGTATGAACTAGGCCTTGATGTTTCATCTTCATTATATAGTGTATTCAGTTTCTTTTTACAACTGACATAACATCACTTTTAAACAACTTTTTGAGTTATGGTTTAAACAGCCATCTACACATTACTTTTAGAGGAACTACACGAGAGAGCACACTGTTCAATTAAAAAAACAACACTCCTTTGTTCATTGAAGATGACTTAAAATGACATGTCAGGGATTTCTTGTTCATTTCCATGTAAGATGATCTCCTCCTTCTCACTGAGTTCATGCAAGTGTTTGGGATGCTGTTCAGCAGGAAGTCTGACTGAGGAGGTACCTTAGTTGATGAGAATGTAGACCCAAATTCCCAAAGGCATTTATCTGTCTCTTTAGGCACTTAAAGCCACCATTGAGGCACCACTGACATTTTCAAAACCACCACTATGCGGCCAGCTAACCCTATAGGTCCTCTGAATTGCCTATGTTTCTGCAGGTTGGCATTCACAAAGCTGCCTAGTTCCTATTTGCCATCTCTCAGCTAATGAGCAGATCAGAGCCCTAGCTCAAGCCAAAGTCCCAGGGGCTCCAAAGCAGGATTCTCAAATTAGGCAGGGGGATGCCAATCTTGCCAGCGGGGCCTGATCCTGTAGGCATGCTCTGAGCACTCTTGAGACCGGTCAGACCCTACAGCAGAAGAACTGGATGCAGACCACTGATATTGGGGTGGAGACAGCACAGCCTCTGCACAAAAGATAACAAGGGCACAGAGAAATGTGGGGTGAGCTTGAGGGAGGAATGGAGCATGAGCAGGAGAGTGAGGTGTTTTCAACTGCTAGGGTTGGGCTACCTAAGCACCTAAGCCAGGTCAGTCACTTAACTCTAGGAGAGGGTTTGTGGCTGAGGATCCCAAGCCAAGGGAGATGGCCCATTAGCCAGGCACAGCAAGTCAGCCACTTAGGAGCCAAAGCCCCTCTCCTCCCCACTTCCCCTTTCAGCATTTCATGCCTGGCTAGCTTAGGCCTCTCCCGACCCAACTTGCTGACTTCCATGGATCCCTTCCTCCAGCACCTAATTCTTCCCATGCATTGTATAGAGAGCCTTGGCAGCAGGCTGCCTTGAGGAAAGGTTTTGCAATACTGAGCAGAGCACCCTTTAAGTACCGTTGAGAATCTGGGCCCCTAGTTCTCAAGTTCACCAAAATGTACATTTAGGTAATACTGAGGTCCTAAAATAATAAGTACACCCCATAGTCCTTACATTCCCTGCAGCAGAATTGATGAGCTCCAGAGACTCATCTAGCTGTCCTACCACAAGGAAGGCCACTGCAGCATTGAAATGGGGCTAGAACAGGTGCTGTAGGATGGTGCAGGGCAGGCGAGTTTTGGAATTTGGGGAGTACAGGAAACCTTGAGCAGTTGTGGGCCCTGTCCTATGGAGTATACAGAGGTTAATTTGGAATGGCACTTTTTCTTAGTGGCTGCCATCTTGTGCTCAAAAATATAAGTTTTCTTTACATAAATAGAATAATTGTCTCTACCCTTTGTGGTTCCAAAGGTAAACTTCTGCCTGAAATATTGTATACCAATGTAACAATATCTGCTTGGGTCTGCAGACAGCTCATACCAGGGATGTATGGTTCCTATTTATTTCCACAAGGTATTGACTCTGAGGTCTAATAATGATCATTTAAATTATAGCATCACTAACTATTTCACTGCTGATCAAAGCACACAAAATAGAGGGATAATCGTATTATGGAGTCTGACATAATCTAATGCGAATCTGCACATCCCCCTTTGGTGTCACATACGGGTGTAGTATGGACAGTACTTAGGAGGATACCATGTAATGGGCTCTATAAACCCTGCACTAGCATGGAAGAGGTCAGGGAGCTGCTTTGGGTTGGAGAGGCTCTGCGCCTCCACACCTGCAAATCATGCAAAGACTGGAGGTCATTAAAGGAGAGAACTCCACTCAGAAGGGGGAAACCCTGGAAAGGGAACAGGCTGTTTGAGCTTCTCCAGCACAAAGAGGGGGCTGACATCCAGAGAAGTCTCTGCCATCATAGAAGGAGGGTGTGGATCCCCTGGGCTAAAAAGGGGGAAAAGACTGAGACTTGCACTAGAGACCCAGTGAACGCCTGGTCCTCTGAAGTAAGAGGGGCCTATATGTTGGAGGGAGCTGCCTACAGCTTTTTCTTTTCCTTTAGGCCTTTTTATAACCTTGTTTACTGACTGTGAGCTGTCTTATTGTTTCACTTGGGACCTCAAGAGGGGAAGAAACAGCCAGGAGGCCTCAACTGGAGGTTTAGGTGCTGGCCCACTAGTAAAACAGACCCCACAGCACCCACTGGGATGGGGATAATTGAACTCGCATACACTTGATGATCAGCATTAATATTGACTTAACAATAGGCTTCAGAGTCAACACAGAGATGAATAGGGCAGGACACATCTGAGTGATTGTTTCAGGCTGACAGTTGTATCTGTTTGTCCGTAGACAGACGTACAACCAGAACAATGTGAAACTTTCCAGATGAAACTTAAATTCTGCATGGTCTGTGCTGAAATTTCACTCAGTTTCCTGTGCTCCTGCAATGTCATTCCTGTGACTATGTAAAGTAAGTTTGGAGCTCTGATATATCTGGATTAGTGAACTGTATAGTGGAGAGATGGTTTCATTGTCTATCTTAGTTTGACTGTCCCTGGACAGCTCACAAGGCACTAGACTGAAAATATTTTTGTGGGATTCACTTTCTACAGTAAATTGTTAAATTCTACATGCAAAATGCTGATAGGACACTTCTGCTAAATAGAAAATCACTTGTTAGCAGAAGTCCCTGGAAAGCAAGGTGGTTCCTAGCCTAATTTGAATCCATTCATTACTGTCAGAGAGAGAGAGTTAAAGATACCTATAATGAACAGATTTTAAAATCTCTTACTTGCATGAGTAAAATGCTAAAAGATGATCACTGACCAGCCCTGACCATGCCAAATAATGTTAGAAATAATTTATCTGCAATCATGTTTAAACTGACTATAAATAAATAAACCTTAACTTGGTTCCCTGCCTACTTTAGACAGAGATTAAGGCCCTGTCTGTGCTACAGATGCAACTTGATTACATCACAGTTGTCCCCTAACCAAGTTACAATCCTGATTCCAGTTTGTAGTGTAGACTGAAGTCTACTTATACCCACAATGGAGGCTATGACCGGTAATAATAGACTATCTGAGTGCATTTCTATACCTGAGTAGAGTTCTGTGTTCCTGGATTCACCCCTCTTCCCCCTTGTAAACATGCTCCCTCCAGTTACTGCTGCACCAGTGACTAGTATTTAATCTTTGCCACTGTTTAATCTTTGCCTTTTGTCCTTTTCCCCAGCAAACTGTAATTTAGCATAATTTCATTTACCCTGGTCCCATTTTCTATTAACGCTCCACAGTATGCTAACATTCCAATATTTCATTACTGATACAGTTTGATTCTTTCACCTAAACTAAATTAAGCCATTATTCAAGCTCTGACATGTTGTCAGATACGACTGAAGAGCTAAGAGGGGGAAAAATGCTGAGGATTAAAGATCCTGTGTGAACAAATCAGCATTAATCATACTACTGAAAGCTTGAAAATACATCAGCAGAGCCTTATACAGAGAAATGTCATGACTTTTTAAAAAACTGGACACTGAAGGATTTCTGCTCCCCCGTCTTCACTAATTAAATAGCTAGTTTGCAAATTTTCTGCAACTCTGGTTTCAGGCAAAGGATTTTTCGTCATTCAGTCATTTAACTATTAGTAACTCTTGTTTCTGATAATGCCTGCACTACAATGTGCATTTTCCAAACACAAAAACAGATACAGACCCTGCCGCAAAGAGCTGGCATGCTAAAAGAAAATAGAGGAGCAGGACAGGGGAAAGAAGAACTGCAAACAAGCCAGGCAGTGATTGGGCCCCATCCTGATAATACAAAGTTTGAAGGACATACTACTTTAAAATGATGATATATCAAGTAAAAATGATCCCAATTTACCCTACAACTATACTGTTATAGTTACTGAATGCATCACAGTAGAAGTAGATCTTCAGAAGGGGTTTGAGGTTACAGTCCAGACCAGATCAGGAAAGCCATTCCATGCTTGGGGGTGATGTGGCAGAAGGTGCAGAAAAGTTCACTGGAAAAGTAGGCAAATGGTATTTGGAGACTGGCATTGTTGGAGGAGCAGAGTGGGTGGGTGGGGGAGGCACAACAAGGACAGATAAGTAGGAAGCTAGGTTCCCTGTAAGCTGCACGGCCGCGCAGCAGCCTATTTAGTGCCACGCAGGCGCTCAGGGAACCCGCCCAGGGACCTGCCGTGGCCAGGACGCCCCTCCCTGGTCCTCACTTAGCCGGCCCCCAACCTGCTGCAGCCGCGGGTGCCCCAACCCCGGTCCCAACTGCAGTGCGGCCTGGGCCGGTCCCATGCGCAGTCCTCCTCTGGCTTGGATCCGCTTGGGCTGGGGGAGGGGTGCCTCTCCCTCCCAGCCCAGGTGCTGCTGTGGGGAGAGAGCTGGGGGGAGTCCTCTCTCCCCGCTGTAGCCCCTGAGTATCCTCCTGTACCCCAAACCCCTCACCCCTTGCCCCACCCCAGAACCTGCACCCCCAGCCCTGAGCCCCCTCCACACTCCAAAACCTTTGGCCCCACCACACATCACCTCCATATTGGTGCACATAACAAAATTTCTTCCACACATAGGTGGGAAAAATTAAGAGGGAACACTAGGAAGGCGGCAGAGTTATGCAGTACTGGCTTGAAAATAAGGGCAAGATCATTGAACTTCATGTTGTGGAAGAGGGCAAGCCAGTGAAAGCATTCAAGGCAGCGAGAAAGGTGACTTTATCAACAGTGTTGTGGACTGGAGGAAAGCGGGTGGGAAACTTCAATGTCAGTCACAGGGGAGGAGGAGAGGATGTCAGAGGTCATGGCAAATTAATCCTACATTCAGCTCATTGATCCTCAAATGGCAGCAGCCACTTGAGTTTGGTTGGTTTTCATAACTGCTGCTGCCAGGTGTTCTGTTTGCTAAGTGGCACATATACTGCCTAGAAAAAAAAGAAATGTGTAGGAATCTCTGCTCTACAATTTATTTTAACCCTATCCAGCTGCTACCACTCTGTCAAAGAGCTTCCTCCTGTTATGGAATGCTAAGCTGTATTATGCTGTCCTATCACTAGATACTGCCATATGTAACATACCTTCTCTCACTTACTCCAGCGTATCTTTATTGACTTCAGTGCAGTTATTCCTGATTTACACCAATTTAAGCAAGAGGACAATCAGGCCCTAAGTTTAGTAATGTCTTTCACTCATTAATTCTAAACAGAAGCAAAACATTGACACTCACCAAGAATAATCAAGTTATATGAAACCATTTCATGAGAAGACAAAGGATTCCCTAGTATAGGAGGTGTCATAGATACCTTGTATACAATAGGTTGCAGGATTGCTACAAGTAGGTCAGGCTTTTCTGCCAGATATGAACTGGCTACAAAGCTTGCTTCCAAGAAAGTATAGCAGGTTTGTTCACTAGATCCTTTAACGTACTGCCAGGAATGGCTGTTGTATGCTCAGCTAATCAGGCCTATTGTGTGATTATGGAATTCAACAGGACTACTGTACTTGCATGAGTTCTATAGGATTAGGCCCTAAATATTTAATTCATGATGTTACAAGAAAAAGGATCTATGTATTTATTACCTCAGTTGATTACTTTGTGTAATTTACTCAGTCTTTTCACATACTTAATAGTATTAGTAAAGTGTGGAAA
Organism: Chelonia mydas; assembly: GCF_015237465.2. Lineage (NCBI taxonomy): Eukaryota > Metazoa > Chordata > Testudines > Cheloniidae > Chelonia > Chelonia mydas. The sequence continues at coordinate 320,878,924 of NC_057849.1, forward strand.
CCAAGATTCCAGCTGCTATGGCTCATTTTCTTAAGCAGTAACCATTTGTGAAACTTTCTTTTAGATACATATATTGGACGGTGAACACTTATACCAGGTACTAGTTCATACAAGGTCCTTGTTTTATGAAAAGGCTTGTTTTTTTTTATCACTTGTTTATATAGAGAGTAGCTGTTTTTTCCTGTACTATTCATTGGTAGGCTGGTCAATAGTTAAATGATGGACTCCTTTCTGCGCATCCTATGGTTTACCCTAACTTATGTTTGTGTAAATGAAATCAAGGATTTCTCAGTTGCAGTTTACCCCAGGGATCAAAAAGGACTTCTCACAGCCATATTTGTCTTCTGCTTCAAGGTGCATATGGTTCCACAAAACAGTATTTTGACCAACAGCTTAGCATGATTCATTGTGTACACCAGAGAATTGCATACCTGAAACTTGCACTGGTGAACTGAAGCAAAATTAGCCGTTCTGTATACATGGTGCACCACATCCACACACAGCACTCCCTGCAAACATTGCTACATCTGTCACCTAATTCCAGGCATATTGTCCCCCGCCCCACTCACTGGAGCAGAGTCATACTATGTATGGTGTACACTATATTTTTGCACTGGTTCACATTTGTTTCAATGGAGGATTTGTTCTCCCATGTGTGAGGATTTGCCTATACACCATGAATTGGTGGGGCTATAACTTTACTTTATGTACTCAGCTGCAATGGTGAAGGATCACCATTTTCCCCTACAGCCTTGCTGGATAGTCCCTGGACATGCTGGCACTGTCAGCTTTGGCTGGTGGTATTTCTGGAGGATTTTGTTCTTGTGTATTATTCAATAACTAGTACCTGAAAGCCTGTGTTGTTGTATAGATGTAGCAGTTCAGCCAAGTTCTACCATCTGTGTAATCTCCCTCATACTCTACACTAATATGCATACAACAGTTTCATTGAAAGGGTGTAATTTGTAAAGTCAAAATGGCTGAGATCCCAAAAATTCGACAATAATAGTCTGAATCACAGTGACTGAACGTAGTGATATTTTAGTGAAAAAAGGCTCCCTACTATGCTTGTAGCTGTTTCTCCCTCTTTACACTGACTACAGCCATCCTAGGATTCAGAGTGACAAGCCTATATAACTGAAAACCTATATAGAACAGAGTAACATTTAGTATTTTAATGTTCAAGGCAGAGGAGGAATCTTCCCAAGTGGAGGCCATTGCCTCCTGCATATTAAAAGCTAGTGGCTAAAAGCCCATGCTCTCACACAGATTACTCCTGGGGGCATTCTGCACCAAAAAAAAAAAAAAAAAAAAAATCTGCAAATTTTGTCAAAATAACAATACATAATCACAACAGTTTCAATTATTTTTGTAATTTATTTCAAAATACCTGTCAGCAAGTATGTCTGTAACAATACAGACACACACACAAAGTCCTCCAGGAGTAGAGAGTTAAAGAAACCCCTATGACAACCCAGTTCCTGTTTCTCTGCCCCCTTTCCCCACCCCCAGATCCCAGCTGGGGGCCAGACACCTGCACTCCCCCCTCAGCCCAGCCACAGAGCCTCCCTCCTCCTTGCCCAGCCACCTGCCCCCTCCTCCCCCAGAGAGTGAAACAGCCTGATGCTTGGTCCCAGGCTTGCAGAGTTTCCTGCACCGCACTCTTTCCCTCAGGGCATGTTGGGAAGTGCAGCTGCCAAGTACCCTCTAGCTCAGAGCTGGGCAATCTACAGCCCACGTGTCACATCTGGGCCGCGTGAATGTCCTGCCTGGCCCCTGAGCTCCTAGCCGGGGAGGCTAGTCCCGGGCCCCTCCCCTGCTGTTCCCTCTTCCCTGCAGTGATTTTGCCACGTGGGCAGCAGGGCTGCAAGCTCCTGCTGCTCTGAGCGGCATGGTAAGGGGGCGGCAGTAGGGTAGGGGGTTCCAGGGGCCGTCAGGGGACAGGGAGCGGTTGGATGGGGTAGAGGTTCTGGGGGTGGTCAGGGAACAGGGTGGGTTAGATGGGGGTAGGGTCCCAGGGGGCCTGTCAGGGGGTGGGAGGCAGTCAGGGGACAGGGGGGTTAGACGGGTTGGGGATTCTGAGGGGGGCAGTCAGAGAGCGGGAAGTGGGTGGGGGCAGATAGCAGGTGGGGGCCAGGCTGTTTGGGGGGCACAGTCTTCCCTACCCGGCCCTCCATATAGTATCACACCATGATGTGGCCCACGGGCCAAAAAGTTTGCCCACCCCTACTCTAGCTCCCTCCCACTCCTCCCAGCAGTGTCTTATGTGCAAACTGGGCTCTGCTGGGTCCAGTGGCCCCTAGTGGTAGAGAGCACCACTGCCGCCCATTTCTGTGGAGGAAAGTAAATTCTGAACCCACAACATTAATTTCTGCAAAATTCTGCATTACACAGTGGCACAGAATTCCCCCAGGAGTAACAGACGTAATTTGTACAGTTGTGTGTGTGGAAAAAAATTTAAAAACTAAACAGTAGACAGTGAATCCCAGTGAAGATAGAATCTGGTGATATTCAATACAAAACGACCTCTCACCCATGCTTGTAGGTGTTCCTATTGCTTCACACTGACTCAGACTTTCTAGACTTCAGAGTGAAGCTTGGGGTTAGTGTGTGTGTGCTGGCTGTGGTGTTTGTACTGACCATCTCCCACTCTGTCAAAGAGGCTCCTGTTTACAGCCAAAAAGCTCCTGATTTATCTCCTGGAGAAGGGGCAGCTGGTCTAACTCTGAACCCCACATGCCAGGCAGGCCAATCACTCAAATTTGGCCTGGCTGCCATGACGAAGGAGCTCTACAGAGCATTTGCTACACAGGAGGTAAACCAGCGAGGGGGGCGCAGAGGAGTTGGTCGCGGTAGGCTTGTGTGTGCAGAACTCAGCCCCACGGCTCAGGAGAGATGTGGCAGCAGATGCCTCCCCTGGGGAAGAGAGACCACCCTGCAGGGACCGCTCCGGAGTAGGAGCAGTGTCCTAGGCGTGGCTGGGGGGCGGGCCGAGGCACGTGGGCTCTGTCCCGCGGCGGTGCAGGAGCCGTGGCATTCTTGACGAGGGACTGGACTCCGGGGATGAGCCGAAGTGTCTCCAAACAACTTTCTCCTGCAGGCCGTCGTGGAGGACCAGTAACTTCTGCGGCAGCCCTGAGCCCTCTTCATGCGGGGTTCAGACGGGACTCCGGGCCGGCCTGCGCGCCCTGCTCCCCTTCGGCAAGCCCCAGCCAGCCCGGCAGCTACAGCGGGGCTCCCAGCAGCGCTGAGGGGAGCTGCTGCTCTACAGAGCGGGGCTCTCAGCCGCGCTGGCCCCACAGACGATCCGGACCCATCCCTGCTCCGGACACTCCTCCGCTGCGAAACAGCTGTCTTCGGGGCCCGGCCTCCCGCCGTGGGCGGGAACCCCGGAGCAGCCCAGCACACGGGGCTTCCGCAGCCAAGGGCGGGGCGGGCTAAGCAGAAACCGGCCAGGGCGAGGCCTGAGCCACTTCCCCGCGCCCACCGCAGCTCCGGAGAATCGAAAGCAGCGAGTGCTGCGCCAGCGCGCATGCGCAAACACTCCTTCCTCTCTCCCCCCCTCCCCGCTCGGTCACCGCCTCTCCTGACTGAGCATCTTTCCCTCTCCGGCCGCCCAGCTCAGGGGAGCGACTCCAGCCAATAGAAAGAGAGAGTAGAGCGGCTACCCTTGTGGCGTCACCGCCTCGGCTCCGCCTCCTTCCTGCCGCCGGGCGATCGAGTCCTACGACAGAGAACGTGAAGTGCTGACTCCGCCCCGCTCACTTCGAGAATGCGTGGAGGCGCAGGCCCCGCCCTCCTCTGCGTGACCTCATAGCCCCACCTCCTCCCGTCGCAGGTCGAAATCTAATGGGGGGGAGGTGGAGCGGTAGCTCCACCCCTCAGGGAGGCTCTTGGCAGCGAGGGGAGGCGGCGGCGGCGGCGGCACAGCCCGTTTGTGATTGTCCCTGCTCGCGGCGGCGGCTCGTGCTCGGCAAGATGGAACGTGCAGCGGCAGGCGCAGAGTTCAACATCCTGCTCGCCACCGACTCCTACAAGGTAGGGGGGCGGCGGGCCTGGCCGGGGTCACCTCTGCGTGCGTGGGCTCGGCCGGCGCATGGCGCGCAGGGCACCGGGCTCCCGACGACGCCCGGCCGGGGGCTAGCGGGGCACGGGGGGCGCCGCGCACGGCACCGGCGGGACCTGCGGCCGCTGCCTGTCGGGCTGGGCAGGGGCCGCAGAGCGGCACGGGGCCGGGACTGGAGGGGAGCTGCCCCCGGGGGGAGGCTGGCGGAGGGTCCCGGTGGTGGCATGAGGCCGGGGTACCCAGTGGAGGGGGTTGGGTTGCCCCCGGGGCTCCCCCGAGCTGGGGGGAGGGCTGGGAGGCTGCCCTGTGGTCCCGGTGGTGGCATGAGACCGGGGTGCCCGGTGGAGGGGCTGGGCTGGCCCGGGCCGGGCCTGGCAGGGTATCCCGGGTGCGGGGGTGGTGACCTCTTTAAGCGGGGGGGGCTGCCGGGAACTGGAGAGTGGAAGCGAGCTGGAAAGTGAAACCGGCGCCGGCGGACGCTCGGCGCTGGCGGGTGTTGGCGGCGCCCGCAGCAGGTTTGTGGGGGCCTGAGGCCCGAGAGGGTCAGTGGTACCGCGGGGCCCGCTGGCTGCGCACGGGCAGTTGCCAAGCGCTCAGCGGCAGCGTGTCACTTGGGGCGTACTGAGGAAAAAACCTCGCGTTTGGAGAGCGACTCGCCTGGTGGTGTGGCAGCAAAGGGGAGATGCTGCTGCCTGGCTCGCCTTGCTCTTAAAAAAAATCGTCTTGCCAGCTATAAAGGTGGTGTTTTGGGGGATCCCAAAGAAGGGTGGGGCGGGCTGTGTTGAGAAAATTGTAAAGTGAATGTTGTTGAAAACCCCTTGACCCTGTTTCTTTCAGTTGTTTTAAGAAGCTGTTAGTATGTTCCATGTCTAGCGTTTCTCAATGAGGGCTCCCCCAGCCCCCCCCCCCCCCCCCCCCATTCAACTTTGGACAGTGAAGCTGTGCTGGTTGGCGTCACGTTTGTTTCGTTTCTAGTTGTGACTTCACAGTGCTGTAAAGGGAACAATCAATGCTAATATTGGGTGTCAGATCCTCCAGGTAAAACTTCCAAACCCAGCTCCTTAGCTGCTCACCTTCCACTGAAATGAATCGGAGTTATGACTCAATCCCCTAATTGGCTTTGAATATTCCAACTTTTGTGTATTTTCCCTCCCAAATCCAAATTTGGAGTGTAAGTTAGTTAACAGTGCCCTTAAATTTTACTATTCTTGCTAATATGTTTGTAATTTATAATATACTTACCATATTATTTTCTCTAAAGCTTTGTTTAGTTTCACTGTAGAAGTTGTTTGAGAAATGTATTGCTTAGGATCTGGAGGGAAGGGTCTCATTCTAGGGTAGTGAAGAAAAAAAGTGTTTTTAGTGGTTAAACTATGTTTAGGCCTGGTCTCCACTAGAAAATTAGATCAGTTTAACCAAGTCAGTCAGGGGGCTGGTCTACCCTTAAAGTGCTGCTGGAGTGCTTCAGTATAGACATCTACACCAAGAGAAGGGGTTCTTTCGTCAGCATAGGTAATCCACTTCCCCGAGAGGCGGTAGTCAGCTCAACGGGAGAATTCTTCGGTCAACCGAGTGCTGTCTACATGGGGACTTAGGTCGGTTTAATTACTCCACTCGGGTATGGATTTTTCTCATCCCTGATGGATGTAGTTAAACCTACCTAATTTTATAATGTAGACCAGGCCTTAGTGAAACTGCTTTCAAAACTGGTTTAACCCATGTACGTTACCCTTCTAGGAACTATGTCAATGAATTTACCATGGCTGTTTTGGGCAGAGGAGGGGGTGTAAGTAGGGCGTCCAGATGTCCCGATTTTATAGGGACAGTCCCAATATTCGGGGCTTTTTCTTATATAGGTGCCTATTACCCCTCACACTCTGTCCCAGTTTTTCATACTTGCTGTCTGGACATCCTAGATGTAAGTGAACCTTCCAAGTTGGAACCATGTTTGAGGTTAACCACCAGCAGGTCTCAAATACTGCTCTGTAATAAATTTAAAATACTGTTCAGAATCTTCGTGGTATGGATGTAAATTGTGCTGCATGTTCTTAAACTCAATCTATACTAGATGTTTTTTCTTAGATTTCCACTAGTGTAGCTCCACTGGTGGTAGCAACAGTAGGAGTACCAGTATAATAGATCAGTTTGCCAGTGTTTAACTGCTGCGTTGTTTAAAACGCTGCCGACTGCCTAGGGATTCCACTGCAAACTCTCAGAAAAGGCTAGAGTAGGCCTGATACTCCTTAACATAGTTTAAAGCTAGTAGTTTGGACAAAGTTAATGCTACGGTTAGTTTCCTTCAGTGTATGCTAGATACAATTGGAAACCTCTACTTTTTTTTATATGATGTAAGTTTTACTTCTCATTATATGCCTATCTCTAATAATAAAAAATCCTGTACGAGCTGTTGCACACATATATAACGTCCTTTACCGTATGGACACCTTATAAAAACAGATGCATAATTCAGCCTCTGAGGAAGAAGCCACCTCTGGTTTAAGCTGCTTACTTAGTGTTCCAGTCCCAGTGGATGACTTCCAAGCAACCATTGTCAGTGACACATGATTATTTAGCAAAATCCAGGATGAACAGAATTTATAATAAGAAAAGGAGTACTTGTGGCACCTTAGAGACTAACCAGTTTATTTGAGCATGAGCTTTCGTGAGCTACAGCTCACTTCATCGGATGCATAGCAGTTTCCACGATATGCTATGCATCCGATGAAGTGAGCTGTAGCTCACGAAAGCTCATGCTCAAATAAACTGGTTAGTCTCTAAGGTGCCACAAGTACTCCTTTTCTTTTTACGAATACAGACTAACACGGCTGTTACTCTGAAACCAGAATTTATAATCTGTCCTAAGTGGGGCAAGACTGTTACTGAACTCCTTTCTAGTGGAGAGCAGACTCGGCAACTATCAGCCCTCCACAAGTACTCCTGTTCTTTTTGCGGATACAGACTAACACGGCTGCTACTCCTGACAGCTCTCCGCTCTACCCACCCATGAATTTGAATCTGAGTTTCATTAGCTTTAGTGTCATTGCCGAATGTAATGTGAAGGGGTTGGGGAGGGAGGGAGAGGGACTTAGTAGCTGGCCCTCTGCCCATGTAGGACTTTAAAAATAAGTACTGTGAACTGGACTCTGATCTTTTGGTTAAGGAATACCATGTGAACAATCAGCATGTTGTCACCATTTCCTCGAAAAACATCTCCGTATCTCATACAGTGTGGCAAGAAAGTCCTGTTGGGTCACTGGGCCAATCTATCAAAAACTAGGGGTGGCAGGGTATTAAAAAGCTTGTTTTGGCATTGTTTTTCTAGATAAGAGTTAATATTTGATGGATGGATTTCAGAGCTTTGCTGCAGGCTAGGCACAGTTTTCTGCAGTGCTGAGTTGCAAGGTCAATTTAGCATTATAAATTGGACCCCCCAGAATTATGCAGCAAGTGCTTCTAGTTTTTTGAAGCAGGAAACTAAGTTATCCTGTCCTTTTTCTGGACCAATACCAAGGTAAATATTTTTATAATACTTTACACTGTATGACACTAAAAACAATTTTCAGAAATAAATTAAATTTACTTTTACAAATTGTTTCCTTGCACACCTATATGTGTTTTGCCTTCTTGCAGTTAGTCTAGTATATAGTCCAGCTCTGCCTGCGTCATTCTCAGTATTGGGCAACCTGTTAGATGAACTGTGAAGACATGCACTGTGTACAGGGACCAAGATCAAGAAGGTAGCACATGCAGGCTTACAGGAAAGTGGGTTTTATTTTTATTTTTTTATTTTTTTTGTATAGGGTATCACTTTTGGTTCCTGTCAGTAATTGCTATATCACTAAATGAGATGTTTAGTTAATATTGGGGCATATGTGTCTTGCAAGGTGAAAATGTGCCCTTTTAGTCCTTGGTTTATCATTGTTAAATAAAGCTTTCAATAGTTATTAAGGTGGTATTATTATTTTTTAAACATCTCTAAACGAATCTTTGGTGTAGGGGAGAAATCTAATTTGACAAACTGAATAAACAAATTCATATCTGGGAAAGCCAAAAGCAGTTTCTGAAAACTAAACTTTTTAGTTAGCTAGTGTTCTCGTGGATGTGCTAAAGCATTTTGTAATATCTTAAAGGTGAAGATACATTGCTATGGTTTTACTAGGAAACAACATAGCTGAAAAAGGGAAAAGTTCTTCTGATTTAAAATGCTAGCAGTTTTTAACTAGAGGATCACATACTCTGTTGCTTTCTCTAGGCTGACCACAATGTATGGAGCCGCTGGTGTGTGTCCATTCCTCCATTCTACCTCACAAACTCTGTGTGCCTCCCTCCTTCCCCTTTTTATTTCAAGGACTCCCTGCAGCTCCCTCTAATCTGTGCCTGGGGCTCTGTGCCCCTTCGTTGTCCCCGTGCTCACCATGGCAGAGGCTCTGTGTGGCCGTAATTGTAATATATCAGGGACTGTTGTTGGGGGGCCCACAGAACCCTTGTGTGGCACTCTGTACCTGAAAGTGGCACTCTGGAACCTGCATATTCACCACTGTCATATAATTGATATGTTTCATACAAAGTATGCCTTGTGAGGTATCATTTTAAAAGTCTTGATCTGTTGAACACTAATATCCTCCTGTTGGGTTGTATGTACTGTCTTTGTATGTGAAGTTATGAAATTTTGTTGTGTGTTACTGAAATATGTTGTGAGGCTGGGAACACCCACAACTAGCCTTTCAGGTACAAAAGTGGAGTAGCAAGACCTGCTGATGGCCCATTGAAGGGAATCCACTGTCCCAACAACCATCTTAGAGCATGTATACAATGGAGACAGCTTGACCCACCTCATATCAAAAGATCTTTCCAGCAAGTTGGAAGAAACTGTAAAAAGGGGAAGTGACCTCATGACTTGCTCTCATTCCCCTCACAACTCAACACCTGGAAACATGTCTGGAGGACAAAGATTTTGAACTGGGAGGGTGGTCCTGGGCTGGAAGGCAGTTCCAGCCTGTGCCTTGAAGATCTGTAGTCTGTTTGCACCATCTATCAGGGTGAGATGCTGATTGATTCAAATCCTGTTTAGTTTATAGAATTCAGACTGCAAATTTACTTTTATTTTTTAGGTAACCTACTTTGACCTTTATGCTTACTACCTATAATCACTAAAAATCTATTTTTCTGTAGTTAATAAATCTGTTTTATATTTTACCTAAACTAACGTGTTTTGATTAAAGTGCTTGGGAAATCTCAGGTCAGTTTACAAAGGCTAGTGCGTGTCCTTGTCACATCGAGGTAGGGGTGGACTGGATAATGAACTTACACTGGCCAGGCTTCTAACCAGGGCAAGACGGTATAGTTCTAGGGTGCAAGGCTGGGGAGCTGGGGGGAATTGGCTGGAGCCTCTCCATTGTTCATTAGTGGCTGGGAGAAGCATTCATGTAACTCAGTTGGGTGTGTAAGGGCAGTACCTGCCAGTGATTGTAGCTTGCCAACAGCATCACAGTGTGAGAGGGAGACCCCCCAGGTTGGTGGGACAGTTAGCTCAGCTGTCCTACGTCCAGGTTGCACTCCGGGAACTCCTTAGTGGGCAGATTAATGGGGGAAGACCGAACTCCTGACATGGGTGTGTCAGAACCCCTAGCGTAGGGGTAGGATGAGGACATGGAATGGAGACCCCTAGTTTAACATGTTACTTCAAAGGTGTATTGCCTTGCATTTGGTAACAGTGAATTGCACTGCTAGGCATTGTGCTGCCTGCTCACCTGGCTTTGTTAGACCATCTGAAGTTTGTCTTCTCTGTTCTTAACTATTCAAAATAACTTTTGTCATCAGTAAATTTTTCTACCTTGCTGCTTATCTCCTTTTCCAGACTGTTAATATATTAACACTACTAATTCTTGTACACAACTATGGCCATGTATACACTACAAACTTAGACAAACATAAAGTATGTTGGCATAAAGCCACCGCAGTTAGTGTATCACTCATGCGTGTGCATACTTGGCTTCTTGTGTCAGTGCTGCGCATGCTCACCAGGATTGCTTGTGTCAATGCACAGTGTGATACACCGTGAGTAGGTATCCTAGTGTACCAATCACCTTCTCTGGGTCATTGGCTTTTGGGACATTTTGACAATGGAGGGAGCAGCAGAACAAATCGTGATTGGGAGCAAGGGGATCAAATCTCCATAATGCCATCCATATCCCATATTTTTTCATCTTTAAAATCCCACACACCCTGCAGCATTTTTCAGTGTCCGCTATCTCTGACAGAAGCATGGAGCCCATGTAGATATGCACTATGGTCATAAGTGTTGGAAACACAGGACGCACACTCCTTCAGTATGTGTAGAGCCTTAGGAAGAACAGCATTGGGGGACGTGATAATTTTGTGGAGGACCATTTCCTGTGGGACACATAGTGAAAACCAATTCAAGGCTTTTGGTGGCATTCATTGAGCAGCAGAAGATGGTGGAGTGGTGCTTTTGGGTCTAAGAAACAAGCACTGATTGGTTGGATCATATTATTCATTGTCCCAAACCTACATTATAGTGGGTGCCAAACTTTCAGATGCAAAAGGCCACATTCCTGCATCTGTGTGCTGAGCTCACACCAACCCACCAGCTCAGAGACACCAGAATGAGAGTTTCGCTGACAGTTGAGAAACGAATGGTGATCGTATTGTGGAAGCTTGCAGTGCTGGCTTGCTGCCAGTCAGTGGGCAGTCATTATGGAAAATCCACAATGGGGGCTGTTGTCATGCAGAGCTATTAGTTGTCATCTGCTTTGTAGGCCTGTGACTTGGTAACAAGCAGGATGTAGTAGATAGCTTTTCAGTAGTGGAGTTCCTGGACTGCAGCGGGGGGGGGGAATAGATGGCATGCGTATTCCTATTTTGGCCTCAGCTTATTTTGCCACATAATACATCAACAGAAGAGGCTAGTTTTCTGTGATTATAAAAATGTTGGTGGATCACTAGGGACTCTTCGCCAGTAATGTTATGGGTTGTCAGTGAAGGTGCATGACATGCATCTTTAAGAACACAGGATTGCTCAGAAAGCTGAAGCAGGTACCACTGGTGAGGTTGAAATGCCAATAATGATGCTGGGGAACCCTGCATACCCCTTGCTCCCTTGGCTAATGAAGCTGTACACTGGCCACCTTGACAGCACCAAGGAGAAATTCAGCTACCAGCTCAGCAGGTGTAGAATGACAGTTGAATGTGCTTTTGGTAGATTGAAGAGATGCTGGTGGCAGTGTTTACTCACAAGATTGGATCTCGGTGGGGAAAAATATCCCAATGGCTTTAGCTTGTTGTGTCCTGCATAATATCTGTGAAACAATAGGGGGAAAATGGCTGTTGTGATGGAGAGAGATGAAGTGGCAGTCATCTGAATTTGAACAGCCAGACACAAGGGCTATTAGAAGAGCTCAAGGCGGAGCTATGTGGCTGAGGAATGCATTGAAAGAGCACTTTAACAGTCAACCACAGTAATGTGGTGTGTTGGTGCTCTACCTGGCCCTGAAGTTTCAGGGTCTGTAAGCGATTGTGTAGTACTTGGTGTACAATTATTACAGTGTTTGTCACTGATCCTATGAGTGCTGTCACCCTGTACAATAAACAAGTTGTGGGTGTTTTGAGTAGTGCTAGGCATTCTACAACACATCTCCTGAAATAACACATTAACTTCCAAAAAAATTTGTTCATACCAAAGCTGAAAAATACAATAAAAACCTCTGAAAAAAATTAATGGAACAGAACTTAACAAGGGGAAAGAACATTTGTCTATTTTACCCCACTTTGGCTATCATACACTGATCTGTGAAGCCACTGTTGGTTTATCTGAAGCTGTGGTGTCCTTCCCATTTCACACCGGGGATAGTAAGTATAGAGATGTGGCCCATCATGGCACGTGGAATGTTGAGGGGTGTAGGAAGCTGTTGAAATGGATTTCTCCATTGACTGCAACAGGAGGGGAACCTGTGTTTGTTGAACTTGTAGGTCAACGAGAGTCTGTAGCATTTGTGTTTGCTGCTGGAGAAGCCCCATTATGTCCTGGTACAGCTCCCTCTCTGTTTCCTGCTGTGATTCTTGGGCCTTTCTCCTGTACGTTTTTTCCTTCTCCATATTATCTGAAATATTCACCATCCAGGTCCCTCTGTTCATGATTTGGTGTAACGCTGACTTGCAAGGTCTCGGTAAACATATCCTCCTGAGTTCTGTTCGTTCTCTTCCTTATCATGGTCAAGTGTTCAAAGCAGCAACAGGAGGAGCTACAGATAAAACAGAGTTATCATTTATAGTAACAACAGAAAGCAAAAGTTAAGGGTCAGAACTCCTTCCCTTGCTCCCCTAAAATTTTAAATAAGACATGCTTATGAGATTTCCGCTTTGGAGCACCTCGACACTGCACTGCTGTCCAGTCCCATGCCCAGTCTCAGTATGGCTGAGGAAAGAATTGTTCAGTCACATGAAGCAGTACAATTTCTGCCTGTTTCCATTGGGTTGAGTACATGGACATGTCACGGAGTACTGGCACTGTTTTCCACATGCATTGGTGATTTTTCTGATCTCTCGCTCCTGAGGGTATCACAGGCAGAAAATGCATAGCTGCTGGTGGTGTCCTGGAGCCACTTGGGCCTGTATGCTGCTAGCTTGTTTACTGCAGTGGTGCCTGCTGAAGTCAGCACAGACTGGCATGGAAAAGTGCCCTATCATGGAGGAAGAAATAAGGCTGCTGTCCCTAGAAACTGGGAGAGGACTTTCTGTGAAAGTTTCATTGAGATCTCTCAGGCGGATACAAGGTACCTCAGTATGTACAAAAGTTGTTCTGCAAGTCCTGTCCCATCCCCCAACCTCCCAGTCCAGTCTCACCCAACAAGGGTATGAAAAGCGGATGCTAACTCTACCTATTTGTTTTACGACCTCTTCTCGTACAAATCATGAAAAATCGATACCTGTGTCCTGCTAAGTTGGACGGGGTAGCATCTGTACATTTAAACATAGTAATGAAAAATAGATTCACACACTTACCCAAGATTCCTTTCCCTGCATCAAGCTCAGCCGGTGGGACTGATTAGAGTGCAGTGGAGTCTCAAATGGTCCTAGCTCGTGGCATAGGTGGACCCCACCAGTTGCATGTGCTCCATCTTTCTCCTCTTTGCTGTTCACAGAAGGGGTCTTTTGGCTCTGGCTCCTCCAAGGTATCCATAGTGTTCTGCAGAGCATTGGTGGAGTGTGTCAACTATGGCATTTAGCTCTTGTTAAAGCAGTAGGCCTGCTGCTCGGCAGCAGATCTGTTGATCTCCCTTTGTAGTTTAGACCAGGCCAGTGAGGGACCCATATGTTAATTTCTTTACCATAATAAAAATCAGCCGTTTATTCCTATTGTTTTTCATCTCTTAACCAGTTTCTAATTCATGATGGTGTATAACTTCCCTTCCCATGGCTACTCTAGTTTCCTTAATAGCCTCTTGTGAGGATCACTGTGAAAGCTTATCTGGAATTTCAAAAAAATTTATCTGTTCTTTTATTTAGCCATTATTTTGACAATTTTTAAAAGAATTCTAATCAATTGAAAGGGAGAAAAGAAAAAAAATCATTGTTACAGAAGCTTGGTTTGTCCCTATCATCACATTAAATACTAAAATTTAATTCTTAATGATTATTCTAGCCAATTTACGTGATACTGAAGTAAAACTCACTAAATTAACTGTAACTACTCAGAAAAGCCTGATCTCAAACAATAAATAAAAAAACATGAGGAGTGATCCTGGGAATTAAAGATTATCACATTTGCCTCACTTGTCCTCCAGTGTAGTAAAAGGTTTTGATTGGGAAATTGAGGGAGAAGTCCAGGCTCTGTTGAAATCAGTGACAAAATTCTTACTGACTTCAGTGTGGCCAGGATTTCTCTCTGAATATTTTTCTTTAGCAGTTTAGCCACATCATTTTTAAGTCCTTTTGGAATGGTGATCCCGGTGACTTGGCTTTTAATGTGTTACTTTGTTCTAGCACCTTTTTTACACCTCAATTTCTGCCAGTATCCTGTCTTCATTATATAGAAAGAGTTAGGTGTCTCCCAGCCAGAGCTGGGTGAAATTTTCTCAAGAAATAGATTTTTTTCACACATTTATTTATTTATTTTTGATGCACCAAAACTATGTGTCAAATTTGACAAATAGTTTCAGCCAACAAAAAAGCTGGAGGGAAAACTTCAGTCAAAATGTTTCATTTCTAAATTATGTTTTAGTTCAAGATTGACCAATTAAAAATGAGAGAGAGGGAGAACCTGAAAATGTCTTTTTTGAAATCTTAAGTTTTTCATCTAAACAAAACATTTAAGGAAAAAAATTGGTTTTGTTTAGAATCAAGCCAGATTTTTTTCTGGATTTTTCCATTTGGTCCCTGAACAATAAAATCCATTATTAGCTCAGATCTACTGCCAGCATCTTTACTCAATGTCTATGCAATGTCCTTATCCTCAGTCTTCCTTAACTGTACCCTTTATGCTGTTAGTCTACCAGTCCTGCTGACTCTTTTTCAGGCTACCTGGTTTTTTTATGTACTTGGAGATTCTTGTTTACTTCTGTGTCCTTGGCTACTTGATCTTCAAACTCTTTAGACCCTATTAGGCTTCCTAATTTTCATCTTACACTGTATCTGCCAGAGGTGCTGGAACAGTTTTTATAGCAGGTGTGTTTAGAGCCATTGAACCAAACTGTAAACCCCGTAAATAATGGAAACCCCTTCAAGCCATGGGGTGCTACAGCACCCCCTCTCCCCCGCACCCGTAGTTCCAGCACCTGTGCTACCTGTTGTAGTTTGATGCTGCTGTCTGTTGACTTCACAAGAATTGGGTCCCCTTTTCTGAAGGATTCCTGTTTGGCTCAAATAACATCTTAAAACCTTGTCACTTAACCTTATTGGCTTTTTGCCCCTTAACTTCCTGTTTCCATTTAACGATGAGTTATTAACCATTGGAACAATTTACCAAGGGCCAGGCCTGCCGCCCGGAGGCGGGGGGGATGGCACAAAGGGGTTAATTGCCCAGGGGCCTGGTGATTTAAAAGGGCCCAGGATGGGCTAGATACTTCTAAAAATTAAAAAAAAAACCCAGTTTCCCGCTGCTCTGTACAGAGTGCCATCCCTCATTGTGACAGTAACAGTTTGCCAGAGTGCTGCTGCACCCTGCTTGCCTGGCAGAGCATCAGCAACAGCAACCTGGGAACTGCGGAGCTTGCTGCCCCCTCTGGCTGCTTGGGAGCCGCTGTGCCTGCCGTGCTGGCTCTCAGGCTGCAGGGCTGATGACAGGGAGACGTTGAAGAGGAACAAGGTCCCTCTGCGATACCAGATTTCCTCCCCCAGGGCTGCAGCTCCTGACCAAACACAAGCCAGCAAGTTCAGCCACCCAATCCAGCTGTCCTAAGTTTGCCAAGAGGCAGCCGGGGCTAGTTTCCCCTTCACTGACACTAGCACTGGCTCACGAGCTGCTATCATGAACCCAGATGGACCACCTCTGCAGCTCAGCCAGGGAACGAGGTGCAGGTTCTCCCTCGGCCTTTGCCCCAGATCGCTGCCTCTAAGATCTCCTGGTAGATTTGGCACACCATGCTTGCTGTCTCCTCATTGCTCTAGGTGTTGATGTCACGCAGCACAAGTATTGTATATTTGAACTTTGGTCCTGTTCAGTTACATCTTGTATATCAGTTTTTTCCTTGTCTTTAGATTACACATGAATCACGATTAGGCGTTTAATTAGTCTACTTGATACTTTAGGTTTTTCTTACTTTGTGCTTCTTTAAATGTTTTTTTATATAAATTTCATTCCATAATGTATGTATTTAATATAAATGTATAATTCAAAACAACAAATTCTACATCTTATAGTTAGGCTCACAATTTGATTAACACTGGTGCTGTAACTGGCAGGGGGGAAGGGAAGGTTAACTAGAGCAAGCAACACCATGACTTACGCATAATGGGTTCTAATGTGTTATCAATAGGATAAAAAGTAGTCATAAACCTCAGCCATCCATTTCTAGGGGGAGCCATTGACTGTTCTGCTCTGGGGCCCGAAATTGCTGATGGTGGGCCTGCCAAGGGTTGTGGTGGATTTTCTATCACTGACAATTTTTAAATCAAGATAAGATTTATTTTCTCAGAATTATTTTGGGGAAGTTCTGTAGCCTGCGATATACAGAAGGTCAGACTGGTTGACCATAATGGTCCTTTCTGGCCTTAGAATCTATGAATCTGTGTTCAGCAGCTTAAGTAGCCTCCATGCTGAATCTAACTGCTAGTTCTTGGCACACACTCTTTCCCTAGTTATTACTGTTACTTATATTTCCACTGCGCAAGGGTCATTTTGCAAAGATTTCCCGCTGTTGCTAACATTGCTAAATCATGGTTAGGAGACCTAGTGTAGACAGGCCTCATCATTTTAAAATGCCTTGTTGATTAGATCTGTTAAGCTGCAGGGTTAGATAATACGGTGCTTAAAATGGCGACAGCTTTTCCATACAGGGCCTCCCAATGTTTACTTTGGTGCTGAAATAGTATTAGTAACAGTGGGGAGAATTCTACATGATATTTCTAGTGTAGACAGGATCTATTGTAATTTAGAGTTGTACAAGGGCTAATTCAAGAGCTATTACTCAGGACAAAGTAGAGAATAGCCTCCTCTGTGTGTTCTAGAATTTGCTGGTTCAAGAAGCCATCTGAAGAAACTGCCTCCGTAAACCTTTCCCCTTGATAATGTTTGACCAGTTTGTTCCGAGTAGTGGTATTCAGTCAATTTTCAGAAAAGTTTGAGAGGATTATATCCCTTTCACTGTTGACAAAGCTCAGTGTGATACAAACCGCAATCTATAAATTACACTGCAAACATCATAGGCACCAGCCATGCTAGCAACGAAATTGTTTTAGCTATCTTGTAACCATTTGTGACTTAATACTTTATTACTTCTCTCTTTGTAGTTAAATTTTTTTTGTTCTTTAATCAAATTTAATTAAGTGTTGTGAATTGTGTGGGTAACTCTATTTAAGGTGGCAAGTTGTATACTTTTCCCTTACAGGGACAACAGACCTGAAATATCTGAACTGTCCAGGAGAGGGCTGGACAGTACAAATACGCTTTTGGGGGAGGGTGGGAATTCAGGACTGGGAATGTGTTGGCGTCACCCTGCAAGTAATAACTAAAGCTAGTGGGAGACTGAATGAGACTGGTTTTGCTGACAAGCTGCTGGGTTCAGCATTTACTACTGGGGGAATTCTGCATCACTGTGCACATGCATATTTAATGAGCTCCACATATTTCTAATTTTTTGCACAGAAAAAGCTTCTGCCAAATGTTGCTGCAGTTCTGCCTTTTGCCCACCAGAGGGTGCTGTGGCAATAGAGCAAAGTTGCAGCTCCCTGCCAGCAAGGGAAGAGAGCTTCCTTCGCAGCGCTTGTCAGGCCAGGTCAGGAGATAAACTGTGGGGTTCTAGGGGTGTGTGTGTCACACGGGCTCATAATGGCTAGTGGGGGAGGACAGACTGGGGCAGGGGCTGAATTGGAGTGGAGGCGCAGAGACACATGGGGAGGTGGGGCAGAGTTACATAGCAACAGGGCAGTGGCTATGTAAGGGCACAGACACATGGGGGCAAAGGGAGGGAGTACAGGGAGACTTAGGGACAGGGGAATGGCTGGGAGGGGACACAGACACAGGAGGAAGTGGGGCAGAGCTACATAGGGACAGGGCAGTGGCTGGGTGACGGCACAGACACATGGACGGGGCAGATGTGCCAGACTGAATGGGAGAGGCTAGGGGTCAGCCAGGGTCTGCATGGGGGAAGCTCCCTAACAATCCCCCCTTCCCCTCAAAAAAGAAACCACAACCAACCCTGTTCCATACTTGTCCCACCCACACCCAACAGCCCTCCAAAGTTCACACCCAGGCTCCTTCCCAGCAATTTACTTCCCTCTCCCTCAGTTCCTCCGTTACCCCTGACTCCCCCAAGCCTTTGCACTGCTTCTGAGGGGTGGGGGGAATTATTACTCCGAGTTCTGTATTAATATGCCTAATAAAGAAGATTCAGGAAATCTTTTTTGACAAATAGATTCCTTGTTTTCTGTCTTGTTGCAGACATACTTGCTGACAGGTATTTTGAAATAAATGACCAAAAAGAATTGAAACTGGTGTGATTATATTGTTTTTACAAAATATGCAGTATTTTTAAATAGTGCACAGAATTTTTAATTTTGTTGCAGAATTTTTAGGCACAGAATTCCACCAGGAATAAGAGTTGCTAAACCAGAGTTGTGGCCATATGCAGACACTCAGGGTGTGACCTTCATGCTGGCAGGCTGCTTATGAGTGGCCCAGGTAGGAGTTACAGCAGCAAGGTATTGTAAGACACCCAAAGTTGCAGGGTGTCTTACAATACTCCCTCAGTGGTCTGGATTGCACCCTAAAATGTCATAGTGATGTAAGCACTGGTATTAGTTTTAGGTGAGTCTCAAGTATGGTGGCTCGGGAACAGTCCAAGAAAGGTTAGTTTTCTGTTTGCTTATTTGGGGTGAGAGATGAAGAACAGAAGCAGGGGCCAGATAAGTAAAGAAACACATGCCCCAAAACAACAAAAAACAGAAGAATTGTGCGCTAATCACTGCATATTCCATGGTGGAGAAAAGACAGGAATTGAGAAAACCTCTTCATGTATTATAACAAAGCCAACAGAGGGCAGGCAGTTTACCAGGACTTATCTGATGCTTCAGGGTCTACAGCATTGGGAGGAAACAGATCCCCCAGCTAACAAGGGAGCCTAGAATGGATGTGGTTGGGGAGAAGGG
The DNA here is from genome assembly GCF_015237465.2 of Chelonia mydas. Lineage (NCBI taxonomy): Eukaryota > Metazoa > Chordata > Testudines > Cheloniidae > Chelonia > Chelonia mydas. Next base: position 320,897,813 of record NC_057849.1, read on the forward strand.
GAGGGAGGGAGAGAGAAACTGCAGCAGGAAACCTTCCAAATCCAACGTGAATGGGAAGAGAATGAAAAGGAACAGAGACAAAGAGCGTGAGCCTCAAAAGTGGCGAGCAGAGATGAGAGCTAAGGAGAGGGAGGCAGAAGGGCAGCAACAGGAAGAAGCACACTCTCAGAGAGAGGAGCTAGAAGCAGCTGCCTATCAACATAAAACAGATGTACAAAATAAATCAAACTGGGGGACGGACGGACGGACCCACAAACCATGAAGCCCATCAACAAAGCTAAAGAAGAGGTAGAGATGGAGAGATGGTATAATCTGGACATGATGGCAAGGCATGGACAGATCCCACTGTCTCCAATCACTCCTTTCATCCAAGGAACACTCAGCTGGGACAAGCTGTGCCCTGCATACAAGGAATTGCACTGGATTGAAGAATACCTTACTACTTTTGAAAGGCTATGTGAGGTTCATAATGTTCCAGAGGACAAGAAAGTCCACACACTGATTGCAAAACACTCTGGTGAAGCTTTAAATGTATTCAAAGAAATGCCAATTGATGAAGCTTTGAAATATCCTGACTTTTTACAAGCTCTTTTGCAAAGATTCAAATCACCCCTGAAGTGTATAGGTTGAAATTTAGGTATGAGTCATTGTGAACGTGCCTATAAAATATGTGACTTAATGAGAAAATGGGTAAAAAGGGGAAGAGGGCTGAGGAATATGACCAATTGTTTGAGCTCTTTGTGCAAGAACCTTTCCGAAGGATACGTACTGAGGAGGTCAGAAAACATATTATGTAGGGCTGTCAAGTGATTAAAAAAATTAATAGCTCTGTTAAATAATTATAGAATACCATTTATTTAAATATTTTGATGTTTTCTACGTTTTCAGTTAGAACACAATACAAAGTGTACAGTACTCATCAAAAATAAATAGTATTTGCACTGTAATAAAACAAAAGAAATAGTATTTTTTAATTCACCTAATACAAGTACTGTAGTGCAATCTCTTTATCATGAAAGTTGAACTTATAAATGTAGAATTATGTACAAAAAACTGCATTAAAAATAAAACAAAGTAAGATTTGAGTCTGCAAGTCCACTCAGTCCTACTTCTTGTTCAGCCAATCGCTCAGACAAACAAGTTTGTTTACTTTTGCAGGCGATAATGCTGCCTGCTTCTTGTTTACAAGGTCACTGGAAAGTGAGAACAGGTGTTCACACAGCACTGTTCTAGCTGGCATTGCAAGATATTTACATGCCAGCTGCGCTAAAGATTCATATGTCCCTTCATGCTTCAGCCACTGTGCCAGGAGATGTGCGTCCATGCTGATGATGGGTTCTGCGCAATAACAGTCCAAAGCAGTACGGACCGATGCATGTTCATTTTCATTATCTGAATCAGATGCCACCAGCAGAAAGTTTGATTTTTTGGTAGTTCAGGTTCTGTAGTTTCTGCATTGGAGCATTGCTCTTTTAAGTCTTCTGAAGGCATGCTCTACACCTCATTCCTCTCAGATTTTGGAATGCATTTCAGATTCTTAAGCCTTGGGTGGAGTGCTGTAGCTATATTTAGAAATCTCACATTGGTACTTTCTTTGTGTTTTGTGAAATCTGCATTGAAAGTGTTCTTAAAACGAACATGTGCTGGATCAACATCCAAGACTGCTGTGAACATGAAATATATGGCAGAATGCTGGTAAAACAGCAGGGGGCATGCAGTTCTCCCCCAAGGAGTTCAGTCACAAATTTAACGCCTTTTAATAAAAACAAAAAAAAACCTCATCAACATGGAAGCATGTCCTCTGGAATGGTGGCCGAAGCATGAAAGGGCATACAAATGTTTAGCATATCTGACATGTCAATACCTTACAATGCTGGCTACAAATGTGTCATGTAAATGCCTGTTCTCACTTTCTGGTGACATTGTAAATAAGAAGAGGGCAGCATTATCTCCTGTAAATAATGTAATGTAAACAAAGTTGTTTGTCTTAGCGATTGGCTGAACAAGAAGTAGGACTGAGTGGACTTGTGGGCTCTAAAGTTTTACATTTTTTTTGAGCGCAGTACTGTAACCAAAAAAATTCTACATTTGTAAGTTGCACTTTCATGACAAAGCGACTGCGCTACAGTACTTGTATGAGGTGAATTTTGTCTCAATTTTACAGTGCAAATGTTCATCAAAAATATACATTTTGGTTTCAGTTACAACACAATACAATATATATGAATGTAGAAAAACATCCAAAATATTTAATAAATTTCAATTGGTATTCTATTGTTTAACAGTGTGATTAAGACTGCAGTTATTTTTTTTTGAGTTAATCACGTGAGTTAACTGCGATTAATCGACAGCCCTAGTATTATGGGATGAGTCTTTACATTTTGTACAGAAGTGGCCATTCTGGCAGATTCCTTTTGTGTGAGCCAAAATATGTAATGAGTGCAAGACAGAGAAAGAGGGATGCAAACCTGTTGTAAAGGGGGAACCTCATTTTACCTCTGGGAAGGAGAAGGGTGGCTGGGAGAGCACAGGTCCTCAAGAGGTATCTGTAGGTCCTCTGTAGTTTTTGTGAGGTTTGACCCTATGAAGGTAGATATGGAATTTATTGAAGTCGCCAATTAATGGTAAAAAATTAATAGGGTGGAGATACTCTGGTGCACAGATCTCTCTAGTCAGGGAGAGTGTAGTCCAAAAGACTGACATGTTACCTGGACAGAAGGTAGAGCTTCTGAGAGAAACCTAAAATTCCTGTGCCTTTGGCTAAGGTTCATTTGGAATGGGAAGGTTTAAAGGGTGACTTCACTGTGGGCGTGCTGAATAGTATGCCTGTGGAAATACTTGTGGGAATGATTTTGCATATGACTAAGGCTTTTAATGTTAGGTTTCAGAGTACTAGCCGTGTTAGTCTGTATCTGTAAAAAGAATAGGAGTACTTGTTGCACCTTGGAGACTAACAAATTTATTAGAACATAAGCTTTCGAAAGCTTATGTTCTAATAAATTTGTTAATCTCTAAGGTGCCACAAGTACTCCTTTGCTTTTAATGTTGTAACTTGTAGGAAAAGGGAATATTGTGCTGAGATTCCAGAGGAAAATGGTAAAGTCCCAGAAACTGCTGAGAGGAGAGATGAAGGTGCTTCCTAGTCCACTGTCACAGAAGAAGGAAAAAAAAGTCAGCATATTCCCAGATGTGGGAGGGGTTGAGACCCGCTCCTGCATGGCAGAGAAAAGTAGTATGCCCTATGGGGGAAAGAAATTGACCTGTGTTACAGAAGCAGCTGTCACAGTTGTCAGTTGCCAGCATTTTGAAGATGAACAAAGGGGAGACCCCACTCTAGAGAGCATAAGAGGATGTCTCTTAGAGAGCCCCAGAAAGGGGAAATAGGAAAGGTGTTTTTGAAGAAGGGAGACACTACAGGGAAGCTCCTATGGGAGAAAACCCCTTGAAAACACTACAAGCAAGTAATTGTGCCTGGCCAGGACTGTGGGGAATTAATGTTTCTAGCCTGTGATTTTCCTTTTGCCAATCATTTGGGGTAAGAGAATCTCTGAGAGGTTTAAAAAATTTTTTCTCTCTCTACTGGCCAGGGATACAGAATGAAGAATTATTGCTGGTCTTGTGAATTATGACAAAAAAGGGAAGGACCTTTCAGACAACAGAAAGTTCCCATAGGCTGCTGGTCTGTAAAAGAAGAGGCATTTTATAGGGTATCAGTAGACCTTGTTAGTCCTGTGCCTATCCAAAAAGGAAAGAACTATATCCTGTTGGTAGTGGACTTTGTCACTAGATATCCTGAAGCAGTTGCTCTGACTAACATAGAAGCTGATTCTGTGACTCAAGTCCGGTTTACTATTTTTAGCAGAGTGGGTTTCCTTAAAGGGATTTTATCTGACCGTGAGTCCTATTTCATGTCTCAGCTATTCAGTGAGCTATGGAAGTTATGTGGGGTGAAACAACGGAAGGCATCCCCATATCATCCAGAGGCAAATGGTCTTGTGAAGAGATTCAGTGGAACTCTTCAATCCGTGCTGGGAATGTAGGCAAAGAAGAGAGTTCAAGACTGGGACGAATTGTTGCATTATTTGCTATTCTCTTACAGAGAGGTACCCCAAAAATCAACTAGGTTCTCCCCCATTTGATCTCCTACATGGAAGGAATGTTAGAGGACCTTTAGATCTCAGACTCCTGGGAATTGGACACTTAGGCAAAAGAAGAGCAGTAATAGAATATGTACAAAGGTTCAGAAAAGAGTTAAGACATGGTGGGTATTGTTCAAACAAACCTCAGTGACGGGCCAAACGAAAGGTGTGGTATTAACTTACATGTAAATGCTCTTTTGAAATAGGAGATTTGGTGTTAGTCTTAAGCCCTGTGGAAAAAATACAAAATTCTTAGGAACAACCTTTTGGGGTATCAGGAGAGGTGAATGAAGATACATATGTTAAAAAGCCTCATGGTAAGGTAAATGGACCCAAGGCTGCAGGGCTGGGGTGACACAGCCTCACTGATTGCACTCTAAAATATCATAGACTCCAGTCAGCCTAATTTCAGTCAGCTTAATTTCAATACCTGAAAAGATAATAGAACAAATTTATTAAACTCTGCATTTATAAGCATCTAGAGGATAATAGGGAATAGTCAATAAATTATGCCAAGTCAACCTAATTTCTGTCTTGGAGAGGGTTAGTGGATGGGGGGAAGCTGTGGATGTGGTTCCTTGATTTTAGTAAGGCTTTTGACACAGTTCCACATGACGTTGTCATAAACCAACTAGGGAAATAAACTGGTTGAAACACTGTAAGTAGTTATCAATGGCTTACATCCTGCCAGTTTGACAGTATCTAGTGGGTCTGGTACTAGTCAAAATTTACATTAGTGACATAGTTAATGGAATGGAGAATATGCTTATGAAATATGTGGCTACACCAAGCTGGGAGAGATTGCTAGCACTTTGAAGAGTAAGATTACAATTCAAAAGGACCTTGACAAATTGGAGAATTGGTCGGAAATCAGCAAGATATAATTCAGTAGAAACAAGTGCAAAGTGCTATACTTAGGATGGAAAAATCAAATCCTCAAGTACAAAATGAGGAAACACTGGCTAGGTGGGTACTGCTGGAAAGGATATGGAGGTTATAATGGATCACAAATTGAATGAGTCAACAGAGTTACAATTGTGAAAATGGCTTTAATATTCTGGGGTACGTTAACAGGAACGTCATGTAAGATGCAGAATGTAATTGTCATCCTCTTCTTGGCACTGGTGAGGCCTCATCTGGAATACTATCCATTTCTGGGTGCCACTTTAAGAAAGATGTCCAGAGGAGAGTAACAAAAATGATAGGAGGTTTAGCAAATGTGACTTATGAGGAAAGGCTTAAAAAGCTAGTCGTCATTAGTCTTGAGAAAAGACTATGAAGGAGGGATCTGATAAATCTTCAGATATGTTAAGTGTTATAAAGAGGGTGGTGATCAGTTGGTCTTCATGTCCACTGAAGGCAGGACAAGAAATAATTACCTTAATCTGCAGCATAGGAGATTTTGGTTAGATGCTAGGAAAAACTTTCTAACTATAAGGATAATTAATCTCCCTGGCTACTGGACTCGGGCCTAATTGTTTAGCAAACCAATTTACAACGTTATAATTAAGGTTAAAAAAAAAATCCTGTTCTAAAACTTTTGATAAAGCTGTTAGGCCAAACCAAACTGATCTCTGTGCTCCCAGAGAAAGTGATTGTTAGCCAAATCATTTTTAAACATTGTTTCAAACTGGCTAGGTCTATAGTTGAAAATCCTGCCAAATGTGGCTACCCTTTCTTCTCCTCCTCCCTGCCTCAACTGCTGTTGAAACTGGTCACATCAATAAGACAGTATATTCTAGCATCCATTAAAATAAGGTACCTATCGTGCTAGCTTATGCCAGGCGTTAAACTCATGGGCCTTGTTGGTGCTGGAGAAATTTTCAATTAACTACAACAGGGTCTGATGCGAATTTAGTTGAACTTTTGGGAGTCCCATTGTAAACAAATTTCTGCTGACCAGATATATCTTTGGTGTGCACAGAGGCAACCTTTTTTATCATCTGACTCACCTTCTGTTAACACGTTTGAACCTTGCTAGGCACCAGGAATGATCCTGAATCTAGTTCTGCCTGGGTGTTTCTCCTCTTGAGGATGTGTTAAAACAACTCTGGAATGATTAAAGTGGATGGGCTATATAGTTTTGAAAGCAGTTTCATTAACAGGCTTAAAGTCTGTTGGGTTCCTCTAGATTATGCTAGAGTAGCATTAGCAGGTAGATAACATTAGTTTTTTGGGTTTTTTTCTTTTTCAAAGAAAACATTGCTTTCTTTCTAAGCCAGGTCTACACTACCACTTACTTCGCTATAACTTATGTCACTCAGGTCTGAATAAGTCAGCCCCTGAGCGACATAAGTTACACAGACCTAAGCTCTGGTGTGGACAGTACTATGTTGATGGGAGAGCTTCTCCTGCCGACGTACTAGCGCCTTTTGCGGAGGTGGATTTATTATGTTGACAGGAGAGCTCACTAGACACATTACAGCAGCGCAGCTGCACCAGTTTAGCACTTCAAGTGTAGACTAGTCCTTAGTCTGTGTGACTGTAGTATTTACTTCAGTATCGTTCGCTTTGATTTATGGTGAATACCTGTCTATGTATTTCATCTCAAAGTTGTATTTAGCTGCTTCTCAGAGCTGGTTTGCCCACAATCTGAGATTCAATTTAACAATCTAGTTTAGTTAAATTGGGTATTGCATCAGTCTTTGCTCAAGTGGCATGTAGACAAAGTCTAAACTATCACCATGTCACAGGGTGGGTATACCCTTAGGGTAGGCAAGGAAGGGTTTTATAGACCTATGGCTGAGTCCTAATGACCACCCTAAGCCTCAGGGCTGCATGGCCTAGTGGCTGGAGTCACTATGGCAGCCCTCCTCTGCGGGGCCTATTGGCCAGGGCCAATATGGCAGCCCTCTGCGGGGTTGAGGGGGAAATGGGCTGCCATGCAGGGATGGGTGGTGGCCAGGGTAGGGGGACCTGGGCCCTCCCTGCTCCACCTGTGGCCCTGATAGCGGCAAACTGATTCCTCACTTGGTCATCAGGGATCCGTCCAAAACATGCTGCCTTTGTCCCAGTTTAACCACTGGACCAATATCTAGTTCCCCATGGCTACTTCCAACCCTATTTTCCAGCACTGCTATCCACAGGTCTCCTGGGTCTCTGGGATCATCAGCTGGCAAAGCTCCCAATGGTTCTGTCTACTCTTGGGCTTCTGTGGGCAGCCGGGCATGCTCCTGGATCTCAGTTTTTGTTTGTTTGACATCTGGGGCTCCAGCAGCAGCCGGGAAGGAGCCTGCAATGTGCAACCTCCTTCAGTGATCAGGGGAGACTGAGCTGGGCTGCTCCCTTTTATACTGAGGCTCCAGTTGGAGCATGCCCAGCAGTGGTGAGGCGGCGTGTCTTCCTCTACCTACAATTGGGGTTTAACCTTTTCTCATCTAGTGCAGGCTGGTATACCCCATCACACACCACCAGTCTGATTTAACAGTGTGAGATCATTGAGATATATTTTTCTTTTGAAGGTCCTTGCCTCATTACCTTGCGTTTTTCTATTGAACTGCATAGTTACTTTTGTTATCAAAAGTCTGTCGTCTTAGGTCATTTTAAATTTGAGTGCTCTGTCCCTTTGTATCAACACATCTTCATCCCTAATCAGTCACCTGCAAAGTCTCTACCATTTGCAAAATGTATCAAGTTACTCCTGGATGACAGAATAGTCAACAGTAATTTTTTCCTAAACTGGTCTGTAGGACACATGGAAACTCAGGTGAGATGTTCTCCACATCTCACTCAGTTGTTCTGATTGTAGGTTTTTTTCAGTGTCTTGCATTTTCTCTTGTCTACCTGGACATGGAAAAAAGTGATTGTAACATTCTTTTGACATTTTTATAGTCATAAGTGCCTTATGATACTGATTTTTATCGCTTTCTTTGTTGTCTGTATCCTTTCTGTAGTGTATTTATTCACTAATGTTTTGTCCTTCTCAAAGCTGTGTTTTCTACTAAACACAACCCCTGTATCATGCTTGCTGATTGTCACAATGGTGCTTTGTATATACCTGTATCATGGTAAAGTCTATAGGCCCTAACGAGATTGAGGCTCTGTTATGTTGGGTATTGTACAGACACTTAGGGTATGTCTACACTGTGAAGTTGTCGACAAAACTTTTGTCTTTCAGGGGTACTTTAAAAAGGCCCCTCCAGCCCCCCCGCAAAAGACACAAGTTCTGCCATCACAAGTGGCAGCATGAACACGGCTTTGCTGGCAGGAGCGCTCTCCTGCCGACAAAGCTAAGACCATTCGCAGAGCTGGAAGTATTTTGTCGGCAAAAGTGCCGACAGAGTGTTTACACACGCTGACTTTTAGCGATAAGGCTGTCGTGTAGACAAGCCCTTAGCAGGATACAGTCCCTACCCCAAGAAGCTTACCGTGGAATATATGAGGCTGAAAGGGTGCGATAAAGGAAGTACTGATGTCCTCATTTTACAGATGAGGAACAGAATGATTTAGAGATTTGCCCAATTTCACATAGGCAGAGTTTAAAACTGAACCTGATCTCCTGAGATCCAGTTCCACATCTTAACCACAAGACCAGCCTTTCCCTCTGCTTAACTTCTAACATGTTAATATAGTTTGGCTGTAATAAACAGTTAGCACTTCAAGGCTATGCAGTTCTATACTTTCCATTTTTCTGAACAGTGAAGTGTGCTAGGCACCTTACAAGGACACATTCTATACTCTGAAGATCTTTCAATCTTCAAATAAGACAAAGCAAGTGAGAACAATGAACAACGTGAGTTTTAATATGTGTGAGGGAGCATACATTGAGTATGTTGTGCTACAAATATAATGCAAAGATTGCTTAAGTATACTGACAGGTTTCAGAGTAGCAGCCATGTTAGTCTGTATCCACAAAAAGAACAGGCGTACTTGTGGCACCTTAAAGACTAACAAATTTATTTGAGCATAAGCTTTCGTGGACTATAGCCCACTTCATCGGATGCATAGAATGGAACATCTAGTAAGAAATTTATACGCTAATTGAATCTATTTCCCCATGTTAAGTATCCTCACACCTTCGTGTCAACTGTCCGAAATGGGCCATCTTGATTATTACTTCAAAAGGCTTTTTTTTCCCCTGATGATAATAGCTCCTCTTAATTAATTAGCCTTTTACAGCTGGTATGGGTACTTCCACCTTTTCATGTTCCCTGTATGTATAAATATCTTCTTACTATATGTTCCATTCTGTGCATCCAATGAAGTGGGCTGTAGCCCATGAAAGCTTATGCTCAAATAAATTTGTTAGTCTCTAAGGTGCCACAAGTACTCCTGTTTTTACTGAAGAATAATGTGTCTTAAAATTACAAAGACATATATACCTTGTTCAATCCATTTAAATTATTTCTCAGTACCCAGTGATCAAGATAAGAATTTTAGCCTTAGAAATGTATTGAACTTGAAATCTGTCAATGACTTTTTTAAATATTTGGGGCAGTGTAATTGACTATTACATTACACAGCATTTCTCTGTGACTGTAACTCTCCAAGGATTTAAAACTAAATGAAAAGGTTTTCTTTGAGAAGCAGCTTGGTATATATCTTCAGGTAAGGGAATATTTTTCCCAGAGAAACTTGAGTGGGGAAAATCCATTAAATTTGATTGATATTTTTGAATAAAGAACTAATCTGGTTATTAGTAATCCTGTCTGACTTCAGCCTGCAAACTGTAGTTTATACTTCTCGCATCTTATACTGTGATCACATTGCATATTTCGAGCTAAGCAGCATTGTGCCAGTTTAGTATTTCTTTGGGAAACCTCCAAAGAACACTTTCTGTAGATGGAGCAGGAAGTAGTGTTGCCGATTCATTATGACCCTGTTCTCACTAAGGCTGTATATATACTGCGCAGCTTACAGTGGCACAGCTGTGCTGCTAAAGCCTTACCGCTGTAAGGCACATGTTGTAGCCACTCTCTCTCTCATCCAAAGAGAGCTCTCCTGCCGACAAAAGAAAACCATCCCCAATGAGGGGGAGTAGCGTTGTCGGCGGGAGAGCGTCTCCTGTTGACAAAGCGCTTTCCACACTGGCGCTTATCATTGGTAAAACTTTTGTCAGTCTGGGTGGTTTTTTTTCACACCCTGGAGCAACAAAAGTTTTACAGACAAAAGTGTAGTGTAGATATAGAAGCAGCTTGGGATCTTTCAGGTTGCTGTACAAAATCTAGGTACCAGTAGGTACTGGATCAGAGCCCAGAATAACTATAGTTAAAATAGTAGATGCAAATACTAAATTTCAGTATGCAGACAAACTTAATATCCATCACATTATGGTGATGTAAATCAACAAAACCAGAAAAATGCCTAATGAAGGATCTAATCCTGCCAGTTTACACACACTAGAAAGTTAATCACATGATTAGTCCAGTTCACTTCAGTGTGAAACTGTCTGGCACAGAATATCAAACATCCAATATCTTGTAATAGCCAAACCTGTTGTTGGTTCCATGCATCCTTTTTTCTTAAAGATCAAGTAATATAATTTTAGTGATCAAACATATTTTTATATAAACATTAAGTGGAAGTAAGTGTTCAATATACCTTAATTTTTTCAAATCCTTCCAATTGTAGCACTTTTTCTTCCATACAGATATAATTATGCTGGAAGAATTGCTCAGTAAAAGTGGCAATGTCTCTTTAAATTCTATATAGAATTTTCTGACTTCCCAGATTAAAACATATAATTTTCCTTGGCTGAATCTAAAAATCTAGTTGTTTCTTGTTCTGACATCTCAGGTAATACACATTTTGCATTTGGAGCAATTGTGTTTGATGTTTGAGTCAGCTTATGATCCTTTAGCTGTATTGGTTCTGCAGTACTTTCATTATTTGAAGTAAATCCAGACACTTAAATACTCTGCCACACTGTCCATGCTTAAAACTTGGGGTTTGAATTTTCCAAGGCCAAAGATGAATAAAAACTTTCATTTTTTACACTTTTTATGATTTATTAAACATTCCCTTACAGCATTGGATACCCAAACACAACAGCATTGTGCTGGTATATGAAAACCAGAAAGTGAAACTGGCCAGTCTAGTTCACTGTCCAAGCTAAGTGAAATGCAAAAAATAGAACAGCATAAGTGATGAAAAGGAAAATAGGATTTTTAAAATCTAAATCTGTAGATTAAAAGTAATACAGGTAAGGGAAAAATTAAATATTTAATCTTGAAAGTGTCAGATACTTATTGTAAAATAAGATGGGAAACACTTTTATAAAAAGATATAACAAAACAGAAAAATACGTAGGAATTATCACTTCAGTGTCTTAAAATCCTCTTAATTTGGAAGTAGTAGCAGGGAAAAATTATTTATAATATCTTGTTCAAACCTAGAAATCTGTCAGTCTTCAAAGAGAGATCCAAACACATCTTGCCCTTTTCCTCCAATTTTCTATCCTGAGCAGTGATGACACCTCTCCTTTCTTAAATATTTTTTTTCTGCTGTAAAGCGTATAGGTGTATATTAGTGTATGGTGTATATGTGTATATTCTGACAGAGCAAAAAATTGTGAAAATTAGCTGACTTCTTATGACATTTAGATTGTAGAATTTGTAAATCAGCCCAAACTTTCCAATTTACACCATCGTATACCCTTCTTATCTCACATGGAGCTGTGGGTTGTATGTGTAATTTTAACACTTTAAGAGGAATACCAGCTTTGCAAGTTAAAGGCTAAAATGGCCCGTCTATGGGAAAGGAAGATATAGTTACACTTGAAGTATAATAGATCTGTATAATGTACATGCTAAGATAGCACTCTATCAGATACTGATGGGAACTAGGTACGTTTATAACCTTTTGTGTTCACATGCTCAGCTCTCACTAAACATTCACCTTTGGAGAGGAAGATAAGCTTTTATGGAAAGTTTGAGCAAAATCCCTTTAGTAATTCCAGTGGGAAAATACAACTCTTCCATTGAAGAAGAAAATCAACCCACTTATTTAACACAACTAGCAGCAATAACTGTGGCTAGAGAGCTGGCATGGACATAATCAGAGCTAGAAAAATCTACTCCTCTGTTCACCCAGGATAGATGGGAAGCTTTTTTGGGTAAGTGCCATCAGCTTCTTCAGAATCTGAACTGCTTAAAGAACTGTTTCTAGCCTTATGACTATGATAACCTGCAAATGTGAATTGAGCATAAACCGAAGCAGTGCTAACTTCTCAACAGGCAAACATCTTCCGTTCCACTGCTGCTACCAGGTTTGCAAAGGCACAGCAGAACGAAAACTGACCAGTCTTGTCACTTTTCATTGCTGCTATTCAAAACCCAGGTCAGTTTCACTCTGCTGATATAGGGAAAAACCTACTGTATGAGTAGAAGCAGAGGTGGGCACAAAGCTATTTACTAGACATATTGAAAAACAGATGGGGGAAGGAGCAAAATAGGAGAAATTGGGTTGAGCAATCAGAAATCCGAGGGAGGGGTAAACTGGTAGAGATATCCCGCAACCATCCTCCCAACTACTAGTATGGATGTAGTGGGGAAATGAGAGAATGTTCCTCATTTCTAGCCTGAAAGAGTTGGGGTCATTCCAAAGTCACATGTAGAGATGGAACTCTGCTGAAAACTCTAACAAGTCTTGTTTATTTGTGATCTCTTGTTGTCTGTTCTGTAGTGATATACATTTTGAGCTCTTACTGAGGTTTTTCTTAATGTAGGTTACACATTATAAGCAATATCCACCTAATACAAGCAAAGTTTATTCCTACTTTGAATGTCGTGAAAAGAAGACTGAGAACTCCAGATTAAAGAAGGTGAAATATGAGGAAACAGTTTTTTACGGGTTGCAGTACATTCTAAATAAGTACTTAAAAGGTATTTGTCTCATAATTTCAGCAAAAACATAAATCTCCATATTTTTCTCCAAACTTCTTGAATTCTGATAGTTGAAGCAATTTTTGGATTATTTTAGCTCAGTGTTTGTTTTTTAAATTTGAAGTCTCATTTTATTCTCATTACTCTCAAAAATGAGATGTCATCTTTCGTAAAATGGTCTTCTACATTCAGTGCCTTCTATTTTTGTTAGGTATCAATGAGATATTCAGCAAACTAAAAACTACAAAAAAAGTAACAAGTATTTTTATCTGTGAAGATGTTACAATGTTTTAGATAAATGGTCATCTGAAACATCAAAACTTGAAAAAGATCAGAACCAAAGATAAGTTACCTGGAATCATTAAAAAAGGTAGCAACACCACTCTTTGAGAGTCAATTAAGATTTGGAGGAAAATAAGTGTTATGTTCAAAACTTGAAAAATGTACAATCTGTATTTGCTAATCAGTTATATGCATGTATTAGTAACTTGTGTTTAAGTGTATTTTCCTTTAAATCTAGTAATGATCTATAACAATTTTAATTGTGTGGTAGCTAAGTGTGCATTTTTTCCCCAGACCATTTAAAGGTGTACATCTTAAAACTTCACATTGCATTATAAACTCATGTTTGGAGGTACAATTATTTGTTTTTTGCACTTCAAGTAAATACCATGTGTTGTGATTCTTCCTCTCATTTCGTTTTCTGTTATACCAAAAAATACTTTTCCTACATCATTGGTCTCAGACTGTGTGCAAATCCTAACCAAGACTCCTCCAATGCCAATCTCAGTTCTTGCCAAATGTTGGCACTCCAGTAAAAAATCATTTGGTGGCAATCCCATATCATTCACTGTGAAAAGCGTAGGACCTGAACTTCCTCTTTTTTTACCTCCTTGAATTAGGAAGACTGTCCAAAAATAATCACAGCATGATCAGTATACTTAGTCTCCAAAATCTCATTCTGGGGTGGGTTGTCAGAGGCTAGTTGACATTACTATAACAGCTTCTATAGAGATCTAAAGGATTACAGGACAATATTAAACTTAATTCATTTTAGCATTTATGGAATGTGCCAGGTTAGTAGTCCTGTAGATTGAAGTCCCCTGTTTAGCCACAAAAAGAGTATGACAGAGGCAATAGCATTGCAAGCTTCCTCAGAGTGTCCTGCTAAGGTGCCTCAATCCTATTTTGAAGGGATCATCAGTGTGGAGGAACGTAGCTTCTTATCCACGCTAATTTAGACTTTGGGTGCTTTGCTGAGTGTTGTGACCCCTTCTCTGGGAACAGTGTTGAGGGGATCAAATCATTTCATGTAGATGCTGACCAGTCATCAGTTGATGATGTCCTCAAATTATTACCAACCTGAGCTGAATTTGAACGACTGATCTGTAAGTGAAAGGTCTTCTATTCCAATACCAATTTTCTTAGCCATCCTGTCTCTCTTACAATACAACTTTAAAGCCAAAAATGATGCGTGTAAGCATAGCATTCGCTATTACATGTTTGCCCTCCAAAAGCTCTTTGGACACAAAGTAACTTTTTCATGTCTGGAAGGAGACTTTGATAATGAAAGCCTCATCTTTTATTTATTCATCAAGAGCTGCTTAATAATGCTTGGCATTAAAAAATTATCGCATTGTCTGAACTTACTTTTAAACTATTTTTCATTGCAGGCAAAGTGATAACCAAAGAGAAAATCCAGGAAGCCAAAGAGGTGTATAGGGAGCATTTTCAAGATGATGTCTTCAATGAAAAGGGATGGAGCTATATTCTTGAGGTAAAAAATATTCTTGAGGTATATTTTAATTCAAGGTAATTCTAGGTAGGATTTGTGAATCAGGGGATTAGTTACTTCCATCTTTAGGATCACTGCTGTAGTCTGCAAGGACTAGCAGCTGCCACAGAATAATCAAATAATTGTAAGTGCATGAAGCAAAGTAGTTTTCATCCTTACAAATGCCAAATATGGCTTTCTGGGTAGTAGGGATTTATTGCTGCCATCACCTGCTAGTATGAGTTGGGGCTTGTTGGCAAATTTCAATATGTAATACAATATTTAGTGCCTGGTTATGTCATTTAAATCACTTTCTCTAAAATACTTAAAATAAGTTTTTTGTTATGAGATATAGAGAACAGTTAGAAATTTTTCTGAGACAAAATCTCCAAAATAACTATCTTCGAAAACGTTATTTTCTTAGCGTATAATTTTTTTTCAAAGAAATGAGAGCATTTCCCCTTTAAGTGTGGGCAGATTTGTTCCGGTCTTTCCACTCCCTGAAGCTTGCTGCATTTCCAATTTTTATGATAGACTAAACTATTTCTTCTAAAGCATTGCATATTGCATTAGTGATCATGACTGAGGTAATTGATGGCATGTGGGTATGAACATATTGGCATGTGTGGTTGTCCTTTAGCAACCAAAATGGGGACAGTAAGAATGGAAATGCTCCACTTTCACAAAGTGTAACATTAGTGACCAGATGAATCAAACTATTTTTCTCCATTCTACCATTAACTCAAGAATGCTAAAGGGGTGGGTGGGTGTGGGGGTGCGTGTGTGTGTCCACTTCTGTTCATAGATCCTTTGAATACATTACTAAGATTTTCGCATATTACTTCTCCTGAAGAGAACCAGAACTTATTTTACTGTTTAATCACTTGGTTTCTTTTTTCCTCTTTAGGTTGTCCCTTTTTAAAACCATTAACTCACCAATAAATAATTTAAAGCCTTATTGTCAGACAGTCTTTATTAGGCTTCTGTCTTGGGAGGTTGTAATAGGCATGGTCATCTTTGGTCAGTCTGGTTAACTGGTTCCATGCAGTATATAAATGTGATAAGGCTCGTAAACAGGAAAGGACTTAGATGAAACTCTAGTGATTTCTTGGAAATACTTGGATTTCTTGGATGCATCTCCATGAGAAAGAGGTTCTGAAATTCTGAATGGAAGTGTTTTATTTTAAAAAAAGTTATACTGATTAATCTTTGACAACTGGAGCTGTTGAAGCAGCATTTTGACATGCATTGGGATATCGCTGGCGAATGTGTTTTGATACTAGCTATAAAACTGCACCATTTTTCTAAAGCAGCACCATTTTGGTACATATGTTCATTTTAACACTTTTTGTACACTTTATGGAAAAACTCCTAAGGCATGTTCCTTTGGGTCTACGCAAGCTGCTACTTATCAGTTTAGTTCATCGTGCTATTTCAGTAGCTTATAATAGTTATTTTACAGTTGCTGTCTCATAATTTATTCATTGCAAACAGGCTGCTACATCTCATATTCCACAGAGTGTTGAATATTTCGAACATGAAAGTTAATGTTGATGATTGTTTTCTGAAATTGAAAGAACAAAAATTTGGGAGGCTGGATTCCATGGTCAGTGGATAGAGTAGATAAAACTTTTTAGAAAGGATGTACACTGAATCCCATTTAAAGATATTAGTTCTCTTAAAACAAATGTCTGCACCAAAACATAATGAGACCATTTTAAAAAATAGATGCCAGATGGCGTAACCGTCAAGGTAAAACACCACAGAAAACTGAACGGCAAAGATCTGTTACGTGAATGTTTCTGTGGATCACACCTTTTTTTTGCTCTTTTTTTTTTTTAAACAGCAGGGTCTCCTTAAATGAGTGTGTTCAAAGAATAACATTGTTAAATATCCTTTGAACCATGGTTATTCATTTTGTGAAATTGGTGCCTTTTTAAATGTGTAGTTTTGGCATATTTGAGTGGGTGGTTTTTGTGTTTTTTTTTTTTTTTTAAATATTTAGTTTATTTCACTGTAAAGGCTTTCTTTTTAGCAAATATAAAGCCTGACTTTGCTCCACTGAACTCAATGGAAGCAGGGCTGGCTCAGCTGTTCCTACTATCTAATGCTGCTATTAATTTCTCTTACAGAAGTATGAAGGGCATCTTCCGATAGAAGTAAAGGCTGTTCCTGAAGGCTCAGTCATTCCCAGAGGAAATGTACTATTCACAGTAGAAAACACTGATCCAGAGTGCTATTGGCTCACCAACTGGATTGAGGTCAGGCTTCAAAAATGAAGCTTTCATTAAAAATGAAGAATGGGTTCACAATCATTCTACTTGGGTTTAGGGTGAGATCTCTGGAACCAGCTGGTTTCTGCTTTCAAAAGATCTGTCTCTTTCTTGAAGCCTGCTGCAGAAGTGTTGTGTAATAGGCTTATTTAATAAATAGGGGAAATTCACAACAGTGCTCAGACATGTTTTGGGGATTGACTTTTGTGTGCATTGGTCTGCAGCTCAGGAAGTTTGACTCCTGCAGTGAGTAGTTGCATGGCCCACCTCACAATAAAAAGGACTTATTAAATTAAATATGACTCTTAGGCAAACTATTTTGGACACAGCCAATATTTCTTGCATCACTTCTAAAAATGAGGAACACCTCTTGGACGAGTGTAGTTGTAAGTTAACAGACAGTAGATTTGGGGAGTGATGCGATGGTACTTCCCAATAAGTCACTTGTGCATATGTTGACACCATTTGCTGTACCTAATTTTGCTAAGTCTTTGCAGTGCCCATATAGATTTCCCCTTGGTTCATTGCCAGTAGCCTCAGTTGTGCGTGGCTCATTGCCAAGTGGGGATTTTTTGAGTCTTGATCAAACATATTTCATTTATGTGCACTTGATAACAATGGGTTTTTTTCTTGTTGTAGACTATTCTTGTTCAGTCATGGTATCCAATCACAGTAGCCACAAATTCCAGGGAGCAGAAGAAAATTTTGGCAAAGTATTTGCTAGAGACATCTGGCAGCTTAGAAGGACTGGAGTACAAACTGCATGACTTTGGCTACAGAGGAGTTTCCTCACAAGAGGTAACACTAATTTGCCCAATAGCTTGAGAAGTTTAATTCTATTTAAAGAAATATAGTACAGCCAGGAATTTATAGCATTTTGGCACAAATATCTTTTGACTATTTCTGACACTTTGGTGTCTTGTAATGTTATGAAAGTCTGGATTATTGGAGCAGTGTGAGTTGGGAGTACTTTATTGAGAACTCTTTCCTTCTCTTTGTACCTTCAGGTACAAAATTAAAGAAACTGCAGTTTACTTAAATATCAAGACCTGGAGAACTTGTCTCTTTATAGAAATTATCTTCTTGATAGTATGAGACTGTGTTTAAACTAAATACAGGAGAAACTAGAATTAAACAAGAGCTTTGCTGTAACAGAACTAACCCTGTACAATACTTGATGATTAGGCTTCATGATTTGGCACTGTACTTTAAAGTCATGTCTCTGTTTCTCAGACAGCAGGAATAGGAGCATCTGCTCACTTGGTAAACTTTAAAGGAACTGACACAGTAGCAGGAATTGCTTTAATTAAAAAGTACTATGGAACGAAAGACCCTGTTCCAGGATATTCTATTCCAGCTGCTGAACACAGGTAAAATCCCCCCCACCCCCAGTTGTTTGAAACCTTTGCTGAATTTCGTTATTTCTAGTGTTAACACAACTATTTTTCCATGTCCTTTCTTTGCATGTGGAAATGTTTGCTTCACTCCACATAACGAGGCAGATAAAACCTCTTCAGTCTTTTTGTGTGGCACACTGTATGAGTAGATACTAGTCCAGCTGTTAAGGCAGAAGTGAACCTTGCCAGCTGATGCATGATGAAGCTTGCCAGCTAATGTACTGATCTGTTTTTTAAGAAACTTATTTAGGTTCAAAATGAGACTAACTTGGGGGTTATTTGAGTCAAGTTGTAAAGTCATAGCTAAAACATCTTGAACATTTGTATTCTCAATGGGCAACAATTTGATACTGGGGCCCAATTCTTTAGTACAGGTATTTAAAAAATACATGAGAAGTCATGAAAGTTGCCAGTGTCAGCACTCCCAACTCAAGACTTCTTTCCCAAGAAGAGGTAGTTATGATGGGAAGCTTATTATACCATGTCAGGACCCTGGCTGAAGAATTAGTCCTATCTGTGTGATCAATCCTTGATCTCTACTGACCCCACCAAGAAGGATGAGAATTGTGACAGTGGTTGTTATATTCTGAACACTCCTATGAGATTGACACTCATTCATTTCAAACATTGTATCACAGTCGTTAGCTGGTAACTTTCAGCCACTCCTGACCTGTACTGGATTTTGATACGAAGATGAAAGTCTCTGAATCTCATTACCTTGTGCTATCCAGTCTACCCTCTTAACTGGATAAAAACTTTGCACCACTCCTTATTATTCTTAGTGGATAAAAGTCTAGTGTTTAGTTTAATAAATATTCTAATCTGGTAAACTGGGGTACATGATTCCAAGTTGAACACTGGATTTACTTTGTATAGTGGTCATCTCTGAGCAGTAAATGTCTGTCCAGGTCAGTGTTTCTGGAGCAATCTAAGTATGGGATTTAATGACTAATTAGAAATCTAGAGAACAATTGTATAAGTTGGTGGAAGTTCAACAGGTTGCCCAGTGCTTTTGACCTTTTTTTAGGCTTGGCAGAAATAACTGTAAATTTAAAGCGTAATTTAAGAAAATATACTGGACAGCTGTAATAAATGTTCTGTGCAGTTCAGTGGCATGGTGACATTAAAGTGAACAGTTTTAGTCCCAGTTGAGATTCTGTTTGGTACATGCATATTGCAGCCATTGTCTCCAAGCCACTAATGAGTTTGAGAGGCTCATGCAAGCCACTTCTCAAATTGTTCCAAATTCTCCGGGATTGGAGTGCTGTCAGCGCTGTGCTTGTAGCTGGCACCCTGCCGTGCATGTTCCCATTATTGCCACAGCTCCTCTTGGAAAAGGAACTTCCTTTTTGCATCTATTTGCCAACATTGCTGAGGGTGCCTGTGCAGGGAGAGAGCCACCAGAGTGGATAAATGCTTTTAGTTTTTAAAAAAATCTATTTTAAATTTTAATCAGGACTGTTTGTGGTGCTAGTTCGTACCATGTTAGTCTTAAATCACTAAATGGGATGTTTCATACTTGTTTTAGCTTCCTAATTGTTAGTAGAATTTCAGATTTTACATGCTCTTTTCTATTGGGAAATTTCACAATTAACGTGCTCATCTGTTGCTGAAAAAGGCAAGTCCAAGGCCTCATTAACGTCCTTTATATGATAACAGAAACACAGATTTACAAAACAAATAGCTCCTGCTGTCTTTGTAGTCAACACCATCTTCTAAATATTGAGCTTCCAAAAGTCGTGAAAGCAGAAATGCTTTGATCTGGCTATACTCCTACATTAGTTTCACAGTTTGAAGTCAATAGGATTATTGCTCCTAGGTCACTTGGTTGCTTTTGAAAATCCTGACCCTTAAAGGATCTAAATATGTGTCAAGGAGCTTTAACCTTAGGCTTTTATTTTTGAAAATTTTGGCTGTTTGTATGCAAGTTAGCAATGACTTTGTTAATGTTGTGGAAAATCTAACACCCTGATCCTGCAAATACTTACACATCTGCTTAATTTAACTATCATGAATCATCTCAATTCATTTGTAACTGCACAATCAGGGCTGACATAGTGATGCATTGCTAACACTAAAGCAGTTTTGTTCTGAAGTGACAGATTTTGTGCTACCAAGAGAAGTTTTTACTGATATATAATTTTAGTGCCAAGTGCTGCAAACATATAAGCACATTGCTTAACTTCAAGCATGAGTAGCTTCACTGTAGTCAATAGGACTATTGATGTAAGTAGTTCTGTACCTGGTTTAGTGTTAGAAGTATTTAAGGCCTTGATGCTGCGGAGTTTTACAAAACTGCACAGGTGAAAAATAAGATTCCCATCCAGTATCAGCATTTTTAAAAAAAACAACCCAGCATTTATAGGTAAATCCCTTCACCCTGGCATGCATTACACCCACCCACACCCCCCAGCTAGGGTGCTCCTGCAGGAGGAGGAGATGGAGCTGAGCTGCTGCTGAACTGCCAATCTGTCAGGTTGGAGGTTGAAGGAGCTGGTCCTGAGAGGAAGCCAGGTGCACACCCCCCTGCTAGCAAAGTACTTACTATCTCATCCACTCCCCAGCAGTAGAGGACTCTCTCCTTACTCCTCCTCCTCCTCTTCTTCCCCCCCCCCCCCCCCAAAAACACACACAGGCTAGAGTGCTGCTCTCTATTCAACCTGGTTCCATAGTCTTATGGATGCCTGCTCCCCACTCTGCAGCCTCCACAAGGGCTCTTCCTTCACTCACTCCACCACTATCTGCAAAAGGGGGGACGGGACATAGAACCTCAAGTACCACCACCAGCAAGAGGGATCTCTTCCATCATATCCTGTACCCAGTTTTGGGAAATCAGCTTGCTTGCAGCCAAGTAGAGGGAGATTTTATTTATTCTACCCTACTCTAATCTACAGAGTGATTAACCAGCCACCCGTTAGGCTTGGTTTCCAAGTTGGGAAATGCAGACTGGAGCCTTCTACGAAGTACGATAGACCTCACACTGAAGGGGATGGGTGAAGTTTGTTGGGTCACTGCCTGAGAAGATAATAAGATGCTAAGCAGAACATTTTTGAGAGATTCCTTCTAAATCTAAATTAGCAGCAATATATTGATTCAGCCTCTTTTATAGTTCATATAAACTACTTGAAGATATTTCAAGGACCTGCAGAACAGTTTTGAGAGATTCCCTTCTAAAACTATTAGCAGCAATATATTGATTCAGCCTCTTTTATAGTTCATATAAACTACTTGAAGATATTTCAAGGACCTGTGTCAGTTTGCATTATAGTTGGCTTTAGTTATAGAGTACCTTTTACGTACAGAAAAATACAAAATATGTGATTTGGCTGACTCATGAACTTCAGTCTAATGCAGATCTTCAACTGATTTTCCAGTACCATAACCGCTTGGGGGAAAGACCATGAGAAAGATGCTTTTGAACACATAGTGACACAATTTTCTTCAGTGCCTGTATCTGTGGTCAGTGACAGCTATGACATCTACAATGCGTGTGAGAAAATATGGGGTGAGGACTTAAGGCATTTAATTGTATCCAGAAGTCCAAAGGCACCACTGATTATTAGACCAGATTCTGGAAATCCTCTTGACACGGTGTTAAAGGTAATACTTTTAAAATAATCCTTCGTATGTAGAATTTTGAAATGGCTGTCTAACATATTTGGGAAATTTTTATTATTGATCTAAAATTATTGCTGCACTAGGGTATTTCATGTGTGATAAATCCAAAAATGTCCCTAATTAACCTTATCTAAGGAAACTCTGTTCCACATTCCAAATAGCTTGGTTTTTACCAAGCCAGTTACTCAACTGCTTATAGTTCTTAAAGCCATTTTTGGGTCCCTTTTAGAACTCTGCAAGATTAGTCAGTGTATATACTGTTCTTCAAGCAGTTATGAAATTCTCAGTTGTGATGCAGAAAGATTCGGGGATAATACAACATATATTATTGTCTCAGCACTTTCCAATAAGGAGTAAAATAGGAGGCTGACTAAACATTAATCAAATGCCAAGCTAAAGTGACCTTTCTCACCACTTAAGAAAAGCCTGAAAATCCAGAGTCACTTAACATTGAAGCAATAAATGACACGTGCTGCACGTACAAGAAAAGCTCCAAACCCTGTCCGACTTGCATTTAAACCAGAGACACTTGCTCTTGAACAACCAAAGAACCACTTCGTCATACAGAACTGTAGAATACGAATGGCCGTGCTGGGTCAGACCAAAGGTCCACCTAGCCCAGTATCCTGTCTTCCGACAGTGGCCAGTGCCAGGTGCCCCAGAGGGAATGAACAGAACAGGTAATCATCAAATGATTCATTCCCTGTCGCTCATTCCCAGCTTCTGGCAAACAGAAGCTAGGGACACCATCCCTGCCCATCCTGGCTAATAGCCATTGATGGACCTATCCTTCATGAATTTATCTGGTTCTTTTTTTGAACCCTGTTATGGCCTTCACAACATCTTCTGGCAATGAGTTCCACAGGTTGACTGGGCATTGTGTGAAGAAATACTACCTTTTGTTTGTTTTAAACTTGCTGCCTATTAATTTCATTGGGTGACCCCTAGTTCTTGTGTTATGAGAAGGAGTAAATAACACTTCCTTATTTACTTTCTCCACGCCAGTCATGATTTTATAGACCTCAATCATATCCCCCTCCTTAGTCCTCTCTTTTCCAAGCTGAAAAGTCCCAGTCTTATTAATCTCTCCTCATACGGAAGCTGTTTCATCCCCTAATCATGTTTGTTTGCCCTTTCCTAAACCTTTTCCAATTCATCTTTTTTCTTTTTTTGAGATGGGGCGATCACATCCGCACGCAGTATTCAAAATGTGGGCATACCATGGATTTATATAGAGGCAATATGATATTTTCGGTCTAATTATCTATCCCTTTCCTAATGATTCCCAACATTGTGTTAGCTTTTTTGACTGCTGCTTTACATTGAGTGGATGTTTTCAAAGAACTATCCACAGTGACTCCAAGAGCTCTTTCTTGAGTGGTAACAGCTAATTTAATCCCCATCATTTTATATGTATAATTGGGATAATGTTTTCCGATGTGTATTACTTTGCATTTATCAACATTGAATTTCATCTGCCATTTTGTTGCCCAGTCACCCAGTTTTGAGAGCCTTTTGTAGCTCTTCGAAGTCTGCCCCGGGACTTAATTATCTTGAGTAGTTTTGTATCATCTGCAAATTTTGTCACCTCACTGTTTACCCCTTTTTTCAGATCATTAATTAATATGTTGAATAGGACTGGTCCCAGTATCGACCCCTGGGGGACATCGCTATTTACCTCTCTCTAATCCGAAAACTGTCCATTTATTCCTACCCTTTGTTTCCTACCTTTTAACCAGTTACCAATCCATGAGGACCTTCCCTCTTATCCTATGACCGCTTACTTTGCTTAAGACCCTTTGGTGAGGGACCTTGTTAATGGCGTTCTGAAAATCTAAGTACACTATATTCACTGAATCCCCCTCTCCACATGCTTGTTGACCCCATGAAAGAATTCTAGCAGATTGGTGAGGCATGCTTTCCCTTTACAAAAACCATGTTGACTCTTCCCCAACAAATTATGTTCATCTATGTGTCAGTTTTGTTCTTGACTATAGTTTCAATCAGTTTGCCTGGTACTGAAGTCAGGGTTACCAGAGTCTGTAATTTCCGGGATCACCTCTGGAGCCCTGTATAAAAATTGGCATCACATTAGCTATCCTCCAGTCATTTGGTACAGAAGCTGATTTAAATGATAGGTTACAGACTACAGTTCTTCAATTTCACATTTGAGTTCCTTCAGAACTCTTGGGTGATACCATCTGGTCCTAGTGACTTATTACTGTTTAGTTTTATCAGTTTGTTCCAAAACCTCCTCTAATGACACCTCAATCTGGGACTGTTCCTCAGATTTGTCACCTAAAAAGAAGGTCTCATATCCTCAGCTATGAAGAAGACCGATGCAAAGAGCTCATTTAGTTTCTCCGCAATGGCCTTATCATCCTTGAGTGCTCCTTTAGCATCTCAGTCATCCAGTGGCCCCACTAGTTGTTTAGCAGGCTTCCTGCTTCTGATGTACTTAAATTTTTTGCTGTTGCTTTTTGAGTCTTTAGCTAGCTGTTCTTCACATTCGTTTTTGGCCTTCCTAATTATATTTTTACACTTCATTTGCCAGAGTTTATGCTCCTTTTTATTTTCGTCACTAGGATTTAACTTCCACTTTTTAAAGGATGCCTTTTTGCCTCACTGCTTCTTTTACTTTGTTGTTTAGCCACAGTGGCACTTTTTTGTTTCTCTTACTATGTTTTTAATTTGGGGTGTACATTTAAGTTGAACCTCTCTTATGGTGTCTTTTTAAAAGTTTCCATGCTGCTTGCAGGGATTTTACTTTTGGTGCTGTACCTTGTAGTTTCTGTTTAACTAACCTCATTTTTTGTGTAGTTCCCCTTTCTGAAATTAAATGCTACAATTTTGGCTGCTGTGGTGTTTTCCCTACGACAGGGATGTTAAATTTAATTATATTATGGTCACTATTACCAAGTGGTCCAGCTATATTCACTTCTTGGACCAGATACTTTGCTCCACTTAGGACTAAATCAAGAATTGCCTCTCCTCTTGTGGATTACAGGACTAGCTGCTCCAAGAATCAGTCATTTAAGGTGTCAAGAAACTATCTCCCATCCTGAGGTGACATGTACCCAGTTAGTATGGGGATAGTTGAAATCCCCCATTATTGTTGAGTTTTTAATTTTAGTAGCCTCTCTCATCTCCCTGAGCATTTCAGTCACTATAGCCATCCTGGTCAGGTGGTCAGTAATATATCCCTACTGCTATATTCTTATTATTAGAGCATGGAATTACTATCCATAGAGATTCTATGGTACGGTTTAGTTCATTTAAGATTTTTACTTCATTTGATTCTACGCTTTCTTTCACATTTAGTACCACTCCCCCACCAGCATGACCTGTTCTGTCCTTCTGACATATTTTGTACCCTGGTATTACTGTGTCCCATTGATTATCTTCATTCCACCAAGTTTCTGTGATGTCTGTTATATCAATACCTTCATTTAATACACGACACTATAGTTCACCCATCTTATTATTTAGACTTTAGCATTTGTATATAAGCACTTTAAAAGCTTGTCACTTTTTAGCTGTCTGCCATTACATGATGTGATTGAACGGTACTTTTTTTTCATTTGACTGTTTCTCATCAGATCGTACCTGTATTTTTTTTTCTTCTTCCACCCTCTCCTCCTTACTAGGACATAGCGAATCTCCATTAATAGATCCTCCCCTAAGGGATATCTCTGTCCGAACCACATGCTCCTCCGCACCTGTCGGCTTTTCCCCAGCCCTTAGTTCAGAAACTGCTCTACGACCTTTTTAATTTTAAGTGTCAGCAGTCTGGTTCCAATCTGGTTTAGGTGGAGCCTATCCTTCCTGTATAGGCTCCCCCTTTCCCAAAAGTTTTCCCAGTTCCTAATAAATCTAAACCCCTCTTCCCTACGCCATCGTCTCATTCATGCATTTAGACCCTGAAGTTCTGCCTGTCTAACTGGCCCTGCGCGTGGAACGGGAAGCACTTCAGAGAACGCTACCAGGGAGGTCTTGGACTTCAATCTCTTACCTAGCAGCCTAAATTTGTCCTCCAGGACCTCTCTCCTATCCTTCCCTATGTCATTGGTACCTACATATACCATGACCACTGGCTCCTCCCCAGTGCTACACATAAGTCTATCTAGATGCCTCGAGAGATGTGTAACTTTTTCCTCAGGCAGGCAAGTCACCATGCGGTTTTCCAGGTCGTCGCATTATGCCACACAAGAAGTGTAAAGCTATTTAGAACACACTCTCTTGAATGTAAAAATCATATCATAAAAGCTAACAATACCATTCCATTAGAGTAACTCAGTGCTATTATATGTTGGCTGTCTACTAGGACAAATACAGATTTAACCTGTCTGGGTACTTTTTTTTCTAGGGCAAGTGCTAGATCACCATAGGAACTTTGCTTACTTTCTCTTTCTCAGAACCATGAAAAAGTCAGTGTGGATCAGGATCTAAATTTTGAGTATTGCTAGTTTAAACTGAGACCTCGGACAGCAATCCTTACTCCATGAGGCGTATGGTGCTAATGGAGCTGAGAAACGGGAAGGGCACATCCACTGTTTGCATTGTGTAAAGTAAAGAAATGTGTTGTGTTTTTTTTTAAAAAAAAAAAAAAAAAAGAGAGAGAGAATAATATGCTGGGTCGACCTACTGAGGAGAGTCTAGCTGCCAATTTGTGGTTAAGCAGCAAGAAGTGGGGATTGGGTGTGATTAGTCCTCTTTAGCCATGTGAGTATACAGACCCTATTGTCTCCTAAGCCATTTTCTTCTAAACCACCCTCTGCACAATGGCTGGAGTATTTAAAGTACAGCATGGCTTTGCTCTGAGCCATGTATTCAAAATGCTAACAAAAATGAATTCTATTAAGTTTAATGGATTTGGTGTTTAACTTTGCTAGAGTGAGAGATGTAGAAACAGAATTGCTTCCATTTTGTTTTCTACAGGTTTTGGAGATCTTAGGAAAGAAGTTCCCTGTTGTAGAAAATGCAAAAGGCTACAAGGTGTTGCCCCCTTATATCAGAGTTATTCAGGGAGATGGTGTGGATATCAACACGCTGCAAGAGGTATGAAGTTTCTTAATATATCAGGTGAAATTGGCAGTGTCCTCCTTTAATCTGGAGTCTATTACAATTAGTCAGATGTTAATGGTTCTTTACTGACCCATTCCTAGCTTTCATTCTGGGCACTGCTTACAAACCCAAACGCATAAATTAATTTTATTAAAACCACGAGGAATTTTTAAAACGCATAACCTAAAATACGTTTCCTAATCTCACGGTTGTAATTTTTATTCTCCTCCATCACCTCATTGTTTACTTTAGTCCCTCCCATGTTGAAACTAATTAGGATTAAACTCAGGGCAAAGATCTATCCTTTTATTTGTGTCTAGTGTGCCAGTCATGACTTGTGCTGTGACAACAGTAGTAATTAACTAGTTTGGATTGTTAGGTTGTAAATTGAAATATGTCTGCATTCAAACTTTCAAGGTGTACTTGTGCTTTTTGAAGGAGATACTTTTGAAAGCAAATGCAAAAGTGTCTACAAACCATTGTTAGTATAAAATATGGTGGGGGTGGCATCTTTAAAAGCCCAGCTAATAAGAATAATTGAGCAATCTATGTTTTATGCAAAATTATACCACATTAAACTGCTGGTGCCTGATAGTCTGAGAGATGGGCACATCATTTCTTACTGTTAAAATTAAAAAGTACAATTTCAGCGAAATAGAAGCCAAAGTTTTTATTACCTCCTGGAAACTCTAGTGACAAACTTGCAAGTGTCTGGTGAAAGGAAGTGCAGAGCAGGATTGGTTAATCTTATTTCTGCACTTTGTCAGTTACTTGATATTAAGAGTTAGGCCATCACAAGATTAATGCCTTTTGCTTTGAAAATGAATAGCAGCATTGCACAGGGCACTCATCGTTTTCACCTGAGTAAATACTGCTGCAGTGCTGCAAAATAAATTAGGAAATACTCAGTTCAGTGAAACCTCTTAGATATTGGAAAGTACCCACAGGAACTCCAGTTCACCAGGTCTGAGCAGCTTTGCATTCTTTTGAATTAAGGACTAGAGAAACTAGACCACAGAAGTGGGAGTAAAGCAGTGGCACACTGGTGGGAATCATGCATCTGTTCAGTTTGATAAACCATGTATAATCTGAGATCCACGAACATGAACCCAAACAACAAAGCTACAAAGGTATTTACGTGTCACTGACAAATCCTCAGAGAGAGCATGCTAGTTGGGATATTAAGTAACAGAATCATTGGTGGGAAGATTGCCTTGTAATGGAAAACAGCTAACTCATGCTATGACAGCTCTGAAAAGCAAATCTGATTTTCTTGGTTTGTTTCACAGAAACAGTGATATGACGAGAATAGTCTTGCTGTATCATGCACAACTGTGATAACAGCAAGCATGAAATAACTGAATCTGGATATTCTACTCCTGATGGCTTTCTGCGCCAAAAAAATAGAAATTCTGCACACAGTATTTCAAAATTCTGCAAGTTTTATTTATCAAATACATGTGGACGCTCCAGCGTCACATTGGGGAATTCAGGCCACTGGAGCACAGAGGTAGGATATCACTCTGCAGCTCTCAACCAGGGACATGGCTCAGCAGTGAGGCTGCACCCAACCCTGACACAGCGCAAGGACCGAGCCTGTCCCAGAAACACCCCAGAGCCCTGCCCCTGTGTGCCAGGTGCATCAGGTGTAGGAAGGCAGGCTCAGCCCAGCAGGATCCAAGTATGGAGCGGCTTAGTGTGGGGGGATCCAGGTGTGGGTTGAGAGGGTTCTGTGTGGGGTAATCTGGATGCACATGGGCTTGTTGTGGAGTTCTGGGTGCAATGGTAATGGGATTCTGCATGGGGGTCCAGGCGAAGGTGGTTGGGGCTCAGGAGGGGGTCTAGGTGTGGGGGTTCAATGAGGGGTCCAGATGTGGGGGAGGGAGGCTCAATGGGGTGTGGGGATCCAGGTGCAGCTGGTTGGGGCTTAGTAGAGTGGGGATCTGGGTGTGGGTGGCTTGTTGGGGTGATCCAGATGCAGGGGGAGTGGGGCTCGGCGGGGGATTGGGGGGGGGGGTCTGGATGCATGGGGTTTGGGCGGATGGGGGAGCATCTCCCAATACAGTGATCCCTCCCTCTGTAGCTAAGGAGTGATGGGTGAGGAGTTTGCAGAACTTCCTGCAGCCTTTGGAGAAATCTGGGGATGGGTCTGACCTGGCTATGGATCCTGGGCAGGGGAAGAGGAAGTTCCATTCTCCCTAGCCAGGGCTAGCGGCTGAACCCAGCGCAGGGTAGGAGCCACCAGCTGGGTCTTCCCCAGTCCCACCCCTTACCCCACAGTGATTTACCTCTGTGCTGGCTGCCCTGGGCACCCAAAACATACTGCTGGGGAGGGTCGCATGACTGCTCTTGTGGCTTCCCTTTGATTCCCCATCAGAGAGTCATTTTTTGGTGGGGAAGCAAAGAAATCTGGGGGGGACATGAATTCTGTGCATGCGCAGTGGCGCAGAATTCCCCTAGGAGTGTTCTTTTTAATACATAACTATGTCTGATTGTTAAACTTTTCCAGCGTCTGTTCTTGGAGACCATAAACTATGTTTAACAACTGTTAAACAGAATTCAGTTGTGAGTTAGAATATATTGGGCCATATTCATTGCTGGTTTGACTCCACTGACCTCTGATGGTGCTACACCAGCGATTAATTTGGCCCACTAAATTCAGTCTTTCCAGAAGAAAGCCAGTGAGCTTCTGGTAAGACTTTTTTCCTTAGCCTGACAAAATTCTAGGAGGCAACAATTAGTGTCATACTAGTCTATCACAAAATCATAACTAGTCTTTTAAAATATATATTTATGCGGGAAAGGAGGTGGAACCTTGTTCTTCAGGATATGGAGATTCAGTGCTGTGCTGCAAGGTGTAAATAGGACAGGAAAAACTGTTTCTAATACCTAATGTGAGAGGAAATGGACACAAGGGATAAGTCTGTATTTAAATTACTTTCCTATTCAGATCCCAAAAATGTAGGATATAAAAATATATATACTAATTCTCCCCTCCCCCCCAAGCCTTTTAGCAGCATAGCATTACCTGCGAGAATAAAAACAGTCATAACGCTTGGTATAAGAGAACCAAGTTTATACTTATTTAAACTGCAAAGGCATTCTTACTCCTGTTTTAAATAACACCACATCTCCCATGCTGATGTATAGGATATCAATGCTGGGATTGCTTTAAAGAGGCACTTTCAATTATTTTACATATAGCAATGTAGGTTTCATGTAGAATAAAACATTTTTAAATAATTTTACATGATCTTATCTGTATATACGTATTCATAGTGATTACTTTTCTTTTAAACTCCTTGAAAGTTTGTTTTAACTTTAAACATTCCATATCAGTGTTGGACTCAAATGTAACTACAGTGTCATGTACTGTGGTGATGGGCATGCTATGAAAACCTAGAATGAGAAATTAACTGATCAGTCCAGTTCACTGTCCAAACTAGTTGAAACAAACAAAAACAGCAGGAAGAATGTAAACTGGATTTTTAAAATTCTTTGTTTTAATAGGGGGTACTGGTAGCACAGGTAAGGAACCTTCTGTTTGACTTCTTATTTTGATGTTTTCACTTTTAAGTCATTCCAATCTGCTAACTGCAAAATATACTAGACCTTCAAGAGATTATCTTTTGAGCATTCGATTTCCAGCCATATTTAAATTCTCATACTAGAGAATCCTCTAGTTTTGGGATCATGACTGATGGACTAACAATGCCTACAATGGAAATGGTTAGCTCAGCAGCTCTCAAACAGAGAATCAGGACCCAAAGTGGGTTGCGACCCTGTTTTAATGGGGTTGCCAGGGCTTCCATTAGCCTTGCTGGGGCCCAGTGCTGAAGCCGAAGCCGAAGCCAAAGCCCAAGCCCCACTGCTGGAGCCAAAGCCCAAAGGCTTCAACTCTGGGTGATGAGGCTCAGGTTCAGGCCCACCAACTGGGGCTGAAGCCCTTCAGCTTTGGCTTTGGCCCCTTGCCTGGAGCTTGGGCTTTGGGTTTCCCTACCCAGGGTGGCGGGGCTTGGGGGAGCTCAGGCTTTGGTTCCCCCCCCCCCGGGGCCACGTAGTAATTTTTTATTGTCAGAAGCGGGTTGCGTTGGAATGAAGTTTTGAGAACCCCTGGGTTAGCTGGTCAAAATCTGGACACCTGAATTGCTCCCTCTGTATGAGCTGAAAAGTACAACGTGCCCTCTGTCTTGCTGCCTTCACCACAATGAGAAAGTCATCTGTGTGGCATTGTTCTGAGGAAAGTCTGCAGACCTTTGAGGTTTTTGGTGTAAGTAATTCCTTCCTCTTCTATTTGCTTCTCCTTCTGCTCCTCCTCTGGAAGCACCAAATGTAGATCTCAGCAGAAGGGTCAGTGGTAGAATCAGAACTTTGCCATAGCGTTAATCAAGGGTCATACTATTTCCCCCTCCCTCACTCCACCTCCCCCTCCCCCCCCCTTCCACACACACACAAGATCATTCTGACTAATGAAGGTCCCTCATGATGGGAGTGTGGATGGGCTGAAGCCAACTTTTCATCCAAAGGTGTTTGCTCATGAGCTGAGGTAATCGAGAATGTGTCCACAGCATAAGGTGGCCAACTGTCCAGGGATGCCATGGACAGAAAGGGGTCAAGCATGTGGCTGGATGCTGGCTGAAGGGGACCAACCCTGTAGCTGTGATTTCTTGCTCCACTCTACTACACCAGTCAAGCAGAGCCCAGTTACGCCACACTCTGCACTGGTAATGCCTGTTAACCTGGGAGTGTCCCCCCAGAATGACTGGTCCTCCCAGGCAGCTTCATGTTCCTGAATGAGGTGTTGCTCATGGCCATCTTCTAACAATTTTTTGGAGGTTGTGCTTGAAGGGAGTCTGCACAAACAGTTCTTCTTCCTACCCCCTTCCTTATCTCCTTCAGTTATTCCAGAGGCTCTTGGAGAATCTCCCTCATTCAGACCTAATTAACAACTCTGAGTCATTTTGTCGTCCTCTGGTTCCCCTTCTGCAAATGGCTTCTAGGAAAGCCTCTAATCCTCCAAGGAAGGAGACTCCCTTCCTGCTCATACTCCTCTCTAGGAAGTAGTGTCCAAATCAGAGTCCCCTAGTCATTGGCACCAGAGGAGTGAAGTTCATTGTTAAAACCAATATGATTTTTAGATATTTAGAAGAGAAATTTTCAGGACGCCTCAAGAAGATTCCATTAAAAGGAAGTACTACAGGGAGGTCTGACATTCCTTTCTCCTTGTCAGGTTGAGGAATCTGTATATGCTGGAACTGAGGCAGGGGAAATTCTCTAAAGAGATGTGTGTGTTAGAGGGAGATGTTGCCCCTAAAGACCTGATGGGAAGAAGTCTGGAGCATAACCTTGAGACGTTATGTCTCAGCTGCTGTGCTGTGTGCGCTGCCTTTTCCTATACCACTACCTGTTGGCTTCCCTGTCATGGCTTTAGGCTTTAAACATATCCTGTAAGGGTAAGTCCAGAACTTTAGTGCTCCTCTATGTGGATGGTCCACTTCTAAATTGAGGCCATGTCTATACTACCTACTTACGTTGACTCAAGTTACGTCAGCATACAGCTGCCACAGTTAGTACGTTGCTTGTGCACATGCGTAGATGGCTCCTTGTGTCAGTGGTGTGCATACTCACCAGGAGCCCTTGTATCGATGCAGAATGTGGTGTATCATGGGTAGGTATCCCATCTTCCAGTGCACTGTCTTTTGGGAATTTTGGCAGTGCATGATGGAGCCGAAACAAGTTGGGCAGGGGTGACTAGGAGCATGGGGTCAACTTCCCATAATGCATTATTCTCATCCCATAATTTCATCTGTCCCATAATTTTTGCATTGCCTTTTCAAAGTCCCACAAACCCACATGGGCATCCTTGGTTTTGGCCATCTCTGATAGAAACATGGAGCCTGTACAGCTCTGCACTGTTGTCATGAATGTTGCAAGCACGGGGAACATCATCCTGCAGTATTTGCAGAGTTACAAGAAGAAACACAGGGAACATGACGATTCCTTGGAGAGCATATTGCTGTGGGACCAGTGCGAAACAATTCAAGGTGGTTGGTGGTGGTCATGGAGCAGCTGCAGATGCTGGAGCACTGGTTCTGGGCAAGAGAAACAAGCAGTGACTGGTGGGATCTCCTCGTCATGCAGATTGGGACGATGAGCCATGGCTTTAGAACTTTTAGAAGCGCAAGGCTACGTACCTGGATCTGTGTGCTAAGCTCGCCTTAGCCCTCCAGTACAGGAACACCAGAATGAGAGCTGCAGGGACAGTGGAGAAGTGAGAGGCAATTGCACTGTGGAAACTTGCAGTACCAGGTTGCTACCCGTCAGTCAGTAATCAATTTGGAGTCAGGAAATCCACCATGGGGGCTACTGTCACAGAAGTGTGCAGGACCCTCAAGTGCCTCCTGCTGTGCCAGACTCTGACTCTCTGCAATATGCAGGACATAGTAATGGATGTGCAGCAATGGGGATCCAGAACTACAGTGGGGTGATAGATGGCATGCATATCCCTATTTTGGCTTCAGACCACCTTGCCACAGAGTATGTCAAAGAAAGGGCTACTTTTCTATGGTAATGCAAGCACTGGTGGATCACTGAGGATGCTTTACCAATATCATTATGGGCTGGTCAAGGAGGGTGCATGATGCTCACATCTTTAAGAACACAGATTACCATTGGCAATGTTGAAATGCCAGTAATGATCCTTGGGAACTCAGCCTTCCTTTTTGCTCCCATGGCTCATGAAGCGAGACACCTCAACAGCACCACGAAACACTTTGGTTACCAGCTCAGCAGGTGTAGAATAACAGTTGAATGTGTCTTTGGTCATTTGGAGGGTTGCTGGTGGTGGTTACTCAGACGATTGGACCTTGGTGAGAAAAATATCCCAATGGTTAGCTGCCTACTGTGTGCTGTATAGTATGTGTGAAGCAAAGGGGGAAAAGTTTTCACCAAGCAGCAGGTGGAGTGGCTGTCTGCTGAATTTGAACAGCCAGGTATAAGGGCTATTAGAGGAGCTCAGTGCAGAGCTATACAGCTAAGGGGGGCATTGAAATAGCATTTTAATACTGAACCAGAGTAGTGTGTGTTGGTGTACTGTGCTCTAGCTGGCCCTCCTGTTTGCAGACCAGTATGAATTGTGTGGCAACAGCTTTATTAATATTGCTTGTGAATGATCTTTTTGAGTTGAGACACTGCGCAGTAACAGGTAACTGGTCGCTTTCAGAACTTCTCAGCACCAGCCAGTGTATGTTGTGAACTAAAAACGACGAATAAGGCTAAGAGTTTGTCATGGATGTTTTTAGTAAAAGTCATGGGCAATAAAGAAAAATTCACAGAAGCCTGTGACCTGTCTGTGACTTTTACTAAAAATATCCATGACAAAATGGGGAGCTCAGCTGCAGGGTCCCCACACTGCCCACAGCAGGGGGCCTGCTGGAAGCACTGCCCCTGGGGCTCAGAGCTCCAAGGTCCGCACAGTGGCCGGGAGTTGTGGGGGCCCCACCACCATTGCTGTCATCCGGGAGAGGCAGGGGGACCCTGCAACTCCCAGTTGCTGTGGGCTGAAGTCAGAGGTCTCTGGAAGTCACAGATTCCATGACTTCCGCCACCTCCGTGGAAAAATCGTAGCCCTAATGATTAATTGAATTATGTTAAAAAAAACAGAATTTAATTCTGACCAAAATCTGAAAAAAACAAACAGGCAATTAAACATTTAAAACTTAAGTAATTAATAGAACAGAACGTATGAAGAGGAAGGACATTCATGTCCGTTTCAGCTACACACACGGATCTGTGAAAGCCACAGGTGATGTATATCTGATTGTCTTCAGTGTCCCAGGGTGGAGTGGTAGGAGTACTTTAGCGAGCTGTGATACCATGTGGAATGTTGAGTGGGGTATAGGGAGGTCTCAATATTGAGTTTGCCATGGGCTGCAGAGGGAGGCGAGCACAGAATTGTTGCACCCGCCGGTCCACTAGAGTCTGCAGCATCTTTGTTTCCTGAGAAGTCCCAGTATGTCCTGTTGCATGTCCCTCTCCTTTTCTTGCATCTTTCTCCTCTCTACTCCATACTTCCCCAGGCTATCGGCAATGGTGATCCTCCAGGCCCTGTGCTCAGTGTTCAGTGCCCCACTGGCTTGCAGGATCTCCTGGAATGTGTCATCCTGAGACCTCTTCTTTCTCCTGCTTGTCTGACTCAGGCATTCTGCAGGTGTGGAGGGGGAGAACCTGAAGGCCACAATGGCAGCAGCTGTAGATAAAACAAAAAGGTACTATTGTTAATGTGTTCATTAGGGAAAGCAAAACTTAAAATGCTGA
Source organism: Chelonia mydas (assembly GCF_015237465.2). Taxonomy (NCBI): domain Eukaryota; kingdom Metazoa; phylum Chordata; order Testudines; family Cheloniidae; genus Chelonia; species Chelonia mydas. The sequence goes on from NC_057849.1 coordinate 320,933,216, forward strand.
ACACTCCCTTTACTCCCAAAAAGTTGTAAGCACTCCATTCTCACTTCTGCTTGCGATTGTTTGTGCTTTTGCTCAGCACCAGCCAGGGTGAGTATGGCCCACCAGGGGAAGGGGAAATGAGGTAGTAATAGCTCAGTTGCATGATTCTGGTAGTATAGGGCAATGACACTGAATACTGGCACTGTTTTCCACAGGCGGTGGTGATTTTAGCTGACACTCCTGAGGGTAACAGAGGCAGAGACCGTGCAGCTGCTGCTGGTGACCTGATGCTGCCCAGGCCCATATCCTGCTAGCTTGTGCCTGCTGAATTTATTGCTGGGTGCTGTGGGAAAATGTCCTACCGCAATGGAAGAAATAAGGCAGCCCTCACTAGAAACATTTGGCAGAGGATTGCAGAGTACCTCCATGAAAGTTTCATTGAGATCTTTCCAGAGGATTTACGGGACATCCCTGTGCATATACTGCTCCGCATGGACCACCCTGCCTAAATCTAGAGGAGAATGAAAAGCAGATAGCAATTCTTCCTTTCTTGGTTGTACCACTATCTCTTCTAGCATGAGTAAATTTAATGAGATGTCAAAAGATGTGTTCTGCTACTTCGGAGGGGGGGAAGCATTCCTGTAATTTTAAAATTAAACTACACGTTTACCCAATGTTCCTTCCCCTGCATTGGGCTTGCCTGTGCTCAACTGGTGGGACTGGCTGGACTGCGGTGGAGTCAAAAACAGATCCTGGCTTGCTGTGCACCTGGATCCTCCCAATCTCCTGTCCCCCATACTCTTCCTCTTCTACCTCCGCCTCCTTGCAGTTCACAGCAGGGGCCTCTGACTTGGACTCCTCTGAGGTAGCCACAGTGCTGGTGGGGGGTTGGGTCTCCGCGGAGGATATAATGCAACTTCTTGTGAAAGTGGTAGGTCTGCAGCTCGGCACCAGATCAGTTGTTGGCCTTCTGGTATGCATGCTGTGGCTCCTTGGCTCTCATGTGGCGCTGCTGCTCCTTGTTGTAGCCCTTCTCCCGCATCCCTAGAGCAATCCACTGAGAGATGTCCACGTTTCTATGACTGGTTCAGCTGTGCCTGCACTGCCTCCTCTCCCCACAGGCCCAGGAGACCCAGTTCTTCCTGCCTGTTCCAGCAGCTGGAGGCAAGTAATGGTTGATGTAAGTAACGCAGTGTCTACCCTCGCACTGCGTCAACCTAAGTACATCACCCTTGGCTCTGTGCCTCTCGGGGAGGTGGTGGTATTAAGTTGGTGTAACAGGGCAGTTGTGTCGGCAGTAGCCCAATTTAAGAGAAGACACATGCACAACTAGGTCAAAGTACTCTGCCTTGCATCGACCTAACTTTGTAGTGTAGACCAGGCCTGAGACTGGCTGGCAAAGTCTATCATAGTCTGAACGTTATCCTGCGGACAGGGTGTCCCTTTTTTGTAGGTTTCAGAGTGGTAGCCGTGTTAGTCTGTATCAGCAAAAAAAACGAGGAGTACTTGTGGCACCTTAGAGACTAACAAATTTATTTGGGCATAAGCTTTCGTGGGCTAAAACCACCTTCATCGGATGCATTCAGTGGAAAATACAGTAGGAAGATATGTACACACACAGAACATGAAAAAATGGGTGTTGCCATACTAACTGTAATGAGACTAATCAATTAAGGTGGGCTAACTTTTGTAGTGATAATCAAGATGGCCCATTTCAAACAGTTGACAAGAAGGTGTGAATAACTGTGGGGGGGGGGGGGGGAAGTAGCATGGGGAAATAGTTTTTACTTTGTGTAATGACCCCTCATCCTGCTAGATCCTCTCCTTTTAAAGGAGCCTCTGCAGCTCTGCAAACAGTCATGTTCAGTGTCACTACCTTCAGGCTTCCCTGTCATAGGTTAAGGCCCTGAACAAATCATGCAAGGGGAAAGTTGGACATGTTAAATATCCTGAAAAGGCTGCTGAAGATCTTGCTGCTTTGGACTGCTAGATCTTTTAGTCAGCCATTCTCCCCTAATTAGAGAGACAAAGTGGCTAAGGTAATACCTTTTATTGGACCAAAGTCTGTTGGTGAGAGACAAGCTTACACTGAGCTCTTCTTCAGGTCTGGGAAACATGCTCAAAGTGTCACCCTTAAATACAAAGTTGTTGAGCATAAGTAGTTAACACACACATTATAAGGACCATTCAACACTCTAACCCACTAAACACCCTCGCCCCCCACCCCCAGCTACTTCCCTCCTTCATTTCCTCCCTGTGACTGGAGGGGTTTTAACTGGCCACTTCACCTTGAATGGCCCATTGAAATACTGTATGTGTTAACTAATGCTAAACAACCTGTTCCACCTGGTAATTAGCTGTGACACTTGGAGCATGTTTCCCAAACCTGAAGAAGAGCTCAGTGTAAGCTGGAAAGCTTGTCTCACCAAAAAAATTGGTCCAATAAAAGCTATTAACTCACCCGCCTTGTGTCTCTAATATCCTGGGACCAACATGGCTACAACACCACCACATATTCTCCCCCAGTCTCTTTTTTCATTTAGCTCTTCCCCTTCTCTTTCTCTGGATGGCCTGGTTGTCACTTCTCATCAGTCATGACTACAGGCTAGGGATTGTCTGTGTGAGAGAGTAAAATAATTTTAATGTATTGTAATTTAAGTGTAAACTGTCCCTTCATAACAGAAGAATCCTCTCATCTGGGACTTTCGCACTCTGGTTAGTAGTATGTTTATAGGTGGTTCCAAACACTGGAAGTTTCTTGACCTGGGTTGTGACATGATTTCCAAGCTCATATAGGGGAGCAGTTCAGGAAAACAGAACTTTGACCAATCAGCTTGTCTGGCCATTGTGGGTAGGGCTAATACAGCAATCATGACTCTAGACTAGAGGATTCTTGTGTTATGAGAAGACATATTTATGGTAAGTTTTTAAATTGTCTGATGGGATTGCATTTAACTTTTTTTCTGATAACTCTCAGAAAAGATGGCAAAACAGCTGAATATGCCAAACAAGAATCGCTCGAGAACTTTGGTTGAAGAAGAGGGTAAACCAAATGCTCTACCACGTGAATACCATCCTAGAAATCTCTAATACAACTAATTCTAGGCTGCATATACTTAGGAAGAATTGCTCTATTGCAGTTCCGGGTAGAGGCAAGCAAAGCCCCTCTCTTGGTGTTGGTGGGTGAAATGATCACTTTGTTTCAGAACACATCCTATAACTTGAGCTTCTTTGGAATCTAGAGTTGGCCCACAATTTTGACAACCATCAGAAGGCTCTTGAATGCCACCATGAAGGATTAATTTGGGCAGAGAAATAATATGCTTTAGGGCTCTATGGCTGGGTGTTGCATTACTGTACTATTCTTGTCTTGGGAAGGGAGGGGGTGGTGTTTTATGTTGCATGTTACAGTGCACATAACAGTTCTCCAGCAGTAACATTTTATAATGATCTCAGACTAAAGTATTAATTAAAAATTCGAACAGCATGCCAGGTATTGACAATATTTTACATATATCTTCTTGATATATGAATGCTAGCTGGCTTAATTGTCTGTAAAAGAGCATCTTCTCAAAATGTGCAATAAAATATTATGGAAAATGACATTTATCAACCCAGCTCTTAAAGTACATTCCTTTATCACTGTTTCTTTTTCTTATCAGATTGTGGAGGGAATGAAGAAGAATAAATGGAGTATTGAAAATGTTTCCTTTGGATCTGGTGGCGCTTTGCTGCAGAAATTAACTAGGGATCTCTTGAATTGTTCCTTCAAATGCAGTTATGTGGTGACCAATGGCCTTGGGGTATGACCTCTAATTTTTTCACTCATTTTATCACATATGAACTACAGTAGAACCCCCGAGTTATGGACATCTCGGGAATGGAGATTGTCCATAACTCTGAAAGGTTCGTAAGTCTGAACAAAACGCAGCTCTGGCTCCAGCAGTTCACGCTCCGGGCCAGGTTCCAGATGCAGCTACGCAGCTTCCTTGCAGGCAGCTTCTTTCTGGGAAAGCTTGTCCCCCTCCCAATTGGCCAATGGAGGGGAAGTGAAAACAACACCCAGGGCTTACAGGAAAGCAGTGCAGACCCCAATGCTGCTCCTGCTTCGGCTGGCAGTGGGGGCTTGCAGCTTTGCCTGTGAATCACAGCATCTTCAACTCCTAGCTGTAAGTGAGTGCCTCGCACATGGTGGTGGGGACAGGGAGCCCACATGTGCCCACCTTTAACATGCAATACAGGCACACTACGGTATTTTCTTTTGCTGTTGTTGTCTCGCTTCTGCCTGGTTGGTTACTTCCAGTTTCACATGGTGTCTGGTTGACCAGTCAGTCCGTAATTCTGGTGCTCATATCTTTTGAGGTTTTACTATATTTGTATTGCTTCACATTTCAATCACATATTAGCACCATCTGCATGATGTGCATGAGCACTCATTTGAATATCTCCTCTTATACTAACTTCTTCTCACTTTGATTTCCAGGTGAATGTCTTTAAGGATCCAGTAGCAGACCCTAACAAAAGGTCAAAGAAAGGTCGACTCTCTTTACATAGGACACCCAATGGAGATTTTGTTACATTAGAGGAAGGCAAGGGGGATCTTGAAGAATATGGTCATGTATGTATTCTGACTTCACTTCCTCAGAAGTAGATGACTTTGTTCCCAATGCTAACCCAAACTGAGAGAAAGTAGCTTAGATAGTTAAGCTTGATTTTGAGATTTGTTTTCAGTCTTCTTTATATTCAACCAATAACGTCTACCAAATAATCCCAGAAGCTCCATCTGTAGCAAAATCAGTATAACCTGCACTGTAGATATCACTTAGTTTTACTCTAGTATTTTCAGTTGGGATTATAGGAAAGGAATGGGGAAAATTGCCTTCCTTTTTCCAGATCTGAACAGTCTGTTGATGAAATGTAGAATGCTCTTACAGTGCAACCTCTGTAATACTCCCTCAATATTTAAATGGCTTTTGTCAACTGGAGTCTACCAGAAACTGGATTTTTAAAAATCCATTTAAAAAAGAACCCTCTAGAGAACATGTCCTCATTTATTTCCTTTTTAAAAAATTAAGGCTTTCTGGTATGTTCATAAAAGCCAAGCTGCTGTTCTTGTCCTGTTCTCAAGCCCTTTTTAGCTCCATTCAGTCTACGATGCCATATCTGCTGTGTGGCATTATATACTGTATCGCTGAGCATAGCCTTCAAAACTGCATTAAAGTCATCTAAAAATTTAAACTCAAGACTTTAATTGTGCCATAAACTTTGATTAATCCCTTGACACTGTACTCTGGAGGCCACAGAATATCTCAGTAAATGCATCTTATTTCACCAATTTCCCCCCGCCCCCTTTACAACATAAATCCAGTGTGTTCTCTTCAAGATGTACCTGGGACGTCAGTGACCAGTGTTACCATTAGGATGACTGCAGGCCTCCTCAGTGAATTGATCTGAATCACTGAGCATTAGCACGCTCCTACTAGATATTTTGGAGGCAAAAGGGGCTCGGGCAGGATGTTTTCAACCTCTCTCAACAGAAGGACTCTTCTCATCTTCCCGTTTTCAAAATGATCCCATCCCCAGTAGGGTGTTGTACACCTGCACTGACTTACACCTGCTCACTCTTTCTTATCTTTCTACTTCAGCACCCCAGTATATGCTTTTCCCTTCCTGCCTCTTATCTAATTTGAGGGGAGGAGGCAGGATCCAGCTGTAGGGAGAAGTGGGGTACATTGGAAGGCCTCATACAGCCACATCACACACCTAGTAGCCCCAAAATAACCAAGGAAATTGGCCAAATGCCAAGTGACATCTGAGAACTGCCTAACTTGCTACAGGTTAAATATTACATTATGGATGATTATGCAAATTGTGGTTTTGTGTGGAATTTTTAAAAGCAATTGGCGTAGGCCTAATTCTGTTCATATTGAGATCTGAGATAAAACTTCCTTTAACTTCAAAGGGAAGAGAGTTAGGCCAGTTCTGAGCACTTAAGAAAATGCCGCCCTTAGAGACTTCCAGACAAGGATTTACAAACTAGCCTTGCAGTGCTTCTGCCAGTTGGTATTTCTCCACTTTTCAGATGGAGAAAAGCAGAAATTAAATGACTTGCCCAAAGTGTTGAGCTAAATCTGAGGCAAATTGGAGAGTAAATCCAGCCCTCCTGGCTTCTAGCCATTTCATTGCACTGCATGTATTCATGATACTTGGTGAGGATTTAAAAGTTCACTGCCTTTTGGAATGCTGAGTCATGTTCAGATAGACACTAAACATTTGGGTGCAAGAGTGAGAACAGGCAAGCTGTAGTTGTTCAGTAGTGCCAGGCTCAGTAGATTTGAAGGAGAGGAAGGAGGTGACTTAGTGCATAGGCCAAGAGAAGCAGTTTCAAATGTAAAGCTCAGCAAAGAGGGGAGATACAAAGTCAAAAGTGGGTGATAGGATATGATTTGAATGCAGGACGAAACAACAACTACTGAGAGCTCTGCATTGGCTTGACATTTAAAATGGGCTCTTGAATTTGGTATAGAAGGGATGTATGCAGGGGCTGTGATATGCATGCTAAGACAGGAAGAGGAAACATTTGGTTGCAGTCTTTTTTAAAGTGAAGAGCGAGGTGGTGAGAAATGTGCATGCTGTCAGCTGTTGCCCAGGCTTTCTGAATAGCCACAGTGCTTGATTGTCAAAGAAACATCAGATTACTGGATTTTGATTTCTTACTGAGGAAAGGACTTTTTCTTGGAGGGGGAGTGACCATTCCTGTCTTTTGCAGCCACTTCGCCCAGTAGCCACTTTCTTCTGAATGTTAACCCTCCTTCTTTGAGGAAGCAGTTAAGACATGAGTTACCAGACGTGTTACGCTTGGTGCAGGTGATCACAACAGGCACTAGCGTGTTCTAAAGAAACCCCTTAAAGGCAGTTGTGTACAAATAGTAGGGGCCCTTATAAAGGGATCAAATGTGTGAATTGCCAGCTGCATATGGCAGGACAGTACAATGGCAGGGCAGTTTTTGGGGAGAGAGTCAGGGAGAGATTGGAGAAGTCATGCAATCCTCTGGTCTTTTTGGATCAGCTAACTGTCTCCAGGTAAAGAAGTGGCTGTATACGGGAAATTTCCTAAGTAGTATTTATGCACAGGTTTTTAGAATCTTTGTTCTCCAGGTTACGCTAACATACAAGTGAGGGCAGAGGCAGCTATATAACACCTCTTCACTGCAGAACAGTTGGTCATAGAAGCCACCTGATGTATCTTGAAGAGGAAGAGAAAGGTGCAGTCATATAGACTTGCCTGTTCACAAGCAAGGAAGGCACAGACAACAAGAGTCTTTATCAATAGAGCAAAACAATAGGCAGTAGCAATATTTGGAAACCTATGCAGAAGTTTGAATATTGTTGTATTGCAGGCAATTTCTGCCACCCTAGGTATTGGCTTCTAGTAAATAATATATCACTTTTGCCTTTAGATTTCTCAAACAGATCTATAATTGCTAGGGCTGTCAAATAATCTCAGTTAACTCATGCGATTAACTAAAAAAAATTGTGATTAAAAATTAATCGCAATTAATAGCAGTGTTAATAGAATACCAATTGAAAATTATTAAATATTTTGGATGTTTTTCTACATTTTCCTATATATTCTGTGTTGTAATTGAAATCAAAGTGTATATTTTTTATGACAAATGATAGTATTTTTCAATTCACCTCATACAAGTACTGTAGTGCAATCTTTTTGTTGTGAAAGTGCAACTTACAAATGTAGATTTTTTTTGTTATATAACTGCACTCAAAAACAAAACAATGTAAAACTTCAGAGCCTACAAGTTCGCTCAGTCCTACTTCTTGTTTAGCCAATCGCTAAGACAAACAAGTTTTACATTTATGGGAGATAATGCTGCCCTCTTCTTATTTACAGTGCCACCAGAAAGTGAGAAAAGGCATTTGCATGGCACTTTTGTAGGAGGTGGTATATTTTGGTAACACTTTGAGTAACACTCTTGTCCATCCTGGAGGTATCTAGCTTTCAATCATAGGAGGTAGGCCTTATCACAACACAATTCAGGATCCGCAAAGCTTTGAGTCTGTTCAAAATCAGGCAAAATATGGTCCTCCATCTCTAGCAAGTACAATGGGTAAGGAAGAAAGATTTGCTGCCTACTGCGTTGAAGTGGCTTATTCATTAATGTCACTAAATGGAAGCGGAATACAAAATACTCACTGCTCCCCAGGCCTGGTTGACTAAAATTGCAGGTCTGTGTGATGGCAGCTACACTTGTTCACATTAACACTATACAGAGTTGGCTTTTGTTACACTTCTAACTCACAGCTTGTCTCTTTGGTGATGCTCTGTTTAATACAAGGATATATGCAAAGGAGATTTCTGCCAGGTGCTGCAAACAGCTTTTCCAGTAGCTATTCCAGAGGGGAAAAGTGTGTTGGTCTTTGTACGCACTGAGGGAAGTGAATGTTGGATCGCACTCTTAGTTCTAATATCAGAATTACACTCAGGTGTTGGTCAAGTGAGCTTCACCTTTCCTATTAATAGCTCTAGCAGAGTGTATGAAATATCTTCCCCACTCTTAGTTTGTGCTTTCAGCGGTGGCCTGGCACAAGAGGTTGATGTCTTAATTTATTTTGAGATTGTGTATACTAATTCTTTGTACTATAAACACTACACATGCATAATATGGCTAAAATATTTATAAGATTTTAAGAATGTTAGTGTTACAAATAGAAACACAAAAGCTAGTCTCTTAGCAACTAAGGCCCCAATCTCACAAACACTTTATGTGGGTGCTCATTTTTACGTATCAGTAAGTCCCATTGATGTCTACAGGGCTACTCATATGTAAAGTTGAGCAGTGCATAAGTGTTTGCAGGATCATATAAAAGTTTACATCTGACAGCGTAACTAGTATACAAGTGTGTTCAGCACCTCTTCTTGAAAGAGATCTTATTTCACGTTCACTGAAACAAAGTGGTGTCTGTTACAGGATCTCCTTCATACGGTCTTCAAGAACGGAAAGGTAATGAAGTCTTACTCGTTTGACGAAGTAAGGAAAAATGCCAGCCTGAAGGACAGTGAACTAGAAGTGGCACCTCATTAAGTTTAATTCCATGTCTCTCTGTGTAATGAGTATGTACTGCATAGCTAACGAGTTTGTTGTACAGATCTGTGTGTTTGTGTGTTATGATGCATTATAGCCAAATTATTTGTTGGTTTATGGACATACTGCCTTTTTTCTTTCCTTTTTGGCACCAGTCTTTAGAAAAGAGGAAATTAGGAAATGGTTCTTACAATGTAAAATCTGTTTAATGCTGAAGTGTGCTTTTTAGGGCCCTTTGCCAGTAGTGATTCAATCTGGTATTGATCTTTTCACAAATGAGACAGAGCAGAGAAACATTTTTATATGGAACAGAATATCACAAAATGGATTTACATGAAATTATCATGATTACTTTGTTTATATTTAACTTGTATTTTTGTACAAACAAGATTGTGTAAAATATATTTAAATTTTCAATAATTAAGTCTTTCCAACTTTTCATGATTTTTATGAGCACAGACTTTCAAGAAAATATTTTGGAGGAAAAATCATTGCCTTTTGTCCATTAATCAGCAAATAAAAATGGCCTTAAAGTTTCTTGTGACATTGTACCATTTGAAGGTTAAATCAGGACTTGTACGTACTTAAGACCCATAGAATTGCTGACCTCACTGTTCCTTGTAGTTATCTGTAGTAGTCATTCTACATTAAAGAAAATTACTGTTCTTGCTGGAATCTTTAGGTACTATAAACGTATAGGCCTTGCTAGCAGTGTATGGTATGTAAATGGAATGCCAAATTTGAAAGAATTCTCTACTGCAACTTGTCTCTTGTCAAGTATAGTCCACTTGGCATATGCACCTCAATATTTTAAGAGTAAAGTTTTTAAGAGATATCCTCTTCCACTACAGAATATACGTGTAAAATACTGATAAATATGGAAGCGGTGTATTTTAAAGTAATTATACTTCTGGGTTTATTTTTCATATATTGTAAGTGACATGACTTTAAAGTGAAATACTGGACTGGGTAGTGCACTTTTTTTACTTTTTTGTATTTTTTTCATTAATTTGCCTTTTAGCAGACTGGATGTTAAATTGTATACATATGTTTAACTATTTTTTGTTAAACAACTTTAATAAAATATTACGCTAAACAAACTCCTTTTACATGAATCCCCCCCAGGGGGGACATGATACAGAGGGATAATTATGAAAACAAAAGATATGAAAGGTACTTTTTAGTCCACTGCGCTTGATTTTATTCACACTCTGCATATGCTTGCTTGAACACCTGCTGGAGAACAAAACTGTCAATGATTTTTAGACAAACCATAGAAAGTTTTCAGATGTTTGACTCTACTGTAGAGTGGCTCTTATGAGAAAATGAATCTCTCCTTTTTTAGAAAAGCAATGGTTTCTGTAACGTTATCCATGCTAAAGAGCAACTAAGTCACTGGTCATTGTACAGGTGTGGCATTTGGTTCTGGCTCTAATGTATTAGCAAGCGATGTTACAGGACAAATGGTTTAGGAGAGATCAAACAATTTAGACCAATTGAGATAATACAAAATATACTTTTATTTGAAGGAAGGTTAAAAAGCCATACTTTATTGTTCTTACGGTCACACCAAAAAGGGCCACATCAAAGAACTTGTCATGTTTCTAGGATGTTTCCGGGATTTGAAGTTAAAACACTTAAGCCCAGTTGCAATACTTTGTTTTATTTGTTTAAAAAAATGTTTTCACTCTTACTGTATGTGATTATACACTTCGGTGATGTAGAGTGTTAGTAAGATGATAAACACTGACCTTTTCACACCCTGGATCTGCATTCTATTGCTGTTACCCATATTGTTCATATTTGGTCAGGAAAGATTTTAACTCCAGAGATAGGATTAGTAACAGTTCAATAGAATAGAGACTTTCACTCCTCCATATGATATGTATTAGAGAATTTTATGATGTATGGTTTAAAAAAATATATATAACTGCTTTCATCCTGTACCAATAAAGATTTTGATAACTATTGACTACCCATAACTGATATTTTTGTAATTAAGAGCTGGGGATATGCTATGAAAGCACTGTTTTCTTTTTGTCTACCATGAAGTACACAAGTGACTGTTTGATATTATATCTAGATTTCAGTTTATTTCCTAAGCTGTGCATGTCACTTTCTGAAAGTCGTGTCTTTCATTTTAAAATAATGTTAGTACTTTAACCACCTGGTGCTAGTCAATCCTCAACTCTTGCCACCACGCATTTGACAGTTTGACATGTCAGACACCAAAGGGTTGATAGTGATGTGAAATATAACCTACTACAGTGCTTGAACCTTACAATATCGTAATTCTTCCATACTGAAGCAAACAGCATGTTTGGGTTTGCTTTAAATAATTAGATTTGTAGCCATTGAGAGATTTTAATTATCCCCATTTAATTATAGTACAGTGTTTGTATTTAAAAATCAGAGTTGGACGTTTTGTGTTAATACTCTAAATAATTTATTTAGTATTTAGCATAAGCAATGGATTTTATAGGACTTCTTTTTTTCCTGAGATGCATGGCTATGAAACTGATGCTAAATCTTTTTGTAACAAGATCTATCTTAGAAGATCTGAGGAGAAAATAGAAAAGTATGTTTTATTTGCCAAAATTCAAAACGTAAAGTTTAAACTGTTTTTTCTAGTTTTACATTCCTCCTTAACTCGTTTAGTGGAGAGTAAATATTCTTCACTTAAATCTTGTGTTAAATGTACTCAACATCAAATACAAATATGTAATAAAATGGAAATAAAGTTTAGTTCTGGTAGTGAAACACTAATATCCATTTGACTTTGTTTTAAACCTGTGCTGTTGGATGTCAGAGTTCTTCCACATGCACCCATTGCCACCAGTTTGGACAGAGTGAAACTGAGGTGCCATGATGATCTTCTATATAGGATAACCATACAAAGTGAACAGTTTACATAAGTGATACTCAAACTGAGGCTAACAAGCCACAAATGGCTCTTCAATGTGTCTCCTGCAGCTCTTTGCAGCACACAATATTAAAACACTGTGACTTTAATTATTAACCAATCAGGATGCTTTTACTATGTTAACCAATTGTAATTGATAAAATACTTGGTCAGTCATTTTGCTGTGAGAATTGTATATATAATATATATATAAATAGTAAATGAAACCATGAATTTGCAGTACTCTGGCTCTTTTGGGTAATGTTTGTTACTAATTTGGCTCGTGAACCACTGAAGTCTGAGTATCACTGGTTTACGTTTATGTATTAGACTTAAAACACATTCTGGAAGGAGGTGAAGCAGGTTACACGTATCCCATGTTTGTTACAGGACTTGAGCAAATCCCTACTCTAACACCTTATTCCACTTATAGGTGTTATATGTATTTGAAGGTGGACCACTCTTCTATGATCTTGATATATAGTCGCCAGAACACTTAGGTATAAAAACCCCAAGGGCTTTCGCCCTTTATATTTCACACAATTCTAAGTCAAGTGAATGTCCTCGGACTTGACAGTTTCAGGATAAAGCTGCTGAAAACTTGTTCAGAAGCCCATTAACCAGCCCCATTAAAGATGTAATGTAAACACTTGTGGGGCAAAATGCTTATTGCCAGACCCAAAAATTAAATGAGTTAAGCAAAACAATGAAAGAAAATTTCACTTTGAAATCCCCTGTGCCCTAGCTGCAGAAGCTTAAAGAACTGATGAGCATGCCCTGTCAATACAAAATACAAGCTCTCTCAATGAGGCTGTACAGAATTTTGAAACAGGGCAGCCCTGATCTTAGTGACTTCTCTGGCCTACAATAACAGGCTGCTTATGATTAGACATTTCAGTCTTCTGAGCATGGTTTCTCAAGAGTATATGTACTATATACTGTAGCTAGGACCACACTGACTGTACAGCCGACTGTCTTGGTAAGCTAGTTAAACCATCCCATTACAATGCTCTAGGCTTCTGATTCCATCATAGTCCCACTTTTTGTGAGTTAAGTTATTACTTGTTCTCAGGTATGTAAAGTGTTCTTTGTGTTGTGTCTTCATAGACAGGTTTCAGAGTAGCAGCCGTGTTAGTCTGTATCCACAAAAAGAAAAGGAGGACTTGTGGCACCTTAGAGACTAACAAATTTATTTGAGCATAAGCTTTCGTGAGCTACAGCGCTCTTCATCACATGCATGCAGTGGAAAATACAGTGGGGAGATGTTATATACACAGAGAATGTGAAACAATGGGTGTTTCCGTACACACTGTAACGAGAGTGATCAGGTAAGGTGAGCTGTTACCAGCAGGAGAGCTTGTATCTGTATGAAGGAGGCTCTCGGAAAACTTCCAACCTAAAATAGCCCTAAAAATAGATGTGCTTTTTCCCTGCCTCCCCAGTCCCCCAGCCCTGACATAAAATATTACCTAGATTGAGCTGCTTAAGGTAGGAACCTTGCCTATTTATCAAAGTGTCCATTACATACTATATTAATGGTTAAGAATAATAGTGTCATACATGCCTGGGGTATAAATGGTCTATTTCTGATTTATACCCTACTTTTTTTGGGATGAGGTAATAAGGGAGTGGGTCAATTGAAATATAGGGGTATTAAACCAATTTTAAAGTGAAGCTATAAAGAGCATAATGAATGCACAGTTTAAGAACGGGCTAGAAACAAACCAGCCAACCACCTCCGTGTCTGAGTCCTGCAGGGCCAGAAAGGCTCATGTAAATGTATGTACAGATGCAACAGTGAGTTAAGAACCAAAACTTAGACCCCCAAAGCCTTCAGATTGGAGCACTTTGTGGCTTCAGTGCTATAGCAACAAGAGCTCACCTCTTCAGGGTATGAGTCAAGCCAGGTGCATTTTTTTCAAGAGGAGTAAGGCTGATGCGAAGGCAGCTGTGGAAGCTCCTGCGGAAATGAGATGGCTCAGCTGCTGTTCTCAGCTTATCCATTGCAAGCGCCAGGCTGTGCTGTTAACAAAAGCAAACAAAGAGCCTCTTCGTTGCCTGTGAAGACTTTGAGGAAAACACGAGGCCAGAGACCACCTGTGATACCCAAAAGGGGAGATCAGAACATAAGAACCTGCATGACCGTTTACTTCTGGGAAGCACCTGGCTTGTCACTTTAGCCAAGAAGAAGGAAATAAGTGGATCTGGGTAACAGCTTATGACTGTCTAAAGCTGTATGGCCTTCTTAGCACATTTCCTGAAAGATCTCCACCCTATTCCTGTTTCATGTCCCCTTGCTTGAGTCCCACATCTGTAGCAACAGGCTCTACCGTTTACAAGGCTGTTAGCATTTTTAGACTCAAAATTGAGTCCATTGTAATGCTAGCTAACAAATAAGTATTGGAATTATTCTCTGTGCAAGGAGGCTCCATTCCATGGAGGTGTTTGGGGGTCAGAGAGATGTGTGGATTGTGGGGTTTTATATTAGTGTCATTGCAATGGGGTTATTTAACCAGCTTCCCCCCCTTCCCCTCCTATTTTCAGTTTTTTGCCTCTTGTTTGTTTAAACTTATTCAAGGTGACCTGCCTGCTGTGTGGGGGGGGGGGGGGGGGTTGCTGACTCCCTTACACTGTAACTGTTACTCCAGTTAGCGTGTGTGGGCTACTCTTGGTTTCCCTGTGACGTTTCCTGGGGGCTAGAAAAGCCGTATTCAAGTTGTGAAGGTTTCATCTCCAGGTAGGTACAATGCATTCTTCAGTCCTGAAGAACCACCAGAGTCCTATAGACCCAAGTCTCCTGCCTGAAGATTGTCTCCTGAAAGACCATCTCCTTGCACAGAGAATGGATAGAATCCCTATGAGGGAGACTTTGCACTTAGTTATCCATCTCCACTGTCTCCCAAGGCACGTAATGACAAACTCATGACCTCTTTAGCCTCATTCCTCCTTACAAAGGAATATGAATCAGATTTACTGTAATAGCAGTTGTGGGCTCTAAGCATCTGTTCAGTCAGTTTTCCTTCCCTTACTGATAGCACCGTTAACCTCTGTTAGTAGTTTTTTAATGGACCATTAGCCCTGGTGTCTGAGGTTCTCAGACACTGTCTGTTCTTTCTATAATACATGCTTTTCTCTGCCTTATTTGTAAGGGAAGAGTATTTCAATCTGCGACAGTCTTCTGTTGAAGGGCACCCTGGGTGGTGTAGCATATGAGTCCTGAGCAGCTTAAAATAACTAGGAATGCAGTTAGGGAGGCTTCTTTTGAGCGGAAGTGCTTGTTCGATTTAATCTACAGTGTTGATCTTTCATTTAAATATTCAATAGCTGGTTTTTAAATATACTTTTTATTGTCCCAGATCATAGTGTCAAAAATGCTGGTCTCCCATTTGTCAGGAGCGTGGAGTTTATGAATCCAGTCTCTGATCAGTGGGGAAAGCAGCATCTCCTCTCTCTCCTCCAGAAGTATTTTAATGTTATCCTCCCTTCCTCATCCCCCTTGCCCCTAAAAGAAGAATTGGATCTGTTGCTGGTCTCTCTTTGGGTCAAACTGAGAAATGTATGAGTGGGTGTAATTTGCACTTTCTAGCCCCTACAATTTGTGTGGGAGAGATTTATTTATTCTAATTTATTCACACCCATTTACTAATGTGTAATTAATTGCATTCCCTTAAGTATCATTGGTTTTGGCCCATTAAATCTGAAGTTACTCTGTTCCTGTGCTCGGGTCAAACGTGGAATGGAGAAGGCAAACATTCCCTAGGTCCTGCCTGACCCTTTGCTGTAAGTGAGAGCAGCCTCAGTGAAATGTAGTGGATGCCCTCCTTGAAGACTTGTTGCTGTAGTTTGGTGCACCCTAGTGAAATGTATATGACACATTTTATAGCACTTGAGCAATTGGCCCCTGTATGGATACCTCAGGTGGAAAAGCTCTTCTGTTAAATTAGCAGGTAAGAATGCTAAACAAACAATGAGAGCAATTTTTAAACTTAGAGCAAGAAAATGAAGTCCTTTTTCAGGAGTTGCTGTCCCAGTAACAGAAGCATCACTGTTCACCTGTCTGCGTGCACCAGTGCCCCAGAAATGAACACCCACAAGGCTTATTAGCACTGGAGTATGTTTTTAAAATCCCAAGTGTTTGGACTGTTACCGGGATTTTTATTGTGAAGCAGAGTGTATACTAAAAGAAGTTGCTATGGGCATGGTGCTTTTTTAACTTGCTAACTATTAAATTGGATTTTGCCAGATATTTGACAAGCTATGAAAATATTTTCAGTCTTCCACAACTGATGGCACTTGAGGAATACAAGAGGAAAGATTATGGGAGGGATTTGATGTCTCAGGGGATGGACTGATGAAATATGAAAATTTTCACCTAGTGGGTCACCAATTTAAATCTAGAATGTTAAGGTAGTTATTAGAAGTTTTCATGGGCTAGCTGTTTGGTTGCCTGTATGAAAGGGGATGTGGTCTTGGTCCATTTCATCATGGATGAGTGTTCATGCAAACTCATACCACAGTTAGCAAAACTTGGAAAATGAGCTACTGTCATATCTGGAGGTGGTCCTTCCAGAACATGGATAAGCCATTTCGGCTGGGTGATGTGAGGAAACTTCTGCTGCTGTTAACACCATCTCTCTTGCTGATAAAGAATATCAGTCTCTCACATTTTCATTTTCTCTTCCCCCCTCCCCCCAACATTAAATTTTCTTTTAAGAAGCAAGTATTTTCCTTAAGCAAGGATGTGTGTTTGTCAGGGAATTCCAGGTTACAGTTTTCTAGGTTTGCCCCTTGGAAAGAATAGTGCTGAAGTGTTCTTTTCTCCAGCGTGGAAGTTCTCCAGTCTGCAGAAGATGCCACCTTAGTTTAAGCATAAGATATTGTTGCTTAGTGTAAAATGTGTCAGAAAAATTGTTAATTTCCAAATTTTCCAGGAGGTTAAATTGCTGGTCTGAAAAACCTTGTGAGTACATGTGCCTCTATGCTAGAAAAGAGGGCTGAGAGAAGGTCAGGGTGTTTTTTAACTAACCTTGAACTAGTCGGGGCCTTTTCCCTAACATTGGATGTATTCCTATGCCTTTTACCTCAATTGAACTGGTTGAAGTCTACTCTAAACTTTCCCCTAGAATATGTTTGGACCTGCTCAACTGATGTCAAAGGTGTTTTAATGTTCCCACACTAGAAAAAAGGTGATAACTGGTTAACGCACCCTGATCTAAACTTGACCCATTTTTTTCAAACCCTCTGTGGGTACTCATTTGTTAAAAAAGACAGTGCTAAACTGCATCCATAATACCATTCTTCCCGAATATTTTGGTTGCCCCTGAATTAGTTAACCTCTCTCACTGATTAGCCTTCTGAACAATGTTACTTCAGGACAATCATCTGTCTTTGTGGCAGTAATAATTCTCCACAGGGCAAAGAGGAAAGTTGCACCTATGTATAAGATTCCACAGTCTTTTCTTCTGCAGACAAAAGCAAATATTTAAATAAGTTAAAATGAAAGAGAAAGCTGACCCCTTGCCTTGCTAAGGGGCAGGTGAGTGTGAGAGGCTGGAGATACCAAGAGGAGTTTGCTGTCTTTATATAAACTCATTCATCCTCTTTGTGTAAAATAACTTTTAAAACAATGTTAAATTTACAGCCATTCTAGTATATGACAAAACTTCCCTGAAGACTCCTGCATTCGTTTCCTAAATGGGCACTTCCCAAGTTACAAGATCTGAGCCTGATCCTGCAAACCTTACACAGACACACAATCCCATTAGGCTGTGGGATGCTTGTGTGAGTAAATACGTAAAGGCTGCAGGATTGGGCCTTCTGTGAAGAGAGAAAGTATTAAAATGTCTGCTGGGCACTGTATGTTAAATAGCTGTTCTCACTGAAGCCAATGGTAAAACTTGCCTTGTCTTCATTTGGTGCTCATTGACCCCACAATGATACCAACTCTATTCACAGTGATGGAGACTACCATTGTGGCAGTTGTATCTTAAGACAAGTTATGCATATTCAGCTTTTGACCCATTCTTTACAGTAAATATTGTGACAAAGCTCTGTCTTTGCCTCTGTGGGTCCCGCGTTTCCTGGTGGATTTCACTAGCCTGAGAGGCTCACTGTGACCCTCCATGTAACCCTTCTCTCTCTAGAGACAAGGGTTAGTCTACTGAGCCATTTTCATCATAAGCCAGTCGGGAGGTGAGGAGAAGTTATCCTTCCTTGCACAGTCTCTGTTGTCTCCCAGTCTCAGTGATTAATCAGGGGGCAAAGATTGGGGCGGGGGGGAGGGAGCCCAGGCCCACCCTCTACTCAGGCTCCAGCCCAGGGACCCTAATAGTATCAGCTATGGTAGCTGACCTTTTAGAAACATGACATGTACAATTCCCTGGGCTACTTCCCCCACAGCAGCCCTCACTTCCTCAAGCTCTGCTTCACCCTTACCTCAAGGCCTCCTTCCTTGTGCCTGATATGGTGTGTACTGCTCAGTCTCTCCAACAGCACAATTTCCTCCCACAGCTCCTGACGTGCACACCCAGCTGACTAACTGGGAGGCTTTTAACTATTTTCAGCCAGCCCCTGATTGGCTTCAGGTGTCCCAATCAACCTAGCATTCTTCCTGCCTTCTGGAAAGTTCTTAATTGGCCCCAGGTGTCTTAATTGACCTGGAGCAGCTTCCATTTCACTTAACCTGGTACCAGGGATTTGTTTAGCCTGGAGCTAATATATCTATCTCCCACTACTTTTCTATAGCCATCTGGCCTTGCCCCGTCACAATATTTAATTATCTCATGTACTGGAATTAATTCCAGGGGTTTTCCTTTGTTACAATGGTTCCTGATTACAAACAGGTTAAGACAACACCCTGCAATAAGCCAATGGAAATCTACTTTCCAATGAATACAGAAGGTGACTGCACAGTTTGTAATGCTGTTATTCTGCTTCCATTGCCCATAATCACAATGCTTCTGTTAAAAGATAATCGTGGTGATGCGGAGCATTCTGTATGACTGCAGTAGAGGAAAGCCTGTCAAGGTCAGGGCCGGCTCCAGGCACCCGCAAAGGAAGCGGGTGCCTGGGGCAGCCAATAGAAAGTGGTAGCACTCCATGTGTTATTGGGGCGGTACGTCTGGGTCTTCGGCTGCGGTTCGGGGGCAAGTGCTCCATTCCCTCTCTCCCTCTTCAGCGGCAGCTCAATCAGTTTTTTGTTTTTGTTTTTTTTTCCCTTCGCCACTTGGGGTGGCAAAAAAGCTGGAGCTGGCCCTGGTCAAGGTCAAGGTGTGTACTGACCTAAGATTATCAACACCTCTGCTGGAATCTGGTATTTTCTTGTACCTGACTTTTCCTTTGGTCACTAGCCTCTTACAATATCCTAGAGTCCTTATGATCTCCTGGCAGCCAAGTTTGATTTGCCCTCACAAAAATTTTAGAAATCTTTCTTTAAATCAAGAAAACACTGGATGATGTTGACCATCTGATCTTGCCATCATCTTTTAGTGCTTTGAATGGCAGATGTTGTTGCAGCGTGATTAGCACTGAATTTTGGGAGTTGGAGGAGGGAATCTTATAAAACGTCTCATTTAAAATACTGCACAACTCAATATGCTGCCAATCCACGCTCAGAATCTTGTCTTTCTTTGCATTTGCAGTAGGGCTATGTAAACGTTTGTGAACTCCGTGATATTTGGTGAACTCCATTATGTTTCAGGGGCTCTACTTTGTATTATAACCTTCAGTTGGGGGTGTGAATGTCATGTTGTGTTGCAACATCCTTTGTCAATGCTATGTTGAAAAGATGTCCATGGTTATCCACTGCAGCTAATGAAGTTCCCAGTCCCCGTGACCTTTCATGCCACTGGTCTTCAACTTCAGCAGCCAAGAGCGTAAGAGTGACCCTGCACAATGGTTGCCTCACTTTAAAAAAAAAAAAAAAAAAAAAGGGCAAAAAAAACCCCACCACCTTGCTTACTGGCATTCAGGCATCACTAAGACAGACAGTTCTGTGGCAATAGGCAAGTGCTGAAGACAAGTATAGCTGAATACCAGGGATCATAGTCATAAACCTGCAGGCAGGGGCCCTGGGACTCCTATCGCTCAGACTTGAATCCTGGCCAGCAAGGATGTTCGGCAACCCCCCAGGACTGAGCAGCCCTTGTTCAGGCCAGCACTGCTCACCCAAGTAAGGGAAGGGGTTAGAGAAAGTGCCCTAAACGTTGCCTCCCACCTTTAATCTGGCCAGTTCTCTGCTACTAGTGGATCATCCACACAGAGGTCATTCTCTAAAAAAGCAAGAGCCCTCATGTTGGGTCATGGAGCATATGGATCCTAATGGACAGAGCAACCCATCAACCTGAAAAATATACATAGTTAATTGCAAGGGACTGTGCTAGATACAGCATTGATATAGCTGCCCTCAGTAAAACCAGACTTGCAAATGAAGGCTCTGTAAAGGAACACCTACTTTTGGAAAAGGAAATCAGCCGAGGAAGACAGAATTTATGGCATTGGTTTGCCATTAAAACAGTTTCCTAAAATCACTGAAGGACTTACCTGTGGGCAAAAATGAATGCCTAATGATTATATGACTTCCCATTGGAAATTCACACTTTGAGAATCTCATCCGGACTTATGCACCAACCATGAACAGTACAGAAGAAATAAAAGAACTGTTTCGTTCTGATTTGGATGACATAATGAAATCTACATTGTAGCCTTATCTATAGTTAGGGGTTACTTTAACCAGTTACCCACCCCATGGTGAGGGTTTACACCTATGTTAATCTGTGAGAGTTCAGCCCCCCAGCTTGACTACAGTAGAGAAGTTTATCAATAGAAGGGACCCCCATGGTGCACAACAGGGGCTTCATGGTGCTCTTTCTAGAATCATTACTTTTATGAGCCAGCCAACCAATACACACACAGACTATCTAATTATCCATCTATCCGGGCGTCTCTCCCCGCCCTCCCACACAGGCGTGCAGTTTGGGATACAGCTTTTGTAATGTGTTACACTGACACCCCCTGGGCTTCATACATATTTATGAAGGTTTTAACCCCTTTTCTTTAACTGAACTTCCACACCCCACTACTTTTGGAGTGCTCCATTTTTCATAGGCCAATTTGTTAGTTCCCCTTATACTCATTCACCTTTGTCACCTAATCAACATAGTAACAGGAAGTCTCTGACATTTCACCCCAGCTACCGACTGTCATCTTCTGGTGTCTGCTGATCTTTTGCAGACATTATTATCCAAACTCAGCAGTTATTTTCAAAACATCAGCATATCACAAACATAGACACAAGCTTAGCAGATTTATTATCTTACTTATCTTTGTAATACAGTTAACTTCTAAGCTCATAGGACTAATTTGGCTAAGTTAAATATTTTACAAGCCTGTAGGCCTTGTGTTACACCATGAATTAATACTTATATTTCATCTCTATATTCTAAATATACCTAATATATTTTATCCTTGGCTATACTATCCAATGAAGACAAACTCATGCTTCTGGGAGACTTTGGGTATGTTTACAGTTAAAACACTATGGTGGTGCTGCTGTAGCACTTCTGTGTAGACACTACGTATGCCAATGGGAGGGCTTCTCCCATCAGCCTAGGTAATCCCTCTCTCTCAGAGGCAGTAGCTGGGTTGACTGAAGAATTCTTCTATTGAGCTAGCACAGTCTACACTGGGGTTAGGTAGGTATACATACGTCTCGCAGAGCTGTAGATTTTTCACAGCCCTGAGAGACACCGGTATATCAATGTAAGTGCCTAGTGTAGGCCTGGCCTGGAATGCCGGAGTTGGAAAAGACAGTGCGGCTTGGAGTGGTGTAAGCAAGAACAATGGGATCAGAAAAGTGAACAGCACTGGTCTTCTAATCAGCAAATGTGATGAACATGAGCTCATTATTACTAACACACTCTACAGGCAAGCCAACAAATACAAAACTTCATGGATGAACCCAACATCGTCGCTTTGCCACCTGATTGACTATATCATTATACAACAAAGAGAGTAATGTGAGGAGCAAACTGTTGGACTGACTACAGGATGATCAGAGCCATTTTCAGTTTACATGTTGATACCCCTCAGCAAAACAATGCTGAACAGTGTAAACCAAAACTGACTATAGCAAAGTTGAGACATCCATTTCATAAACAGAAACTGTGGGAAACTTAAAGGAAAAAATTGATAGCATTACGTCATCACCCCAATAATGCACTTGAAAAGTAGAATATATTCCAAGCAGCCATCTTTCAAGTCCCTGAATAATCTAAGGTTTCAGAGTAGCAGCCGTGTTAGTCTGTATTCGCAAAAAGAAAAGGAGTACCTGTGGCACCTTAAAGACTAACAAATTTATTTGAGCATAAGCTTTCGTGAGCTACAGCTCACTTCGTCGGATGCATATGCTTATGCTCAAATAAATTGGTTGGTCTCTAAGGTGCCACTAGTACTCCTTTTCTTTTTGAATAATCTAAGGCTTTGGACCACAGTACAAAGTTAGAGTGATGTAAGTCACCCTGTGTTGATTTATTTGTACATGTGTCTACACTTAAATTTGTCTCCCACCAAAGTATGCACACTATTATGGTGAGGCAATAAAACCACCTCCCCAAATGCCATTGAACTATGCTGACCTACTGAGATTGATGCAGTGTGAGTGTAGACACTGCATGATCTATGTTGACCCTAACATCCCTTCAGCAGCTGTCCCACAATGCCTCATTCCCTACAACTGTGATTTCTCTGGCCACAATTGTGAACTCCACGGCCCAGGTGCACAGACACCGGAAGCCATCTCCTCTGCCTTAAAACACCCTGCATATTTTTGAAATGCCTTTTCCTGATTGCCTTGATGAGCACACCTAGCAGCACTGCCTGGTTGTGTGCAACTGCCCATGCTAGCTCCACACACTCACTGCACGTGTGAGGGTGCTTGAGACACCCGGTGCTAGCAACAGTGACCTGTCACTACCTATCCCAGACCCAGGCCTAGAAGCACGTGAGAATCCAGCAGTTAGGCCCACACACAACAGAATGGTGTCTGAGAATGAAACAGGGCCAACATGTGACAGGCTGTGAAAACCTTTTTCATGGAGCCCCCTTTCCCCCCATCAGGGTACTGTTACAGTTGGGCTGCTTCTGTTTGCGTATCCTTAACCTCATCCCTTAACCTCCCCATCCATCCAGGTAGTTCGTTATTTGCTCTCCCCTACCCCCTGACCAAGTTGTGTCGGCCACAAACCTACCAAAAAAACAGTCTGTTCTGTGTCAGAGAGTGGCTATTTGGTATCCTCCTAAAGAATAATGCGGGCTACCTGGCCCCATACAAAATGTGCTCAGCAGAAACTGGGGCACACATGCTGTATGGAGCCATGTCCTGCTATTTATTTTACTTTGGTAACACTTGTCAATAAAAAAAGTCTGAACTTTATTGACATGGACAGCCACCCTCTGCATTCAGCTTGGAGCAAGGAGGACTGCAGTCCATATCCCAGCCTATTCCCAGTTCCCCATTTAAGACAAGGAATATGTTTAGGCTGAGTACCTGGGAGCGAGAGCCATTCGACTGTGGCATAATCTCCTAGAGGGTGCTGGAAGCTACCTGGCAGCTAGGAAATGTAAAGCTGCAGTGGACAACTCCAGCAAGAATGGTCTATAGGGAGGACTGCTGCTCTGGCCTAATGTCCTTTTCTGCCCTAGTTTGTGACTGTACAGTCAGAGGGAAGATGGCAGCAAGAATCTATGCAGTGCCATAGTAATGAGGAGGCCTCATTGGTTTGCCCAGGTCCTAAGAGCCTGGGACTCCATTATCTGAATGAATCAAATGTATAGTTGGTGAGGGAAAGCAGGAGGAAGGTAGACGATGGCTACTGTGGGCCTACTTCTCATTTCCACTGAGCTTCTTTACACTGCTCTGGCAATGTTTATAGGGCCTTAAACTGGATGTAAATATAATCAGTGTTGCCAACCCCAAATGTTCAAAAATCATGTGTCAGGCTCACCCAAAATCATGATTGGCTTTAAAATCATGAGATTATGTAAAAGTAATTAATAGAGTTTGGATTTATTTTTATTTGCCTTCTGCTTTTTGAGCATCTAAGGTGCGCTGGCGTCATGTTTTGAAGCTTTCTCCACAGCCACAAGGGAGAGAGACTTACTTTTTCTTTAAGAATGAAGGCTGAAATCATCACACCTCCACTTGACTCCAGGAGCTGGGGCTTTAAGGAAAACAATAATTATCATGAGATGCATGACAAAATCATGAGCATTGGCAACACTGCAATAACGTGCATGCACACACAGTATGGTCCCTTACGCTGCCGGCGTGGGGTAAAGAGCTCTTAGTGTAAATGAGAATCCGGTCCAGTGACCTCTTGGTTGTCTGTGACCTAGTTCCAGGCTCAATACTCCTTCTGCACCCAGATCGTGCTAATACATTATATGAAGCCAAGTGGAAGAGCAAGCTGAGATAGACCTTCTGAATAATAATCACTACCGATTTAGGCCTTTTATTTTCCTCTCACCCACCGGGTGCCTATTAACACCTTCAGAACCCACTGCACCCTCAGTCCCTACAGTGCTGTCCATCTTGAACTTCACCAGCTATTATCTTCTCTGTGGGTTGAACCTTCACCCATCTACCCACCTTGCATCCCCCACACACTCCCTCCCGTATCCTTGTTCTGGTGGCTCATGAGGATGTCAGATAAAGGTAGGGACATCCTGGGTGGGTAGAAAAGTAGCATATGATGCTGGATAGGCAGGGAGAAGGTGTTCAGGACATGTAACTACTGAGCAGGTTATGGTAGGGGATGTACAAACACACAGGAAGAGACAGTCCCTGCCCTGAAGAGACAGAATCCTTCAGCTAAGCCCTGACAGAGGTAAAAGTAAATCAAGCGTGCAAGGTAGCATCAGGATTCCACTCCAGAAGTATTATATTCCTGTTACCCTTTCACAGAGATCACTTGTTACCAAACTTGATCAGTGTTCTGCCAATGCAGCAGTAGATATTAATGGAGCTGGGTCCTTTTTACCTCTTACTTCTACGTTTCTGAATAGATTATTTCTGCTGTGCTTCACCACTTGGGGTGCTGGGTATGTACTGTCAGATAAATTGCCCATGTTAAATGTGTTGCATTCCTGCATACTTCAATTACACACACTTCTAGCGAAGATTTATTTTCTTTTATTACAGTTTTTCTCATAGATTGACAATAAGCGATACAGGACTGAATACAAACTACGTCACCACCACTGACTTAACGAAGGGAAAATTAATTTCACAACTGGCAGAAACTAGGAAACTCATCTTATAAACCAGCAGGCCAGAGTGTTTTTGTAACTAAACCCTTCACAATATTTTTAGCAACTGATCGATGAGATCATTTTGCTATTTTCTGTTTGTGACTCAGTGTTCCAAAAGAAGTGCCCTGAATTGGAAAGAAATATGCACTGCAGGCTTCCAGCCTAGGCATGGCCAGAAGCTAAGCACCACACGCATTCTCCTCCTTTTCTGATCCATGTTATCCTGTGCTATTCTATTGATAAAATCAGAGCATCAGCAACAGCTTTAGAAGACGCCACCTATTGTTCTTCTGAGACAACTAGAGAGCAGATGGCAGCAATAAGGAAGATGAAAACCGGAAGAACAATATGCTACATCCATCTTTCCTGCCCACAAATCAATGTTCCTATCACAGGTAGTTTATTGGGACTGGTGTATGGGGTGCTAGACCATACGGTATGTGGTAGGAATGTAAATGGATTCGTTGCACCGTAATAGTCAAGAGACCGTGAGGATGATCCTCAAAGCTTATAGGGCATTTTTGGTGGAGGGACCACAGCTATGGAACTCACTACAGCTTGAGATCATGCTGAGTTAGGGTGACCAGATGTCTCAATTTTATAGGGACAGTCCTGATATTTGGGGCTTTTTTTTTATATGGGCTCCTATTACCCCCCCACCCCACCCCCCTCCCGATTTTTCACACTTGCTATCTGGTCACCCTATGCTGAGTCCAAGTGTATTTCCACATTTAGAGCAAGGTGGAATGCTCACCTCTTTGGCATTTCCTAATTGGCTATGACATAAGTTGCCCTGCCTAGGCTCTCGTGGAAGCTGGCTGCTGGGATCTGACTACTTTAACTGACCACTGGCTGTAACTGTCAGAGAGGAAAGGAGCTCTCCCATTTAGTGGGTTAACAGTGAGTTTTGTAGGGTGGCTAAATAGGGAAAACTAACAAACCTAAAGAGCCCAGCACGTTTATATTTATTTTAGGAGATTTAGAATTGTTATTGTATACAGATGCATCACACAGTGAAATGTACAGTGACATTCAGACTGGTGGACAAAATGTTCCTACTCCAGATGAGCAGAGATAGGGGAATATCAGCATTCTAAAATGGTATAGTGCAGGGCTTCTCAAACTTCATTGCACCGTGAACCCCTTCTGACAACAAAAATTACTTCATGACCCCTGGAGGGGGGACCAAAGCCTAAGCCTGCCCGAGCCTCACTGCTCCGGGTGGCGGGGCCAAAGTCTGAGCCCCACAGCTCTGGGCAGGAGGGCTTCAGCCCCAGGCAGGGGGCCTGCAACCTGAGCCCCACCAACCAGGGCTGAAGCTCTCGGGCTTTGGTTTTGGCTTCGGCCCTGGGCAATCAGGCTTGGGCTTCAGCCCTGGGCCCCAGCAAGTCTAAGCCAGCCCTGGCAACCCCATTCAAAGGGGGTTGTGACCCACTTTGGGGTCCCAACCCACAGTTTGAGAACTGCTGGCATTGTGGTTTGAGTGACCTAAATAGTTGCTAAACTAGAACACACAGCACTGCAAATGAATGAAAACTTGAAACAACTCAATGACACTTGTGTGATGGTTCCTGGAGTACCAAGGACGGAGAGTCATCTTGTTACCCCTGCCAGCACTGTGAAGGAGTCTTGCTTGTTCTTGGCTGTGTGTCAGCTCCCTGACACCACCAGCCTGTTGGCTGCTCAAATCCTGTCCTCTGGGCAATGCCAGCCCTTACTTTGCCTTCCAGGTTAACAGCAGGTGCGCTTGAGTCCCGTTGAAGCCTTCCCCCGTGGTATCCAGCCCCTGTCACTGGCTACTCGCAGAATGATCAGGTCTGCCGTTCCCAAGGGTACAGTGTACACACCAACCTGTATGATCCAACTCAGGGTTAGCACTTTGCTTAATATCACAGTACTTAGACATATTTATAGAGAGAACAAAAATAAGTTTATTATCAAAGACTAAAGATACAGGAAATAGTGAATAAGGATAATGGAAACAAACGGTTACATCTAAAACAAAAATCAGAACATTTTTTCTAGCGATTAAACTTAACAAACAAGTTCCTCTCTTGTCTAAAGAAACTTATCTCACCCAAAGTTTTCTGCAGTGCCTTCAACCAAGGTTGGCTGAGATCCCATTTTCATGAATGTAAATACATTGCCCATTTACTTTCTTCATTTACTTTTGCACACAGCCAGGACAACCACCCATGACTTGTTGTTCCTGTGTGCTGTTTCCCTGTTGATTTCATATCTCCTTGCTAGCTTCTGACTTTATATGTCAAGGGGACTCCACTGAGTTACATCCTGACAATGAGATCTACATTTCTTGCCGCTTGTCTAGAGAAAAACTTGTTTTTCACTCTGCCTGGACACAGACTTTAACATGTATTTTTTGGTATATATACATAACTCCTTACATAGCATCTGTACATAGCTGTCACGATGCTATTAATGACCAGTGTGACCTTTGGCTTTCATTTAAGACCTCACATGATATTCTTTGGTTAACCCCTGAGCCAGCGGGCATTAAGGCGTTCTTGGATCACAATTCTGCCTGACTTTTTAGACTTTCATGATTAGCATGACTAAATACCAGTATAAATAATTCATTCAGTGATATGAGAAGCTTCTTAGCCTCTGACTTCTTTACTTTGGCTATGATCCCGTGGTGCTAAATCACAATCTGTATACTTTTGCTTGTCTGGGAATTTTACTTTATGTTTGTACAGAACAATGGGGCCCTGCTCCTGGCTGATACCTCTGGGCATTCCTGTAATATAAACAAAGAACAGTAATAATTAATTGGACAGCAGTTAAGTAGAGATTGTATCTATCTATAAAAGCCCGGGGCTTTCCTCAGCCAGTTTAACATGTTAAAATCACAATTTCCCTTGTCTACACTAGGATTTTAACTCATGGCACTTGGCAACCTGTTACAATAGTAACTAACTTTCACTGCTAAAAATGTGTCCCTTAGTTTAAGCTTGAATTTTTCTAGCATCATCTTCCAGCCATGGGATCTTGTTAAGCCCTTGTCTGCCAGATTAAGGACCTCTCTCTAGTATCAGATATCTTCTCTTTGTGTAGTTACTTCTAAACCATGATCCAGTTGTTTCATAACCCAGTTGAGCTCCTTCAATCTCCCATTGTAAGGAGTTTGTCACAACTTGAATTATTCTTGTAACTCTTCACAGAACCATCTCCTGTTTTTCAATATCCTTTTAAAAATGTGACCAGCTGAACTGGACATAGTATTTTAATAGTGGGTCTCCAGTGTCATGTATACCTCTCTACTTCTGTTCAGTATTCCCCTGTTTATATATCCAAGGATTGTGCTAGTCCCCTTCTCCAAAGTATCACACTGGGAGCATGTGTTTAGTTGGTCATCTCCCATTATCCTTAAGTCCTTTTCAGGGACACTGTTTTCCAGAATACAGTTCTATGATGAAAATTTACTTCTTACCCTGAAAATTAACTATAAAATGGGGAGTGGGGGCAGGGGGGAGAAGAGATTACTTTCCTTTACACACCAATAACTGAGTTAAAGTAAGCTTCAATTCATGAACATGAACTCAAACCCTATGGTATGTTTGATACAGAGTCTAACTTATTTCCAGAAAGATCAACTTTCTTTGGCAGATTGTTAGATAAACTATAACACTCCAGTAACCCTTTATCAGCAGTACAGTATAAAATCTCATAAGAATCTTGAGCTGCAGTACAATCTTAAAAATCAAATGGATGTGGTTTACTCACCATTCAGAGATTTATACTTTTCAGAACATCGGTTTGATCAGCACAATGCATTGTGAGCCTTCCAGTTATGGTATTTTTAAATCTGCTTATGTATCGTTGTACAGTGCTTCAAAGGTATAAAGTTTTACAAAAGTGCTCAGTATTTTTACCACAAAAAAAGGTGAGTTTTTTGTTTGTTTTTGTTTTAATTTCTAGTGGCAAGAGAAAGGTGGTAGGGAAAGACTAAACTGTTTTCTCTCCAGGGAAACTAAACCGATTTTTTGGGTGCTATAAAAGTTGTTATAAAATAATTTAGGCAGTGAGTAGCACTGGTCAGGAATTTTCTAACCAAACTATTTTTTACCAAAAAAAAAAAAATCTTGATTTGTCAAAAACAGAACTGTTGCAATTTTGACAAATCTCTTAATTTAAATAACAATATATTTAGAAATTTTAGTTCACTTACATTTAAAAAGGTTAAAAAATAAAAAATGGTCAAAATCAAAATGAAACATTTTGCAATTATCAAAATAAAATGTTTTAATTGACCTAATCTGAATTTTTTTTTTGTTTTGAATTATTAGTTGGTGACATTTTTTTAAAGTTTGTCGTCTTGGCCCAAGTTGGAACAAGAAAAAGTTTCAAAACCTCTAACACTCATGGGATGGGAAAACTGTTTCCCATCCAGCTCTAGCAGTGAGTTTGTAACAGGGCCAGTATTTATGTTGATGGTACATCTTCATCTGCACGTTCCAGAATAGATTGGTAAATTATGCCTTAATAGTTATTTATTCCTGTAGATGTCTTCAGCAAAATAGACTTGATTATCTGATTCTTGCCTATGGTTGGTGTCAAGGTTCCTCCCCCACTCTGAACTCTAGGGTACAGATGTGGGGACCTGCATGAAAAACCTCCTAAGCTTATCTTTACCAGCTTAGGTCAAAACTTCCCCAGCGTACAAAATATTCCACCCTTTGTCCTTGGATTGGCCGCTACCACCACCAAACTAATACTGGTTACTGGGGAAGAGTTGTCTGGACACGTCTTTCCCCCCAAAATACTTCCCAAAACCTTGCACCCCACTTCCTGGACAAGGTTTGGTAAAAAGCCTCACCAATTTGCCTAGGTGACTACAGACCCAGACCCTTGGATCTTAAGAACAATGAACAATCCTCCCAACACTTGCACCCCCCCTTTCCATGGAAATGTTGGATAAAAAGCCTCACCAATTTGCATAGGTGACCACAGACCCAAACCCTTGGATCTGAGAACAATGAAAACGCATTCAGTTTTCTTACAAAAAGACTTTTAATAAAAATAGAAGTAAATAGAGATAAAGAAATCCTCCCTGTAAAATCAGGATAGTAGATACCTTACAGGGTAATTAGATTCAAAACATAGAGAACCCCTCTAGGCAAAACCTTAAGTTACAAAAAAGATACACAGACAGAAATAGTTATTCTATTCAGCACAATTCTTTTCTCAGCCATTTAAAGAAATCATAATCTAACACGTACCTAGCTAGATTACTTACTAAAAGTTCTAAGACTCCATTCCTGGTCTATCCCCGGCAAAGACAGAATATAGACAGACACACAGACCCCTTTGTTTCTCTCCCTCCTCCCAGCTTTTGAAAGTATCTTGTCCCTCATTGGTCATTTTGGTCAGGTGCCAGCGAGGTTACCTTTAGCTTCTTAACCCTTTACAGGTGAGAGGAGCTTTCCCCTGGCCAGGAGGAATTTCAAAGGGGTTTACCCTTCCCTTTATATTTATGACAGTTGGTTTAAACAATTTGTGATTATGACTGTGTTCAGTCATTGTGGAAAGGCATGGATCTTGACTGTCTTTTGGGGGAAGTAATGTCTGCATATTAGCTTCCCCAGTAGACATGTGTGTGATGGGGTGCCTGCCCCACACTGGGCTTTAAGTGGTTAATAGGGACTTTGGGAGGCTGCACAGGAGGCAGTCAGAGAGGGGCTGTGAGGAGCAGCCAGTCAGGGCTGGGCTGGCCCATGTAAGAAGAGCTGCAGAGCAGCAGAGTTTGTCACTCCCTGGAGCTTAATATCAGAGGGGTAGCCGTGTTCGTCTGGATCTGTAAAAGCAGCAAAGAGTCCTGTGGCACCTTGTAGACTAACAGACCTACTGGAGCATAAGTTTCCGTGGGTGAATACCCACTTCGACGGATGCATCCGACGAAGTGGGTATTCATCCATGAAAGCTCATGCTCCAGTACGTCTGTTAGTCTATAAGGTGCCACAGGACTCTTTGTCCCTGGAGCTTGAGGAGGGAGGTAGACTGGCTGTCTTTCAGGCAGAAGGTAGCAAGCACCCTGGACAGAGTTGCAGGCAGAGACCCAGGGAGCTAAAGGTAGCACCTTGCAGGCTGCAGGGATCTGCAGGTTGAGGCCCGGAGGTAAGGGCAAAGAGGGTGCTGGGACCATGGGGAAGTGGTCCAGGGAAATCTACCGGGGAGTTGGAGGGGGCGCCGCAAGCAGCAGCCATCTTACTGGGTCCCTGGGCTGGGACCCTGAGTAGTGGGCGATCCTGGGTTCCCCCTCCCCCATTCCCTCTCGCCACTGAGGAAGTGCCAGGACTAAGGGACTGTGACATTCCCCTGGAACAGGGGGAGCACAGAGTGTGGCACAACCACGGTGTTGTGTCACTGAAGAGGACGCCGTGATCCTGGGAGTGACGTGGGTCCCAGAGCAGAAGAGATGGTGGTGAGGCACCACAAGAAGAGGGCGCACTGGAGAGAAGCGCTACTTCCTATGACAACTAGCAGGAGGTGCCAGAGTGGTGAGTTCTACCCCATCACAATGTGATAGACATAAGTATTCATATGTAAGTAGAAATAGTGAAGTAAATGACGCAGATGTGACTAGGGGTCTACCACCACTAGAAATAGTGAAATAAAATTACGAATGAAAAGTCTCATTTCCAACTCAGTTTGATTTATTTTTTCCCTCAAGCATTTTAATGTGTAGCACAGATATTGCATGTTCTTGTATCTTCTTGGAGCCTAAATCCAACTGGGCTTTTTCATTCATTTTCAGATTTTCTAACTCTTCTCCTCTTGCTCTGGAAACTTCTCCAATCTTCTCACACTTCAGTGCTTCTGCATTCACTTTTTAATTAAAATTAAACCACCTAAATCAGCAGCTGTTTGAAGTTTCCATTTAAATGTGTTTCCTTATAAAAAGCAAGAATTCAAAGTGACACATGAATCACTATTAAAAACTCTGCTGCTTCCAGAAAACAGTGGACAATCCAAAAAGCCTAAAGAATTGGGAGAATAAATACTACTAAGGGTAGGCCACAGGCCCATCACTCTCCTGCTACTGATGTCAGCCTAAGCAGGGGATGTTCTGGACTGAATAATTAGTAACACACTCGCTAGACCTAGGCACGTCCTTTAAAGAGCCAGCACACCCTGATACAATTAAACATTAAAATGAAGGCGTGTGGTAGGGGTAGAGAAGGCAATAAAAATAGGAGAGGAAAGGTTTAGCCATCACCTTTTCTCACTACGTTTTCCTGCCCTTTATTATGAACTGATTTTCACACCAGAAAAACACACACAAACACTTACATCTAACTAATATTGAAAAATGTGTTTTTCTAAAATACCAAAGGATTCCTCTTGTAATAAGGCTCTCCAGAGCCGGCAAAGTTAAGCCACTAATGCATGTCTCAGCTGGTTGATCTCACTTGCCTTTGGCCTTGCACCTCGCAGCATACCCAAGATAAGAATCAATGGCTCATTAAAAAGAAAAGGAGTACTTGTGGCACCTTAGAGACTAACCAATTTATTTGAGCATAAGCTTTCATGAGCTACAGCTCTCTTCATCCGATGAAGTGAGCTGTAGCTCACGAAAGCTTATGCTCAAATAAATTGGTTAGTCTCTAAGGTGCCACAAGTACTCCTTTTCTTTTTGCGAATACAGACTAACAGGGCTGTTACTCTGAAATGGCTCATTAAAGCACCCTTTCTTGTATCTTATGGCCACAAAGACAATGACAATGACTCACATTTACCTTTCATCCCCTATCAGAAGTTATAATAGAGCAGGTTGTATGCAGGTGGGCCCTTCAATTCAAATTTGTAAGTAACAAATTAACGTGCTGGGGCTTTGGCTGTTGGAGAAAACACTAAATGGTCCTCACACACACCCACTCATGATAAGATTTTCTTTTGTTATTGTTACTGAGAGCTGCTGGTGTTAATTTTTGTTCTCCTCTGGCTGCAATGACATTTTAAAACTAGAGAGACAGGGTGGGTGAGGTCATATCTTTTACTGAACCATTTTCTGTTGGTGAGAGAGACAAGCTTTCGAGTTTACACAGAGCTGTTCTTCAGGTCTGGGAAACTACATGTTTACTACAACACTGCATATTTTAAAACTAACCAACCAGTGTATAATCAGTGCAACCTTGTCCTGGATCTGTTCTCTGGATGGATCAGGAGACTTATTTTTCTGAAACCAGAAAACACAAAAATTACTCTCTCTCCTATGTGATCAGTTACAGGCTGCTCTTGCAGACATTATTATGTTTGGACCTTTGACTGGAATTTATGGCTTCTCTTTAGAAAATAACTGTTTGGGGTTTTTTCACCCTTCTAACCTGGCACAAAGTTTCAAAGAATGTTGGGCCAGCCCCTCAGCTGACATAATGGTCCAGAGCCTCAGCTGCTGTTGCTTTGTTTAAAAACCTCTAATAACGCTAGTGTGTAGAAAAAGGTCTGCAAGCTTTCCTGCATCTCAAACACATAATTGAAATGTCAAAATAATTACAAATGGAATACAGGGAGCTGAAAACAGCAACTAAGTTATGGTATAAAATAACATCAAGGCTGTCCTCAAGCCTAGTGGGAGATCTGAGCTGGCTCTAGTGTTTATTTTAAATATCTCAAGGGCCACAACATTACCACTATATTTTAAAAATATTAATAAATAATAAAACAAAAACCACGGAATCAACAAGAAATGTGCCAAGCTAAACAATCCAAAGTACGTGGTATTGCTTCCCGCTTTCCTTTGCCTGTATATCTGTTCTTTTGTTTTATTTATTTATTGTGAGGAGGTATTTATTCTACCCAGATACATTCTTATGCTATTCTACATAGGTGCTGTACTGCCCTCATCAATGTAGTGTCTGAGCATGTCATGAAGCACTTAGTGTGTTGTATAAATAATAATACTTAGCACTTGCTTAGTGTTTTTTATCCATAGATCCTGGCAGTTCCTGCATATTTGTTCAGGGATTTCACTTATTCAGTGTTGCTAACTCTTGTGGCTTTTATTGTCAATCTTGCAATATTTGGTGTTTTTCTGAAAAAAAAACATTATGTACCCTCTAGTCACTGTGGTTCTTTGAGATCCGTGTGGACCCCACTCCAAGTGTGCATATGCCTCATGCAGGAGCTCAGAATGTTGTGACTAGCCGTGTCCTTTGGGAACACACCAATGCAGAGCCTGTCCTTGTGCCTCTGCTCTGTGGGTCTAAAGGCAGGACAGCCGCAACTGCCCTCCAGTTCCCTCGCTAATGCTGAAACCCAGATGTAAAGGACTCTGGGAAGTGGGAATGCAGGGCAGGTTGTGGGAGCCACACTCTAGGTGATAGACAATCAGTGTTCTATCTGGAAGGTGGGACTGAGCGGTCCTGATTGTCTTAACTGAACAGTGATTGCAATACCACTGTCCTGAAGCTAGCGTCTCACCTTGCAGCTAGATTACAAGCATCGTGTTTAATGAAAGTCACTGGTGTACTCCAGTATGGTTGCCTGGCTTAGCTTTAAAATAGAAATGTTATTGAAACAAACAGAAGACACAGCTTGCACTCTTGTGAAGTGAGCTTTCTCGTTTTGGGGAAGTGGTGCCTCAGCCATCTGGTAGCAAAGCCGAATGCGCTGTGTGATCCGTTCAGGTATTCTTGGAGGTTTGACACTTTGAAAGCCTCTCCATGTGCAGAATGAGGTTTTGGGGCGGGAACCAACACAGCTAATAGACCAATTTAAGTGGAATTCCAAAATCTTCTTAGGAATAAACTCTTGTTCCTGTGAAATGTTGTGTAAGAGGGATCAGCCATGCAAGCTTGAAGCTTGCTAAGCCTCCTGGCCAATGCAATGGCAACTAAAACTGTATTAAAAGTAAGGTGGTCTAAGCAGAACGCTGCAAGAGGCTTGAATCAGAACTCCATGAGGTTCACCAGGACAATGGTTAGAACCCACACAGGGTTCCTTAACTGGTAGGTAAGCATGAAGCACCCTTCAGAAATCAAGATAGCCTAGGATGTGAAAAATTGAGCAGGATTGGAGAGGGGAGTGACATGCTGATGAAATAAATGCCAGATGAAATTTGATGGAATTGAATGACAGTCCAGACTGTATTAAATGTAGGGATTATTTCAGGATCTCCACTGGGTCGACTGCATTGGATTCACCCATATTGAAAATCTTTTTGCACTTGGAGGAATAAATCTTCCTTGTGGAAAGCGTCCTGCATTATAGGAGAATTTCTCACATCTGATGTGAGTAGTCTTTGCTGGTAGCACTCAAATAGCCAATATTCAGGCTTTCAGATACAGTGACTTAGGTCTGAATGAAGTATCTGATCTCAGTTTTTTGATTTTATGTCTGGACAGTCTGGAAGTGAAATAGGAAGCTTTATGGACATCTGGAGAAGGTCCAACAGCCAGAATTGTCTCTGATAATACAGATCTATTAACAAAATTGACCAGAGGATGACAATTCTGTTTCACAGAAATTTTCAGGTTTCTAAATTTATTTTCATTCCACACTGGAACAAAAACAAAACTATTGGCTTGGGGTACTTGGAGCCACAGGCTGAAGTGACAGCTCTGCCTGATTCAGAGCACAGTGTTTCATCCCAGA
This sequence comes from Chelonia mydas, assembly GCF_015237465.2. NCBI lineage: Eukaryota > Metazoa > Chordata > Testudines > Cheloniidae > Chelonia > Chelonia mydas. The sequence goes on from NC_057849.1 coordinate 320,969,120, forward strand.
TCACTCTAAATCAAGCAGAGCAGGGATTTGAACCTGGATTTTTAACTTGGGTCTCCCATAGCCCAGGCCAGTATCCTTACCACCTAACTCTAGCATGTCTTTTTCTCCCCACAATTCCCCCAAACCTTCCAAATGAAAGTTCTGTGAAAACCCATATATCTCTGCTAAATATTTCAATTAAAATTTTCCAACCTGCTCTAGCCATAAAGATTATCTTGGCTTTGTCCTGCCTAGACTTGCATGTTATTCTGGGAAACAGGGGAATCAGTGCAAGGGTGTGCATGAGTTTGGGGATCCATAGTATGAAAAAGGCATCTTGTAGCGAGACTGGGCTTGTGCTTCTCCTGAAACAAAATGCTGGATGTTTCTTAGTGTCCTTTGGGGCAAACAAATGCCCTTCATTGGAATATCAGATCTGTGATGGACCACCACAGTGACCATTTGTGGCTGAAGATAAATCATCTGCTTAAAATATGTGTTGGATTATTGCTGACTCCTGGAAGGTGGAGAGGTGTTGGGATTATCTCATGATGATGACACCATGTCCATACTTTAAGAGACCCTTTACACAGGAGTGATGAGCAAGTCCTTCCTTGTTTGTTTATGTGGCATTGCAGATGTGTTGTCCGTCAGAATCTGCATGGTGAAATGTTGTAGAACAGTACAGAATGCCATATAGGCTAGTATGATCACTCCAAGTTGCAACACATTTATGTGAAGGGTCATGTCTTTCTGGGACCAGATTCCTTGTAATTGTAGGTATCCTAGGTGGGGGCTCCCTGACCTGTGCCTGATGCATACATGATGACAGCTTTTGTTGGAGTGAGAGTAGAGACGAGAACTCCTCTTTGAATGTTCTTGTGCTAATAGGAGGTACGGTGGGACCACTACTGTCTTGCTCATATGATGTTTTGTAGGAGAATATGCTGACCTTAGCCAAGCTTGTAGGGACTGCAGATTAAGTCTAGCTAGCAGTGTCCTATAGATACAGGCTGATATGTGGTCTAAAAATGTGAGGCAATTTCAAACTGTCATGGTTGGGTTCAATTTGATGGTCAGTACAGATTGTAGTGACCAGAACTTGTCTTCTGGAAGATGTGCTTTCACTGACTTGGAATTGATCAAAGCTTATAAATTATCTTGTCTGTGATGGGATGATAGATGATTTTTCATTGTTTACCAGGATACCTCCCTGGTTGAACAGCTGGAGGATGTAGTCTCATGCTGCAGAGACTACCTGTTGGGATCTGCTTTTGATCAGTCAATTGTTTGACATGGGTAGACATGGATGCCCTGTCTCCTCAGATGAGCTACCACCATAGCTAGGCATTTCATCGAGACCCTTGGTGTGGTGGAGAGACTGAACAGTAGTGCCTTGTGTTGGTAATTATTAGGCCCCACCATAAACTGGCAGTACTTCAGTTGGCCAGGTGGCTGGCTGTGTGAAAGTACACATCCTGCACGTGGACAGCCACAAACTAATCTTGAGCCTGAAAAGACAGGATGATGGAGGCAAGCGTTGCCATCTGGAATCTGAGGAGGTTTATGAATTTGTTCAGTCTCCTCAGGTCTAGGATAGGTCAAAGACCCCTTCTCTTTTTTGGGAAAAGGAAATACTGGAAATAGAAACCTCTTGCCTTGTACTCTGAGGTAGTTTCTGTATAACTCCTAGATGCAATAAAGAGGCCGCCATTTTTTTCAGGTGGCTCCTGTGAGAAGGGTCCCTGAAGAGGGATGGGGAAAGGAATAGGTAGTGGGTAAGGTTAGGAATGGGATTGGGTAGCCATGGGTGACTACATCTAACACCCATCTGTCAAATGTGATGGCAGACCAAGCTGGGTGGAAAGGGGCAGGCAGCTTCTGAAGGAGGTGTTTCGTTCTGGAAAGGCTCTGCTGTTGCTCTCAACAGTCCCATCAAACCTGCTGTCTCAGATCAGGTGCAGAATAGGTTACAGATGAGGCTGATGATAGGTCCCGAATAGAGTACCTAAACTTTTTCCTAAAAGGGTAATCAGGTTGTCTACTTTGAGAATAGGTAGGGGCATCTGTTTTTGCTTTAGTTGGTATCTGTAGGGCTTACAGTAAGGAGCTGGTGTATGTGTGTATATACATATATTCCCAGAAAATGTTGTGGCCCTAGAGTTCTTGAAGGTATGCAATTAATCATAGAAACATAAGGCTGGAAGAGACTTTGAGAATTCATCTAGGCCTTTCCCCACATTGAGGTAGTAACCCTAGATCATCCCTGACAGATGTTTGTCTAACCTGTTCTTAGAAGCCTCCTATGACATGGATTCCACAACCTCCCTTCGAAGCCTATTGCAGTATTTAACCATATAATTAGAAAACTTTTTCGTAATATCTAACCGTGATGAGATAGACTAGGCCCAGAGATCCCTGTTGAAGTCTTCAGGGTCCTGCCACACCCCATCCCAAAAAAGGAGCAGTGGAGTTAAGTCCTCCTAGCAGCCTAGAGTGGCTGCAGGGAAAGCAGCCAATCAGAGCTGCAGGCAGCGGCCAATCAGGGCCCAGGAGGGCCATATGAAAAGGAGCTGCAGCGCTAGAGATGAGTAGATTCTTGCAGGAGTTTAAGGCATGTAGATGGTGCTCCTGGCTGGCCAAAGGGAACTGCAGCACATAGACAGTTCAGTGCTGGCAAGGACCCGGGGGGAAGTGAGAGAGCTCCTGGCTGGCCGCTGGGCCTGAATACAGAAGAGCCCTGAGGTAAGGGTGAAGCACTGGTGAAGGCTGGGGCCGTGGGGAAGTGGCCCAGGGAACTGAAAGCAGTTTCATTAAAGGGACATAGTGGCACTTGGCAGCTATTCTTAGGATCTCTGGGCTGGGACCCAGAGTAGTGGGTGGGCCCAAGTTCTCCCCACTCTCCCCAATAGGCCACTGGGGAAGTGGCCTAGAATTGGACAGCGATTAAACCTCCAGAAGGGCTCTGAACTGCATAGTGGTCCATCTGGAGAGCTGGGGCCAGAAGGGCCCAGAGAGGGTAAAACCATTGCCTCCAAGCAGAAATGCCTGGGGGTATGGCCTGATACAAGGCTGGGACTGTTTAAAGATTGCAGACACATCCAACCAAAAGGGGGTGCTCATGAGAGGTGAGTGCCACACTGTTACACTAACCTAAATCTCCTTTGCTGCAGATTCAGCTGATTAATTCTTGTCCTACGTTCTGTGGATATAAATGTAAGCAGAGTCAGGACGGGCTCCACCCTGACATCTGGTGGTGAGGTGTGGCAAGTAGTGGAAAAGAACTTCAGGGGCTGATCTCAATTTGCATAGGCACACCCACCCCGCCTAGAATGAGGCCATAACTGCCCAAATGGTCACTTTGGCTGTTGTGGGATCCCCAGTGTCTTTGTTATTGGGGCGGGAAGAGTAAATTGTTATTACCCTGATTATGGGAACTGTGCTTGGAACTGTACTTGGCCTTTTGTTATGATGGAAGGACTCACCATCAACTGAGTAGCACTCGCTAGGCAAGGGACATGGGTTCCAAAACTCTCTGAATTGAGAGAGACTTGAGACAGGTATTAGTACCTGGTGGTGTGGGCCCCTTTGTGAAGGCCTGAAGCACCAATTGCCCCTCTGTCTCTCTCCACTGTGGAATGTCAGAGCTAATTTTGGGTCTATTAAGAGTCTTGCTACAGGTACTGTGCTGCATTCACTTTGGCCTTATGGTGCACCAGCACTAAGGCCCCCACTACTATGAGCTGAAATCACTGAGAGCTGAAATCACTAAGAGCTGAAATCACTGAGCACTGTGTCAAGTAGTGGGGAGCCGGAAGATCTAGAGTGCAGTGGTGCCGTTCGTGAGACGGCGAGCTGTGCAGAGTGGAGCCATTCGTGAGACAGCGGCCTGTTCATGAGACGGCGAGCTGAGCAGAGCTGTTCGTGAGACGGCGAGCTGTGCAGAGTGGAGCCGTTCGTGAGACAGCGGCGTGTTCGTGAGACGGCGAGCTGTGCAGAGCGGAGCCGGTCGTGAGACGGCGAGCTGTGCAGAGCGGAGCCGGTCGTGAGACGGCGAGCTGTGCAGAGCGGAGCCCTGTGGGGCAGTCAGCTTCAGGACACGTAAGGTACCCCTTACCTCTTTCCCCCCACACAGGCACATTTTAGCCAGACTGGGGAGTAACACTCTGCAGATGAACTTTTGAACTCTGGGGCTGGACTTTTTTGGATTTTGGGTGATTTGAGGATTGCTGGACTCAAGAGACGTTTGGGTTCTGGGACTCAAGAACCCGAGGGAAAGGATGTGGCCCAATTTTCTGGGGTGGGTCTTTGCTCATGGTTTGGTTAATGAACGCTAGTTGTGGTGTTTCCCCAATTTAATGCTGATGTCGTTTACCTCATGTTATTAAAGATTCTCTACTACACCGAGACTCTGTGCTTGCGAGAGGGGAAGTATCGCCTCTTTGAGGCGCCCAGGGGGAGTGTAAGATTTTCCCAGGTCACTGGGTAGGGGCTCGAGCCAGTTTTGTATTTGCTTTGATGAGAGGGAACCCCTGTGTACTGAACCCGGCCCTTGCTGCTATCAACTTGGCCTGGCAGAAGGGTTACATAAAGAACAATTGATCACTGTCTCTTTATAGCAATCCTTAACATATTTGAAGATCATCCATTCATTCACTGAACAGCTCAATTCCATTAAATGGCAGTTCTTCTATAATGCATGGCATTTCTTTAGGGTTGCCCAAAACTTGCAGCTACGCAGTGGGTAACAGCCATGGCCCTGGAACTGTCAGCTGTGACAAAGGAATCCATGGCCATCAGCAGGAATGTTTTGGCCACCAAATGGCTTTCTTGTATTATGTCTTATAATTCCTTCCAGGTGTCTTATAGGAATGCACCCAGCAACAGTGACACTTTGTCCCATGTGAGGAAATTATACTTAACAAAGAGGGCTTGGAAGTTTGCAATGCAAGGGGGCAGAAGAATATGCCTTTCTCCCAAAGAGGTTTAATTTTGTGGGAAACTCTCTGCTGATTTAGAATTTTCCTGTACCACAGGTGCAACCAGGGATGTTAGATTGGGATGATCCTAAAAATGCTCAAATCCCATATGTGACACTGGATACTTCTCGACACTCTTGGCTGTAGGAAGAATAGTGGCAGGTGTTTACCATAGCACTTTTGCAGGGTGAAGATTTAATCTTGTTTATATGGAGGGTTATCCAGGCTGGAGCTGAGGAACTCAGAATGTGAAAAATTTTGAAATTTTTCTTGAATTACTGAAGTCTCAGTATCCAGTTTCTTTGTAATTCTAGCCAGTAGCTCCTGGAATGGTTTGAAATCATTGAGTGCTGGTCCCAGAACTGGGGCCACCGCCTCATCTTGGAATGATGATTCCTTAGGAGCAAAGGAAGAGGAGGATACTCCATGTGCTGCTTTGTCTTGTGTGGGTCCAATCCAGTGTGGGTGGTCTGGCTAGAGATGCTGATGGGGAGTGGATCTCTTCCACTTCCTCGAGAGTTGTAAAGGGGATAGACTGCTGGAGGCATGGGGAAGTGGTACCCAAAAAGCCCAATAGGGCCAGGGGAGCATGTTGTACTGGTAGGGCTACCCCGGTTGTGGGTGACAAGCTTGACACACATGGCCGTAGGCTAGTGATGGGGCTCTAAATGGGGAGCTTCTGGTATTTTCCATACGGTCCCTTCCTGATCTTAAGGGAGCTGTTTCCATACTCAATGCTGATGAGAAGGTGTACCACAGTGACCATGAGTAAAAGTATATCTCCTTGAGGGGTCATGCTGCGGCGTAACATGACACTGGTACTGGGGTGATGGCGTGCACTAGGCCGACAAAGATCTTGGTGCTGAGAAAGTCTGGTGGAGATGCAGACTCCTCTGCCAGTATATACCCTGATGAACTCTGTGATCAACAGGTTTGAATCGGATTCTCTAAATGTAGGTAAACAATTGTTGTTTAGCAATAGGAAATGCTAAGGGCTAGCAGGTCAGGCACTGCAGTTTCAGCTTGCTGCCATGGGCAGTAAAAGGGAACTGACAGGAGGTTGCTGCTGTCCTGTTTATGCCCTCGTAGTGGAGGCACAAAGACAGGTTCTGTGCGGGCACAGCCCCAATTGACAGTGCTATTCAAAACATACTGAGCTCACGCACGAGGCACAGGTATGTGTAGAGTGGGATCCACACTAACACCGCTCAGAGAAGCAGCTCCAGCTTCTGGAATCTTTTAATTATGTGAGAATCTCATCTCTCTCTCTCTTCTCTCTCTCTCTTTTTTTTTTTTTTTTTTTAAAGAGACTCTAAAAATTGTTCCTAACCCTCCTGGAGAATCTGACCTTAGTGTACCCTGGAGGCTCAAAAATGAAAGGCAAATAAACAGAACTCCCAATTTTTTTTTTTTTTTTTTTAATTTTTACTTTCATGGTTAAATCAATCTCATGAATTCTGAATATTTCAGATTGGCAATACTGCTTATTATGGTGAACATTCTGTAAACAACAAAGAATTCTTCTCACTTAGACTGGTGTAAATCAGGAGTAACATTACTGAAGCAAACAAAGTTAAATTACTGTAAGTGAGAAGAGAATCAGGCCCCTTGTATCAATTACTTTTTTCCCTGTCTCTGTCAACAGCTCATAATCAATAATGAACTGTTGAGTGCCCATAGCAATTCCTTTCTTTTATATCTTTTAAAGAGAGTGTAATAAATAGGGCTGTTGATTAATCGCTGTTAACTCATGCGATTAACTCAAAAAATTAATCACAATTAAAAAAATTAATCGTGATTAATCTCATTGTTAAACAATAGAATACCAATTGAAATTTACTAAATATTTCTGGATGTTTTTCTACATTTTCAAATATATTGATTTCTATTACAACACAGAATACAAAGTGTACAGAGCTCACTTGATATTTTTGATTACAAATAATTGCACTTTAAAAATGATAAACAAAAGAAACAGTAGTTTTCAATTCACCTCTTACAAGTACTGCAGTGCAATCTCTTATCCTGAAAGTGTAACTTACAAATGTAGATATTTTTTGTTACATAACTGCACCCAAAAACAAAACAATGTAAAATTTAGAGCCTACAAGTCCACTCAGTCTTACTTCTTGTTCAGCCAATTGCTAAGACAAACAAGTTTGTTTACATTTATGGGAGATACTGTTGCCTGCTTCTTATTTACAGTGTCACCTGAAAGTGAGAACAGGCATTCGCGTGGCACTTTTGTAGCTGGCAATGCAACGTATTTACGTGCCAGATATGCTAAACATTCATATGCCCCTTCATGCTTCGGCTACCATGCCAGAGGAGATGCTTCCATGCTGATGATGCTCATTGAAAAGTAATGTGTTACTTAAATTTGTGACTGAACTCCTTGGGGGAGAATTGTATGTCCCCTGCTCTGATTTACCCTCATTCTTCCATATAGTTCATGTTATAGCAGTCTCAGATGATGACCCAGCACATGTTCGTTTTAAGAACACTTTCACAGCAGAATTGACAAAACGTAAAAAAGGTACCAATGTGAGATTTCTAAAGATAGCCACAGCACTGGACCTAAGGTTTAACAATATGAAGTGCCTTCCAAAATCTGAGAGGGACGAGGTGTGGAGCATGCTTTCAGAAGTTTTAAAAGAGCAACACTCAGATGGTGAAACTACAGAACCTGAACCACCAAAAAAGAAAATCAACCTTCTGCTGGTGGTATCTGGCTCAGATTATGAAAATGAACATGTGTCGTTCCACTCTGCTTTGGATCGTTATTGAACAGAACCCGTCATCAGCATGGACACATGTCCTTTGGAATGGTGGTTGAATCATGAAGGGAGATATGAATCTTTAGCGGATCTGGCAAGTAAATATCTTGCAACGCCGGCTACAACAGTGCCATACGAAGATCCTGTTCTCACTTTCATGTGACATTGTAAACAAGAAGCAGGCAGCATTATCTCCAGCAAATTGCAACCAAACTTGTTTGTCTGAGTGATTGGCTGAAGTAGGACTGAGTGGACTTGTAAGTTTTACATTGTTTTATTTTTGAATGCAGTTATTTTTTGTACATAATTCTACACTTGTAAGTTCAACTTTCATGATAAAGAGATTGCCCTACAGTACTTGTATTAGGTGAATTGAAAAATACTATTTCTTTTGTTTTTTACAGTGCAAATATTTGTAATTAAAAATAAATATAAAGTGAGCACTATACACTTTGTATTCTATGTTGTAATTGAAATCAATACATTTTCAAATGTAGAAAACATAAAAAAAATTTACATAAATGGTATTCTATTATTGTTTAACAGTGCGATTAATCGCGATTAATTTTTTTAATCACTTGACAGCCCTATTAACAACTTGTGTCTGTAACAAAACAAGCTGAAATGTTTGCAGAAATAACAAAAAAATTGCCATTAACAATGACAACTGGAAATATTACTATGGAAACAAAACCACTGTTTGGTGTAAACAAGGGTATTGAGGAGTTTTGGTGGGGAATGTTGATTTGCCTCTGCAGTCTAATGCTACAAGAGACTTAGCAAATTTTTCCTGCTTCTGATTTTGTTCAAAAGTGAAAACTTGCTTAGATTATTGGTGACAGGTTTGACTAAATATTAGACTTTTTTTTCTAAAACCCAGTGAGAGTAAACTGAAACTAGTGCTCCATCCCTGCCAAGAGGACAATTTTAGAATATTCATGTGTGTGCCAAAACCCATAGAAGGCTACATCTTCCACTGAGTAAACAGGGAGATCATGAAGAGAAACTAAAACTGAGCCAACTCCAGTACCAGAAAACATCAGGTTTTCCAAAATTTCCAGCCAAAAGTAGTTTTGTCCATCAGTGTCTTACTCTGACTTTCCAGAAGGCACCATGGGATTTAAGAATCCAAGCAGCTGCTGTCATAGAATAGAATAGAATATCAGGGTTGGAAGGGACCTCAGCAGGTCATCTAGTCCAGTTGTTCTCACAGCCGGTCCGCCACTTTTTCAGGGAAAGCCCCTGGTGCGCCAGACCAGTTTGTTTACCTGCCGCGTCCGCAGGTTTGACCGAATGCGGCTCCCACTGGCCGTGGTTCGCCGCTCCAGGTCAATGGGGGCTGCAGGAAGCAGCGCGGGCCAAGGGACGTGCTGGCTGCCCTTCCTGCAGCCCCCATTGGCATGGAGCAGCAAACCATGGCCAGTGGGAGCCGTGATCAGCCGAACCTGCAGACGCAGTAGGTAAACAAACCGATCTGGCGCACCAGGGGCTTTCCCTGAACAAGCGGCTGACCGGCTTTGAGAACCACTAATCTAGTCTAACCCCCTGCTCAAAGCAGGACCAATCCCCAGTTTTTGCCCCAGATCCCTAAATGGCCCCCTCAAGGATTCATAACCCTGGGTGTAGCAGGCCAATGCTCAAACCACTGAGCTATCCCTCCCCCAAAAGTGACTGATTTGTGAATCTCTGTCTCAAGAGCACGGGAAATGAAACTAAGTATTGATGGAAAATCCCTATTAGTTTCTTTCTTAGTTGAATTGGTATGGAGTTTAATGAATAATTTTTCTATTCAGAATTGTGCATCTTGTAGATAAGAAGCTAGACATTTTTAGGGCTTGATTCTCCAGTGCCTGGCACCTTGTGTAGCTATTTACACTTGTGTAAAAGTGATTGTAAAATGTTACCCTTCAGAGTGAAATAAAGGATGAAGCTGAAGCTATTTTCACTGAGTTCACATTTTTTCTGGCAACCAGAAGAGGCTCCAGCATCAATATTATTGTTGTAGCAAAAGTACAAGGAAATAAGTGATTTCCTGTTAGAATGTGTTTCCATTGCTTTGTGCTTTATGTCTGTGCTATACTGTAACTACTCACTGAGCTCCACCCTGAGCGGTAACTCTTTTCCCAATCATACCATGCCACAGAAAAACAGATGGTCAAGGTAGGGCAGAAGCAGAGGAGGAGGAAAATTCCACAATAATGCTCTCCTGGAGTTTCCTCCAAATGGTTCCCCAGAGGGCAGGTTTTATTCTGGAGCCCTGGACCTGCAGAAGGTCCTCATGAGATCCAAGGCTGGAAAAGAGTGCTGAGAAGGTGACTTCTCAAGCCTGTGCACACATCAGAGAAGTGTGAGTCATGTACTGTGGTTTTAGGGTGACCAGATGTCCTGATTTTATAGGGACAGTCCCGATTTTGGGGGCTTTTTCTTATATGGGCACCTATTACCCCCCACCCCCATTCTGAGTTTTTACACTTTTTTTTGGTCACCCTGTGTGGTTTTCTGTGCCTGCAAGTCTAGAGCATGCCATTTGTTAAGTATAGACAAGACTGCATCGATGACTGTGGTTCAGAGACCTGTATTACAACTACGTACCCAGAGCGCCCCCTGCAGGATGACTCAAGCAAGCTCCCATGGGACAGCCAGTTCAAGCAAATGAACTAGAAAGGGGGTGCAGCAGAGACTCTGTCACTCTGATGTCCCCAAGGTGCCTGAGTTAATATCCACTGAGAGCGCTGGTCATCACAAAGCAACTAACACTGCACACGATGTGGTCCTAGAGCGTGAGCTGTAAATAACCCATTCGTAAGGCTACGTTTTAGTCACAGGTATTTTTAGTAAAAGTCATGGACAGGTCACGGGCCGTAAACAAAAAATCACAGGCCTGTGACCTGACCATGACTTTTACTAAAAATATCCACCCTGGCTAAAACTTGAGCAGGGGCCTTGGGTGCTGGGGGTGGGGGGTGTCCAGGGGTGCCATGGGTGCTGCAGGAGGTGGCCCAGGACCCCCCCGTTAGTACTGGGGGGGCAGGCTGTGGCGCGCTGGTACTGGGGGAGGGGGGGCAGGTTGTGGCACGCAGCCCGAGACCCCTGCTGGTGCTCGGGGTGGTGGGGGGGAAGGGGAGGTTGGCAGGGCTGCCTACCCCACTCCACGTCCCTGCAGCTCCGAGGTGGCGGAGGCAAGCCGGGGCTCCGCTGCTCCTGCCACAAGCGCCAGCTGCCGCAGCTCCCACTGGCTGGGAACTGTAGCCACTGGGAGCTGCGGGGGTGGGGCCTGCAGGCACGGACAGCACACATGGCACAGAGACCCCTTTGCTATCTAGGAGCTGCAGCGGGGCCACACCAGTGGGAGCCAGGGAGCCCCCCCAGGAGGTAAGCACCCCTCCCCTGCACTCACCAGTTCCTCGCCCCTACCCCTGAGCCCCGTCCCACATATCCAAACTGCTGCTGCTGTCCCAGGGGCTGCCTGGTTCGGGCAGCCCCTGAGCCAGCACCACCAGCTGCAGAAGTCACGGAATCCATGACCTCCGTGACAGACTCGCAGCCTTACCCATTAGCATTTCAATCTATCCTCGAGGGCTGGGGTCCCCAAGCACCTTGACTGAAGTCACCCAGCCATGCTTGGTGGCTACAGGAATTGGGTTTGCTACTGTTCAGTTCATTCTTTAACTTTTTTGAATGAGAATTGAATATCTCCTAGTTTTGACTCATCTCTGTTCTCCGATACCATTGCCCAGCCTCTACCAGCACCGGCTTCATTCTTAGATATTTATATATTAGAATAAAGCATCACCAGCATGCTAGGAGCCTTACAGGCAAGTATGAAGACAAGGTTCCTACCCCAAAGATGCTTACAATCTAAACAGAGGCCAGCACTATAATTTTCTGCTCAGTCTTCACCCAGGGATTGCTCAGTGTCCTCTGATAATGAAAAACAACCCCCTGGCTGCTTAACTATTTATTTACTAGCATTAGGGCAAGCTCATTAAGTTGCTTACCCTTTGCAGTCCCTTCTCTGGGTCTTATAAGGCAAATGGGCTGTGTCATGTCCCGGAAGAAGGAATTTGCTTGCGTGCTATGTCTTGTATGCGGCCTTAAACATATGCATCCATCACTTTTTAAATAAACACCAGAAGGAAAAAAACATGCCACTGCCCATTGCATGCAAAGCTCACAGCCATCAGCAGCCACCTTTTGAAAGAACTGAAAGTAAAAATCAATGTGCCCTTGCACCAGTTCAAACAGGATAGAATTTGACCTTCTGTACAATGAAACAACTCTTGCAGAAACAAGTCACTAATGACTTTGCAGTGCCACAGGGCAGTTGTGGGGGCCACTGTCTATCTGAACCCTCGCTCTGCGGAGTCCCATGGACAATCCTTTGTACTGCCAGCCTGAGGCCAGTGCCTGTGTCTGGTTCTACTTTCTCAGCCTCGCTGCAGTGGTTGACTGTTCTGAATTCACCTTGAATGAAATTCACATCTGTGCAGAAGGTCAGCACAAGACCTTTAGCATTGCCTATAAGGCAACATCTGCATTAAAGCAGCATAGTTCTGGTGACATAGTTACACAAATGTAAACCTGTAGAGAAAATGCACCCTATAGTGATGAAAGGGGGTTTTCTGCCACTGTAGAAACACCACCACCATGAGCAACGGTAGCTAAATTGACTAAATCATTTTTCTTCGACCTGGCTGCACCTACATCAGGAGTTAGGTCAACATAGCTACAGTGCTCAGGGCTGTGGATTTTTCACACCCTGAACACCATTGCTATGTCAACCTGAATTTTAGGTGTAAACGAGGCCTAAGACTCAAGTAATACCTACATATCACTTGTGTAGGTCTTGTGCCGGCTCTCTGCACAAGGGTGCATGTCACCTCATCTGGGACCTTTTCCATTATCTTTGGAGAATCAGTCATTGCAGGGTTGAGCTTCCATCGGCAATCAACGCAATATTGCCAATTCTTTTGATCACATATCTCATGATATTTGGTGTTCTTCTGAAAGCCCTAGCTCCTGGTGTCATGGGATTATGTGAAGATATCGGCTTTCATTAAAAGAGAAAAGTACATTTTTTTCCCCCCTAGTCCTCGTGGCTGCAAAGAAAAGCTTTAAAATGTGAACCCCAAAGGCTCAACAACCTGAAAGCAAATAAAAGGAACCCAAAACATCTTATTTTAAAATCTCCTGGGGGGGGTGTTTCTCATTTTTTTTGAATGTCTGGGCTTAGCACTTCTGCAGTGGGATAAGTGAACACTGAGAGAATAAGGTACTCTTGGCACTTGCTCTTTCCTTCTTCCCTGCCTCCTCCCCTTCCTTTTCCCTTTAATTCTCTGGGATTTTGTTTACTCCTCTATATGCCTATCAATTCATAGATGCCATTGGAGGAGCATGTTGTTGACCGGTCATATGAGGTTGGTCTCCTGGAGATTTTTCCAGTGTTACGAAATGTTTTCCTTGCATCTGCCAAAGCTAACAGCCACTGAATGTATGCCACTGGAAATGTACAAGAAGGACACGTGCCAAGAATGCAGAGTTCCTCTGAGAGAGGAATGTCAGGGTTCTGTAAGTGTGAAAGAACACGGCACACTCAGTGCCAGTAGGAAAGAGCTTTGGGCAGGACCATAGCATGTGACATAGAGATTGTTCCTCTCAGTCAACAACTCTAGGATGAAAATGTAACAATCTTTGCCTGCAGAAATCTCCATCACAAGTGCTTGGGCCTCACATTTAAATGAGAATGTTAAAAGTAACAAAGGAGACTGTGGAAAGTAGGGCATTTCCATACAGAAATCGTGGCCCAGATTCTGAGGTCCAGCTGACCTGTGTTCAGTGCAGGACTGAGGTGAGGGGGACAAAGGTGGCATTATGCCAACTTTGCAGAGCTAGTCAAACCAGAGCAGTCTTAGGGCTCCTCTATGTTGCACCTGGCTGCTTGTGAACCCAAAGGGTTGTTCCAGCAGCTGAAGGATGACCAGAGCACAGCTATGTTTTAGCTATAGCCACTGTTCCCCAGGAATGCTGCTGGGGCCAGAAGGGGGTGGTGAAGAATTGCTATTCCAGCTCTGTGCCACCTGGGGAAATCCTTTGGAGGTCAATCAAAACTGTTTCCATGGCCCCTCTGCACTGCTGGAGTGCTGCAGAAGGGCTGAGAATCTGGCCCATTGTTTTTTAATTATATGTGGGGCACCTAGATTCTGTGGTAATGGGCACATGAGAGCTAATGCTTATCAGAGCACTTCTTCAGCCAGGGATCTCAAAGCACTTTACAGAAGTAAGTATCACTATCCCCATTGTACAAAGAGGAAACTAAGGTGCCGACATTTGCTCACAGTTGCACTGCAAGTCAATGGCAGAACCAGTAACTACAGGGGAGTCAGTAGCAAGACTTCCCTTCTAAGCCCTGTTTTCTATTCCCCTCTATCTTTTTACTGGAACAATTGCTTTGTTTGTGCAGTATGATGAATAGCTAATGAAATGGTTTGCACACTGGGATGCTTACAGGAGGTTTTATTCTGAGAATTTGGACAGCATTGCATTAAAGATGTTTATTTACTACTTGCTCTAAAATCACGTGTATCAAATTTCTGCCTCATGGCTTACACAATGTGGCCTCTGGGTTCTCATTGCTGAGGAGTTTTCGGAACCTCAACCATCCCACTCAGAGGCAGTTCTTTGAGCCTCATGAATGGAGCAGTTTTAACTCATTGGAGATTTTCATGGCTAGAATTATTTCAGAATTTTCATCTTGATGGACTGAAGCCATAGAATAGGAAGGGATCAGGCAGACAAGACAGCTTCATTAGCCTGAGAAGTGTCCTGCCTGTTTGCTACTATTAGCTATTTCTGGAGGACTCTAAAGTTCTCCAGTGTCACAGAATGGGAGTGGCAGAGAATTCCCTGGGAAGAAGACAGGGGGGAGAGGGATGAGAAGGGAATCTGATGGGCAGAGTTGGACAGTGAGAAGAAAGGAGGAAGTGGAGAAAAAAGGGTTGACTGGAGAGAGAAACTCAGACCTGTCAGGATTGACATGCCTAATTAGGCTCCCTGAGTGGCTGAAGAGCCCAGTAAGAATAATTGGGGTGGAGGGTAAGGAGGAGGTCCTGGGAAACACTGACCCTTTTCCTTCTCTCCTTGCTGCATCAAGGTGCTATCTGGCCCCCATCTGGCAGGCCTTGGTGAGAGAAGAGCCCATTTCACATAGGCCTGCTTTGTCCTGTTGCGGTTCAAGCTACCTCCTGGGGCCTGAGGGAGCATAAATATTTTTTAAAAAATTAGAAACTAAGAAAAGGAGGACTTGTGGCACCTTAGAGCTAACAAATTTATTTGAGCATAAGCTTTCGTTGGAGTTTGTTTTTGAAGTTTTTTTGTTGAAGAATTGCAACTTTTAGGTCTGTAATTGAGTGACCAGAGAGATTGAAGTGTTCTCCGACTGGTTTTTGAATGTTATAATTCTTGACATCTGATTTGTGTCCATTTATTCTTTTACGTAGAGACACCTACAAGATCTCTATTAAGCGTTCTTACAACTACAATACCCACCTGCTGAAGTGAAGAAACAAATTGACAGAGCCAGAAGAGTACCCAGAAGTCACTACAGGAGAGGCCCAACATTATCGGGGATACTGTATTCAAAAACCAGTCGGAGAACACTTCAATCTCTTTGGTCACTCAATTACAGACCTAGAAGTGGCAATTCTTCAACAAAAAAATTTCAAAAACAGACTCCAACGAGAGACTGCTTAATTGGAATTAATTTGCAAATTGGATACAATTAACTTAGGCTTGAATAAAGACTGGGAATGGATGGGTCATTACACAAAGTAAAACTATTTCCCCATGTTTATTTCCCCCCCGCACCCCCCACTGTTCCTCTCACGTTCTTGTCAATTGCTGGAAATGGCCCACCTTGATTATCACTGCAAAAGGTTTTTTGTTTTTTGTTTTTTGTCTCTCCTACTAGTAATAGCTCACCTTCCCTGATCACTCTCGTTACAGTGTGTATGGAAACACCCATTGTTTCATGTTCTCTGTGTATATAAAATCTCCCCACTGTATTTTCCACTGCATGCATCCGATGAAGTGAGCTGTAGCTCACAAAAGCTTATGCTCAAAATTTGTTAGTCTCTAAGGTGCCACAAGTACTCCTTTTCTTTTTGCAGATACAGACTAACCCGGCTGCTACTCTGAAACCAGAAACTAAGAAGATTCTCAGACACAAAGCTTGGTTAAGCTGGCGTCATTTCTATGCAAAAAAACTTCCAAGAACTTTGTACTTATTATTATTTAACCCAAGCATTAAAGGCTCTGGGCCTGCATGGCAGGCAGCAGTGTGGAAGATTTTTCTCTCTGCAATATTGCTTGCTTCTTTGGTTTCCTGCCAGGTTCCTTTCTCAGCTAAGGAGTTTAAGTAGCTTTGTTTGCTCCATTTTGTCAAAGGTTTCATTTTCTTCCCAAAACATGGAAGAACAGTGTGACAAATAGGAGTGCTGGTAAATAACTGATTTCTATATCCTGGCTCTGATCACATGATGTGGGTCACATTTTAAAAGGTTTTACCCAGTCACATTGCAAGGGTCAATATCCATTTACTTCCCTGTCTACTGTTAGACACATCAGGGGCTGAAGCAATCCTGAAGGGGAGTCATTAGCCTATATCTGCCAAAAGTACAGTTTGTGATTTCTGTATCAAGTTGCACTTGAACTGAAAGTACTCTTTCATTTTGAAGTATAGACATGATCTCCTGAATTGTTGCCATGGAGTAGCACTTGTGCTTAATAGCTTTATTCCAATCTCTTAGGTCTACACAATTTATAGGGAGTTTTTTATTCTTGGTTGGTTTTTTCCCCTGGTGACTAAATCTTGAACCCAGTCAGATATCTGAATTTGCTCAATAGCAAAACATCTAATTTATTCTAATTTATTCTTTAAGAATACTCGGAGCATCCTGTTCTGTAGACAAACTATACATCCATTGATCATCTGCATTTGTAGATGGCTCTTCAACCCAATACATGAAACCTCATTTCCCATTATTTTAAATTCTTCAGCAAGGTATTTGTGCTGTTTCAGAGACTGATCTTTATTTCTTGACTCCACTTCATGACATGGATTAGAATTATAAAAGTTTATAACCCTGTTACATGGCAGAAGTCCATATCCACTGATTCCAGTGGTTATTGTTACAAGGATAAATTAGTAACTAATATTCACAATAAATAATTTGACCAGCTCTACAACTAAAGTCCAATACACAGCCAACATCCACTCTCAGTGTGTGTGTGTGTGCGCGCATACATACATACATGCATACATACAAGCAGGGTCTGAATGAATTTTCCCCTGACACCTGACTGGGAGGGGGAGAGACTTCAGGAGCAAACTGTATTTACATGAATACATCTACTCTGCCAAGATATCCAGCAGATAGAGCTATGTTGCTCAAAGTGATCAACTTTGGCTGGTGTTGGGTTATAAATCACTTTAGTACTGAATACAGGGGTAGTGAAATGCTGTTATCAGTGTTGTTGTCTTTATTGTATGAATAAAGGAGAGCAGAACTGTGCTTAACCTGTCCCAAATGAGGGGGTCACCCTCAGATGAAAGGTACTCATTAAGCCAGGGGCTCAAATGCCAGAGCCCTGTGAAATTAAGAGGGATGGGACAGGTGTCCCAGCCAGGAGGTGTGGACTCTCCCTAAGGGTCTGTGGTCTGGTTTAACCTGTTCCTCCCCACTGTTCAAAGATCGAGCTAAATAGGCTTCAGTAGGAGCCTTTTGTTATGTCAAGTACTCAATAAGAACTGAAATCACTTGTGGTGGGGCAGTGTTTCTGCCCAGCCTGCAAAAAGCTGAAAGTCACTAAGAGACTGACCTACAGACGTCACAGCAGAGAGGCAGGTGGCAGCAGAAGGTGACTGATGGGCAGCCAGCCAAAGTGGCAAGTAGTCAGCTGGCGGGGCGGCGAGACACATCGGCTGGCGAGCTGGCCAGGCGGCGAGGAACATCAGCTGGCAGGGCAGTCAGCTAGAGCAAGTGCTCAACTGGCAGAGCAAGCTAGGTGCCTTCTTCCCCGGGTGGGAGGTGAACTCACACAGATGCACCTCTGAACCCTAGGTCCTCACTGACCAAGGATAACCACTGTGCGTGGGCTATGGTGAGGGAGCGGAGAGGGGCACAGTACAGGAGCTTTTGGTTGTAGAACTCAAGAACATGAGGCAGAAGACTCTGCCCTATGCACTCTGGGGTGCGTGTTCTGCTCACAGTTTTAGGTTTATGAGTCCTGCTTGTGGCATTTTTCCTAATTAATGTTGAGTGACTTCCCTCCTTTCATTAAAAGTTTCTTTCCTACACTCAGACTCTGTGCTTATGAGAGAGGAAGTATTGCCTCTGAGGCACCTTGGAATGCTGTGTAATTTTCCCAGGTTACTCGTGGGGGCTCGAGCTGGTTCTGTGTTGTATGGTTGAAAAGGAACCCCTAGGTATTGAACCCGGTCCTGCTTACCACTGGCTCCACCTGGCAGGGTTACATATAACTTGATCGTCTTCAAAACCTTCCAGCTTTTTTAAATCAGGAATGTGTCATTTCAGACTCAGGATACTTCTCTACACTTCTATCACAAACTAAAGTGTTTTAAAAATATCATTGTGTGTTTTAAAAGATTAGGTTTAGCATATTCCGGCCTGCATTGCCAACACTATGTCAAAACTATCTGAAATACACACGCTATGTATGCCCTCAGGTTGATGGGGTTATTGTGTTTTTTGTTTTTTTTTGACATAACATTCAGTATTTAGATATCGTTTCAAGATAATTGGTCTTGAGCCCTAAAATGATGATGTTCTTTTTTAAGTCCAAAAATGTGTTACGAATATTTTCATATGGTAGTAATAGTCCTGTCTGCTGTGGAATATCTTGGTTTATTTTATGCCTCTGTGTCACATACTATTTTGAAATCATGCAAAACAGAGACTACTATGCCAAAGTCAATAATATTACTAATAGCAGAACAAAACCATAAACAACTTGACTTCATATTGATGCCATTAACTCATCCTTAGTCAACTGTGGGGTTATCTATGATCTCAGAAAAGACAAACTAATGAATTCAACTCAGTTGTATAATGAAATTATAAATAAATTGCCAAACAGATTTGATTTGAAATGCAGGGTATGTTCATAGCAATATCAGCCCAATGTATAAAGTGGATGCTGCATTTTTTTTCCAACCACCTAGATATTATAATGGTGCTTGGAGATGTTGGTGGCTTGGGATATGCAGGGGGTCAGACTACATGACCTGGTGGCTGCTTCTGGTCTTAAACACTAGGACTCTAAATACATTAAAATGCAGATGCTTTCAAGCTCTCCTAGCCCCCAAAAGCTAGTACATTATGAGAGGATATTTGAAGCCTGAAAGTTGTGTATTTGTGAGTCAAATAAAAGTTATATACTCCTTTAAGCTCCTCAGTTTGTCTCTTATTGTGTGTGCACAGCACTTCGTACTAGGGAACAACAGCCTTGGATGGTGCTTTTATGAACCACTGTAATACAAATAATAATTAATATCTACTTTGTATGAAGTTGCAAATGAAAAGGTCTTATGCAGGACCAAATGAACAGATACAGCATGTGCTACCCATAGTGCATTTTAGAAACAGAGGGACACACGTCTAAAGTTTCTTAGGACCAAGCAATAGAATAACTGAAGTACAGATTTCAAGAGCTAAATAGAGACCAATTCTAAAAAACAAGCATATTTTAAACAATCTTCTATTAAATTGCATATCTGCAGCCAGACCACCTCAGTCAGTCAGACTTAGTCAGTACTTGGATGGGAAAACCCAAGGGTGCTGGTGGTATTTAAGGAGGTGGTACTCTTCTTTCTGACTCAATACTGATCCTTAGTTAATCTTGGGGGAATATTGTGATCTCCAGGTGCTGCCTTTTATGTGAGAGGTAAAACGGAGTCTGACTAGTTTGTAGTTCTTAATGATCCCAGGGCTTTTTATGTAAGAATTGTGTTGTTAGCCCTGAAGTGCAGATTAAATGCCAATCTGACACCCGAGTTCCCCCTGTGCTTGGAGAAAGATACCAGATTTCCCTCCACTTTGTGCCCTAAATTCTTGTTTAATGTTGTTCTGCAGAACAGGCATTTTTCTCTCTCGTTGCAGGCAGGGAGAATGCTAGATCAGGCAACACATCTGATTTGCTTTTGGGCTTGGTTTGGGGTTTTTTTGTTTTGTGTCTGTCTGTCTCCCCTGTCAGCTGGGCTGAGGAGAAAGATGCAAGTTGGGCCATGGAAACCAGGAAAGTTGGCAGAAACAAAGAATAAAGGGCCTGAAGATGTAAAATTGGTCAAACTGTTGTTAAGTGTAGCAAACATTTTCTAAGTGGGGGAAATAGCAAGGAAAAAAAGGAGGAAGGATTTTATGGAGAATTATAACAAGGCAGTGGAAGTTCAGGGTCTCTACCTGTAGTCTCTTACTCTCACGGCTCTGCCTCTTCTCTGTACTTAGCGGAAAGAGGATCCTCAGATCAGTTACTGGACTAGCAAACATGCTATTAGTAGATGTTGCCGTGTATATCCCCCACATGCAGATAACAGATTACTTTCAAAATTAAAAGTGATTATTTTTCAGAGATTGTTGCCAGACAACATAGAAAAGCTTGAAGGGAGGAGTTAACGAATGGCTATAATTCATTACAAAAGTAAAATAAGAGTTCCTTAACTCAGTGGTGGCGTTAGTCACCAACAAGCCATGCAATTGCATGGAGCCCCAATGCAGCGAAGGGCCCCTGAAAGCCAGTGCGGTGTCAGCTGCTCCATCCTGGTTAGCGCTACCTAGGGCTCAAAATGTCATCTCCTCACAGCGTGACCTTGCACACATTGTATATGCGAGTTCACTAGTAGGGACCCCGGAATTGAGCTTCGCAGGGGGCCCCACAGGACAAACCTCACCATTGCCTTAACTAAGATGTTCTTTATTAAAGATACAAATTATTTACACATGGCAGTCAGGGGCAGGCAGATGGTGCAAGCCCTGGATGCAGTGACAGCTGTCAGTCAGTGCCTCTCTAGGATTTTTTGTTTATAGGTTTAATGTGCTAGGTAGCCACCAGAGGGCATAGATACTCTTCCATAGGAAAGGTCTGTCAGTCTCAGTTACTGTTTACCTAATAGAAGGTTTATGAAGATGGCAGAAGCTATAGGTTGGATTGTGATAAATTCTTAGAAAATGTGAGTGGACGTTCAGATTCTACATCAATTGATTAATACTTTTTCTGGTTTTTTTTCCAGGGAGGGAAGGAGGTTACTTGTAAAAAGGCAAAACCTGCTTCTGCCCTACAGGCACAGTTGCCAACTTTCACATGCCCGACTTTCACAATAAGCCAAAAAACAAGCTAATCCCATTTCAAAACAAGGCCAAAGCAAGCCAATCCCTAAGAACCCCAACACTCTGTGTGACTAGATCCCCCACCCCGCCCCCGGGTACAGTCTGGGACTGTGGTGGGCCCACTGAGCACCCCTGACTCTCTCCCCCACTTGTCCCTGCTTGCTCCACACCCCACCCCCGCCTTGCCGGGAGCCGATCAAAAAAAAAAAAAAAAAAAAAAAAAAAAAAGCAATACCCTACAAGCTAACCATTCAACAAGCTAAAAACTAGCCAACAAGCAACTCACAAGCCAATGAAGCCCAAAACAAATCCAATTTATGCATTTTTCCACGTGTTTGGCATGTCTGCCTACAGGTTGTCTTTACAGCCTTTACAGAATGTACAGGCTGCAACATAGTTCCATAACATGGTAATGAATATAGTTTGGTCCCATCTAAACAGGCAAGACCAAATGGAGTTATTGTTACACAGTTATGGCATTATTGTATTGATTTGGCTGTGTGAATGGATCCAAAGAGACTTTCAGCTTTCTGTTGTGGGTTTGTTCCCCTAGGGCTAAATTTATCCATGGTTTAACTTGACTGATTTTGGCATGGGGGTAATTATAGACAAGGACTGTCCTCCACGCTCTACACTGCCTTTCCCCAGAATACAGAGTCAAGGTCTCAGTCCTTATCTTCAAGGTGCTCAATGGCCTCGCCCCAGCATATCTAAAAAATCAGCTAAAGTTCTGGGCTGAAGACCGTGGTTGACAACTCTGATCCTCAGGCCCAATGGAACTTTCTAGCATGAGGGTATAGATTGTTTATGTAGGAAACTAAGCTTCCTCAGGGGCCAGTCTGGGATGGTAGAAAGGACTCCCTGAGGAACTAAGGAATATCACAACCCTCAGCACTTTCTGCACCAAGTGCAATGTGCACTTCTTTAACCTGGCCTTCTCTAACACAAATCCAGAGCATCACGTGCCTAAAAAAACAAACAAAAATTCTACCAGAACAAAATCCTACATAGCACATACACTTCTGCCTTGCAAAGAGGATGAGAGGAAGAACAAACCATTTGTGACCAATGTTGGTCATATTGCTTAATATGCAGTCATGTGGTAGTCATGTCAGTCCCAGGATCGTAGAGACAGGGTGGGTGAAGTAATATCATTTATTGGACCAACTTCCATTGGTGAGAGAGACAAGCTTTTGCGCTACAGAGATCTGAGTCCTGAAGAAGAACTCTGTGTAGCTCAAAAGCTTGCCTCTCTCTCTCACCAACAGAAGTTGGTCCAATAATAGACATTACCTCACCCACCTTGTCTCTCTAATATTGTTTAATACAAAACTGGATACTACTACAATGAGGGCGGTAAAAGAATCAGAATGGAATGTAATAGAGGTGACAGTACAATACACTAATATTTTGACATTTCTGCGAATATTACCAACCAACAACAAATGAAGCCTGCTCTATACATATTCATTCCTGTGCTGTGCTAATTAGAACATAAGAACGGCCATGCTGAGTCAGACCAAAGGTCCACCTAGCCCAGTATCCTGTCTTCCGACAGTGGCCAATGCCAGGTGCCCCTGAGGGAATGAAAAGAACAGGTGATCATCAAATGATCCATTCCCTGTCACTCATTCCCAGCTTTTGGCAAACAGAAGCTAGGGACACCATCCCTGCCTATCCTGGCTAATAGCCATTGATGGACCTAGACTCCGTGAATTTCTCTAGTTCTTTTTTTAACTCTGTTATAGTCTTGGCTTTCACAATATCCTCTGGCAGAGTTCCACAGGTTGACAGCGAGTTATGTGAAGAAATTCTTACTTTTGTTTGTTTGAAACCTGCTGCCTATTAATTTCATTTGGTAACCCCTAGTTCTTGTGTTATGAGAAGGAGTAAATAACACTTCTTTATTTACTTTCTCCACATTAGTCATGGTTTTATAGACTTCTATCATATCCCCCCTTAATTGTCTCTTTTCCAAGCTGAAAGGTCCCAGTCTTACTAATCTCTCCTCATATGGAAGCCGTTCCATACCCCTAATCATTTTTGTTGCCCTTTTCTGAACTTTTTCCAATTCCAATATATCTTTTTTTGAGATGGGGTGATCACATCTGCATGCAGTATTCAATTAGACAATGGCTGGAGTAAGTTGCCATACTGTATTGCTTCACTGCAGTTACCATAATGCCTGAAGATACCCATATTTGATTTATTCCATCCCTTAAATTAACAGTGACTGATATTACGGCCACTTTCCAGGGGCTGGTTTTAATAATTTAGGTACGTGAGTGCTTAATTTGTGCCAGGGCTGAGCCCCGGCATCTCTAGGCTTGGCAGTTCATAGCCCCAGCATCTCTGAGCTTGCCCCATCCGTTATGAAAGTAAAAAACTTGCTTGAGCCCCAGCACCTCTTGCATTACAAATTAAGCACCGAGGCACATCTATTAACAACAGTCTTCCTGGGACTTACCTTTAAGCTTACTTTTGGGCTTACCCAAATGCTTCAGCTAGTTCAAAATGAGCAGGACAGACTGAGAAGAACATGTTACACCACTGCTCTGTACTGGCTGCCAGCTGTAATTCAAGGTCCTGGTCACAAACTAAAAAGATTTTAGGTATTCGGGTCCCCGTTATCTCAGAGGTTGAGCTACGTTTTTGGAGGGAGCATTCTGGCAGTCTGTCTCACAAGGGTATGAAGCCAATGACAGTGAGGGACAGGGCTTTCTTAGCAGATCCTCCCTTAGGGAACTGATCCCACTAAATATCTGAGCCCGAACCCAGCAACCTTTACAGCACTCTGTAAGATGAATCTCTTTGTTTAGGCTTTTCAATAAATGCAGTTCTGTTAATGGTATCTAGGTCACCAGTTAGGTTTCCTAATTTAGGTTTCTGTACAAAATTGTGTTGCTTATGCTGAAGACATAGAGTATATGGTGCTAAAATACCTCAAGGGGTAGAATGTAGGATTAGCAGAGGAAAGATCTTTTTTAAACATCACAGGGAAAGATCCCATGTGGATTGTGAGGCTATATTAGTTAGCCCATTCTTTTCTGCTGGAGGCACCAGGCAGAGAGGTGTACAACCAAAAACCATTATGGGTTTTTGTAAGCAGAGCTGGGGCCAAATGCAAAGGAGCCATTCTTCACCTGAGGGCTTTGTCTACAAGAGCATTTTTCTTAAAATTTCCCAAGGGTGGGAATATCTACAGCATTGCTTTAACAACAACATTGGCATGCCAGGAATTAAATCAGGCCCAACAGCAGTTTGTAGATACTATTAGAAGAATAATACAACTACAATATCAAGCCTCACTTGCATTTCATATCAAATGATCCTAATCTATTCATTTTATGAGCTATAGTATGGGCACGTATCTCAAGGATAAGTGCATCAAGTGATGACACACAGGGATGAATTATGTGACTTCAAATACTATATTGTGTGTGTGAGTCGTTATGCTCATTGGCACAAGTGAGAATGAATGAGAGAAGGTGCCAGCCAAGGAAAAAAGCAAGGAGGCTGCCAGGCCAGGCAGCTATTTTTGTAAAGCAGGCACTGAAAGAACCATCCTCGTCACGGCTTCAGGCTTGGACTACTTCCAGGAACAAGTAGTGGCACACAGACCTCACAAGCTCTGCATCTTCTCCTTGCATATGAGAAGAAACTCCAGTGAGATCCTCATGTCCCTGGTGCCAGCTCCTGCAGCAGTCCAGGCCTGTGCCTGTGTAATGATTGGTTCTTTCCGCAGTCTCACAGGCAACCTCCTGGCCTGGCAGCCTCCCCTTCTCCTTCCCTCCCTGGCTGGATCCTTGTGTCTTTGTATGACAGAAACACACCAGTCACACTCCCAGAAGCAGGTAGGGTGGCAACCTCTGAGGTACAAAAAACTAGGACTTCCAGTGTTATTCTGAGCCTATAAAAATGGACAGCTGGCAGTTGGTACTGAGTACCCTTACAGATTTCCCCGGACAGCTACCTCAGAAAAGGGACAATTCTGGGAAAACAGAAGCATGGGATTTCAAACTCAAGGAAGTCTTGAGCATCGCATAGGCTACATTTGAGGGGGATTATGTTAAGGATTATCATAATTTTTGCCATTATTCTTCATAATTGTACGTTTATTCTTCAGCAGAAGCTGAAGTTATAAAATCTTCTCATAAAGAACTGCCCTTTTAAAAAATGGCTGTGTCTTCCATTGTTCTCAAAGGGATTGAAGCCACAAGCTGTCCTCAGTTAAGATGGTTACCACCTCCACTCACCAGTTCCTCACAGAGTTCTTCTCCACCTCCTGACACCACAAGGGGCCACTGTCTTCCCTGAGGGCAGCTTGACTTCACTCCCATAGGAGGAAAGATGACATCCCCTCTTGAGGGCAGCCTGTGGCCTCAGTCCCACTGAGAACAATGAGAGATCATGGCTATTATGAAAAAGGACAATGCTCCATGAGCTTCACTGAAGATTTTAATTCTTCAGCCTCTGATGAAGAATAACCTTCAGTTACAAAATCTAACAGCAAAAAATTACCATTAACTAAAAAAAATAAACAATTCTTCAAATGTAGCCTAGGCACAAGATTTCAGAGGGTTTTAATTAAATGGGAAGTTTAACAAGTCTGCATTATTCTATTACAGAGATCATTCAAGACTAAATCAAAGTGTGGCTTAAGGTGCTAAATTTCTTAGAGGACTCATTTTAAATCAATTTTAACTTATAAATTAACAGATTTACTTGGAAAGATTTACTTGGAAAGCTTATGCTCAAATAACTTTGTTAGTTTCTAAGGTGCCACAAGTACTCCTATTCTTTTTGCAGATCTACTTGGAAATTCTCAGAAAATTCAGTCTATACTCAAAAGAGTAGGTGCTGTAAATGTGGGGAAAATAACCTGTATTTTTTCATCTATTACAAAGAGGTTGAATCCCACTTCAAGTGGAAAACTCAATTCACCCTTACATATGGAGCTGCAACTTGTGCCTCCATAACAATAATACACTCCTCATCTCCCCAGAAGCAGAGGATTGCCAACCCCCTATTTCCAGTCAGCAATCAAGTAGCTAGTTCCTTGCATGTGTTCTCTCTCCTTAAGCTGGAAAAGGCAAGGGACAGGGCATTGGAACATTTACCCAGTGGACTGTCCCAGCATGACTGCCTCTCCCCTCCACCCCACTTTTTGATCCATAATCAAAAAAACCCAAATCCCACAGTCTTTTGCTTATGGTGGGTCATGGGAAGATTTTTTTTCAGCTATTTTGTGACTGAAGAAAGCTTCAGAACCACCAGCCTTCACACTCATAGGGAGTCCCTAAACCAGCAGTTCTCACACAGTCACCGGGATCCAGCTGGAGCCCAGGTAAGGGAAAGAAGAAGTAGCTTGTTGCCTGCAACTCCTTCTTATAGCTGTGGCTACAGTGGCAGTTGCCTTTGCCCTTATTCAACTCCTACCACCCTTCATCCAATCTGAGAAGGGCTGTTCACTTTGCCCACAATGTTTGTCTCTGAGACAGGGCTCAGATAGGGCTGTAATGGAGCTGGTTTTGTCACCCCTCGTAGCAGTGGTGCTTTTCAACAGAATTTTAAGGGGATTCTAATATCTTTCACGGATGCTTTCTATTTATCGAATAATTCTAATTCCATTGAGGGATCCAATTTAGACTTTAGGTGTAGCATTTTGCTTAAGTACTGGAGCTGAATACTGTGCAGGGAGAAATGGAGAGGAAAGAGAAACCTCCCCACCCCAGGAGCACCAATGTCCCCCTCATTCCACAAGCCACCCATCTCAGGAGAACCAGCCCCACCTCAGGCCAGCAGCTTTCCTCACCCCCATTCACTTAGCGCCACATCTGACAAGCTCCAACCTCCCCCACCTTTTGTCTGACAACTCTTACAATGGCTGTGACCCTAACTCTACCATCCTTTGGATATGGCAACGCTGCCTCAAGTGACAGCAGAGCCCTCATGCCCACAGAAGAGCCCTAACTGGCAGTGGGATCCTTGCACACACCCTGATGCCCTAAGCCTTTAAGCAACAGTGAGGCTCTCCCCACCTCAGTGAGTCCCTAGGCTGCTCTCAGCCATATAAGTAGAAGCCTTGGAACAGGGAGGCAACGCTAGCACTGGGCGGGGCCAGCTGCAGCTGCCACTCACCCAGGCCCATTGTGAGGTGACAGTTGGGGTGAGGCAGGAGGGGCTCCAGGGTGTAGCTGGGCGGGGCCTAGTCAGGGAGGCCCTATAGGGACCAGCGGAGGGCTCCTCTCTGGCTGCCAGCAGTGGGTGGTTAATGTGTAGGCTGCTCAAGCCAGGGGGTTACTTGCAGGCCTCATTGTCTGTTTCTCCCATCCCTTTGCTCACTGATCTTTCTCCCCAGAAAATGACTGGCCTTCAGGTCAACCTCAGCCCGCTGCTGGAGCCACTTGGCTTCATGAAGGTCCTTGAGTGGGTGAGTCTGGAGTAGGGTGAGCTGGGGGGGTGTTTTTTCTTAGAGCAGCTGAGCTGTAAGGGAGTGAAAGGCCCAAGAGTCCTCCCCTCAGGTCTCTCCATTCCCCTTGTAGGT
Organism: Chelonia mydas; assembly: GCF_015237465.2. Taxonomy (NCBI): domain Eukaryota; kingdom Metazoa; phylum Chordata; order Testudines; family Cheloniidae; genus Chelonia; species Chelonia mydas. The sequence continues at coordinate 320,996,802 of NC_057849.1, forward strand.
TGCAAACTCCCCAGCTGGGCTGGGCTTGTAGGGGAACAGCAGCCTTTTCTATGGGGTAGGGATGTTGATGAGGCCAAGCGCTTGCAGGTGTGGGCTTGGGCGTGGCCTGGTTGGTGAGGGGTTTCCTGGCTCTCCAAGGTGGCAGTGCCTCAGAGAACTAGCCAAATCCCTTATTATCCACTACAAGTATTTTCACCACAAAATAACTTCTTGGCTGGTGTTTGTGACAGAGCTGTGCCTGCCTCACTTCATTTCAAGAGGAAACCGGTATAACTGCAGCATATTTGTGCCACTGGGGTGTCTGTGTGGTGGGTCTTCTGTTTGTTGGGGTGAGGAAGGGGAAAACAAGAACTATTGACCAAGATCTATGAAGAAACTCTGCTTCCTGTCAGTGGAAGCTTTCGGCCTGTGTTTTTGTTGCTGGTTTCTTGGGCAGTAGAGGTTGGGAGGGGAATGTTAATAAATAATGTTCTAAGCACAGGTAGCTTCCACTGATGTGAAGTTGGAGTTGTAGGGGGCTGGCATCTCTGAATCAGGCCCTGTTTCTCTGGGTAATTGCCCATGTGTTTTGCTATTTCAACGCTAATTAACAAAGGCAGTGAAAGTTAAAAATAATTCTCTATTTTAAAAGCAGACCTCTCTAGGTATTACAGATGCCTTGGATTAGTGAAACTAAAATTAAAATCTTTATCTTTATTTTTTTTTAAAGTTGGTGAGTGTAAAAAAGTAAAATAAGGACTACTAGTTTTCACTATTGGGTTAAAGTTGGTTTCACTCTTTTCTTTAGACTGTAGTGGAGCGCTTAAATCCAAACCACCTCTCTTTGAAATGGAAAGAGAGTAATTCTGGTGAAACTTGACTGCACTACTAGTAGAAAAATGCTGTGGCAATGACAATGCTTGTTTGAATCAGACCTTTGCTGATGGAGCACTATACACTAACTCTTATTTGGGAATGTTGAAATCATTTAATACAAATGTGAATAAATGGTGTCTTCCTCCCATTATTGACTGTACTAGATTTCACACAGTCTGAGAATACTAATATATTGTTTCAATTTTTATAGATTTTTTCCATCTTTGTTTTTGCCACCTGTGGAGGTTATAAAGGTACAACTACAATTTTAGTTTCTTGTAAAGGTGTTGTGAACAAAACAGTTACAGCTGCTTTTGCTTATCCATTCAGGTGAGTCTATTCTTTTACTTCCTTACTGTCCTCACCACTGCCCACTAATTTTATTGGATTCACTTGTTACCCACTATAATATGAGAAATCTACCTTTTTTTTTTTTTAAAGTCATCTCTTATGCTAATTCAAACATCCTGCAATGTATAGTCTGTTTTTGAGAAATCAGGGCACTAACTACTGAAAGCATGTTTGTCTCCATCTCTATGCAGATTATGTGGCTGGGAAAAGAGATTATATTGCCAAATTGAAATATACACCTTCTTGATGACTATCATGAGCTGAAAGCATTTACTTTAGTGGTGCATGAATCATTAAACTATCTCTAGACTTTTAAAAAAAAGTTACCCTTCATGTTGTCTTCATTTTATCTCAATACTGAAGTACTGCTGATCCTTTAAACAGAATTTTAAGGGGAATTCTAAAATCTTTAACAGATGCTTTCTGTTTATCGAATAATTCTAATTCCATTGAGGGATCCAATTTAGACTTTAGGTGTAGCATTTTGCTTAAGTACTGAATAGGAAAGCTCACCTGGCATTATGTGCACCAGCAGCTGATTTCTATATGAATATGGTCAACTAAACTTGCTAGTTGCCCATAACACATTGAAGCACAGACAGAACAATATTTCTGTGGGAATACGAGAGGGAGACTAAAAAACACTTGACTGGAATCCCAGCCAAATATAAACAGCAAGGTTCAGAGAAAAATAGGGAAGGAAGAAGAGTGACGCTTCCTCCTCTTTCCCAGCATCCAGAAGGGGTCCTAATAAACATAGGCCTCAATCCTGTAAACTGCTCGACAGGTATCAAGGGCTGTAGCTGCACAGAGCAGGCTATGGGATTGGAGCTTTAGCAGATGCTGATGGCTAGTGAAGGCTAGTATAAAAGATTCAAGACTCCCTGCCCCAAGTCAACATCCAGAGGGGGCAAATCTATTGTGCTGTCCATTCAGTAACCCACTAGGGTTGAGCTGAATCTCTCAGCAGAACTGCTGGGAGCCTAAACATTTGCATTTACCTACAGCTAATGATTTAACCCTATGGCTGGCAAGCTCTCATCTAGCTATTTCAGCTTAGGCTGGCACACTTAAATTAAGCACAATTAGGCTTGTTTCCAAGTCTGAGTGGCTTAAACTTCAACTTTCAGGTTCTGAGTTAGTCTTCATTTGTAACTTCTATTTAAGTGTGGTATGCCTTGTGGCAAAATCTAAGTCTTTAAGGTGGGGAGGGGAGTATGGGGAGTATAGAGAGTATTATGCAACTTGAGTTGCTAGTCAATGTATTCATCTAAAGAATGCCTTATGCAGTCGGAGTGTTGATGGTATTGTTCTCATAAAATGCTAAGATACTGAGGTTTCCCCTTGTGCAAGAAAGTCTTGCTATGGAAAATGCACTGTCTTTCCCCCACAGGTTGAATACAGCTGTGTTTAGTGCACCAGATCCAACACGATGCAGTGGCACTTGGACTGACTTTCACCTTGTGGGCAACTTCTCCTCTTCTGCACAGTTCTTTGTAACTTTTGCAGTCCTCGTATTCCTTTACTGTATTGCTGCCCTTGTACTATATGTTGGGTACATGCACCTGTATCAGAACACTGGCAAAATCCCATTGATTGTAAGTAACTAACACTAAGCTATTTTCGTCTTTTTGTTTTTAAAACCACTGAAAGGAAAAATGACTTCTGCTCAGCACAGACCTGTTTAAGTGACAATTAAACTTAAATTGTCACATTGTGGTGCAGTGTGGAATGGTTTAAAATCACTTGGGTTTATTAAACTTTGCTAATTTAAAAAAAAATCAAGTTGCTGCTTTTTAAAATTAAGTTGAAAACTGTTGCCACTACAACTTTAGATTAAAATATAAACAAATTAAATTTATAAATGGTATGGCATTTTAAAATATTTACTGGAAGGGGTTCTTTATTAATCTTAACAAACCCAATGTAAGCGAAAAGGAAAACCAAAGATGAAGGCACAGATCCTGCAAACTCTTTAACTGGTGTGTAACTTTACTCACATGAATTACACTGACTTCAATGGGACTGCTCATGCTAAAAGCTAAGTACGTGCATAAGTGTTAGATTTAGCCCCTGACACTGCCATCTTCATTAACTTGTAGTGGCAGAAAATATTACTTCAAAACAAAATTGACTCAGTGGCAGCACTAAAAAGTTACTTTCAATAAATCAATGACACTATTATGAATTGTGTACAGAAACAGGCAAACACAAAAATAGAAGCCTAACGTTTGTTTATAAAGATTTATTTTGGGGGAGGATGCTAAATGCATTAAAACAAAAGACACCAAGTCACATTGACTTCAAACTGCAAAACGGGACAAAGGAATGTAGCCTGGTCAAAGCATTTCAGATTTCTTGACTTGTGGAAGTTCAATATATTGAAAGGAGTTGTTCGCTGCAGACCAACTTTATTGCTCTGCTTATCACAGTAAGGATGTTAGCGAGGCCTGGACTTGTTTCAACACAGATAAGCACTTTACAAGTTTTCTTATTAAGAAGTTTCACACATCATTTGAACTTTTAACAACTGGGAGACAAGTAAAGAACTTCCACTCTACCTCCTTTTTCCATTTTACAGTCTTAAATTGCTAAAAAACTAACGTAAATAAAAACTTAAGCCAATTTTAGTTTAAAATTATCCTTCTTTGACGGAAATCTTCTGACTAGTTAGTCGTAATCATGAATAGGCATTAACTACTTTAACAGATTGGGAATCTTAATACAAGTATGGTTCACAGAAAACAGGCATTCCTATTGATTGCTGCAGATTTAAATGACTAAGAATATAGGACCTGGATTCTGCAGTTGGGTCTACATTGGTGGCTGGGTGGAGACCATGGAACTTTGTGGTTTCCAAAGTTTGCATGTACAATCTGATTGCAAAATGTAGGCCTAAGTCTGCAGTGTGAAATACATGCAATAAGTTTAGACACTTATGTTTTAAATGTGCTTGTGAAGGTCATCTGATCTTTCCTTTCTTTGTAGAATGGCTATAATCAGACTTTTTGGTTTTTTTGGATCTTTCTGCTTAAAATAGCAAAACTAGTAAATTAATTCTTAGTCTAAAGGGTCACAGTCAATTTAAATCTCACTTTAAATATGAAAATATTTCCCCTACTAGTGTTACTTTTAACACCTAAAACTACAGAAAAATATTTGGGGTAACTTTAATAGCTCTCTGGATATTCTGCAGTTTCCTCTGTGCAGGCTTTTTCACACAGCAACAAGAGATGCAGTTTTGTTTTGTGGTTTTTTTGTTGTTGTTTTTTTTTGTTTAGGGGCAGAAAGATTTAGGGGTCAGATATACCACCTAAAACTACTTCTTTTAATTTAATGTTCATATTTTAATTTTTACTACCCAAACTTAAAGTGCCATTTGGACAAATTGGAAACTGTGAGACACAGTGAAAGTCTCCCGGGCCACCAAGTCCTATCTGTAAAGGAGGATCTTGTGTCTAAGGGCTAAACTAGAAAGTGCTGTGTTAGTATAGTTAAAACGGCAAACCTCCTCACCTACTTCCATGTGTGGATGCAATTTTAACGGTATAAAAGTACTTCTATAGGCATAGCTTTTTTTTTTTTTTCACTTCCCAAAATAGAATAAGCTATATTGGTATAAGGCACCTTTTAAACCAGTAACATCATGTTAGTGCTTATACCAGTATAATTGCATTAATGTTTAAAAAATATTATATACACCCCTAATTGACATGCTGTTATAACTCTTCTAGTGAGTCAGGCCTGGGACTTGGCTTGGAACCCAGATATTAGCTTTTCTATAGACTTTGAGTGACCTTAGGCAAGTAACTTTTTTTTTTTTTCCAGCCTCACGGGGATTTTGTGAAGGTAATCACTACTGTAGAGACAATTCTCTGAATAGTTCAGAGTCTACATATTGGATGACTTAAAAACTGCAGCACTTCAAACAGCAGAATGACATTTTTCGGCTGTCAGTGTACCAAGAGATTTAATATTAAAAATATCAGTACTGCGTTCTCAAGCACAATTTGATTCTCCTGAGCCTCTGTGCCAATTCTGGGGGTGGTGAACATTTAGGATAACTTATCACACTGAACTGTACCTAACATTCTGCCCATGTTTTAAATAACTTTTGGGGGGTGCAAGCCTTCAGATTAGAGAGAGGTAGACTTCTTCTATCTGAATTGTGTTGACAAATCGTAGTAATTGCTTGACTACATTTGGTTAGATATTTCATTATGAAATATACTTAGACTAAATAACCAGCATCAGTCAGGTTTATTAATGTGGTAGGTACAGGAAAAATGTTCTATACAATACCAGTCTCCCCAGAGCAGTCCCGTGCAGCGATATTACGTTCACCTTACACAAAAGGTGTGCTCCAAGTTGTACATTTCAGCTGATATTTGACAAGTTACACATTTCTTTACACGTTACTTAAATCCAACCCATCAGTTTGTTCCAGTTCCCTAACTTGTTTTGTTCCTTATCTTTCTTTTGGATACTAGCATTTCAGGCACTGATATGTGAAGGTACTTCCTTCCGTAGCTTGTGCTAAGACACAGAATGAATGTACCTTGATTTTTACAAGTTTCCTGTCTGCTTATTCCAAATGGTTACTTCAGCAAATGCAAGGTGTTGTGGGATACTTGGCATAAGTGAACAGGATTATGGTATAGGCAGTTTAGGCTAAATTACTGTTACAGTATTTGTGATTAATGTTTGTACTAATGCATACTAATATATGGTGTGGATAATACACACTATTATATCTTTATATGCTAGCCAGCATATTTTAGTCACAACTGCTAAGTTGAATGTTTATCACCTTTTTTAGTATAGAAGGGGTGTAGACAGTTCTGTAGTCCAGTTACAGTACTGTCTGTGTAACTTTTATATTGTGTTCACAAAGAAAACTAGTATCTGAGACTGCCTAACTAAACTGGCTTAATATGTTTGCACAGGTAAGTCAATAGCTGTGGACCTGAAGAAGGGCTGTGTTTAGCTCAAAAGCTTGTCTTTCACCAACAGAAGTTGGTCCACTAAAGATATTGTCTTTGTCACTGTCTAATAGCTACCTAACTCGTTGTCTAATAGCTACATATGCCAGTATTGTATCTTGACTGTAAGTCTGATGCATTTTTATCACTTTTCCCTTAACTGGAAAATGTGTTTAATTCTCTTGTGGAAGTGGTAATTGACGGTTGTCTTTTGGTATAGGACTTGGTTATTACTGTTATGGCTGCTTTTCTGTGGCTGGTCAGCACTTCAGCCTGGGCTAAGGCACTTACTGATATAAAAATATCCACCGGTCCCAGCATTGTTCGGGAGATTGCATCTTGCAAATTACCAGGATCAACTTGTTTGTTTGCCTCTGTTACCAGCATGGGAACTCTGAATGTGTCCGTGGTACGTATATCAAGAGTTATAGCATCCTTACCTTGCTTGTATTGCACCTGAACTTACAATACACACTTGATGGTATTCTATGTAGCACCCATTTTTTAGTTTTACTGAAATTCTGTCATGGGTTACCAGTCAGAGTTACCTAAGGCAGAGCACTCAGAGGCAGATTAAGATTTCCTAGGGCCCTGGGCCAGAGCAAGTGGGGGGGGGGGGGCCCTCCCCACCCCTTCCACCTGTGGTCTCACCCTATTTTGCACCCGATCCAGCCCCTGCCCATATGACCTCGCCCATGGCACCCCTTTGTGCCCCTTCGCCGGGATCCTGCCCATTCCATCCCCAAACTGCGGCCCCAAGACCAGAGAAGCTCTGTTTCCCCCACCGTGGCCGCAGGCTCCAGCAGGTAGCAAGAGCTCCTCCAGTCCTGGGGCTGCAGCAGGGATCCCTGTTCTGGGGCTTCCCGTGCTCCCCCTGGTTTCTGCTGGGGATGGGGTTGGGGGGGCGCTAGGGGCTTCCCCTGCCTCCACACCTGGCACAGCTACCAGGGAACAGGGTTGGGGGCATGGGCGCTTTTCCCACCTGCCCAGGGCTCTGGGGTCCCCCAGTTGGCCGAGGCCCCTGGGCATGGGCCTCATAGGCCCAGTGACTAAATCTGCCGCTGAGCGCACTAACCAGAGCAACAACTGTTTCCTCTTAAAACCGTTCTTGGGAAATCTGTGTAATTTAATTTGCAGAAAGATGTCTTTCAAAGTCATTTGGGAATCTCTCTTCCAGCACCTTTCTCTTAAGCTTCCACATTACTTCTCTCCATAGCCACTCTCAGCGAGTGCGATTTGTCCAGTAACTTTATTGAAGTTCATGTGGGGTGTCTCTGGTAGGAGTAAACTAGCTACTGCCTGACGTTTATCTATCGAACCTGGCCTTTGTAGTAACTGTTAACCTTCTTCGCATACCCCAAAACAAAGAGACTTAAGGAAAGCTCTTTTTAGGGGCTGGGGATTGCACGGTATTCTTGTGGTGATAGATAACAAGCTTCTCCCCCTTTACTAAAGCATAAGGAGTGTGGCCAAAAGTACATTGTATTAAACTGTAAGAATCTGGGTTCAAAAGTGATCTTACACTTGCTCACTAGACCAGTGGAGATCACATGCTTAATCCCTTAATGCATGCCTGCAGTTTCCATTCATTGAATGGAGGAACTTCATAATTCCTTGCATATCCATGACTGGTCCTACATCTCTATAATGAGCATCCTCATTATAATAACTATCACTACTAACTCATGGAGAAATGGGTCTACTCATTAGTAGATCCCTGTGGAAAGAGGATCAATTAACTTAATATTTAAAGCACTTTGCAAGTATAAATCTCTAAAGGAATGTTGCAAGCCAAACTGTTTTGCCTGCTAGTTTCAAATTTGTGCGCTACAAGAGTTTAATTTTTATAATCTCTTTTTAACCCCCGCCCCCCCAGGCTTTTGGATTACTTAACATGATTCTGTGGGGAGGAAATGCTTGGTTTGTATACAAGGAGACCAGCTTGCATAACCCATCAAACTCAACTTCCCAGAGCTCAGGAATCTATCCACCTACAACAGGAATATAATTAGTAAGATGATGATGTTTGTACTTCATAAAGAGCATCCATTTTGCATCCGACGGCCAACAACTTGGAGTCACTGCAGTTTATTTTTGTAGTAACGAATAGTTTAAACAAATTAGTGGGTAAACTTCTGCTTTGTACTTAAAGCATGTCTCACAGAAATATGGATGTAAATTTTCAAGTGTTTTACAGTGAAATATATTATGACTCTAAAATGAGTGCAGTTTCTTCATTTAAAAATAACAAATTGTTCAGACCCTCCTAAGTCTCTTGGCAAATACACACACATCTTTTCAGGAAGTGGTTCTAGTAGTTAACATTTGTGGGAAGAAACTGATTTGGATTCTGTAACATGACTGATTTCTCAATTGAAAAGACTACTTAGCTTAGGATGTTTGGAGTTCCAATATTAAATCTGTCATTCAGAGGTTACCTACTAATAACTTTGCACAGATAAGCTTTCTAAAAAAATTTAGTCGTCTCTGGTAGCATGATTCTGGCATTCTGTAATTTTCTTGTATATTGTTGGTGTTTTTTTGGAGGGGGAATCTAGTATAGACACTTTCTAATGTTGTACTTGCAGATAAACACTTAAGACTTGTTTGGTGTTTATATGTTCGTTGTTACTACTTCATGATTCGGGACAATCTTCAAAAACACTTAGTAAAGCTGCAAGTCACACTTCTGTGGCATAATTTAAGAACAGAAGAGTTAAGAAATTTAGGTAGGGTGGGGGTGTTTAAGTGCATCTCAGCTACAAAGCATTGTTGTAAGTTTGAGAGATACTGTAGATGCTAAAGCTGACTCCATCAGTAAATTTATTGTTTTCGATTCAGGTAAATGAGTCCAATCAGAGCAATGGGAGGTGCATAGGACTTACCTACCTAGTGACACAATAGCTGGAGATGTCTGTCTTACTAATCTATACAGGTCTTGTTTAATAGTCAAATCTTGATCCCAGTAAATAGACAGTCTTCCCATGAGATATTTACATATTCAGACATCTGACTTACTGTTACCTCATTTATTTCTCCATGTGAATTGTCCAACAAAGATGTCTCATGGTTTCTGCAAACTTTAATAAATATTTAAACAGTTACTGGGGCTATACACTCTAAGCAGCAAATATTTCTATAAGCTTGCTTTCTTTCTTTCAAAGCTAGGACAGGTGTAATGGTACATACATCTCTTGATCTTTCAGTGTCTTGCCTTAAGTGTCTTTCCATCTGTAAAGATGTAAAAAAATAAAATAAAATAAATGTACTGTTGCAAGAACAGCCTCTAATAAAGATGAATTGCTGTAACTTTTAGTCTATATACTCATTTTTCTTCCTTGCTTGCTTCTGTGAGCAGACTTCCCTCGCAATTCTACCTCTGGCTGTGTAGAGGAGGAAGCCGCCTGATGGAATGTAGCAGTAAGAGCAGGACCTTGGCCTGGCTAAAGCAGGATATGGTAGTGTGGGTGGATGGAGAGAGCTAATTGGTAGAGCCCCACAAATCTGCGGATATCCGTGTCCACAGACCATGTTTGTGGATTGCGAATCAGAGGCCGATTCAAATTTTGTATCCACACAGGGCTCTACTAATTGGAACCCAGCATGTGCAGAACAAACTAGGATAGGGTGAGTAAAGAAACGGGAACACTGAGATTGGACTCTTGCCTCGTTCAGAGTGTAGGATGAACCTAGTTTAGGGATGAATGTGAAGCACACAGATACCATAGGGATAAGCAGCAGATAAAAGCCCAGCAGAAAATCAATAATTCTGTCTTCAGAATGGAATTTGAATAGTGTGCAGTAAATAAGATGTGACACCCCCCCCCACCCCAACACACACACATTATTCACTCTTTGACATTTCACAGGTGATAGTCCTGTCTAAGCCACTTTACATATAGGAGAATGAAAATGAAAGCTTGGGCAGAGTGTAGGGGAAATCACTTTATAAATACAGCTGTGGCTCTTTGATTCACTAAAAGAAGGCTATTCAATGGCCATTGTTATTTTCCCAAATAGACCTATTTATTGGCTGCAGAAAACCCTAATCAGACACTTCTCTAAATCAAACTGGGCCATGTTTGAAGTAATCAAGTAACATAAGCCAAGGACTTGACTTTTCAGCAGTTATTAGTTCAGGCTCACTGCCAAAGTTTAGTTCTATCACCATCTTTTCTATATATACCTATTAAACGTTTGCAGGTTAAATATCCTTTTTCAACTTTAACCCAAATTCTCTATTTGTATTATATATAATTTTTTAAAATCTCCCTCTACAAAGCCTAGCACAATAGAAAAGTGGTCATGAATTTACCTTAAAAAGATTCCAAGGAGAAATTTTTTAAAACAAATGTTCCCCTGACATCTTTACACCTTAAGCAGTGCAGTATTCTGCTGGTAAATGAGAATGTACTTTTTATATTTTTGCTTAAATGTACGTACGCAAAGGAAATAAATAGTATAAATGGTGAAAAGTAAGTCAAATTTTTAAATTCTTTGTTTCAAGATTTTATTTACACTGTAAGGAAACTTTGTTTTCTTAGGATATATTTTTTTACCCTGACTGTGTCCCTGTAAATTTAATCCCCAGCAAGGGCCCAAACCTGCGAACACTTATACATGTGCTTAACTTGACTATTGTGAATAGTCCTATTGAAATTAATGCTCATGATGATGCTAATCAGGGCATGATTACAAGAGTGGGTCACAAGGAAGCAGGATTTATTAAATTAGGGCATGCAGAATTGGCATTTTGGAAATAACCTGCAGGTGGAATTAAGTTGTGTCTCCTGTGTTGATTCTTTCACTGTAATGAAATATGGGAAAGAAACTTGCTGTAACTTTGTTTTTTAAAATGCTTCCCTAAAGAGTCATTACTGTTCTGTAGTAGCACCCACCATTAGGTTGGTGCTTTTCAAATATAAGAGAAGACATGTTCTAAAGAGTTTGCATACTGAATGATGGACAGACAAAATGGTAGAGGAAAAGGCTTAAATAAATATTTTTGGTAAAATAAATGGATTTTCACTAAGTGCCCACAACCTAGCCTTAATTAGTGGGTTGTAACAAAGTGAAATAATAAATGTTCTTTTGGCCTCAGACATTAACTGCTAAATACAATGCAATTGTCAAGGAATCCCTGGCACCAAGTAATTCAACTGCCTAAGTTGCTTATTTTATTGTTAAGAAAACCAGTTCATTTTTAAACTAATTACTTCAGGACACAAGTTTTATACAACTAAATGTCAATAGGTTGTAGCTCCCACAGATTTTGACTCTGGGCTGCACTGAAGTCTGCTCAGTGTGACATCTATTCCAGGGTAAATAAGACAAGTTTTTAATTTAATTTAATTATATAACAGGGGTAAGTGGATCTGAGTCACTCTCCTTCCTAGAATAAACATCAGCTGCTTCCCCTTCCATGGCTTTCTGTTCCCCTCCAGAGGGGAGTGTCTGATGTATGCTGCTTGCACTGGCCTCCCTGGTGGAGTCCTGCAAATTGGGGAGGAAGAATTCAAGGCATCATGCCACAGTAGCAGTCAGCCTCTGCAGGGCTGCTGGATGGAAAAGGAACTGCCCTCATTTGCTCAGGAAGCTCACAGGTGGTGGGAAGCCAGTCCTTGACATTTTGCTTTTGAAGTTACATCACCTTTGTGCTGGCAGCTGTGAAATGTTTTTGTGTCTTGTTTATGCACTTGTAAAAAGGACCCTCCAAACGGCTGAATAGCGTTTTTTCTGATTGCACAAGAAGCACTGAAACTAATTGGAAATGTATAGAGGGTCTGATTGGATCATTCTGACAGAACAACAGCTGGCAAGCTGCCAGATCTCTCTAGGTGAGATTCTCTCAGCATAGGGTATCTCCAGCTGGCAGCAATTTCACCAACATCTGTCAGGGGAGGGAAGCTTTTTTTTTTTTTTTTTTGGTCAGGAGGGTGAAAATCCTCTTGCTCATCACCTTTGTTCCAGCTTCCTCTAGTGAATCATCATATTAGGGAACTAAAGCTTATTAAGCATCTTTTAAAGAGAGAGACAGAAATCTGAGGTATGAAAACACTTTGGAAGAAAGGGAGATTTGGGTGATGGTTGTAGATGGGAAAAAAAGAAACCACACGGTCATTCATTAAAGATCTGGGAAAGGATGGATAGTCTTATGAATGGTATCCCCTGTTTAGGGAAGGGAGCCTTCTGTGGTTTAGAATGTTCATACTATTGGTCTGAGAGCTGGGCCTGTCCCAAAATGATTAAAAATGCACATGTCCCACTAATTGATTTCCAGAAGAGATCCCTGGGCCTGCCTCAGCTGTGGGGCCAGTAAAGCCTGTGTCTCTAAATTGCTGGCTAAGATTTTTGCCACCATGCTGCAGGCAGTGTTCTAACAGCTTAGCCAAGGGAGATTTGGCAAGGTGAGGTTACTGGTTACCAGTTGCCATTTCAAGGAAGTTACTGAATGGAATCCAGTGAGATAACTGTGGACAGGCCCCCAGCATTAGTCAGGCCCCTCACCCCAGATGTATAGCAGGGAACTCCAAAACACCAGCAAAGGGCCTGTGTTAATAGCAGTTATTTATTTAGACCTATTCTGAATGGTGTTTTATGACACTGTGGTAAAATCATCTGAGCTTGGTCTACACATGTACTTCCACTGTTACTACCACCAGTGAAGTTGCAATGGTGGGAGATTTCCTAAGAAAGGCTGGTGTATATACAGCTGGGGAGGCACTGTACTTGCCTTCCTGACATCATCTCCTAATGCCTTACTTGAGTCACAGTCTCCAACACAGTCTCCTGGATGGGAAACCCTGAGAGAAACTCTTTCCTGCCTGCCCCTAGACTGAATCAGTCTAGACTGCCCCTAGACTGAATCAGCCCTGCTGTGCTGCACTATGCTGCGTGCGGGTGCACAGTGACCCAGGATTTGGCGCCAAATCCAGCTGCAGAATCCTGGGAAGCTGAAAAGAGAATATACTTCTTGGTGTGGTATTAAGAGAATCACTACTGCCTTCACAAATGACAGATTTCAGAGTGGTAGCCGTGATAGTCTGTATCAGCAAAAACAATGAGGAGTCCTTGTGGCACCTTAGAGACTAAAATTTATTTAAGCGTAAGCTTTTGTGAGCTAAAACCCACTTCATATTTTCCATTCCATGCATCTGATGAAGTGGGTTTTAGCCCACGAAAGCTTATGCCCAAATAAACTTGTAGTCTCTAAGGTGCCACAAGTACCCCTCGTTATCTTCACAAATGAGTGAGTCTAAGCAAAGCTGTTATTTCCCAGTTAGGCATTCTGCTGTTCCACTGAGTTTATTCTCTACTTCATTTCTTGTGTCAATATTTAGTCTGAGTTCATTTCTAGCAGTTTTACATGGCCCTGTATAATCTAAAACAGATTAGTTATTGCCACATGTAAGGACAGTCCTTATTATTAATCATCATTAAATATTAACCTGAATCATGAGAATGATTCAGGAAAATGTTTACACAGGAGCATTGTGTTCCCACTGTTAGGTGTTCTGTTGTGGAGGAGGTGTTAGGGTGACCAGATGTCCTGATTTTATAGGGACAGTCCCGATTTTTGGGTCTTTTTCTTATATAGGTTCCTATTACCCCCCACCCCCTGTCCTGATTTTTCACACTTGCTGTCTGCTCACTCTAGGTGTGTAGGTTCCTTCAAGTCTCAAAACCAACACTAGGGAATAGGTGACACCTTTCTTTTTTACTGTATGAAGTATGTTTCAATCTCATTGGTAAAGTATACACACACACACACCCTCACACACACGTGTTCTAGTGGTTATAACAGGAAACTAGGAGTCAAGATTTCTGAGTTCTATTCTGAAATAGCAAGTTTCTTTCAGTTCTTTGGATGGGGTGCCAGTTCCAAAGGGTTTGCCAGAACTCATCAGGGCTCTTTCTGACCAGAAGATTTGCTATACATCACACGTTTCATTATGAAACCCATCCAGAGCCAGGAAACACTGCTTTAAAACCTTTGTGCTCATCTGGGGACAGCAAAAGCCCCTGTTTTTAATTTCACCAACAGGATTATGGAACCCAAAAGAGTTGTATGCTAAACTTGGCTAGTTGCATTTCCATTTCAAACCCCAAACTAGCAGAGCATCACGTGGGTTGGAGTTTTTTGAAAAAGTCCTCCAATCAGGGCCTCTGGCCCCTTTTGTGACTGCTCTAATGTGTAACAAAGAGGGATCTCCTGCTGCAAGAGAAAAATTAAATTATTACATTCCAGAAGAACCCATTTACTATAGAAAGGGGGTATCACACACATCCCCAGGTACAGGAAGCTTGGCTAGAAATGGGCCAAGACAGAGCCTGATTCACTGTTCCCCTGCACCTGGTGTGGTCACCTGGGTCTAAATCAGAGCAGCAGAATTGTACTCTCTCTGAACTGGTGTAGAGGACTGCACAAGAATAGGGAAACTGCCAATTGCTTTTGCAATTTTTATGGCTCATTTTGATTGCATTTCACATGGTCTCTATCTTCTGGGAGAAATGGTTTCTCTTCTCTCTTTTTTTTTATTCAAATTTTTTATACTATAGTTTGCATCTGTGAGGTTCTAAAAATTCCCTGTATAGTTGCTGGTGCTTTTTCTTATAACCAAGGAAGATCTGCGGGATCGTTTTAAGCCACCACTCATCGCTCCACAGCTTCAAAAGCACACATTTCCTTCTGTTGTAAATCAGTGGAAACCACTCATACATTGCTTTGTTGGGCCGATGCACCAGGCTGCATGAAGATGATTTTGTAATTAAATATTAAGAGCCAGATATTCAGCTAATATCAATTGGCATGGCTCCACTGATGTTGAATTGATGCTTGCTGAGGATCTGGCCTTAAATATTCTAGTTCAAGCAAAGCATGGAACTGGGAAAGCAGTAAAAGAAACATACCAAGTAGCTGGAAAAAACCCATATTGGCTAATGCTGTGCAGCGTTTCCTTTGTCTGTAAGCTTGCCCTGAACAAGAGTTTTTCGTCAGAAACATCCTTATTAAACCTGGCATTCTGGTTTGGCTCCATCTGAAGAAATGTTATGCATGGAACTCCCTGCCTGAGCAAATCTGATAGGCCCCTGACTATCGGATTTGTGCAAATCTAATAGGCAGCTTAGTGGGCTGAGCTGTACAAAAAGCTGCTATTATGACTTCAAATTCAACTTGTCGTGTTCCTGTGCAAACATTTATTATAATGTTGTACAACAGCAGCTACACAGAAGGGCTTCGGAAATTGCACAGATGTGAAGTAGTTAATAGTCTCACTGGAATAAGACATAGTTTGCATCATGAAAACAGCATGTTATTAAACTGCACATTTCACTTCAATGCATATCAAACTAGATAACGGGGAAGAACTCCCTGAAAGAAAACACAGAAGTTCTGAGAAGAGATAAGTAAGCAACACACTAATAATGGATTCAATGCAGAACCACAGAGATGAGACCCTTTGAACTCTGGGAAAGTTCAGGTCTGAACTCCTGATTATGTTTCCAGTAGTGTCCACAATGTGATAGGCACTTTCAAGACACAGGCTAGACACATCACTGAATGCATTTTTGAAAGATGCTCAGATCACCATGATGGGTGCAGTATGAGAACCTGAATAGAATGAAATAGGAGGCACAATCCTTTCCCTAAGAAGTTCACAGCCTTAAAATGGGCAGATGAATAGTAGCGATTGGTGGGACGGGATGCCATGTGAAAGTAGAGAGATCAAGGTGGAGCTTGGCAAAATAAAGTTAATTGTTTTTTACACTTGTCACTAGTTTCCCAGAGGCAGCACACCACAAGTGATTAAGGAGGGACCTATCAGATTTGCTCAGGAAGGGCGTCCCATGCATAATATCTCTGTAAGATGGAGCCAAGTCAGAACACCAGGTTTAATAAACAAGTTTCTAAAGAAAAACTCTTATTCAGAGCAAGCGTATAGATAAAGGGTTCATGTTCCTGCCACATCCCAAGCCCCTGGCATCTCTTAAGCATTGAGACTTAGTGTGTCTGTATCTCATTATGAGCTGTATTGATCAAGGGCTAGAACTCTTCTTGCCTACATAGAGATGGGTGGGTCCAACACCTCAGCAATATTATACCCCTGTATCTACACTGTGCCAGAGTCCCCGCACAGGGCTGGATGCACAGGTGAGGAGTGAGACGGCCAGGACAGCGCTGGAGGGGACACAGCATATCCCCTTCCCACAAGGGGAAGTTGCAGGGCAGCCTGTCCGCCAGGGAGCTGGAAATGGGAGGGGGGCCAGAGTTACGAAGTTACAGGGGCTACCAGACAGAAGACCTTGGCCTCTACCAGATCCCCTGAACCCTCTGCTCATTCTGTGGGGTCACCTTGGGGGTGGGTGTAGTAGGAAGAGAGCTTGAAACATAAGTCTTTGTATCAGAGGCCTGGTATGAGGCAGGACCTGCTCACAAAATCTGGCAAGAGTAGGGCTGATAATGCAAAAATACACATTCCTAAGAAATACTAAGCACAAAGTACTCACAGAAACACATCCCGATATCAAGTGGTACCAGAACATACCGATATCAAGGATGGTACAAAACATTCCCCAAGGATAACAGAAACACACTGACCCTTCCTAAAAGATAAGGTCAGGATAACAGTATGTAATAAAAATGTGTTAAACCAACATGTACAAGGTAATGGGTAATAATTAGCCACATCAAAGGGCAGTAACTAACTATGTCAGAGGCAGTACTAACTTGTTTTTATCAGGGTATAAAAATGTATCTCAGAGGAAGTATCTTTGTCCAACCGAGGGGGGAAATGGAAAGCCCCACCATTCACTGAGCTGCATCCATGGTCACAGGCATACCTGTCTTAATATCCTCCTAGAGTCTGCCAGGTGCTATTACCGTACTTTGTCAACAATAAACCTGGCCTGGTGCCTTCGTATCTTAACGTATCTTGTGGTCACTGGGCAGTTCACCCAAGTTCAGCTGTGCCAGCTGTCTGCGCAGAGCTGGGACAGTACACAGGGAAAACACACACAGCCGAACATCTAATCACAGGGAGGAGCAAAGTATCCTCCTCCTATGAATTGATCTGGTGCTTGTACAGCCTCTAGCACAGTGTGGGTTCTTGTCCATGACTGAAGCACCTAGGCATTAAGATAATACTACTACTAATAATAATAAACAGCTCCTGAGAGGAACTTCTATAAGTGCAGGAGATCATTGCTGTTGATACACCAACATGTGATCCTTATTTACCTAATAAGGAAGAGGCAGGTATGAGCCAATAGTACAATTTGGTGCATTTAATCTGAATTTTTAAAATCTATAACTTCACTGCAGCTGTCTGCTTCCTAGCATGTGGTGGAGGTGGCCTTTTCAAAGCTAATTACCTCCTCAGCTGTAGGTAGTTGCAGGGCCTCTGTAGTGTGGATTCTGTGGCTTTTTTCTTCCATAGACCTTGAACCTAATGCACCAGTGTCCACCACCATGTGCAGTCATTTACAGTGATTGTAAAGTGAGTGCAGTATGTTACCAAAGCAGAATGGCAGAGTTTACAGCCACATTTCATCAGCGTAAATGACTGTGTGAGGTACAGTGCTCTGGAAATCAAGCTCCATGTCTGTAATATGGCTGATACCATGTGTAATGTTCTACTGCTACAGAGAGTTAAAAGATACATAATCTGCCAGGCAACAAGGTAAAACCCTGCATAATTAATTAAGGTTGAGTCCTTGCTGAAGGCTGTGTGGCTGCTTTACTATTTTGCTGAGTGGATAAGTTTATACTGTTAGTTGCGGAGAGAAACTGGAATGCCCCAGTATTGTTATTCCCTTTCCTGATTCAACAATAGTGCATGATCCTTCCACAACCAAGTGATATCACTATTAATTCAGCCCAGGCTGTGTGGGAAATCTCTAAGCATGTCTGCCTTTGCTCCAGCTTCTCTGGCAGAATTCTGTCAGCAGCAGTGCCTGCTCAGAAGAGAAGTAGCTAGATTTATTGGTCTGAACTATCAATGACTTTCATTCCTGGATGATTTAGTGGGCCAGATTCTTTCCAGTGTCCAGATTCTACAGGCACAGCATAGGAGTGGGGGTTAATTAACTAATTCTATGTAAAATGTCTGAGAAACTGGTGTCCCTTCAAGAGGGTTATGGTGCACTTTGTTCCCCTTGCCACAAACGGAAGTCAAGCGATGGGGATGAGGGCTTTTCTCCATGCATGCTGGAAGGACAATGTTTATTGTATTAAATTTTGAAGTGTGTAATATTTGACTATTCCTAAACAGAAGGGATCAATATTAAAAGGCAGGAAAGATGTACAGTCTGCAGGAAGAAGGAATGCACGGTAAGGTTAGATCTTATGGTGACTAGTGCTTTAGAAATATTAAGACAGCTAAGGTCTGGTTCTCAACTGTCTTGTTTAGGTTATGTCTACCTTTTGTCAGTTTTCTCCCTGTGGCGGGGAAATCACCACAGCAGCCCAACACTGTAGCATTTAATTTCAGAAAGGGGAACTACACAAAAACGAGGGAGATAGTTAAACAGAAATTAAAAGGTACAGCGCCAAAAGTGAAATCCCCACAAGCTGCATGGACGCTTTTTAAAGGCACCATAATAGAGGCTCAACTTAAATGTACACCCCAAATTAAAAAAACGGAGAGAACCAAAAAAGTGCCACCGTGGCAAAACAACAAAGTAAAAGAAGCAGTGCGAGGCAAAAAGGCATCCTTTAAAAAGTGGAAGTCAAATCCTAGTGAGGAAAATACAAAGGCACATAAACGCTGGCAAGTGAAGTGTAAAAATACAATTAGGCAGGCCAAAAATGAATTTAAGAACAGTTAGTCAAAGACTCTAAAAGCAATAGCAACACTTTTGTAAGTACAGCAGAAGCAGGAAGGATGCCAAACCGCCAGTGGGGCGTCTGGACGATCGAGATACTAAAGGAGCACTCGAGGATGATAAGATCATGGCAGAGAAACTAAATGAATTCTCTGCGTAGATCTTCATGGCTGAGGATGTGAGGGAGATTCCTAAACCTGAGTCTTTCTCTTTAGGTGACAAATCTGAGGAACTATCCCAGGAACTATCTATTGAGGTGTCACTAGAGGAGGTTTTGGAGGTAACACTTACCTGGAGTGGCTCCGGGGTGGCAGCAGTGTGCACTGGGGCCAGGACAGGCTCTCTGCGTGCCTGCCCCAGCCCCACGCCACTCCGGGATCTGGCCAGCACCACGTCCCTGTGGCCCCTGGGGGAGGGGGGTCAGAGAGCTCCGCGTGCTGCCCTTGCCTGTGGGTATCTCCCCCAAAGCTCCCATTGGCCACGGTTCCCCGTGGTGGTGGATGTGGTGCCGGCCACTTCTGGGAGCGGAGCGGGGCCTGTGGCGCCACGGGGGTGGCAATACCATGGGCCAGATCCAAAGCCCTGAGGGGCTGGATCCAGCCCATGGGCTGTAGTTTGCCTACCCCTGTTCTAAGTAGCGTCAGTGAAGCATTTGGTCAGCTTCTTGAGATGGGACTATTCTCGGTAAGTGCCTAATCAAGAAACACTTAGCTGACAAAGAACTTTGGGAGGCACCAATCCATATCTGAGCTTTCCTGGGTTCAAACTCATTTCCTGGGTTCAAACTGTTAGTTCAAACTAACATGTAAACAATAGCGTCGGCCTGTAAAGAACTGAGTCATGCATGGACATGTGGCTTGCCCATGTGACTCCAGGCTCCATCCTGCTGCTGTGATCGTCCACAGGGCAGATGATATAAAAGGCTGCTGCATCTCCTCCATTTTGTCTTCAGTCCTGCTTCTTGCTTCTGGAGGGACTTCGCTACAAACTGAAGCTCTGAACAAAGGACTGAATGACCCATCCCAGCTGTGGATGTACTCCAGAGACTTGATTTGAACCTGCAGTTTATTCCATCACTGCTACAAGCCTGAACCAGGAACTTTGCCATTACTGTATATAATTTAACCAATTCTAGCTCTCATCTATATTTCTTTCTTTTATGAATAAACCTTTAGATATTCGATTCTAAAGGATTGGCAACAGCATGATTTGTGGGTAAGACCTGACTTGTTGTATATTGACCTGGGTCTGGGGCTTGGTCCTTTGGGATTGGGAGAACCTTTTTCTTTTACTGGGGTATTGGTTTTCATAACCATTCGTCCCCATAAGGAATGGCACTGGTGGTGATAGTGGGAAACTGGAGTGTCTAGGGGAATTGCTTGTATGACTTATGGTTAGCCAGTGGGGTAAAACCAAAGTCCTCTCTGTCTGTCTGGTTTGGTGTGCAAAGGAACCCCAGCCTTGGGCTATAATCGCCCTGCTCTAAGCAATTTGTCCTGAATTGACACTCTCAGAAGTGTCCGACCAAAGGCAGCATAGTTACAGGGGGTCAACAAACATGTGGACAAGGGGGATCCAGTGGATATAGTGTACTTAGATTTTCAGAAAGCTTTTGACAAGGTCCCTCACCAACGGGTCTTAAGCAAAGTAAGCTGTCATGGGATAAAAGGGAAGGTCCTCTTGTGGATTGGTAACTGGTTAAAAGATAGGAAAGGGTAGGAATAAATGGTCAGTTTTCAGAATGGAGAGAGGTAAATAGTGGTGTCCCGCAGGGGTCTGTACTGGAACCAGTCCTATTCAACATATTCATAAATGATCTGGAAAAGGGGGTAAAAAGTGAGGTGGCAAAATTTGCAGATGATACAAAACTACTCAAGATAGTTAAGTCCCAGGCAGAGCTACAAAAGGATTTTCAAAACTAGGTTACTGAGCAAAAAAATGGCAGATGAGATTCAATGTTGATAAATGCAAAGTAATGCACATTGGAAAACATAATTCCAACTATACATGTAAACTGATGGGGTCTAAATTAGCTGTTACCACTCAAGAAAGAGATCTTGGAGTCATTGTGGATAGTTCTCTGAAAACTTCCACTCAATGTGCAGCAGCAGTCAAAAAAAGCTAACAGAATGTTGGGAATCATGAGGAAAGGAATAGATAATAAGACCGAAAATATCATATTGCCTCTATATAAATCCATGGTACACCACATCTTGAATACTGCATGCACATGTGGTCACCCCATCTGAAAAAAGATATATTGGAATTGGAAAAGGTTCAGAAAAGGGCAACAAAAATGATTAGGGGGTATGGAACAACTTCCATATGAGGAGAGTTTAGTAAGACTGGGACTTTTCAGCTTGGAAAAGAGACAATCAAGGGGGAATATGATAGGTCTATTAAAATCATGACTGGTATGGAAAAAGTAAATAAGGAATTGTTATTTACTCCTTCTCATAACACACGAACTAGGGGTCACCAAATGAAATTAATAGGCAACAGGTTTAAAACAAACAAAAGGAAGTATTTCTTCACACAACGTACAGTCAACCTGTGGAACTCTTTGCCAGAGGATGTTGTGAAAGTCAAGACTATAATAGGGTTAAAAAAAGAACTAGATAAATTCACGGAGGCTAGGTCCATCAATGGCTATTAGCCAGGATAGGCAGGGATGGTGTCCCTAGCTTCTGTTTGCCAGAAGCTGGGAATGAGTGACAGGGAATGGATCACTTGATGATTACCTGTTCTGTTCATTCCCACCGTGGCACCCAGGGCTGGCCTTACCATAAGGTGAAGTGAGGCAGCCGCCTCAGGTGCCAGACAGGGTGGGAGGGCACCACTAGGACCCAGAGTTTAGAAAATTGTGTCTGCTGCTGGTGCATATGTATTCTCTCAGCTCTAGCTGCACAGAGATGGTGGAGTGCTGTGCTGGAGGAAGGAGGGCACAAGAGACCAGGCAGGCAGGAGAAAAGGTGAGAGGGAATAACAGAAAGCAGCAGGAGGTACAGGGAGAGAGAGGAGGAGGAGCCTCTTATGTACCTCTCTAGCACCCTCGGGAGCTTGGACTGATTAACACCAGCTTCTCAGGAGGCTTCCTGTTTCCTGCTGCTTCCCTGAACCCACTTGAGGAGAGCAGGCAGTCAACTGAAGAAGTAGGAGCCAGTTAGGCCCTTAAGATGCTGATATCTTACTCATGCCCTGCTACCAGCCTGCTTATTTGTCCCCTTCAACTAAGTGTTGAGAGCCACTATAGCTGGCACAGAACAGCAGTCATGAGTGAAAGAAGAAAACACCCCTCTGGGGCAGCATTCAGAAAAAGAAAAAAAGCAAAGGAAGCTTTTCTATCTAAGCAGGAAGGAGCTCTCCTGAGATACATAGACACAAATGTTCACGGTGAGCCTTCCGTCCGCAGTGAGGATGTGAGTGGTGAGGAGATGCCTGATCTTCCAGTCAGAGTGCAGGTGACCTGGCAGCTACTTCAGCATCCATATCTCCATCTCAAATGGATGTAACCATGCACATTCCTGAAGAAAAGTGTAGATAAGAGAAGAGTGTGGTGGAGGCGCAAGAAACAGCTCCTGCTGAGTTTAGTTCCTTAAGTCTAGATGATCCAGGACTGTGGACCGACTTGAGCAGTAGCCCGAGGGACTTCCTTGTACTGCATGGGCCACAGCAAATGAAAAACTTCATTTTCCCCAAAGCCAATGAAAACAGAAGTTTCCATCCGACACATTACTGGCGTGAAATCCCCAATGGTGGCAAAGTGGAGAGGCCATGGCTTATGTACTCAAAAACCCAGAATGCTGCATACTGTTTTTATTGCAAATTCTTCCAGTCTAATGTTCCAGCCACATTGGGTTCTACAGGAACAAAGGACTGGAAAAATCTGGTTAGAAATCTGGCATGCCATGAGAAGGCAGCAAATCACCAGAGAGCATTCCATAGGTGGAAGGAGCTTGAGATGAGACTAAGGTTAAAGGCCACCATAGATGATCAGCATTAAGAGAAGATTGCATCAGAGTCTCTTTACTGGCAAAATTTTAGATGTTAGATGGGGTGGGATCTGAGTTACTACAGAAAATTCTTTTCTGGGTATCTGGCTGATGAATCTTGCCCATATGCTCAGGATTTAGCTGATTGCCATATTTGGGATCTGGAAGGAATTTTCCTCCAGGGCAGATTGGAAGAGGCCCTGGAGGTTTTTCGCCTTCCTCTGTAGCATGGGGCACGGGTCACTTGCTGGAGGATTCTCTGCTCCTTGAAGTCTTTAAACCACAATTTGAGGACTTCAATACCTCAGACATCGGTAAGAGGTTTTTCACAGGAGTGGGTGGGTGAGATTTTGTGGCCTGCGTTGTGCAGGAGGTCAGACTAGATGATCATAATGGTCCCTTCTGACCTTAATATCTATGAAAATGTTCTGAAAAGGCTCATTGCCATTGTGAGAATGCTTGCTACCCAAAACCTAGCACTGCATGGCACTTCAGATCTGCTGTATGTGCCAAATAATGGAAACTTCCTTAAAATTGTGGAGCTGATGGCTCAGTTTGATGCTGTACTCGAGGAGCATCTAAGAAGAGTCACCACCCAAGAAATGCACACACACCACTACCTTGGAAAAACCATTCAAAATGAGATCATACAGTTACTGGCAACAAAAGTCAAAACAGAAGATTGTGGCAGATCTGAAGTCAGCAAGATATTACTCTGTTATTCTGGACTGCACACCTGACATCAGCCATACAGAACAAATGACTTTAATGGTGCATTTTGTAACAACAACAGAACTAGTGAAAATGTCCCTGCAATGGTGACTGTCAGAGAGCATTTTCTAGAAGTTATTGACATTGATACTCCAGGAGATGGTATGACAAATGTGCTTCTTAAAAAGCTGAAAGATATGGGAATTGCGATAGCTGACATGAGAGGTCAGGGCTACGATAATGGTGCCAACACGAGAGGAAAGAACAGAGGAGTGCAGACATGGATCCGAGAGTTAAATGATCAAGCTTTTTTTGTCCCATGCAGTTCTCATTCATTGAACTTGGTGGTCAGTGATGCAGCATCAGCTTCTAGTGAGGCTGCTGAATTTTTTAATGTAATTCAAAGCATCTATGTATTTTTCTCTGCATCAGCTCCTCGATGGCAAATTTTGAAGCAACATTCTCTCTGACACTGAAACCACTGAGTGCCACACGATGGGAAAGTCGAGTGGAGGTGATAAAGCCTATCAAACACCAAACTGGGAAGATAGATGATGCCATAGTTGCCATTATGGAGGATAATGGTATGACAGGAACTGTTCATGGGAGAACAGTGGCAGAGGGAAATGGAATCACCAGAAATGTACCTAACTTCAAATTTCTGTGTGGCTTGGTGTTGTGGCATGACATACTGTTTGAAATAAATGTTGTAAGCAAGAGACTCCAAGGTGTTGACCTTGATATATCTGGAGCAATGGAATGACTGGATAAAGCAAAGTCATACCTACAGTCTTACCGGTCAGATGAGGGATTTCAAAATGTTTTGAAAAGTGCACAGAAGTTGGCAGAGGAACTTCACGCTGAAGCTATTTTCCCACCCATTCAAGAATACAAGAGTCATCGAAGAAGAAGACATTTTTATTACGAGGCATGGGATAATCCCAGAAGAGACCCCCAAACAACAATTCAAAGTTGAATTTTTTTAACCAGGTGCTAGATTGTGTAATACAGTCAGTTGAGGAACATTTCATGCAGCTCAAGGAACACAGAAGTATATTTGGGATGTTGTATGATATTCCAAAACTCCTCACTATACCTGAAGAAGACCTACACCAGCAATGCAGGGCACTAGAGACAGTGACACATGATGACATGCACGATATTGATGTGAGTGATTTAGATGATGAACTGAAAGCCCTTTCAAGATATATTTCAGCAGGATCAACTCCAAAGGCTGTTCTGGAATATATGTGCACAAATAAGATGACCATCCTCTTTCCAAATAGTTTTGCTGCTCTGCGCATACTTCTAACACTTCCTGTAACAGTTGCCAGTAGAGAATGCAGCTACTCCAAGCTGAAATTAATAAAAACGCATCTATGCTCCACAATGACACAGGAGAGGTTGGTTGGCCTTGCAACCATCTCAACAGAGCATGAGCTGGCCGGAAGCAGTTCAAATCTTTGCAACCAAGAAGGCACAGAAAGCACCACTTTGATTATTCAGACAGATAAAAACACCAATGTTTACTATGCAGACAAGAAAAGTTACATTTGCTGTTCAGGCGTTTGAAGTTAAGTGTTACTTAAATTTTTTGAACAAGGCATTTTAAGTTGTTAGTTCTCCTTTATTGGGGTAGGTAGCAGAGCAGTACCATGAGAGGAGTAGAACAGAAAGAAGGCAGAATTGAGACCTTTCAAAGTTTTGGCCCAAGCAAGGGGGCATGGGGGTGTCATTTGAGCTCTCCGCCTCAGGTGCCAAAATGTGGTGGGCTGGCCCTGGGGGCACCTGGCATTGGCCACTGTCAGAAGAAACGGCAAAGAGTCCTGTGGCACCTTATAGACTAACAGATGTATTGGAGCATAAGTTTTTGTGGGTAAATACCCACTTCTTCAGATGCATGTAGTGGAAATTTCCAGAGGCAGGTATAAATATGCAAACAAGAATCAGGCTAGGGATAACGAGGTTAGTTCAATCAGGGAGGATGAGGCCCGATTCTAGCAGTTGAGGTGTGAACACCAAGGAAGGAGAAACTGCTTTTGTAGTTGGCTAGCCGTTCACAGTCTTTGTTTAATCCTGAGCTGATGGTGTCAAATTTGCAAATGAACTGAAGCTCAGCAGTTTCTCTTTGAAGTCTGGTCCTGAAGTTTTTTTGTTGCAGGATGACTACCTTTAAATCTGCTATTGTGTGTCCAGGGAGATTGAAGTGTTCTCCGACAGGTTTTTGTATATTGCCATTCCTAATATCTGATTTGTGTCCATTTATCCTTTTACGTAGGGACTGTCCAGTTTGGCCGATGTACATAGCAGAGGGGCATTGCTGGAACATGATTGCGTATATTACATTGGTGGACGTGCAGGTGAATGAACCGATGATGGTGTGGCTGATCTGGTTAGGTCCTGTGATGGTGTCGCTGGTGTAGATATGTGGGCAGAGTTGGCATCAAGGTTTGTTGCATGGACTGGTTCCTGAGTTAGAGTTACTATGGTGCGGTGTGTCATTTCTGGTGAGAATATGCTTCAGGCTGGTGGGTTGTCTGTGGGCGAGGACTGGCCTGCCTCCCAAGGCCTATGAAAGTGAGAGATCGTTGTCCAGGATGGGTTGTAGATCACTGATGATGCGTTGGAGAGGTTTTAGCTGAGGACTGTATGTGATGGACAGTGGAGTTCTGCTGATTTCTTTCTTGGGCTTGTCTTGCAGCAGGAGGCTTCTGGGTACATGTCTGGCTCTGTTGATCTGTTTCCTTATTTCCTTGTGGGGGTATCGGAGTTTTGAGAATCCTTGGTGAAGATCTTGTAGGTGTTGGTCTCTGTCCCTCTGATACTTGTCAGAAAACAGGATACTGGGCTAGATGGACCTTTGGTCTGACCCAGTGTGGCTGTTCTTATGTAAAACTTTTGTTGGTCCTCCTCCCGCCTACATACCTACTGCCACTCCTCGGCATGGTTTAATTATGCCAACAGGAGAGCTCTCTCCCGTCAGCATAGAGTGACTGCATGGTAGACCATACAGTGGTGCAGCTGCAGCAGTACACTGTGCCGCTGTTAATCTGTCATGTAGACATTGCCTAAGGCCTTGTCTATGCTACACGGTTTTGAAAACTGTGGAGTTGTGCACACTACAAAGCTACTTTTAGTGGCAAAACTCTGCTGTTTTGCCACCAAAGCAAAACCATCTCGACAGGAGGCATACAGCTTTTTGCAGCAAAATTCAAGTGACTAATTTCAGAGTAACAGCCGTGTTAGTCTGTATTTGTAAAAAGAAAAGGAGTACTTGTGGCACCTTAGAGACTAACCAGTTTATTTGAGCATGAGCTTTCGTGAGCTACAGCTCACTTCATCGGATGCATAGCATATCGTGGAAACTGCAGAAGACGTTATATACACACAGAGACCATGAAACAAAACTTCCTCCCACCCCACTCTCCTGCTGGTAACAGCTTATCTAAAGTGATCATCAAGTAGGGCCATTTCCAGCACAAATCCAGGTTTTCTCACCCTTCCCCTCCCCCCCCCCCCACACACACACATACAAACTCACTCTCCTGCTGGTAATAGCCCATCCCTCTTTGAAACCTCTCTTTATAATGCGCATGATAATCAAGGTGGGTCATTTCCAGCACTAATCCAGGTTTTCTCACCCCCCCCCCACACCCCCCTCCAAAAACCACACACACAAACTCACTCTCCTGCTGGCAATAGCTCATCCACACTGACCACTCTCCTTACAATGTGCACAGCAATCAAGGTGGGCCATTTCCAGCATAAATCCAAGTTTAACCAGAACGTCTGGGCGGGGGTTTGTAGGAAAAAAACAAGGGGAGATAGGCTACCTTGCATAATGACTTAGCCACTCCCAGTCTCTATTCAAGCCCAAATTAATAGTATCCAATTTGCAAATGAATTCCAATTCAGCAGTTTCTCGCTGGAGTCTGGATTTGAAGTTTTTTTGCTTTAAGATAGCGACCCTCATGTCTGTGATTGTGTGACCAGAGAGATTGAAGTGTTCTCCGACTGGTTTATGAATGTTATAATTCTTAACATCTGATTTGTGTCCATTTATTCTTTTACGTAGAGACTGTCCAGTTTGACCAATGTGCATGGCAGAGGGGCATTGCTGGCACATGATGGCATATATCACATTGGTGGATGTGCAGGTGAACGAGCCTCTGATAGTGTGACTGATGTTGTTAGGCCCTGTGATGGTGTCCCCTGAATAGATATGTGGGCACAGTTGGCAACGGGCTTTGTTGCAAGGATAGGTTCCTGGGTTAGTGGTTCTGTTGTGTGGTATGTGGTTGTTGGTGAGTATTCGCTTCAGGTTGGGGGGCTGTCTGTAGGCAAGGACTGGCCTTTCTCCCAAGATTTGTGAGAGTGTTGGGTCATCCTTCAGGATAGGTTGTAGATCCTTAATAATGCGTTGGAGGGGTTTTAGTTGGGGGCTGAAGGTGACGGCTAGTGGCGTTCTGTTATTTTCTTTGTTAGGCCTGTCCTGTAGTAGGTGACTTCTGGGAACTCTTCTGGCTCTATCAATCTGTTTCTTCACTTCCGCAGGTGGGTATTGTAGTTGTAAGAATGCTTGATAGAGATCTTGTAGGTGTTTGTCTCTGTCTGAGGGGTTGGAGCAAATGCGGTTGTATCGCAGAGCTTGGCTGTAGACGATGGATCGTGTGGTGTGGTCAGGGTGAAAGCTGGAGGCATGTAGGTAGGAATAGCGGTCAGTAGGTTTCCGGTATAGGGTGGTGTTGATGTGACCATCGTTTATTAGCACTGTAGTGTCCAGGAAGTGGATCTCTTGTGTGGACTGAACCAGGCTGAGGTTAATGGTGGGGGACAGGGGACACCATCACAGGGCCTAACAACATCAGGCACACTATCAGAGGCTCGTTCACCTGCACATCCACCAATGTGATATATGCCATCATGTGCCAGCAATGCCCCTCTGCCATGTACATTGGTCAAACTGGACAGCCTCTACGTAAAAGAATAAATGGACACAAATCAGATGTCAAGAATTATAACATTCATAAACCAGTCGGAGAACACTTCAATCTCTCTGGTCACACAATCACAGACATGAGGGTCGCTATCTTAAAGCAAAAAAACTTCAAATCCAGACTCCAGCGAGAAACTGCTGAATGGAATTCATTTGCAAATTGGATACTATTAATTTGGGCTTGAATAGAGACTGGGAGTGGCTAAGTCATTATGCAAGGTAGCCTATCTCCCCTTGTTTTTTTCCTACAAACCCCCCCCCAAGACGTTCTGGTTAAACTTGGATTTATGCTGGAAATGGCCCACATTGTAAGGAGAGTGGTCAGTGTGGATGAGCTATTGCCAGCAGGAGAGTGAGTTTTTGTGTGTGGTTTTTGGAGGGGGGTGTGGGGGGGGGGTGAGAAAACCTGGATTAGTGCTGGAAATGACCCACCTTGATTATCATGCGCATTATAAAGAGAGGTTTCAAAGAGGGATGGGCTATTACCAGCAGGAGAGTGAGTTTGTATGTGTGTGTGTGGGGGGGGGGGGAAGGGTGAGAAAACCTGGATTTGTGCTGGAAATGGCCCTACTTGATGATCACTTTAGATAAGCTGTTACCAGCAGGAGAGTGGGGTGGGAGGAAGTTTTGTTTCATGGTCTCTGTGTGTATATAATGTCTTCTGCAGTTTCCACGATATGCTATGCATCCGATGAAGTGAGCTGTAGCTCACGAAAGCTCATGCTCAAATAAACTGGTTAGTCTCTAAGGTGCCACAAGTACTCCTTTTCAAATGACTAAGCGTCAGTGTAGGTGCTGCCTTTTGTTATGCCACTATAACTGGGTCCCCCCAGTATCCCACAATGCCCACTGTGACCGCTCTGCTCATTGTTTAGAATGCAGCTGCCCTGCATCTAGCCACTCAGGCATGTGCCCAGTGGTGAGCTGGAGCCGGTTCCCACCGGTTCGCTAGAACCGGTTGTTAAATTTAGAAGCCCTTTTAGATCCGGTTGTTCCGCGAGGGACAACTGGTTCTAAAAGGGCTTCTAAATTTAACTGGCCAAAAGTGGTGCCTTAGGCACCGACTCCATGGGTGCTCCAGCCCTGGAGCACCCAAGGGGAAAACTTGGTGGGTGCAGAGCACCCACTGGCAGCTCCCCACCCCACACCTGACCCTGGCCCCAGCCCCAGCTCACCTCTGCCCTGCCTCCAGCTCCTCCCCTGAACGTGCCACCCCGCTCTGCTTCTCTGCCCCCCACCCCAGGCTTCCCGCGAATCAGCTGTTTGCGCGGGAAGCTAGGGCAGGCTGAGAAGCAGGCTGCGGCTTCCCACTCAGGCCCAGGGAGGCGGAGGTGAGCTGGGGCGGGGTGCGGGGTGCGAGGAGGTCTGCCCGCACCACAGCAGGTAACCTGGGGGGGTGCGCAGGGGAACTGCTCCCCGCCCCAGCTCACCTCCGCCACCATGGGCCTGAGCGGGAAGCCGCCGCTTGCTTCTCAGCCCTCCCCGGCTTCCCGCTGAACAGCTGATTCGCAGGAAGCCGGGGGAGCGCGGAGAAGCAGAGCGGGGCAGTGCGTTCAGGGGAGGAGGCAGAGGCGGAGCGGAGGTGAGCTGGGGCCGGGCATGGGGCGGGGAGCTGCCGGTGGGTGCTCTGCACCCACCAAATTTTCCCTGTGGGTGCTCCAGCCCCGGAGCACCCAGGGAGTTGGCGCCTAAGGCACCACTTTTGATGTGATCAGTGGGGGGAGCAGCCACTCCCTCTGCTCCCCCCCGCCCCCGGCTATACTACCCCGCCCCTAGGAGCCAGAGGGACCTGCCGGATGCTTCCTGGGAGCTGCCCCAGGTAAGCACCGCCGGGACTCCCCACCTCACCCCCTGGCAGGTGGCTCTGGCTCTTAGGGGTGGGGTGGGCACCCACTACGGTGGACCATGAGACCCTCCTGCCCGGTTCTGGGGGCAGTCAGGGGACAGGGGAGGGGAGTGGATGGGGCTGAGGGGGGCGTCATCAAGGAACGCGGGGGGGTTGGATGGGGCAGGAGTCCCAGGGGGTAGGGGTGGGCAACGACCCCCTAGTGGGGTGACGAGGGAACCCATTGTTAAGATTTTGGCAGCTCATCACTGCATGTGCCCCTCCCCTTTCAAAGCTCCAGGAAGCTTTGACATTCCTCAGGGTGGAGAGCTCACAGAGCTGCTGAGGATGCTGCTCCCAGCAGCTGAGGCAGCTGTGGGAGAACTCGGAGGGAATCACAGAACCATTAATGTAGAATCCCGCTCTCCCCGGCACTGGGAACATGGAGGCAGGCAAAGCAGGCTGCTGGTGCAGCGACGGGGGCAGGGGGAGATGGGCGGGGGGCTGTCCTCCCTCCCCTCCCCCTGCCCCAGGATTGGTTGCTCAGGCCAGGGGTGCCAGAATAGAGGGAGTCAAGGGGCCCATCCACTTTTCACCACGGGCCAGAAAGTGGAGCCCGGCCTGGGTAAGAGGAGCCTTGGGGGGGAAGGGGTAGGGCCACAGAGGGGGTGAGGCCTCATGGCCCTCCCCCACTTTTAGGAAGAGTCCATCACCCCTGGCTCAGGCTGCTGTCTGAACTTAGAGACAACATGCCGACACACTCTCCCGCAACACACAATCTCTCACACACTTCCCCAACACACACACACACACACACACACACACACACACACACACACACAACCTGTCACACCCACTCTCCCCCTTTTCCCCCAGCCACATACACTTCAGTTGAAAAGCGGCTGGCAATCTGGTAGGATGCCCCTGGAACGATGGGATTGAGAAACCTGCATAATGTAATGCTGTGCCTTCCTCATGAGGCATTGTAAACCCTTCCCAAGACAGCCTGTGGCCAGTTGAATCAGGGGATAGCTACTCAGAGTGCACTGCTCTCTGTATTGATGCAAGAGCTGCTAGTGTGGATGTGCTCTGCCGACACAAGGAGCATAGTGTGGACATGCAACAGCAGTGTAATTAAAGCGGCATAACTTTTGTTGACAAAACTCTGTAGACCTTCGTCTTTTAACCCTGTGAAAATTGGGTGTGGAAAACTTCCATGTTGGGCCGGTAGAGTTTTACACTTACTTTGCACAGATGATAAATAATTAATTGGTGGAACATAGGAGGAAATCAGGCCTTTAGTCTATATACGACTTAAGGAAGGATTTGATTAGGTCTGATTAATTGGAAAGTTTAATAGAAAGTTTAAGAGAAATATAAACACTTGTTATATCACATTAGTGAAGGGAACTCAATTTATTCTGGGGTATCTAATGGGATCACCAGTTGACAGAAAGCAAAGAAAGAATCTGTTCTACTGGCTGCCATCGCTTGGTATCCAAAGCCCCTTCATTTTCCCTAGCTTTTTTTAAGAGCATGATTCTAGACTGAGATTTCAACTCACATGATAGCCATTGAAACATGGTGAACCTACATATTCATCACTTACTACCTCCCCACCGCCACCACATGCACACCATGGCCTCTCTTTCTCTCTCTCATTGGGTTACCTTTCAAGGGAATGTGTTACACTTGGCATGCCTTCCATATCTAATTTTACATCTACACAATCTCCCTTATTTTTTTAAATAGAAAAATGATTGATCAGTTTCTTCCATCATTAACCTGATGTACCACTAGGGGTCACCATTGTTCCATAAAGCTTAAAACAACCCAGTATTTGTGGGCTCTTGCTGGTCGTTTTCCATCAGCCCTTCTCATATCTCTAGCAATACCACGGGGCACCCTTGGGCTACAAATTTTTAAATCCTGAGAAATGCTATGACTGAAACCACAGGGTTACTTCCCTTGAAAATAGTAAAAATCATTCTATTTCCTCCCCTTCTGCTTCAAAGAGTAGTACGTTCTCTAGAAGAGAATGCATGCAGCAATGCACACAGGACGAGATGAATATGCTGGTAGCATTAATCTGCTTTCCCTGAGGTTATTGGGTAGTTCTATCATGAAGCATTTGCTGCCTGCTTAGATGCTGCGGGATAAATGTGCTTTTACACTGAAGTACAGAGTAAGGCACATCGGTTCCTTCCAGGCTCTCAACTGGCACATCTGTAACCACAAAGACAATAAATTCTGAAAAAAGAAAAGGAGGACTTGTGGCACCTTAGAGACTAACCAATTTATCTGAGCATAAGCTTTCGTGAGCTACAGCTCACTTCATCGGATGCTGTAGCTCACGAAAGCTTATGCTCAAATAAATTGGTTAGTCTCTAAGGTGCCACAAGTACTCCTTTTCTTTTTGCGAATACAGACTAACACGGCTGTTACTCTGAAACCAATAAATTCTGAGATCACAGTTCACCAGGTGATGCTGCGGTGGCATTTAAAGCCCCTCTGCTTTCGAAATAACAAGACTTTTTTTCTTTGACAGTTCTGAGTGAACTGTAATCTTCTGCTTGGAACAAGAACTTAGAAAATGAACCTTTACAATGTGGGGATGGGAACCAATCTGTGGGACATGAATGAAGAGTCTGATCCTGAAAGGACCTGGGTAACTGTGAAACTCCCACAGACCACAAAAGAAGCCACACAGGTGCAGAGCACATCTTAGGATCAGGCCAAAACGTAAAAAAAGGCCTGCTACCCAAAGGCTGTGGGGAAATACTTTCTTCAAGAGTTTAAGGAATTGAGGGGGGCCTGCGTGCGGCTGAAACAGCGCAAAGGATTCCAGGATATAGTGTCATAAGGGGGGCGGGGGGGGGAAAGAGGTGTGAGCCATGAGTAGGAAAAGGTGGAGATACCTAAAGGGACATGATAAAGAGGGGAAAAAATAAAAATCTGGTTTTAGAGAAAGTAATTTCTTGTAGATGAAACTCACCCCTGTGGATAGGGCCAGCCCAAGGCCCAGGCTCCATACTTTGGGATGTGAAATGGTACTCGAATTGTGCATGGACATTGGGCTGGAGCTCTGCCCAGAGGTGAATTACACTTCTCTGTGTTACTAATAACTTAAGGCTTGAATCTCCCTCCCCCGACACACCTCTACTCCGGATACATATGTGTGGTTTGTAGTTTGCACATCAATGCATTCATGGACAGCTCAAGTAGGAGCTGGGAGTCAACCCTGGAAGAAAATGCCGCGGGGTTGGTACTGTGACACACCCCCAAGTGAACTTTCCTCCACTGGGGGCCTTCAGCCAAAGTTCCACTGGTGGAATCTGGCCCTTGGACTAAGTTTTGATATTGTCAAAGCCACCAAGGGGATATAGATGTCCATTTCCCATTAATTTCCCAAATCCTGCATCTGGCTTTGAAAATCTTGGCCTAAACTAGCAGGGTATTTAAAATCTCTTCCATTTATGCAGTTTGTTTAATTTCGCATTTGACTCTTCTAGGACAGCAAACCTAGCTGAGTCAGTTTATAATTAATGTCATTGAGGGAGGGATAGCTCAGTGGTTTGAGCATTGCCCTGCTAAACCCAGGGGTTGTGAGTTCAATCCTTGAGGGGGTCATTCAGGGATCTGGGGCAAAAATTGGGGATTGGCCCTGCTTTGAGTGGGGGGGTTGGACTAGATGACCTCCTGAGGTCCCTTCCAACCCTGATATTCTATGATTCATATCCCTGTGGCCTGTTCCCATGTGCTAGCACAGTGCTTCAGATATAACTTGTTCCTACCACCAGAGATTGTTAAGCTCTGGGAGGTGAGGGAACTGTATGAACTGAAATGTACTCTCTTAAAAAGCAAACAAAAGAACTCACACATGTTTTTTATTAAGAGCAGCTTTAATAGTACCCTTCTCGAAACCAAAACCTAACCTTTGGTCTTAAATGACTTGTGCGCATGTTTGCTTTCCCTGTAGTTCTAGTGTCATCATCAGATTTCACCATGGTTGTATTTATCCTAAAGAAACCCACAACAAAGGAAACAGCTGCACAGGAGCAAAAAAGATTTTTAGTTTGGTTGGTCAGAAAAACCTCCAGAAAACCTCCCGGAAAAGAGCCATGGCTAAGCCGCACAGAATAGGAAGGTTTCAGAGTAGCAGCCGTGTTAGTCTGTATTTGCAAAAAGAAAAGGAGTACCTGTGGCACCTTAGAGACTAACAAATTTATTTGAGCATAAGCTTTGCTGTAGCTCACGAAAGCTTATGCTCAAATAAATTTGTTAGTCTCTAAGGTGCCACAAGTACTCCTTTTCTTTTTACAGAATAGGAAGTGTCACTGCTTGAAGAATGACCGATGCTTCACCACTGTGAGAGAAGCAGCTTCTGTGGACAACCACAGACAAGTAAAGACTAGAGCTGCCATGATCAGGAGTCCTGAGTTCTATTTCTGACACTGCCAATTACTTACTTTATGACCTTGAGCTTAGACTATCTGTCTCAATTTCCCTACCCGTAAAATGCAGTTCATGAGACTAACCTGCCTCATGGTTATCATTCATATTTGTATTTCAGAGGCACCCAGAGGCCCCAATCAGGGATTTGGGTCTCATTTTGCTGGGTGCTGTACAGATGTACAGTAAAAGGCCGTCTCTGCCCCTGCCAGTTTATAACCTTGGTTAAGATGAGATATAAAATGTGGATGAAACAAATAAATGAGCTGGGATTGGGGAAGGATGATTTCATAATCAGGGGTGCTGGAACAATTTTTATAGTGGGGGTGCTGAGAGCCATTGAACAGAATTGTAAACCCCATATATAATGGAAACCATTTCAAGCCAGGAGGTGCGGTAGCGCCCCCCGCACCGCTAGTTCCAGCAATTATTATAATAATAATACAGTCATGGTTTTGTGTGGATTATCTGTGTATACAACATATTGGCCAGATGCCTAGTCATCACTATTGTGTTGTAACTGATTAATCGAAGTTTGTAAAGTGCTTTGAGATCCTAGGATGAAAGTGCTATAGAAGTGCAAGGTATTAAGTATAGGGCTATGTAAGATCCCGAACATCATTTTGCAATACTTGTCTGAGCCACATACAACATTGGAGGTCTTCTCATTAGCATTTGGAATATAAATGAGGATATAGTAGTACATTAATATGGCATGCATGATCCCATCATTTTAACGGGGCTAATAGTGCTACCATGTTGTGCTATGACAGATAAGTTGGAAAATGCATTTTCCATCTCTTGTCTGAGGCTGTTTCAATGGCAGAATGTGGCTTTGGTTTTTGTTTGGGGGTGGCTTTTTTCGGGGTGGGGGGAGACTTGCAATGTTCCTCATTAAATACAGTGCTATGTCATTGCATTAAAACACATACGCTGTGTCTACACTACAGCCATCTGCTGGCATAACTGTTGGTCAGGGGTGTGAAGAGGTGTGATCTCTGATTGACAGGTGGATGAGCAAATGCCCTTAGCGTAGAAACTGCACATTTACCGGTACAACCTGTTTCTCTCATGGGGGTGATTTTGCTCTGCTGGTACAAAGCACATCCACAGTAGAAGCACTGTGCCAGTCTAGTACACCAGTAAAGTGTTCCTAGTGTAAACATGGTCTTAGCAACCATCTGATTATCTCCAGCTATAGTCCACTGAAAGGTATTGGGGAAATAAACAAAACTCTTCAAGTGGAGTACAGCCTTGACAAGAATAAGTTGTCAAAGATCAGCCTCTCTTGATTCCAGTAATTTAATTTGGGACTCCGGTCTGATTTTTAAACACCAATGTTCACTGGGTCAATTAACAGTGGAAGAAGCATACGAGTAGTGGCCATTGGCTGGAGCGTCCCAGATGGGTGAGGGAACCCCACATCAGACTATTTTATAGCTCAGTGGTGAGAGCAACCCTCTGAGAGGTGGGAGATCCTGTTCTTGAACTTGGGTCTCCCATATGCCAGCTGAGTCCTCTGTCTGCTGAGCTAAAGTTTATAAGGTGGGTTCCTACTCACAAGAAATGACTTAGCTTACTCAGTCCAGAAGGGGGCATCCTGGCTGTGGATCACTAAGCAGAGATATGCACCTCCCTGAACCCTTGACTTTGGCTCCAATCTCAGAGAGGACAGAGCTTATGACACACCCTCTGGTTGGCATCGCCCATTAGCAAGTTTAGGCAGCCCTCCACTTAGCATGCTGGCTTTTGTGGATCACATTCATAGGTACCTCTCTCTCCTAAATAGGGAGCCTAGGCACTTAATTCAGGCTTTGGGGATGGTGTTCCTGTGACTTTCTAGATGCTGAGTGTTGTCATGCCTACGTCCCTTTGTGGAGCCAGGCCATCATGCTTTTCAAATGTGGACTTCCTTCTATGAAGTAGGCCCCCTGATCATTTTATGGAAGGGCAAGCTGAGCTACAACAAGGTTAAAATGATTTGCCCAACAATCCTATAGTAACATCAATAATCCTGATAGCCAGGCCTGTGCTCTACCCCCAAGGCAGCACTGACTCTGTATTCTGCCACTCATAAGAATGTATTGCACATCATAAACGCTAATGAATCTGCTTTTTGGCAAGAGAGCTACATATTTGTTCTTAAGAGGACATTTAAAATTGCAGACATAGAAACAAAATGACTATTGCTGAATAAATCATGGAATCATAAACATGTAGGGCTGAAGGGACCTCAAGAAGTCACCAAGGCCACTCCCCTGTGCTTTTGCAGGACCCAGTAAACCCAGACCATCCCTAACAGGTGTTTTTCCAAATTGTTTTTAAAAGTTTCCAATGACAGGGATTTCACAACTTCCCTTGGAAGCCTATTCCAGAGCTTAACTAGCCTTATAGTTAGAAAGTTTTTCCCAATATCTAACCTAAATCTCCCTAGCTGCAATTAAGCTCATTACTTCTTGTCCTTTCTTCAGTGGACATGGAGAACAATCGATTCCTGTCCTCTTTATAACAGCCCTTGAGATACTGAAAGACTGTTATCAGGTTTCCTGTCAGTCTTCTTTTCTCTAGATGAAACATGCCCAATTTTTTCAACTTTCTTCATAAGTGAGGCTTTCTAGACCTTTTAGCATTTTTGTTGCTCCCCTCTGGACTGTCTCCAATTTGTCCACATCCTTCCTAAATTGTGGTGCCCAGAATTGGACACGGTACTCCAGCTGGGAGTACTTGGCAAGTGGGCAAGATAGTTAATGTGATCATTTTTTTTTTTTTTTAAATTAGATCAGCAAATAAATAACGCTAGCTCTGAGGTCCAAAAGGTCACTTCTGAGTAGACTACTATGGCCAGACATATTTCAGACAGACCATGGGCAAATACAGTAAAGGCATTTTTGCATTCCATGATAACTATAGTTATTTGGCCAGCAGCAAGCTGAGATTTATCATGTTTGTATTATAAATAGTAGTTGCATTAACCATGAAAGCTAGGTATTTATGGGTTCTAAAACTTTTTTTCCTCAAGAGAAAAGACCCAAAAAATCTGCTAATATGACCACAAGCAAACTGTAAATCCTCATCAGGAAAACTGATTTGTGCTCTTTTTAGAACAACATTTGCAACTTATATAACAAGTTTAATCCACAGTTCTCAAAGCACTTCAGCAACATGAATTAAACCACACAATATTCCTGTAAGATATCACCATACTTATCTTGGAGATCAGGAAACAGAGGCACAATGACTTGAAGCCCAGTGCAAAATTATTGTAATAAATAGCAAGACTCCTATTGACTTCAGTGGGTGTTGTATCAGACCTTGTGCATGATCACAGCAAATCACTGGTCAGGAGCTCTGACTCCCATTCCCCACTATTCTAGCCATTAGATCCCACTTCTTCTCACTATAACATCTTGTAGCTGCAATCAACGGTATCTGTCAGAAATAAATTGTGCTAGAATCTTTCCTCCACCCTCTTATACCATATCCATCGCTGTGTATATTAATAAATGTGTAAGGCCAAAAGAGGCAATTACAATAATCTAAATTGACATCCTGCATAGCACAGGCCATAGAATTTCACCCAGTAATTCCCACAAATTGTGGTTGAGCTAGAGTATATCTTCTAGAAAAAGACAAACACTCTTGATTTAAAGACTTTGAGTGATGAAAAATCCGTTACATCCTGAAGGAAATTGCTCCAATCATTAATTAACGTCACTGTTAAAAACTTGCACTTTAATCCAAGTTTGTTTGTCTAGCTTTAGCTTCCAGTTGTTGGCTCTGTAGTATCTGAATGCCTCCCAAATAGAACAAATGCAAGGTTTAGTCCAATATGTAGACTAGATGTCTTCCTCCTCCCTAAAATGTGGCTAGAAGCTTTATTACATAGTGTATTGTATTATTATTAAGGTGTATACCTCTTCTCTTCATCCTACTGTCTTAGCCTTAGAACTGTTGCTGTGGCAAAGATAGGCTAAAGAAGTGGATTTTCCACTGTTCCCCTGAAAGTGGGGAGACCCATAGTCATTCTCAACTCCTCCCAGCAGGGAGGGACTTCCATAGCACTGGGCCAGCTGCTGGAAAAACCTCTGTCCCCTTGGCATGAGGTTGACCATTTCATAGTCCGGGTGAAACTTAGCTCCTGAAGGAACTTGGGGTTCCTGAGCAAGAGGCATTTTTATGTAGCTTGGTTCATGGTCATGGAAGTCCTTAAAGAGGAGGACCAAGTTGAAGTGTATATGGAGTGTTCCATGTGGAGCCAGTGTAGTGAGCAGAGTACTGGAATGAGGTATGTTCAGCAACTATGGTGGCTAAGGATGCTGTGTTCTAGAGCAGTTGGAGCATTATGGTCAGTTCTCTTGTTCCCAAGCACAGTGAGCTGCATGGGACTCACAAAGGCATGCCTTCTACTGTGCCCAAGTCACGGCCCAGCAGTATGGGGCCAAACCTCAAGCCAACCTCAGATGGAAGGAGGAGTCCTGGGAGCCATAGCTTGTAGTTTCCAGTAGCAGTGGAGGGTCAAGCAGAACCCCAAGCTGTGACTATTTGGGGAATCTCTAAAAAGGGGGAGCTGCTGTTTTGGTGACTAAACCTTCAAAATGTTTATGGCTTCCCACCAACACAATTCTGTCTCACTTGAGCCAAGTTTCAGTCTGCTGCTTTTCATGCAGTTGCTGATCTAGGCAATGAGCTACTTGGGGTGATGGTTCTATTAGTGGGGGAGGTGAGCAAGACAGAGCTGGGTGTCACCCGTATTGCTGTTGCAAGCATAATGTTCCACAATTTCTCCCTAGAATGGAGGAGTCATGTGGTTCAAGCACAGGACTAAGCACCAGGAGAGCTGATTTTTACCCCCTGCTGTGCCACAGGCTTTCTGAGTGATGCTAGGAGCTATTTGTGCCCCAGTTTCTCCATCTGTAAAAGAGGGATAATGATTCCCTACCTTTCAAGGGTGATGTGCGGGACCTTCAGAAACTATAGTGAGGAACACCATAGGAATGCCAATAAGGGCAAACTGAAAAATGCAGGCTGTCTTCTTATAACAAGTATAATGCAATTCAAAATCTTCATCACACACAGAAATGAAGTTTCTTTATCAGTGACAGGTGTACCTGTGGGTATCTCTGAACCATGCTGATGAAAAGATAAGAGTTACA
This sequence comes from Chelonia mydas, assembly GCF_015237465.2. Classification (NCBI taxonomy): domain Eukaryota; kingdom Metazoa; phylum Chordata; order Testudines; family Cheloniidae; genus Chelonia; species Chelonia mydas. The sequence goes on from NC_057849.1 coordinate 321,036,944, forward strand.
ATGCCAGTACCAGTTACTGCAGCACTTCTTATTACACTGGAAAGCAGCTCGTGCAGAAATGGGATGTATTTTATTTACATGAAACCACTACAAACAATAGCGGGCTGGAGCTCTGAATAGGTGACTAGTAATCTTGGTGCTCAAGGGTCAAGCAACACTATAACAACCAGCACAGACACAGTAACTGGTAACATGCCCAGACTGTGCAAAGGCAGTGAATCACTCTTTCCTATCTCTAGCATTGTGTTATTAAAGATAAATTAGGTTTCTAATTGCTAAGTGAAATGTTGTCATGACTGAACTTTTCCCTGCTTTCTTCTTTTCCAATTGCAGTTGGTGTTTCCTAATAAAATAGTTCATGAGCCAAACCCCTTCCAGGCCCTCAGAAACAGCGTGCTAATGCAACACCACAAGGAACAGCCTTACAATTAGTAGGAACCCAACCAATGAAGTTGTCATATGTCTTCCACTGCAAGGGAATGCAATCCAGTCTTGTGTGCTTTCCCCTTCAGTCCTGGAAAATCAGACTGCTGTTTCCAGATTTGTATCTGGAAATAAGGGTAGTCCCCCTTAACATGGTACAGACTGACACATCGGAAAAGTTAAGATCAAATAAAATTAGAATTTAAGATCCTCACCTAACTTAATCCCAAACATTTTCTGCTGCCATTGAGCTGATCAGATCATTCCCCTTGTACTCAAGAAAAAAAGAGCAGAGGATTTCTGACAAATAATTCATTCAGAAATATTTTTGTTTGCAAACTAGCAATTTCTTGCAATGATGTAACACTTTTTTCCCTGTTTCAGTATTGTGCACAGCATAAACCTCCATACATTATCACACTAGACCAGTTACACTGTAACATACGTTGTGAAATCATTTTTCTTCTGGGTATCTTCAGCTTGATTTTGCAAAATACAAAAAGCACAGAACATGATGAAATTGAACAATAATAAAGTTACAAAAGCTATGAACTTTAACAGGAGGACCTAATACAACAAAAGAAGCTAGGGATTTTTCCATTCAAAAATATTTTCAAAATGTTTTCTTTTCTAAGTCATAAAGGACAGGATACAGATAAAAATCATGTGTGAAAAGCACTTCGCTGTTACCAACGAAATACTAGACTTTTTAAACTTACATTTCTTTCTTTATGATGATTATTTTCTTTTAGCCGCTCACTCAGTTTGGACAATGAAGCAAACTTGTTCAGTTTCCTAGCATTGTTTGTTTGCGTTTTTGTGTGTGTGTGTGTGTGTATATATATATGTATATGTGTATATATATATAATCAGCTTCATTTGGGGCTTTTTCTGGCATTTTTAGATCATTAATCTCTCTCTAAGTGGTCTTGGTGTCACTAGATGGGAGAGAACACCACACCCAGGATGTGTGTGGGTTACACATACGCGTGCGCACACACACGCGCACACACAGTGTGTCAGCTGCTACATGTCCTAAGGATGTGTAGTATGTATCCCTTCTGTGGCCGTGGCCTCACCTCCTGCCCACCCTTTTTAGGGTAATTCGTGCCTCCAACTGCATTAGCCAACAGTCTTTGTGGTGTGGGGAGCATGAGGATTGCATTTATGGTTTGGGCCTATGTGGAGTGACACATAGGGGAATGGGGAAGCTCATTGTACCCTTTCCTCTTCCCCCAAGTTCACGCACCTACGCAGGTGCAGGGACAACCTGGCCCTACATTTTGGGTGCAATTTACATGGTACTGTCCATTTACCATGTCCCTCACACTAAGAAAGGTGTTGAGTAAGAAGCACAAGCCCCTCTTGTCTGTGGAATCTGTTAATGGTGTAGTGCCGCAGTGAAGGTTTTCCCACGGAGCACACAGTTGGGATGGTTCCCAAAAGCTTCACACCGCATTCTTTAAGGCTGGTTTTGGCTGTAACTGAGAGTATATTTTGGGAGTGGGGACTGGTGACCTGACTGGTGAGGATGACCCCCTGCCCCCAGCTCTATCTTTTAGCTTCTGTAATTTCAGGCTATCCTGGCTAGAAGTTTCTGCCTTCCCTTCTGAGGGCTTTGTTGCCATGTTATTCTTTGCTGCCAGCTCTCTGCCATTTGGGCCAGCTTCTTGCTTGCTCGGAGTCCCCATTCTGTCTTTCCCTTCACTGCTGTTTGCTGGGGCACTTGAAATGACCTGTGCAACCGGATCCTTTATTCCTGGTTGAACTGGCTCCTTCGTATCTTTCCATCTTCGGGCCCCAGATTTTGAATTGTATTCATACATTTTGCCAGTGACTGCGTAGGGGGAAAAACACAAACAGTTAAACTATTTCTCCTTTTAGCAGACTAATGGAAGGAAGTTCCCCTCAGTGTATCAGTTAAAAAGGAGTAAATCTTAATTAATTAGCCTCTTACTCCACTTTTTCATGTTTTCTCTCTCTCTCTCTCTCTCTCTCTCTCTCTCTCTCTCTGTGTTTGTGTGTGTGTGTGTGTGTATATATATATATATATATATATATAAATCTTCTTACTATATGTTCCATTCTATGCATCCGATGAAGTGGGCTGTAGCCTACGAAAGCTTATGCTCAAATAAATTTGTTAGTCTCTAAAGTGCCACAAGTACTCCTGTTCCTTTTAAAATCTTTTGTAGTTAATAAACTTGTTTTATTATTTTATCTAATCCAGTGTGTTTTAAATTGAAGTGTCTGGGAAACTCCATTTGGGGTGACAAGATGAGTGCATATTATTCCTTTTAAAGAAATAACAAACTTAATATAACTTTTATTGTCCAGGAGAGGGATGGGCAATATAGGACATACATTTCTGGGGGGAAACCTAAGACTGGGAGTGTATTGGGGACACCCTGCAGTATAACCAAAGCTGAGACGAGCCAGAGTGTAACCCGTGTGTGTCTAGCAGGCTTCAGTTACATGTAGACTCTCTGGGTGTGGCTTGCATGCTGGAAGGCTGTTTGTGAGTGGCCCAGGTGAGAGCTACTTCAGCAAGGCATTGTAAGGCACCCAAGATTGCAGGGCAGGAGTGACACAGCTGCTAATTAGTCTGGATTGTACCTGGTATATCACAGGTGGAGATTCCATAACCTGCCTAGGTAATTTGTTCCAGTGCTTAACTACCCTGACAATTAGGAAGTTTTTCCTAATGTCCAACCTAAATCTCCCTTGCTGCAATTTAAGCCCATTGCTTCTTGTTGTGTCTCAGAGGATAAGGAGAACAATTTATTATACTCCTCTTTATAGCAACCTTTTACATACTTAAAGACTATTATCATGTCCCCCCTCAGTCTTCTCTTCTCCAGACTAAACAAATCCCAGTTTTTCAATCTTTCCTCACAGGTCATGTTCTCTAGGCTATTGAACATTTTTGTTGCCTCCTCTGGACTTTCTCCAATTGGTGCACATTTTTCCAGCCTTTCGATGCATTAAGGTATAGATCTCACAATGGCCACTCGTTTAGGCAGAAGATCAGTGCTGTAGCTTTTGACTCAATTCTTTCTCTCTTCTTGTCTGTCCTACTGTTTTCTGAGAGGCAGCCCGACCCGTTGGTTTCTCTGTGTTATACAGCCGGTAATCCCTGGATGTAGTGGCACCAGTGCATTTCTGCTGCATGAGATGAAGGTGAGCTCTCAGCAGCTGTGCAGGGGTGAGACCCGTTCACCCCTGCTGTGCTTCCCTGTGGCGATTTTGGAGGTTGTGTCAATACATCTACTCCTACTCCACAGGCCAACCCCCTGAATGTGGGGGAGGGGTGCAACTGCCACAGGGATTTCTGCAGCCCTAGCTCTACAATCGCAGTCATGGAGCAGTCCTTCCTCCCCACTCCCTCTGCTAAGTCCACGATGGGGTAACCAGATATCAGGTGTGGAAAATCGGGATGGGGGTGGGGAGTAATTGGCACCTATATAAGAAAAAGCCCCAAATATCAGGACTGTCCCTGTAAAATCAGGACATCTGGTCACCCTACATAGTCCTGCTTGGCAGCAGTGGCACCAATTCAGATATTTCCACAGGGAGACGCTTTGCAGGGGGGTGGGGAGGAATTCTGGTCTCCCCACTCTCCTAACAGAGACTCTGTTCTCGTCCCCACTCATCTGATCCCCTAGCAGGACTCCCCGAGTCTCCCTCAGGCTAAGAGCCCCTCCTCTCTCTTATCCACATAGTGCACAAGATGGTGCCACCAGGAGTCGAGTCCTCAGCCACTCCCCTATGCTCTGCTTACAGGAACGCTCTTCCCCATGCGCAAGGTAGTAACACCATTTTGATCCAGCCACCCCTCCATCTGTATAGAGGGGTGGGCAGGTCAATTTTCAGTGATGTTGCCACCATGCAGCCAGAGTGACTCTCTGGACCCCTCCAGCAGCAGCTGTACTGATTTACTACAGAACCACTGCTTAAAAGAGGTCAGGCCATGCCCCCACCCCACCCCCGGCTCTGCCGCCTGTGGAACTTTAAACGAATGTAAAAATCTTGGGGGAGGGTTTTGCCCCTCCCGCGGCCCTTCCAACTGGTGCCACTGCTTGGCAGCAGGAACAGGAGTTTCCCCATAACGCATATTCTCTCTGTATAGTCACCGTACATGCTTTCAAGATATTTAGCTATCTTAGCTGATTTGTAAATGTTACTAGGGTATTGGCTTGATTTTTCATCACCTGTGAACATAAGAACGGCCATATTGGGTCAGACCAATGGTCCATCTAGCCCAGTATCCTGTCTTCTGACTGTGCCAGTGCCAGATGCTTCAGAGGGAGTTAACAGGACAGGGCACTTTATTGTGTGATCCACGCCCTGTCACCCAGTCCCAGCTTCCGGCACTTGCAAGCTTAGGATACCTAGCACCTGGGGTTGCAACCCTGAACATCTTAGTTAATAGCCATTTATGGACCTATCCTATATGAACTTATCTAATTCATTTTTTAACCCAGTTATACTTTTGGCCTTCATAAAATCCCATGGCAATGAGTTCCACAGGTTGACTGTGTGTTGTGTCAAGAAGTTCTTCCTTATGTTTGTTTTAAATTTGCTGCCTGTTAATTTCACTGTGTGACCCTTTGTTCTTGTGTTTAGGTGAAGAAGTAATAACACTTATTCACATTCTCCACACCTTGCATGATTTTATAAATCTCTATCATATTGCCCCTTATTCGTCTCTTTTCCAAATTGAAAAGTCCCAGTCTTATTAATCTCTCCTCATATGGAAGCTGTTCCCTTCCCCTAATCATTTTTATTGCTCTTCGCTGTAACTTTTCCAATTCCAATATATCTTTTTTGCGATGGGGCGACCAGAACTGAATACAGTATTCAAGGTGTGGGTGGGCCATGGCTTTACATAGAAGCATTATGATATTTTCTGTCTTCTTATGTATCCCTTATTAATGGCTCCTAACATTGTTTGCTTTATTGATTACTGCCGCACATTGAGCGGATGTTTCCAGGGAACTATTCACAATGATGTCAAGATCTCTTTCTTGAGTGGTAACAGCTAATTTAGATCCCATCATTTTATATGTATAGCTGGGTTTATATTTTGCAATGAGCATTACTATGCATTTATCAACATTGACTGGAAATGTTTCTCCCATTCTCCTTGGAAACAACAAGCCTTAAATATGTAATGCAAATATCTAACCGGAGTTAAACTGGATTGGTTACCTTATTTCAAGCCAAAGATTTAAATTCACTTATAATTTTTCTTTACCTGGGTCTCTGGCTTCTCCATCAAAGACAGTGTTTATCTTGGTCATTTCCTATGAAGAGACATACAATGTGAAATCAAACCTGTGAAATAATTGAAGGAGGAGGAGCTGTGACTTGGACATTTTTATATGACCTGCATGTTGCATTAGGGGGAGTTTAATCAGAACTGGCAACAAAAGCCATTGTGGCTTAGGGTGTTGCTACCAAATGTTCAGAGGAGAATTAATCGGTTCTGATGTGCTCAATGACTCCAAACATGCAGTCACAAGACGGGCATCTCCAGAGGAGAAGAGGTTTGGGAATTCCTTATGGTAGACCAAAGTTCAGATCAAGCCACACAGTTGTTTCCATTCTAATTCATAAAAACTTGTGAAACCCCCTGTTCATATTTACATCTCCCTCGCCCCATTATTTTAATGCAATCAAAGGGTGCGATTCTGCCTTTCAGGCACTGGCCCATGTTGAGGCAGAATGGACGCATGACACTTTCTGGACAGAGAGAGAGCGCGCACACACACACACACACATACATACAATGTGCCAGCTGCTATGCTTCTTATGGACGTGTAGTATGTATCCCTTCTGTGGCCAGGGGCTCACTTCCTGCCCTCCCTTTTTGGGATAGCTCATGCTTCTAGCCGCATTAGCCAACAGTCTTTGTGTTGTGGGGAGCACGAGGAATGCATTTATGGTTTTATGCATTTATGTTGAGTGACACAAAGGGGAATGGGGAAGCTCGTTTGTACCCTTTCCTCTTCCCCCAAGTTCATGTACCCACACAGGCGCAGGGACAACCTGGCCCTACATTTTGGGTGCAATTTATATGGTACTGTCCATTTACCATGTCCCTCACACTGAGAAAGGTGTTGAGTAAGAAGCACAAGCCGCTCTTGTCTGTGGAATCTGTTAATGGTGTAATGCCAGGGTGAAGGTTTTCCCATGAGCACACAGTTGGGATGGCTCCCAAAAGCTTCACACCGCATTCTTTAAGGCTGGTTTTGGCTGTAACTGAGAGTATATTTTGGGAGTGGGGACTGGTGACCTGACTGGTGAGGATGACCCCCTGCCCCCAGCTCTATCTTTTGGCTTCTGTAATTTCAGGCTATCCTGGCTTGAAGTTTCTGCCTTCCCTTCTGAGGGCTTTGTTGCCATGTTGTTCTCTGCTGCTAGCTCCCTGCCATTTGGTCCAGCTTCTTGCTTTCTTGGAGTCCCTGTTCTCTCTTTCCCTTCACTGCTGTTTGCTGGGGCAGTTGAAATTACCTGTGCAACTGGATCCTTTATTCCTGGTTGAACTGGCTCCTTCGTATCTTTCCATCTTCGGGCCCCAGATTTTGAATTGTATTCATACATTTTGCCAGTGACTGGGTAGGGGGAAAAACACAAACAATTAAACTATTTCTCCTTTTAGCAGACTAATGGAAGGAAGTTCCCCTCAGCTTGTCAGTTAAAAAGGAATAAATCTCATCAAAAGGTCTGGAAACTCTGGTCAGTTTGGCAAGCCCAACTTCTTCATCTAAGTCCTAGATTTTCTATTTTAACTATACCGGTATAGTAAAGCAGCAAAACTCCCGTACTGTGGATGCAGTTATAGAGGTGTCAAAGTGATTATCCTGGTTCACGAAGATGAGTAAGCTATACTGCTATTAGGTACCTTTATAAGGATATAGCTGTGTCAACACTAGAGGTTGTAGTAGTTTATTGACCCACCCCGCTAACTGATGTAGATATCCTGGTATAACGATCTAGTGTAGACCAGCCCTAAAACACACTATTATCTAGACTAGGAAAGACTCTCTGTGTGTGATAGGTTTGCTACATCGAAGTAGCTAACTATTTGAACAAACAATTTGAAACACCACATGGCATCTATTGTAGACATCGTTCAACACCTTTAAACTCAGGTTAGTTGGTCTAAGTTCACCCCAGGCTCAGAGATCTGGCATCCCCAAAGATCTGGCCTATTCATTGACTTTTAATTTGCCTAGAATGCTTTCCCCCTGACAGATGCACTATACTTCAGTGAAAGATAATGGGACGATGTGTTCTCTCTGTTTACATGCTGGGGGGAACTCATAGTTACAGGTCCTGCAGTCACAAATCTTTGGTACTTTAGTGCACTGTGCAATCGTGCTTTGTTAGAAAGTACTTATAGCCCTCTGTAGACTTTAATAGTGACTTTTCCCTTGTACACTGGAAACAGGCATCCACTACTTCAGCTCATTTACTCTCCACAGATATGTAGAGAAATTTCCTGGTGTCCATTGTAATTACCTTATTGTCTAAATTACTCCTTACTTGTTAAGTGGACAAGGGCAACTAGCGGCATTGCCTATAATTAATTAAACATTATTTTTACTAGGTACTGTGAGACAAAAAGACTTTTACGGATTGGCGAGAGAAGTGGAGGTTCTATGCTATAGTTAGTACTGTGTCAAGATTAATGGATCTTAACACATTAGTGAAATTTGGGCAATTTAAAAATAAAATTGGATCTCTCCTCACATGATTTGGCTACTTATAGATTAGGCACTTTAGAATAGAAAAGAATAGGGAATGTCTAATAGCTATATGTAGCTACCAGCACAAAAGGTGCTGAGGTTACAGCCTGAAAATGTGGATGTTTACATATGCTCCAGCAGGGCTTTCATGCAAGGTTTAATTATTGCACCAGTGGAGTTTGCAGGACACCTGACCCAGCTCCTCTTGAGTCTGCTGAACTGAGCGCTTATGAATCCAAGTCTGGCAGGTGGGATGTTGTGGCACTGTCCCCAGGATGCGCTCATTCATCCCAAAGAGCACTCCCTCTGGGAATAACCCTAGTGTGCGTGGTGGCAGTTTTCATTTTCAACCAGCACGCACCTGCCAACACAGCCAACCTCCGCCAGGCTGCAGGAACGCACTCCTAGTGAGCGCACATATCTCCGCTGCCCCTGCAACGTTGTACTGCAGCATAACATTTAAGTCATGGCATAGCACAAATGTCATCCCACTGTGGTGCATTTCAGACCCTCTGAACTCTGTAGCTAGAGCCTGAGCCCAAACAGCTTTGTATTCGTCACATTTAGATGTAACGTTTGTAGACATTGTTCACAGAGCCGTGTCAGTCCCAAGATATTACAAAGACAAGGTGGGTGAAGTAATATCTTTTATTGGACCAACTTCTGTTTGTGTGAGAGAGAAGCTTTCGAGTTACATGGGAAGAGGAAGAGCTCTGTGTAGCTTGAAAGCTCCACAGGTACCATAGCGGGGAGTGGCCCAGATGATACGTCTGGGGGAAGGGAGCAGAAGGAGACTCCACCAGTTGAAAGGCATGAGATGCGCTGTCCTAAGGTTGGGGGTTCCACGACCACCACTCCCAAGAGAAGGAGGCAGGTGGTGGTGGTCGGGGACTCTCTCCTCCAAGGGGACTGAGTCATCTATCTGCCGCCCTGACCAGGAAAACAGAGAAGTCTGCTGCTTGTCAGGGGCTAAGATTCGCAATGTGACGGAGAATCTGCCGAGACTCATCAAGCCCTCGGACCGCTACCCCTTCCTGCCATTCCACGTGGGCACCAATGATACTGCCAAGAATGACCTTGAGCGGATCACTGCGGACTACGTGGCTCTGGGAAGGAGGATAAAGGAGTATGAGGCGCAAGTGGTGTTCTCGTCCATCCTCCCCGTGGAAGGAAAAGGTCGGGGTAGGGATCGTCGAATCGTGGAAGTCAATGAATGGCTACGCAGGTGGTGTCGGAGAGAAGGCTTTGGATTCTTTGACCATGGGATGGTGTTCCAAGAAGGAGGAGTGCTAGGCAGAGACGGGCTCCACTTAACGAAGAGAGGGAAGAGCATCTTCACGAGCAGGCTGGCTAACCTAGTGAGGAGGGCTTTAAACTAGGTTCACCGGGGGAAGGAGACCAAAGCCCTGAGGTAAGTGGGGAAGCGGGATACCGGGAGGAAGCACGAGCAGGAGCGTGTGAGAGGGGAGGGCTCCTGCCTCATACTGAGAACGAGGGGCGATCAGCGGGTTATCTCAAGTGCCTATATACAAATGCACAAAGCCTGGGAAACAAGCAGGGAGAACTGGAGGTCCTGGCAAAGTCAGGGAATTATGACGTGATTGGAATAACAGAGACTTGGTGGGATAACTCGCATGACTGGAGTACTTTCATGGATGGGTATAAACTGTTCAGGAAGGACAGGGAGGCCAGAAAAGGTGGGGGAGTTGCACTGTATGTAAGGGAGCAGTATGACTGCTCAGAGCTCAAGTATGAAACTGCAGAAAAACCTGAGAGTCTCTGGATTAAGTTTAGAAGCCTGAGCAACAAGGGTGATGTCATGGTGGGAGTCTGCTATAGACCCCCGGACCAGGGGGATGAGGTGGACGAGGCTTTCTTCCGGCAAGTCGCAGAAGCTACTAGATCGCACGCCCTGGTTCTCATGGGCGACTTCAATCATCTTGATATCTGCTGGGAGAGCAATACAGCGGTGCACAGACAATCCAGAAAGTTTTTGGAAACTGTAGGGGACAATTTCCTAGTGCAAGTGCTGGAGGAACCAACCAGGGGCGGAGAGCTCTTCTTGACCTGCTGCTCACAAACCGGGAAGAATTAGTAGGGGAAGAAAAGTGGATGGGAACCTGGGAGGCAGTGACCATGAGATGGTCGAGTTCAGGATCCTGACACAAGGAAGAAAGGAAAGCAGCAGAATATGGACCCTGGACTTCAGAAAAGCAGACTTTGACTCCCTCAGGGAACTGATGGGCAAGATCCCCTGGGAGAATAACATGAGGGGGAAAGGAGTCCAGGAGAGCTGGCTGTATTTTAAAGAATCCTTACTGAGGTTACAGGGACAAACCATCCTGATGTGTAGAAAGAATAGTAAATATGGCAGGCGACCAGCTTGGCTTAACAGTGAAATCCTTGCTGATCTTAAACACAAAAAAGAGGCTTACAAGAAGTGGAAGATTGGACAAATGACCAGGGATGAGTATTTAAATATTGCTTGGGCATGTAGGAATGGAATCAGGAAGGCTAAATCACACCTGGAGTTGCAGCTAGTGCGGGATGTTAAGAGTAACAAGAAGGGTTTCTTCAGGTATGTTGGCAATAAGAAGAAAGCCAAGGAAAGTGTGGGCCCCTTACTAAATGAAGGAGGCAACCTAGTGACAGAGGATGTGGAAAAAGCTAACGTACTCAATGCTTTTTTTGCCTCTGTCTTCACGAACAAGGTCAGCTCCCAGACTACTGCACTGGGCAGCACAGCATGGGGAGCAGGTGGCCAGCCCTCTGTGAAGGAAGAAATGGTTCGGGACTATTTAGAAAAACTGGACGTGCACAAGTCCATGGGGCCGGATATGTTGCATCCGAGAGTGCTAAAGAAATTGGCGGATGTGATTGCAGAGCTATTGGCCATTATCTTTGAAAACTCATGGCGATCGGGGGAAGTCCCAGAAGATTGGAAAAAGGCTAATGTAGTGCCCATCTTTAAAAAAGGGAAGAAGGATGATCCTGGGAACTACAGGCCGGTCAGCCTCACCTCAGTCCCCGGAAAAATCATGGAGCATGTCCTCAAGGAATCAATTCTGAACCACTTAGACGAGAGGAAAGTGATCAGGAACAGTCAGCATGGATTCACCAAGGGAAAGTCATGCTTGACTAATCTAATTGCCTTCTATGATGAGATAACTGGTTCTGTGAATGAAGGGAAAGCAGTGGACGTGTTATTCCTCGACTTTAGCAAAGCTTTTGACACGGTCTCCCACAGTATTCTTGTCAGCAAGTTAAAGAAGTATGGGCTGGATGAATGGACTACAAGGTGGGTAGAAAGTTGGCTAGATTGTTGGGCTCAACGGGTAGTGATCAATGGCTCCATGTCTAGTTGGCAGCCGGTATCTAGCGGAGTGCCCCAAGGGTCGGTCCTGGGGCCGGTTTTGTTCAATATCTTCATTAATGATCTAGAGGATGGTGTGGATTGCACCCTCAGCAAGTTTGCAGATGACACTAAACTGGGAGGAGTGGTAGATACGCTGGAGGGTGGGGATAGGATACAGAGGGACCTAGACAAATTGGAGGATTGGGCCAAAAGAAATCTGATGAGGTTCAACAAGGACAAATGCAGAGTCCTGCACTTAGGACGGAAGAATCCAATGCACCGCTACAGACTAGGGACCGAATGGCTAGGCAGCAGTTCTGCAGAGAAGGACCTAGGGGTGACAGTGGACGAGAAGCTGGATATGAGCCAACAGTGTGCCCTTCTTGCCAAGAAGGCCAATGGCATTTTGGGGTGTATAAGTAGGGACATTGCCAGCAGATCGAGGGACGTGATTGTTCCCCTCTATTCGACATTGGTGAGGCCTCATCTGGAGTACTGTGTCCAGTTTTGGGCCCCACACTACAAGAAGGATGTGGAAAAATTGGAGAGAGTCCAGCGAAGGGCAACAAAAATGATTAGGGGACTGGAACGCATGAGTTATGAGGAGAGGCTGAGGGAACTGGGATTGTTTAGTCTACGGAAGAGAAGAATGAGGGGGGATTTGATAGCTGCTTTTAACTACCTGAAAGGTGGATCCAAAGAGGATGGATCTAGACTATTCTCAGTGATAGCAGATGACAGGACAAGGAGTAATGGTCTCAAGTTGCAGTGGGGGAGGTTTAGGTTGGAAAAACTTTTTCACTAGGAGGGTGGTGAAACACTGGAATGCGTTACCTAGGGAGGTGGTGGAATCCCCTTCCTTAGAAGTTTTTAAGGTCAGGCTTGACAAAGCCCTTGCTGGGATGATTTAGTTGGGATTGGTCCTGCTCTGGGCAGGGGGTTGGACTAGATGGCCTCCAGAGGTCCCTTCCAACTCTGTTATTTTATGATTCTATGAAAGCTTGTGTCTCTCACCAACAGAAGTTGGTCCACTAAAAGCTATTACCTCACCCACCTTGTTGCTTTAGAGCTAAGGTAGTCTGGAAAGCCTAAGGAAAGGACATGTCATATGTTTGTACACAATAGGTTGTGGGGCTGCTACAAGGTAACCAATCCAGTTTATTTCTAGCCAAACATTTAAATTCACTTTTAATTTTTCCTTACCTGGATCTGTGGCTTCTCCATCAAAGACGGTGTTTATCTTGGTCATTTCCTATGAAGAGACACGCAATGTGAAATCAAACCTGTGAAATAATTAAAGAAGGAGGAGTAGCAGTGACTTGGACATTTTTACCTACATGGATTGAAGCAGATTTATATGACCCGCATGTTGCATTAGGGTGAGTTTAATCAGAACTGACAACAAAAGTCATTGTGACTTAGGGTGTTGCTACCAAATGTTTAAAGGAGAACTAATCGGGTCTGACCTTCTAAATGACTCCAAATGTCATGTTAGAAGTACGCAAGTCTCTATTACCTGGAATTAATCATGTCATTTTGCTGCTGTCATATCAGAACTAAAAAATTTAGAACTTGAGTCTCCTCTCAGTTACACTGCTGCTGGTCAGGAGTAACGCTGTTGAAGTCAATGAAGTTACACCGTGTAAAACTGGTTTGAATGGAGAAATAGGCCTTTTGTTGTTCTCCTTCTGCTTGGCCTTCGGATAATAATCTCCTTTCTGACCCCCGTGACTCCACCTCTCTTGTGTCTGATATAGGAGGATGGAAAATGTGGTCTGGCTGGGGAGCCCAGTCCATAGAGGTGACTGGGGGGGATGATGCACCTGAACTACAACTCCCAAGAGGCACCACAGTGGGATTTCTGAATAGAACATTTTCAGGTTTTGGCCAAAAACATTTTGATATTTGGTTGTTTGGGTGTTTTTGTTTGTTTTAATGAAAAGTCAAAATATATCACGGAAACAAAATTTTTCATGAACCGTGTTTGCTTCAGTTGAAAAACCAATTCCCTTCTAAAGCAACTTCGATGGAAAATTTTCGACCAGCCCGAATGACAGCATTGTGTAGCCTGAATAGCTCAAGATTCCTTCTTTTCAGTGCCTGCTTTCTCAGTGTTTAATATCACATATTGGGCCAGATTTAACGGGTCATACTGGTTTGTTTTTCCAAAGTCACTAAATAAAAACCCTGACCTGGTTCACCCCATTTCCATCTCCTCATCTAATCCCTCCATAAATCAAAATGCCTTTCACCGTAATCCTTTCCTCAGGTAGGAAGGTAACAAGCTAGATGGTTGAAAATCCTTACCCTAAAGGCCCACAAACAAATCATGGACCTAACAAACCCTGCTAAGTGTCACCATTCAGTCACTCTGCTTCCCACTGAATCCCGTTACTCGCTGTATTTTGTGTGTCTGTCTGGATTGTAACTCCGTTCAGGCAGGGATCTGGGTGAAATCCTGGCCCCACTGAACTCAATGGGAGTTTTGCCATTGACTTTAATCAAGCCTGGATTTCACCCCTCCTCTCTAAAACGCTGTTGGTGGATAAGGAGCTTCATGCTTAGCAGATTGGGCACCAGACTGGGAGTCGGGACCTGCACCCATTCCCATCTCTACCATTGACCTACTGTGTGATCCTGTGATCACTTCACTCTGTTTCCCTTCCTACTCTTTACCTGTCTTCTCTCTTTAGGTTGTAAACTCTTTAGGGAAGGGATTGTCACCTATATATGTACAGCATCTAGCACAACAGAGTGCCAGTCTGAGCTGGAATCTGAGTGTTACTGTTATATTAATAATAATCCTACAGTCTTTGTTTAGACCAGACTCTCATTGGCTGATAAGATCTGTGGGACCAGAATCTAATATGGCATCATTGATCCACTTGCTAAAATTCCCATTAGTATTTCTAGTGATGGCTTCCAATTCTCAGTCTGTATATATGAAAAAACCACTAGGATATGTCTACAATTAAAAAAAATAGCACTATTCAATACTTTTGAAACAGTGGGTTTGTAGAAAACATGTATAGTGGCAGAAACAAACTACGCCAAGAATTCTACCTTGCAATCTCCGTCATTGGCATCATACAAGAGTTCCACAGAAATTCTGTGACCATACTTTAGGACTGGTGTGGGCCAAACACTTACTTTAGTTTGTGACTTACAGTGCTTACCCAAACCTCTTCTTTCTTAACTTTCTTCTTTTCTACAGGAAATAAAATGTACATTCTAAGAAATCAGAATTTTTTTGACTGTGATAAACAGACATTAAAGCCAAGATTTTCAAAAGTGACGAGTGAGTTTGAGACACCTTTTTAAAAGAGCCTGACTTTCACAGGACAGGTGATCAGAACTTTCTGAAAATCAGAGCCCTTTGAGGTATTTCAGGTTGGGCACCCAAATTTGCTAATCACACTTGACAATCTTGCCCTAGAAGTAGAGGTGAATAATTTGCCACAAATAATTTTTCCTCAATGAATTTTACTTTCCATTGATTGATTGTTTGAACAGATTTAGAAATTGACATGTATTCTTTATTCAAAATTATTCACACCTTTGAAGAGTGAATAATTTGCTTTGGGGATGAAATTCCCCTCTGTGCAGACAGACAGCACTAGGGCTATGCACAACTGACCTCGCAATGAAGCCATATTCTGAGGATTCAGCTGCTGCAAAGTCCTTGCACTGGCCCTCTACAGGAGAGTAAATTTTACCTGTGAGGAATATTTGAACTAAAATGTAGCTTTCATGAGTATTTGCACTTGTAAAACTTATGCACTTGCAAGTTCATGGAAGCCAAAACAAGAAAGTGTTGCAAACCCAATCAAGCAACATTCTGATTTGAAAAATGGATTGGATATTTGCAGTCTCTTTCCCCCACCCAACCCCCATTTTCACTCATTCTGAGTCAGTAGAGAGCATAGGCGCCAACTTTCTAATATGCCAGGGGGGTGCTCCCCTGGCTCCACCCCTTCCCCCACAGCCACAACCCCACCCTGCCTCTTCTTGCCCCATTCCGAGCCCTCCCCCGAGCATGCCCCGCCAATCAGCGCCTTCTCTCTCCCCACCCCCAGCGCCTCCTGCATGCTGAAGAACAGCTGATCCATGGTGGGCAGGAGGGAGGGGGAGGTGCTTATTGGCGGGGCTGCCAGCAGGCAAGAGGTGCTGGGAGAAGGGGGACGCACTGATAGGGGAGCTGCCAGTGGGCATTCAGCACCCACTTTTTTTTTCCTGTGGGTGCTCCAGCCCTGGAGCGCACACACAGTCAGCGCCAATAGTAGGGAGACTCGGCTTCTCTACAGCGCAGACCTATGGATGCTGCCCAATTTCAAGGGTGCATGCTGCCTCTATATTTCTGCATTTCCATTTTTGTTCCCTCCTTTGAGGCTTTTTTTTAATCTCCCTTCAAACAACACCTCCAGCCACCAACAGGCTCTGGTGGTTGGCATGTGGTGGCCTAAAATGTATAATTAGTACAGATGTGTCTGAGCCTGAAAAATTACTTCAAACCATCTTCCTTTTCCCCCCTACCACCTCAACTTTTGGGGCTCAACTTGAGGCAACTTGAAGGGACCCAATTTTTCAGAAAGTACCAGGCATCCACCCTCTGAAAAACCAGGCACCTCTAAGTGTCTCAAACCAGGCACCCAAAATCACTTGTTATAGGTAAAAAGAAAAGGAGGACTTGTGGCACCTTAGAGACTAACAAATTTATTTGAGCATAAGCTTTCGTGAGCTACAGCTCACTTCATCGGATGTCCCCAATGAAGTGAGCTGTAGCTCACGAAAGCTTATGCTCAAATAAATTTGTTAGTCTCTAAGGTGCCACAAGTCCTCCTTTTCTTTTTGCGGATGCAGACTAACACGGCTGCTACTCTGAAACTTGTTATAGGTGAGAATCATGGCTTCCAAATTGGGATGGCTTGGTTGTGTGTGCAGTGTCCAAAAGCTGGTTGTTGCTGAGTCAGCTCCAACTGTATTTAGGAGATTGAACTAATGTAGAGTGCTGGTAAGGCTGGTTGGAAAATAATTAATAAATTCCTGCCCCACCATGCCAGAGCACTAGGCTACACCAGGCTTGTTCTTTACTCAACATTTTCATAGATTTTTAAGACCAGAAGGGACCATTAGACCATCTATTGTGACTTGTATTGGCACAGGCCATATAATTTTACCCAGTTATCCCTGTATTGAGCTCAATACATAGGTCAGTACATGGATTATTTATCTGAAAATGGAATTACAAATTTCTCTGACTAAGGCTACGTCTACCCTACAAGCTCGGGGTGTGATTCCCAGCTTGCATACACATACTAGTGCTAGCTCTCATCTGAACTAGCATGCTAAAAATAGTTGCATAGCCATGATAGCATGGGCAACAGCAGTAGCACCACAAGCTACCAGAGGTACAAAGTACAAACCCAGCTGATCCCCGGGAATACACTCCCAGCACAGCAAGCCCATGCCACTGCTGCCACTGTCCATGTTACTACAGCTACAGTACTACTTTTAGCATGCTAACTCAGATGAGAGCTAGCGTATGTGTACAGGAGCTGGGAATTACACCCCTCGCTGCTAGTGGAGATGCAGCTTAATAAGTGGTGCGCTTGTTCTTAAGAAGTAATGAAAGCATTAAAAAAAGATACATACCTGGTGTGGTTTTCCTATAATAAAAACATAAAGTCATCAATATAGTAAAATATGCAATACCTATGCCTACAAAAATATCATGTTCCAGTTCTAGCCCTAAGAAATCCTGTTCTTTTTTGATTTGGCAAACAGGATATTTTCTTGTGTTTGACCTTTTTCGGTTTGTTTAGTTTGGGCATGTTTGTTCTGCTGCGCCTCAGCATTATTAACTACTGCTATTGAGCTACCAGAAGCAGTAAAACAGCCCTGAATATTGTTTTTTGCGACTCCCAAAAGAATGGCTGTATATATATTTTTTAATCTTATCAGTAACAGCATGGTGGAGTTATACAACCCCCCAAAATTATACTTTAAAAAAACTACACTCCCCATCCAATACTAGGGCTGAGGTAATATCTTTTAAAATATCTGAAAGGTTTAAAATGTGACTTGAAAATATCAAGATTGCTTTTTAACAGGAGATCATGAGTCTCGACGAATCATTGTCACCAATTAATAAATAATAACAATAGCCATATTATATGCCACTGTATCCATTTGTCATTTCTACCACAAATTGCTAAACTCCTTGCATACACCTCTAGAATAATAACAATATCTTGCAGTTCATATGTTATCTCTAAGGCTGCAGGTCGGTCATGGAAGTCATGTATTGCGTGACTTTCCATGACCTTCGTGACTTTTGCAGCAGCCGATGCAGCTGTCTGAGGAGCTACTGGGGCAACCCCTGGGCCAGCAGCAGCAGTAGTGTGGGAGGGGGCCTCAGGGCTGGGGCAGGAGATTGGGATGTGGGGAGGTGCTTATCTGGTGGGGGAGGCTCCCTGGAAACAACCGGGATGACCCTGCAACTCCTGACCAAGGCGGAAGGGCCAGGGGGCTCTGCGCGCTGTCCCTGCTTGCAGGCACCACCCCCCGCAGTTCCCATTGGTTGCAGTTCCCGGCCAATGGGAGCTACAGATCCAAAGCTCGGCAGGGGTAGTGCGCGGAGCCTCCCTGGCCTCTAGGAGCTGCAGGGACACGGGGAGCCAGGTAGGGAGCCTATCGGCCCTGCCAACTGCCAACTCCCCACCTCTCCCCCAGCACCAGCACAGGTCCCAGGCCAGTACCCGCAGCACCCCCAGACTCCCCCCCCACCCCAAGCACCCACAGGCCCCAGGCCAAGTTTTAGTTTTGGGTAATAGTACAAGTCACAGACAGGTCACGGGCCGTAAATTTTTGTTTACTGCCCATGACCTGTCCGTGACTTTTACTAAAAGTACCCATGACTAAAACATAGCCTAAGTTATCTCTCATTCTGAAAGATTTGAGCACAATTGGGCCATAATCCTGATTGGGACTTCTGGTGGTAACAATAAATATTTAGTAATTACAATTATTATTATTTCTGCTAGTGATGTTCAGCTAAAGCATTTGCTAAAGTATCAGTAAATCCACCAAGAGTTTCTATGTCATTTTGATTTGACTATCTCTTTAAAGAATCAACATCTTATTCCAACAACTATTAAAGTTTATTACAGCAAATGACATATTGCTCTAAAATATTCAAAGTATAAATTCCATTAACTCTCAGAGTTTCAAGTTGTCTTTATAAGTAGTGGGTATTTCTCAATAGTTATAACAAACTCACTATTTCTCAAGGAAACTAGTGTTTATGTTCTTTTTTTGGTTACTTACAGTGCTCTTTTATTTGCTTTGGGTTTTGGTGGACAGTAGGTACGGATATATTTTGCCAGCAGGAAGGATAGGTATCCAAGCAGTCCAAGCAGTAACATGCTGCCAACAGAAATGAGGAACGGCACATACCAAGCTGATTCAGAATAAACATTTTCTGTTCTGATCAGAAGCGTAATGGCAGGCTTTGAAAAAAAAATAAAATAGAAAAGGTTCTTAAATGCTGCAAACTGAATTTTGTTAACAACTAGTGTAGAAAGTATGTTTCTGATTGTGCTCCTGTATTTTATAGTAAAACATGCATACGTGTGTTTAAAAACTTTGGATTGCCTTAGGGTATGTCTACACTGCACTCAGGAGGTGTGACTGCAGCATGTGTAGGCATATCCTAGCTAACCTTGAAGCTAGCTTGAGTAACAATATCAGTGTGGCTGCAGCAGCAGGGATGGTGGCACAGCCCCTAGCCATTTAAATATGTACCCGGAGTCCTGGGCGGGGTGGTACTCAAGAAGGTAGCCCATCTTGGACTGCTGCCCCCTCCACTGAGATTGTTACTTGAGCTAGGTTTGATCTAGCTAGATCAAAGCTAGCTCAGGTATGTTTAACCATGCTGCAATCCCGTCTCCCGACTGCAGTGAAGATATACCCTTAGACAATGAGAACTTTCTACCTCACTATCTTAGTATATGGAAGTACAGGAAATGCTGCCCAGTGTTGAGGTAATAGTTTCTAGTTATCTAAGGCAAAACTGGAAAGTTTTAAAGCACTACCATTGTATGCAGTTCAATGCCAATGTAGTAGGAATACTGTTACAATACATTACATAAAAATAGGTGAAACCCCAAATTCTCATGTGACCTTCCTTGGCTCTAGAAAAAAGCCTAAACACAAAGTTGTGAGCTATATCAGAGGTCCCCCCAAATGAGAGGTATTCAGAAACAGAGTTTTGATTTGGCCCATTATTAAGGAGTTAACAGATCCATTGTTAAGGTTGTATTTTGAAACGGGCATAACATGGAGCATAAATTATTGTTTTTTCTCTACTGTGGAGTCCTTTCTGTGTGAAATTTTACACTATTCATTTTCATTGCCTTTGAGTTTCCTATATAGTTTTCATTAAATTTTTGATTGGTCTCTGCACTAAATTCATCAGGGTTTCTGGCTATTCCTTGTTGCTGCGAGGCTAGTAGCTTGAGGGAAGCAGAATTGGGGTTGTGATAGGTGATCTGTGGTGCGTGGTAGTTTGTGGTAATAGTAAAGTGTGTGGCTGTGGGAGAAGGGGTAGAGAGTAAGTACCGGTAGGCAGTTTAACATCTGATTTCTTTAGTTTGGTGGGTGTGGAAATCTTAACTCATTCACTACAGGGTATTTTTGTATATTACTAGAGATAGGAGTCAGTTAGGAAGTTTGGATCCAAGCATTTTCAAAGCAAAGCTCTTGTGATGTCAAACATTCCATGTGTGAGATTCTGGGTTTCTGATCCAGGCCTGTGTCTACCTGGTTCATCTGTGGGTTTACTAAGGGCACAGCATGTAAGATTCCACTCCCTCGTCCACCCTCTGTAACCTGCCCACATCTTGGTTCAGGTGCGCTGGGGAGAGTAGGGACTGATGCCAGCAAGCAGGGGGGCAGAGAGGGGTGAAGAATGGGGGAGACCCATGGCTGCACACCCCTCTTTTTTAAAACACCAGCCAGTAGAGCTGACATGGCACAGGATGACAGAAGCAAACTGCATCTGGTAAAGTGCTGGCACAAATTGCCTCCCTCTGAGGGAAGTGATGGAGACAGGGAAAGAATTGTGACTCTGAACCACAGTTCTTCCTGAGGTGGCTCAGCTATGGACGATCCCATATATACAAAGGTGGATTAAGGTTTCCCTGGGCCAAAGTAAGTGGGGGGGCCCCTAGGCACCCCTTCTGTCTGCAGCCCCACCCACAGCCCCACACTTTTTTGCCCCTTCCCTGGGACCACACCCCTGTTCCACCCAAGGTCCCCCCCCATTCCACCAGTCCCACAACCCGTTTGCTCTTTTCTGCCCTGCCCCCACGGCGGCCTCAAGACAGGAGAAGCTCTGTCCCTGTGACACAGCCCCAGGCTGCAGCAGGGAATGAGAGCTCCCAGGGCCACAGTAGGGGTCTGGGTGCTGGGGCTTCCCCTACCACCTCCCACGCTTCTGGGGGGGAACAGGGTCAGGGTGCTGGGGCTTCTCTTGCCTGGTGTTTCTGCCGGAGAGCGGGATCAGGCACAGGTGCTCCCCCTGCCGTCCCGTAGCTTCTTCCAGAGATGGGGTCAGGGTACTGAGGGGGCTTCCCCGGTCCCTGGCTTCTGCCAGGATGGGGGTGGGGCACTGCGGGGTTTTCCCCCATCCCGCGGCTTCTGCCAGGGACAGGGTCAAGGTGTGGGGGGGTGCTGTGGGGTTTCCCCTGTCCCGCAGCTTCTAACAGGGATGCAGTCTGAGGACCTGGGGGTGGGCTTCCCCTATCCTGTAGCTTCTGTCAGGGATGGGGTTGGGGATGCTGGGCGGGGCTTCCCCCGCCCCACCCGCCAGGTGGCTGAAGCCAGGGCCCCCCAGTTGGCCTGGGCCCCATGGGCCCAGTGGCTAAACTCCCATTGCATATTTAGGGCATTGACCAAAGGCTCCATCCCAGACTTAGCGTTTCTTTGCAAATTTGTGTGTTTGAAACAGAAGAAACATTGGATGAGGGTGAGTGGCATATGCGAGAGGTGTAGACAGTCACTGGGTGTAATATTTGGGTGACCCAAGTGATGGAGAAATATCCCTTCTGGCTGTTTGAAAGCTAGTTTTGTGCTACCTTTTTTTGATCTTCACACACAAAGATTAATCTGTATTCCATCATTAGAGAAACATACAGATGTGTGAGTCAGCCAAAGCAGTGTATAGCTAGGAACCAAAAACCAGTCTCTGAGAAATGCATGAAGAAACGTTAATATCCCAGGCAAAGGTTAACTCCTGCTCTCTCCTTATCAATGCAGCTGCCAACGTCTATAACTTCTCAATTGTCTGCTCTAACAGTCTCCCCATGGTAGGCTCCATGGCTCAGGCAGGGCCCATCTGTTTTCTCAGGCTTTCAGGGGGAGTGGGAGTTAGAGGGGATGGCATGTAGAGTATGTTGCAGAATGGGGTATTTTTAATCAATTATTTTATTATGGCTTGATATTTTGACAAGGGGATAGGCTTTGGGATGCTTTCTTGTATTGGCTATGATCTTAGGTGATGGCAGGGTACCTGGACCTTTGGGTAGGTGCCTTTTTTGTTGTAGAAAGTTAAATAAAAAATAAACATTATGGGTTTGTATATGGGTCCAATCCTGCAAGACACTGAGCTCCCTGTCTCCCACTGACTTCACTGTAAGTGGAAGACGCTTACCCTTGCCTAGGATTGGGCCCACAGTAATTCTTGTGTCCTTTTGAGTGCACTTACCCTCCGTTGTTTTAATTGTCCCACACAGATCCCCCATGCAACAGCCACAGAATTAAGTTGAAGATTCAGAATTTCAGTGAACTTACTGTAGTAGTGATGGTAGTAGTTGGGTTTGGGATAACTTTGATACTTAATGTCACTGTCCCAGTTTCAATGAGGGCTGTAGCTCTGTTCGAACTTGACAGCAAATTGTCATCTGTTATATAGACGCGCAGTCTGTAATCCCAGATTCTATCCAAACCACTGTCATAGTCAAATCTAGATGCAAGAATCAACTGAGAGATGTTGGAGCCAGCACTTGGTGAAAAAGTGAAATGATTATTCACATTACCTAAAAGTAGAAGCAAAAAAATCCACATAAAACTAAGTTCGCGGATGACACTAAACTGGGAGGAGAGGTAGATATGCTGGAGGGTAGGGGTAGGGTCCAGAGTGACCTAGACAAATTGGAGGATTGGGCCAAAAGAAATCTGATGAGGTTCAACAAGGACAAATGCAGAGTCCTGCACTTAGGAAGGAAGAATCCCATGCACCCCTACAGGCTGGGGACCAACTGGCTAAGTGGCAGTTCTGCAGAAAAGGACCTGGGGATTACAGTGGATGAGAAGCTGGATAGGAGTCAACGGTGTGCCCTTGTAACCAAGAAGGCTAATGGCATGTTTGGCTGCATTAGTAGGAGTACTGCCAGAAGATCGAGGGAAGTGATTATTCCCCTCTATTCGGCGCTGGGGAGGCCACATCTGAAGTACTGCGTCCAGTTTTGGGCCCCCCACTACAGAAAGGATGTGGACAAATTGGAGAGAGTCCAGCAGAGGGCAATGAAAATGATTAGGGAGCTAGGGCACATGACTTATGAGGAGAGGCTAAGGGAACTGGGCTTATTTAGTCTGCAGAAGAGAAGAGTGAGGGGCAGGGGAGGATTTGATAGCAGCCTTCAACTACCTGAAAGGGGGTTTCCAAAGAGGATGGAGCTAGGCTGTTCTCAGGGGTAGCAGATGACAGAACAAGGAGTAATGGTCTCAAGTTGCAGTGAGGGAGGTCTAGGTTGGATATTAGGAAAAACTATTTCACTAGGAGAGTGGTGAAGCACTGGAATTGGTTGCCTATGGAGGTGGTGGAATCTCCATCCTTAGAGGTTTTTAAGGCCCAGCTTGACAATGGGATGATTTAGATGGGGTTGGTCCTGCTCTGAGCAGGGTGTTGGACTAGATGACTTCCTGAGGTGGCTTTAAGACATCTTTTTGTGCCCTCCCAATCCTGGGCTGTTCTGGGTCACCGGCTTAATTTAGGGCTTGTCTACACTTAAAACATTACAACAGCACAACTGCACCACTGTAGCGCTTCAGCGTAGACACTACCTACACTGATGGGAGGGATTCTTCCATCAGCATAGCTAATCCACTTCCCCGAGAGGTGGAATTCTTCCACCGGCTTAGCGCTGTCTACATGGGGACATAGGTTGTCTTAACTACGCCACTCAGGTTTGTGGATTTTTCACCCTCCTGAGTGACGTAGTTCTGCTGATCTAATTTTCTAGTGTAGCCCAGGCCTTAAGCAGTATCCCTATGGCTGCACTATGGGTCTCAGCACTGCCTTGTATCTGTGGAGACCCACCAATTGACATGCCTCTTTCGCTCCCAGCTTCATCCCCTGCATGTCCCCTATACAAGGCTTTGTCCTCAGAAGATAGCCTTACCATTCTTTCCTCAGAGCCTGCACCAGGAGACCCCTCCCATGGCCAGGACCAGGGCTTTTAGAGCCCCTTTATGCTACTCTGAGCCTTTTATGTTGTATAAAGGGACTGGAGTGGGGGTGAGGCTCTCACCCTCTCTGCTTTAAGATATTTGTCTGCATCACCTGTTTAATCATTACCCCATTCTCAGCTACTGCCTCAAAAGCAGAAGTTTTTCCTAAGTTCAAATGGCTCCCTTTTTGTGAAATGAGGCAACACCAAATGTCTCAGCACTGGCTTATAATTGATTTTTGTGTCCAAGCACACGTTCTTATAAAGGGATTTTAATGAGTACAGCATGGAGTTAGGACACAAGTTTTGTCGAGCAGTTTGGAGCAGTGCCCCAAATTCCACTCTGTTACACTGATAGAAATCTGAAATACTGGAACTTCATTAAGTCCACTGGGGTTTTTCCAGTGTACCTGTTATAACTGAAAGTGTACAAGAGGAGTAGCAGTCTGGCTGGCTCCAGTGAGTCAATGTGAGTTTTGCCATTAATTTAAATGGAAGCTCTCACTAGCTAATCTTTAAGTTATTTCTAAAGTGCCTGTCTATCACCATCTTATTAAACCCTAGCCAATATCAGCATTAGCATGTAACATGTACTAGACTTTTTTGTTCACAAAATCAAATGGACTGTCTATATCCAAGCATTTTCCCCATGCACCAGGCATGTAACAATGACATTCAAGAGTCAAACAAGTGCAGTACCTGAATTAATGAAGTACCGGAAAGATCTGGGACTAGAATCGCGATCAACACACTCTATCCTGAAACCCTCAATGTTGGTCCCAACAGCTAGGTCTACCGGGATTGCCAATGAATAGGTATTGGCTGAACAAACTGGTTTTTCATCATTTACTTCAAGAACATTGATGGTTACCTGAAAGAGAGCCAGCTGATCAGGTGAGATTCTTCCAGTATGCTGTGCCAGAATATTACCAGCTCTAGTAGCTGGTAGGATTTGTTCTTCATTCTTTTTATTGACAGTAGTTAAACAAGAGTGGCAGGGAAGGTCCATTAATTTAGTTTTTGCCTTGGACATGTTAAAGTTCAAGAGATTATGAACTCATGTTGTGACCGATGTTTCTTTAGAACTCAGATTCATTAAGGCAATTATGTTCTAACACTGAACTTTCTTTTATGTGGGACTTTTGATTTTTTTGAATTGCCTAAAGTATGTCATAGTCAGAATGGAAAATAATACTTATTAGATCTAGCCAGTCAAGGTTCTCAAAGTGCTTCACAAATGTTAATTAAGCTTCCTGACATTTAATAATAATTCAGTGACTGAGGTTTTAAGGCCTGGTTTGACAAAGCCCTGGCTGGGATGATTTAGTTGGGGTTGGTCCTGCTTTGAGCAGGGGGTTGGACTAGATCAGTGGTTCTCAAAGCTGGTCCATCGCTTGTTCAGGGAAAGCCCCTGGCAGGCCGGACTGGTTTGTTTACCTGCCGCGTCTGCAGGTTCAGCCGATCGCGGCTCCCACTGGCCGCAGTTCGCCGCTCCAGGCCAATGGGGGCTGCGGGAAGCAGCACGGGCCAAGGGACGTGCTGGCCCTCCCTTCCTGAGGTCTCTTCCAACCCTAATCTTCTATGATTCTGTGACTGTTCCATGCATGAAGGGAGCCCTTCTCATGTAGATCAACCCTTCCCCTTGTGGAGATGAGGGGCAGTGAGAAGGTAAGCATTCTCCCCCCAACCCCCCTTGTTCCTTCACCAAGCAGTTATTGGCTGGAATGGAAAATTGGGTCTAAATTCTTGGAGATGATACAATTTTTTTGAATAGCAAAATCAAATGTAATGCAAAAATGGGGTAAAGAGAGATGTTAACCACTGAAGGAAAGAGTTTATATGCACAGAAGTTTGGTGTTCTCTGAAACATATAAGGAGTGAATGTAAGCTTATGTCTACACTTAAAGCGGTGTGTACAGTACACAGGGCCATCCTTAGGCATACACAACATACGCAGCTGCGTAAGGCACCTGAAAATTTGGGGCACCACTGGATCTTTGTGCCACCCCCCTGGCTTTCCTATCCCTGTTCTGACTCTTTCTGCAGGCTCCCACAGCTGGCTGCTGCAGCCCAGTGAGTCTTCCTCGGGAGGGGATCTAGTATTTAAAAGGTTTCAGAGTAACAGCCGTGTTAGTCTGTATTTGCAAAAAGAAAAGGAGTACTTGTGGCACCTTAGAGACTAACCAATTTATTTGAGCATAAGCTTTCGTGAGCTACAGGTCACTTCATCGGATGCATACTATGGAAAGTATAGAAGATCTTTTATACACACAAAGCATGAAAAAATGGGTGTTTACCACTACAAAAGGTTTTCTCTCCCCCCACCCCACCCTAGATTGATAGAGCCAGAAGAGTTCCCAGAAGTCGCCTACTACAGGACAGGCCTAACAAAGAAAATAACAGAACGCCACTAGCCGTCACCTTCAGCCCCCAACTAAAACCCCTCCAACGCATTATTAAGGATCTATAACCTATCCTGAAGGATGACCCAACACTCTCACAAATCTTGGGAGACAGGCCAGTCCTTGCCTACAGACAGCCCCCCAACCTGAAGCAAATACTCACCAGCAACCACATACCACACAACAGAACCACTAACCCAGGAACCTATCCTTGCAACAAAGCCCGTTGCCAACTGTGCCCACATATCTATTCAGGGGACACCATCACAGGGCCTAATAACATCAGCCACACTATCAGAGGCTCATTCACCTGCACATCCACCAATGTGATATATGCCATCATGTGCCAGCAATGCCCCTCTGCCATGTACATTGGTCAAACTGGACAGTCTCTACGTAAAAGAATAAATGGACACAAATCAGATGTCAAGAATTATAACATTCATAAACCAGTCGGAGAACACTTCAATCTCTCTGGTCACGCCATTACAGACATGAAAGTTGCGATATTACAACAAAAAAACTTCAAAACCAAACTCCAGGGAGGGACTGTTGAATTGGAATTCATTTGCAAATTGGATACAATTAACTTAGGTTACCTTGCATAATGACTTAGACACTCCCAGTCTCTATTCAAGCCTATTTCCCCTTGTTCCCCCCCGCCCCACGTTCTTGTTTAAACCCTGGATTTGTGCTGGAAATGGCCCACCTTGATTATCATACACATTGTAAGGAGAGTGATCACTTTAGATAAGCTATTACCAACAGGAGAGTGGGTTTGTGGGGGGGGAAAGAAAACCTGGATTTGTGCTGGAAATGGCCCAACTTGATTATCATACATATCGTAAGGAGAAAGAAAAGGAGTACTTGTGGCACCTTAGAGACTAACCAATTTATTTGAGCATGAGCTTTCGTGAGCTACAGCTCACTTCATCGTAAGGAGAGTGATCGCTTTAGATAAGCTATTACCAGCAGGAGAGTGGGGGGGGGAGAGAAAACCTTTTGTAGTGGTAAACACCCATTTTTTCATGCTTTGTGTGTATAAAAAGATCTTCTACACTTTCCACAGTATGCATCCGATGAAGTGAGCTGTAGCTCACGAAAGCTTATGCTCAAATAAAGTGGTTAGTCGCTAAGGTGCCACAAGTACTCCTTTTCTTTTTAGTATTTAAAAGTGAAAAAGCCTCCAGCCTGCCAGACCTATTAGCACAACGCTGAAACTGTTAAAGAGCCATTCAAGGGGTAATGAAGCCATTTAACAGGCATTTGCCAAACCCCAGGTATGTACTGCCAGTTTCTGAATTTACTGACAAAAACAGTTGTGCATTACTGTAATATTTAGTCAGAACATGTCAGTCTACAGGACTTTAGTTTAAAATTTGCTTTAAAAATATTTCATTAGTGAGTTGGTGAAGATTATAAAATCACATCTCTAAAAAATCCTTGCATAGATTTTTAGATGCACAATCATCTTTAGCCTTCAACGCTTGGATCTTCAGACATATAGTTTTTTTAAATAAATCCTTCAAAAGACCACCCTTATCTAAAATACACATTTTAATTACTAAAGTAAAAAAAACTTGCTTGGAAAGTCTCTGTCCTTCCCTTTCTCCCTTCACACCTGCCCCCTCCAATTGAAGAGAGCCCTTAAAGGGAGAACACCCCTTTCCTTCCAGATAGGGAAGCTCTTTGTCCAATTTTCTTTACTTCTGACTATCTGATGAACAAGTTTTAAGAGAACCCTCCAACAAAACCTTAGTAAGATATAAAATCCTTTGTTATGCCTAAAATCTTTGGAAACTTTAAAAAAAAAAAAAAAAGGTTTCAGAGTAACAGCCGTGTTAGTCTGTATTCGCAAAAAGAAAAGGAGGACTTGTGGCACCTTAGAGACTAACCCGATGAAGTGAGCTGTAGCTCACGAAAGCTCATGCTCAAATAAATTGGTTAGTCTCTAAGGTGCCACAAGTCCTCCTTTTCTTTTTTTAAAAAAAAAAAGTTGGTGACATTTCATAAACATTGTCTATTGTTATGGAGATCACACAAAGTAAATTAGTGTTCCCTTTTTCTAAAAGCAATGAACATTGTTATGAACACCCTAAACCTTTGTGACTGATTAATTTAAAATAATGTCTTTGTTTCAGTGAGTTAAATATGTAGTAATCTAGAACGATTACTTTACGAAGGCTTAAGAAAAGGAGTACTTGTGGCACCTTAGAGACTAACCAATTTATTTGAGCATGAGCTTTCATGAGCTACAGCTCACTTCATCGGAGCTCATGCTCAAATAAATTGGTTAGTCTCTAAGGTGCCACAAGTACTCCTTTTCTTTTTGCGAATACAGACTAACATGGCTGTTACTCTGAAGGCTTAAGAGTACATTTAAAATATAAAATCAGCTTAGAAATACTGATTAAGAAAATGTAAAACGGAGAAGAGCTGCATCATGTATTCCATAATAATTAATGTTGTATTCAGCAAGACAGCTGACTCGCCCTTACTACAAAGTTTTTGCAAATAAATGTCTGACAAACTTCAGGGCCTATCAAAAAACCTGTGACTGACATTTTTTATTCCCAAATTTAGCGCTTTTAATTAGGTACCTTCTGCATGTCCATCCTGCGTGAGGGAGAGGGTACGGGGGTCTCTGTGGGGAACTGTGATTCCCCGCCACCGTGAAGCAGGCCGGGCGTCTTGTTATCCTTTGCTGTCTCGTCCCGCCCCCACCTCCCACCGCTGGGCTGCAAGCTCAGGCTGCCATTGGGCATAGGGACACCAGTTTAATACTGTGTAGGGTCCCATAAATCCTAAGAAGAAAAGGAGGACTTGTGGCACCTTAGAGACTAATAAATTTATTTGAGCATAAGCTTTCATGAGCTACAGTTCACTTCATTGGATGCATGTAGTGAAGTGAGCTGTAGCTCACGAAAGCTTATGCTCAAATAAATTTATTAGTCTCTAAGGTGCCACAAGTCCTTCTTTTCTTTTTACGGATACAGACTAACATGGCTGCTACTCTGAAATAAATCCTAAGGATGGCCCTGACAATACAGGTACTACACATGAAGGTATAAGCCACAGTGAAAGGCAGGCTGCATCCATACTTGTCACTGTGCTGTGTAGCCACATGTGGCAGTGAAAAGCTCCAGCAGTGAGGAAAGGCTCCAGCAGCTCCCCACTGCCAGAGTTTTTCACTGCATCCAGGAATGGCTCTGGAAGGTGGGAGATAGCAGAGAGAGGCGCTAGCAGCAGGAAACTGCTGGAGCCTTTCCCCACTGCTGCAGCCTTTCACTGTGGTGGGGAAAGGCTCCTGCAGCGGGGAGACAACAGGACACTATGCTGCTAAAAATAGCAGTGTAGACATGGGAGGCATTGCTTGGCCATGTAGGGTGTATAGCCTAGATATCAGGAGTGCTGGGCACTCTACTCCCCTCACTGAAGCTGTGCCTCACTGTCTACACAGCTATTTGTACCCGTGCTAGCTGGGTGTGCAGTATCTGTACTCAACGTGCTGCTGTAAGTGTAGGCATGCACTTTACGGCCTTTGTGGATACACAGAAAGCTCTCTCGCTGCCCACCAAAAATATCAAGAATGAATAACAGGCAGATAAAAGAAAGTGTTTAAAGGAAAAAACAACAAATAAATATGTTTTTTGTTTTGTTTTGTTTTTTAATGCCAGGACTCCCTGCTCACTCCCACTGTATCCTCCCTTTGTGTGAAATTCAGCTCTGTGTAGAGAGCTGGCCCACAGCCTTAATATCACTTCAGTGGGAGTCTAGTGGTGCATAGGTCTTGGGATGACCGTGGACATAGGCTAAATTTTGCCTCAGGTGGGGGTGACATTTGCAAAAGTAGTATAGTTTTACTCACGGACACTGTAGCAAGCTTCTCTGCGTCAGAAGCTTGCACTGTGAGAATGTACTTCTGTGTTGTTTCATAGTCTAGTGTAGCTATAATCTCCAGATTTCCTTCATTTGGGTCGATCCAAAATATATTTGTGTAAGAAAGGGTACCTCCTCCAGCTACAATGGAATATGTGATTCCAGTAAACGGTAAATCCTTGTCTGTTGCACTCACTTTTCCAATGCTGGATCCAGCTGAAAAGAAGAGTCATGTTATCTTAACGTTTAAAAAAATTACATACAAAATGAAATGTACAGACTATAAGGCTCCTCCTAAGTGAGTTTCTTAGTTCAAATGATGTAGGCAGATTTTGTTGTAACTCTAATTTAGGACTTGTCTACACAAGTAGTTATTCCAGAATAGTCATTCCAGATTAACTCCTGGTGTGGATGTTGTTATTCCAGAATAATAGTCCCTTATTCCAAATTAGCTTAATCCATTTCCAAAGGTATTCTTATTCTGGTATGAGTGTGTCCACACCAGGACTTAATCAGGAATAGATGCTGTGCTTGAAGTTCATACATTACCTTAATCTGAATTAACTTCTCAGTATAAACAAGCCCTCAATATTTGTTTTTTCTTTTTTTTTTTTAAACCAACCCCTGGCTCCCCCCCCCCTTCCCCCCAAAAGAGGAGGGGTAAGAAATCCAAAAGTTTCCCATATTTTGGCTGTCAGTTTATATATATGATTTTTCATATGTGATGCTAGAGTGACTTCTGTGTAGGAGTTAATTTCACCCTAAATGCATATTTAAATAACCAGCTTCTTATGAACTATAGGCTAAATGCCCAAAGTGAAGCAGGGAGGGGAGGTTGAGGAGCTGTTGTCACTGAGGCCATTAGCATTTCATTTATTTCTCCTCCTGGCTCTGTGAATTCCAGCCCTGCTGCAGATTGCTAGCTCCTAGTTGGTGTGACAGCCAGCATGCTTTCTGCCAGCACTACCCCATCCCCAGAATCCCGTTATAGCCCACATCTGTATTTTCTCCAAAAATGTGTGCTGTTTTGCAAAGGGTTTTTAAAGCAACAGTATTTAAAGGTTTACATTAATACTTGTTTAACTCCTATAAGCATTCTGCAGAATCCAGCAAAACTCTGTGATGGACACAGAGGTTATAGTCACACGTGTGTTTCAGAGATTTATTTAAATGATTACATTACAAAGGTCTGAATCACACAAGTGGGAGGAGGGAAACACATGCAAGACAGGAAACTCCATAAGCTTCCCCATATTGTGCCTACAGAGAGGCAGTGTATGATGCCTAGCCTCACCCCTACACCATGGAACTAACAGATCTCTCAAAACCAAAGCATTCCTGATAGCTGCATGAATCTAGGGGAAACAGCTGAAGATCAGGGCCCTGGCCCTCTACATGGGGACCTATGCCTCCACGCTATGTCTCTGCTCTCCTTGATTCCCATCAGCCACTTGACATTTTAGCTCCTGCAGAAGCCATACTGCCAGGGAATACTAGCCTGCCAAGCCACCAGAAAGTCCTCCTCTTCTGAGGAGACAGGAATTGAACCCACATCTGCTAAGTCCCAGTCCAGTGCCTTACCATTACACCATCCTTTGTTCTGCTGTTTTGCTTGAAAAGCATCCCTGAGCTCAAACGGGTACTTTCAAACCACACAAAGCTTGTAGAGTTTCAGAAGCAGCCTCAACATGTTCCCCCCTGAACGCAGGTCAGCATTTGGTAGGTATTGCAGGCCCAGTCATATCTTGCAATTTTGCTGTAGGCCTGCCATACTTTTTTCAAGTGATGGTTCTGTGCATTGTCTTTTGTCTACCTACAGTTGTGGCCATCTTCAGATGATCTGACCCCCTCCCTGGCTGGGAAGAGGTTAATGACAGCCTGTGAGCTCAGTCAGCCCCACCCATTAAAACCTGCCAGAGGTGTCAAGCCTGAAGGGAGGAGTCAAAGAGGAAAAGCCCAGCTCAGTAGTGGCTGACCAGGAGAAGGAATGGATCTCTTGTGCTAGGCCCTTAAAGGAAGGCCTGGTTGAGACCAGAGAAAACCTAGAAGCTGCCTGGAGGAAGCCTGGGCTGGTACCCAGGGCCAGTACCCAGGGCCTATCCAGAGCCTCCTAGATACCAGCGCCTCGCAGGGTAGATAGGGACCTTTCAATTTGCTTTGTTCCTTGTAACTGATCTGAGTCACGAGAAGTAGACCAGGCCTTCCTTGAGAGGTCCACATCTCCTTCTGGTCAGCCACTAGTGAGCTAGACTCTTTCCTCTTTTAGCTCCTCCCTCCAGGCTTGGCAACTCTCACAGGTGTAACAGCACAGGGCTGTCAGAGCCCACAGACTCTCATCAACTCCTTCCCAGCCTGGAGCAGCTGTCAGTAGGGGACACCAGAAGAGAAGACCCTGCTGCACAAGCTCAGCTAGGAGGGGGTACGCTGGTGGTGAGTTACCGTTCTGCTTTACTGTATATTTAGCCGATGGGTAATGTGTGTCTCAATGCTGTTAGAAAAAATATCAGGCTTCACAGTCCCATTTTTTAAAATTCAATATGGTGGTGGGGAGGGAGGGAACTACTACAGTGCGTGGTAGAAGAGTGGATTTTAATAAAGACTATCGCTTCTGTTTTGGGGGTGAGTTTTCACTTTTATGTTTTTGCTGCCTCCAATTTAAGCTTGGTTTAATGACATGTTATAATAGAAAAGTTCCACAGCCAGTGCAGATTGGCTAATGAAACTGTGCTGTGTGAACTAGAAAAACCCTGGCCCTTTAAACCCAGTGAAAATGCCTGCAAAAGACTGTAACTTCCATTTTTTACCCCCTCCTTCCAAAAAATCCCCCAAATTCCTGATGGAATTCTGTCTGTTCCTCTCAATTACCGTACACTCCAAGTAAAAAGATTTTAAAAGCTTGAGTTAAATGCAGCTGCAGATAAGGGACATTGTAAACACACAGGTGGCAGGCACCCTACACAGAGGAAGAAAACACTGCTAACGCTGCAAAGAAGTTGCTTAGGAATAACGGCAGAACAAAAGGTGCTGTTAGAGCAGAGAGCAAGCTGGAAGGTCTGGGGAGCTGGGAGAAGTGGAAACGGCAGTGGGCAGCCACAGGGGAGGCTGAGGCAGGCCATGTAAAAGATGTGCAAAAGCTTCTCAGACAGCATGAGTGGAAAAACTCATGCTTGAAAGGTTTTTGCCAAATTGTTTAACCTGCAAATTTTTGCTATTGCAAAAGTAGGTTCCTCACAACAAATGCGTTTTCCCCCACCCCCAAGCGAGTGCAAGTCTAACTCTGTTTCCTTGTATATACTACTCTACTAGGCAGGAGTGGATAGTCTTATGCTTAAAGTATTGCCCTGGGATTCAGGGGCATGGTGACACACCCACTACAACAGAGGCTTCAAGGGGTCCTCAGAAGGCAGCTTTATGGCTGTCATTCACAGTGCCAGAGACAGGGGAATCATCCCTTAGCTGAACCAAGGCTTTTTGGACCCATTTATGCTCTTTTACATAGTGTAAAGTGGCCAGAGTGGGAGTGAGGATCTTGCCCAAGAGAGGTGTATTCAGTTCTTGGTTCTACCACAGAATTGCTATGTAACCTTTGGCAAGTCACTTAATCTCTCTCCCCAGTTTGTTAAAGGGGACATAAAAATACTTCCTTTCTCCCACCCTTTGCCTGTTTTGTCTATTTACAATGTAAACCCTGTACTTTGAGGTTGTGCAGTGGGGTCCTGATCTTGGCTGGGGCTTTGAGGCACTATTGTAATACAAACTAATATATTTTTGCTCCAAGATGATTATTTTACACTGTAACAACCTTACACCTGTAGGACAGCCTTTACTTACTGTACCTCTGGTAATTTCTGAAACATTGAATACATATGATGGGTTATTGAAGCCTGGGAAGAATTCATTCACTGGAATTATTTTGATGTAAATGTAGATATTATCTGGAAATATAATGGAAGATTAACTAATGGTTAAGTATGGCTATGAAAACATCTGTTGAACATAAACATATTTTGAATAACATTCCTTTTTCTATGCAGTAACAGCATAGGAAAAAAATCTCAAAGAAGAATAAAAGGGATACTTGCTAGTATAGTAAGGCTGGGCAATATCTTGCACCACAGCTGTCAAAGTATATTCCTCAACTGCTAGATTATCTGGATTTTCGAAATCCAGACCTCCAATCAACTAGATTAAAAAAAGGAAACTGTATTGATACCTTGTTACATAAAGTCACAGCACACACCAAGCAAATGATGATTTCCAGTGTTCTGTCAACGTGCTGGCTAAGTGCATATATCACTGCCCTCTTTGAATTATACAAGCAATTAATAAATTACAGGACTGAATACACTCTCTGGTGGCTAGCTGTAATTCCTAACTTCATTACAGCCAAGAAGATTCATTCTCCTTTAGCTAAAGTTGTAGGTGGCCTGTGTTATATGTAGCTGAAAGTCTTGATCTTTTTATCTTTTGAGTTCAAAGTGTGTGTAACCTGCTGGCTAAGTGTAACAAGTCCCTTATCTCATGGTTGGTCCATAAAGAGGAAAAAAGCCTACTACTACCACCACCACCACCACCTAACAATGTTGATCCCTTCGATCAGAGGTTCTGAACCAGGGGCCTGGGGCCTCCTGGGGGGCCATGAGCAAGTGTCAGGGGGTCCTCCAAAATAAACCAGAGAGTAAGGCTGGCATTAGGCTCCCTGGGACCCAGGGCAGAAAGCCAAAGCCCAAGCCCCGCTGTGCAGGGCTGAAGTCAAAGCCCAAGCAATTTAGCTTTGCAGGGCCCCAGGCAATTGCCCTGCTTGCTAATGCCGGCCCTGGTTTTTAATCTACTGGATATGCTGAAAAACAGTTGCTGTGGCATAGGTTGGCCATGGAGTTTATATAGCATGTTGGAGGAGCCTCAGAAAGAAAAAGGGTGAGAACCCCTGCTTTAGATCATGGGGTGTAGGCCTATGCTTAAGGTCTCAGGTTCAGTCACTGATGATAATCCCTGAGGAGAGTTGTTACAAAGTGGTTGCCCAAATGGGGAATTAAAACCCAGTCTCTTGCATTGTGCCATCCTTTGTAGCACCCATACTGGGGTTGTCAGCACTAAAGCTCAAGTCTCTACCATTTGAGTTAAAATAGTAACTCCTTCAGCCGGTAGCAGTAGTAGGCTCTTATCCTCTATGAAATAGCCAATGGAGGGGAAATGGCACATTTAGCCGGCATGTTACATTATACAGCCAGGGTGAGCAGAGGAGATTAGGACCATAAATTCCTGTGTTTCATGCAAATGTTTCTTAGCCTTGTAGATGAGGAAGTAGTTTGCTGTACATCAACATCCATCATGCTTCTGCAATGTTCTCCTCTTTTGAATGGTATATCTAGGTGCTTGCTGGTTTGTGTATCTGCACAGTTTTTATCCACAAAACAACCAACATTACACATGCAAAGCAATGGGATAGAGTTCTTGTAACTGCAGATCTGACTGATATCAGCACAAGGAATCCATTGTTCTGTCATGTGAAATAAACAAGTGCAAATCCCAACGTGCATTTGTATGAACTGACCACCTTGACAGGTTTCAGAGTAGCAGCCGTGTTAGTCTGTATCCGCAAAAAGAAAAGGAGGACTTGTGGCACCTTAGAGACTAACAAAGGTATTTGAGTATAAGCTTTCGTGAGCTACAGCTCACTTCATGGGATGCATGCAGTGGAAAATACAGTGGGGAGATTTTATATACAGAGAGAACATGAAACAATGGGTGTTACCATGCAGACTGTAACGAGAGTGATCAGGTAGCTCTACAGTTCTTATCAGTGGAGTCAAGAGGCGGTTTTGAGTTTGAGATTTCTGTGGTATGTCAATCTTTCTTCTGAATAGCCAAGATCTCATATAGTATTTTACAAACACTTGTGTGAATTGGGATTAGTCTGGCACTGTTTAAATTGCTGAGACCTGCCCCTAGTTGCTCGTGTTATACTTCCATATCAGTGTTAAACAATCAGTGTCAATATAGTGCTTTGAAACTCATTCCTATGTGCCCCCACACTCCTTAGAAAGGAGATTTCAAACAAGTCTATGGCTTTGGTTTTTTTCCCCAGTTTAACCATTCTTTCAGATTTTAGAATAAAGAGCAAGTATGCATCATGATCTCTAGACTCCATAAAGAACATTCTCACACATGCACACACACACACAATCATGCGTGCATTTCATCAACAGTTTCAATAGACTTCACCCTAGCCCAATGTGAATAACAATTTTTCCTGAAAGGATAATGAATGTAGAGTATTAGAAGATACCTTAATTCGATTTAAGAAACTGCCATCTTAATTGAGACTTCCTAAAACAAAACAATTAACTAACCACAATTTTTCCAGAGCCAGATGGATTCAGTGTAAATTTGTTACTTCCAAGTCCGGACAGTCCAGTGAAGTTAAATTCATTATTTGGTGGTTCAACATCTATATCCTGGCAGTGATCTCGTAGGTCAAGGAAGAGTGTCCCAGGGGTGGCTGTTTCAGATATCTCAAGTCTGTCAAAAAGAAATGTTTCCCATCATGCCTCTTTACAACATTCCTCTGAACAGCTTTTGAAGTGTACTGCATATTGACTTCCACATACTTTTCAAACCAAAATCCCAGATTCCAACACCCCAAACTTTAGGAGCAGAACTGGAATCTGATCTGTATTTTGTGGCTAACCCCTTTCTCTCTCTAATGGGCTGAACCAAAACTCTTAGACAGAACCCAAACCAAATGCTCGGAACACCCCTTAACTTTGGAACCAGCATCAGGATCTCAGTTTAATCCACCTCTAATTTCAAATGAGTATCTTTTAAAAATCTGCATTTCAGTACTCTATCTACATGCTGAGACATGCTACTTCATTTGCCCCTTAATTGATACTTGGCCTGGGTTTTTCTTCACTGAACAAAATACTTAAGTATATGCTTAATTTTACTCATGTGAGTAGTCCCACTGAAGTTGGTGCGGGACCAAAATCAATTAGACTACTTGCATGTTTAAAGTATATGTTTTTGTGATTCATTGTATCAGGGCCTATGAAGGCATAAGGTTACTTTCAAACACTGAAATTAGTTTTTATTCTTTATCTTTGAACAGCGTGTGATATATTTCCAACTAAACTACCTACAATAACCCATGATCTGTCAGCTGAATCTGATATACCTCAATCAAAGCAATTCTCATTCATCACATTAGATTTGCAGAACTGAAGAGTTATTTCCTCCATGAATGGACTAGTAGACAAACAAAGTTGGAATGAGTTCCAGATGTTCTGTTCTAATGGTTGTCATCTTGACAATCCCATCTTCTATTGATGAAAGGCTCTGATACCCATATTATAATGCAGTGTCAAGAACCCGATCCAGAATTATTTTGCAGCTTTCTGCGATTCTATTTCCCACAGTATCTCCTCCATCTCCCTACTTCCTTGTTGCTTGCAGGGATGGGGTGGAATCATGACCACTCCAGTCATTTCACTCAATACTCCTTGAGCAGCCTTGTATATGTCAGGCAAGTTGGGAATAGCTTGTGCTTTGTCTGAGACATAGACTCCTGGGGATTTATTTACAGGATGTGGGGTTCTATCCTGAGAAGCAGGGACCTTGAAAAAAGACTTTGGGGTTATGGCAGATAATAACTGAACATGAGCTCCCAGTGTAATGCTATGGCTAAAAGAGTTAATGTGATCCTTGGATGCACAAATAGGGGAATCTTGACGAGGAATAGGGTGAACCTCCATATTTGGCACTGCTTTGACCACTACTGAACATGGTGTCCAGTTCTGGTGTCCACAATTCAAGAAGAATGTTGATAAATTGGGGAGGGTGCAGAGTAAAGACATGTGAATGACAAAAAGATTAGAAAACATTACAGTGATAAATGCTAGGAGCTCAATCTATTTAGGGTAACAAAGAGAAGGTTAAGGATGACTTGATGGCGTGGTAAGTAAGTACCTACATGGGGAACAAAATATTTGATAATAGGTTCTTCAATCCAATGGCTGGAAGTTGAAGTTAGACAAATTCAGACTGAAAATAAGGTATAATTTTTTAACAGTCAAAGTAATTAACCATTAGAGTAGTTTACCAAGGGTCATGGTGTATTCTTCATCACTGACAATTTTAAAATCAAGATTGGATGTTTTTCTAAAGGACCTGCTCTAGTTCAAACAGGAATTATTTCAAGGAAGTTCTATGGCCCGTGTTATGTAGGAGGTTGGACTAGATGATCAAATGAGTCCCTTCTGGCCTTAGAATCAATGAAAAATATCCCAAAGAGCTACAGGTTAAGGATCATGATGTTTAAAAACACAGGAGAAGGAGATTCTTCATAACGACAGGCTTTCTTCCTAATTGGGTGCTTTGTGCCATCCTTGGAACCTAAAGTAAATTGTTCAGATCAATTTAATAATTTCTCAATTTAGAGAGAAACACTTTCCTGTCACTAAACTAATTTTGCTGGGCTGATTTCCCATCTCACTTAATGCTATTCTGGTTTTTTCAATATGCTTTAATTAGAGAGCTCTTCTCTCATTTCCTGAAGAATGAATAAATATCTAGGAGTTCAATCTAATCAGAAGTGACTGGTTTAAAGTGAGTTTCTTGCCTATCACTCTGATTCTGGGGGCGGTTTTGGGGGTTTTTTTTTGTTTTGTTTTTTTTTATTAAAACTGTACTGCAGTTTTTTAAAAACAAAGTGCTTAGGGCTCAATTCTGCTCTCAGTTACACCAATTTAATTCAAGAGTGACACCTCTGAAGTCAATTGAGTTAGACTGATATAAAACTGGACATGAGATCAGAACCAGGCCCTGGGATCCAACTCTGTAGTCCTTGTTCAATCACAGATTCCATTGACCCTCTCTGGAGTTTCACAAATAGACGGGTTACAGGACTGGGTCTTTTAAATGTGAATTGAAAAGATTTGACAAAAAATACATCCAATGGGCCTTACAACTGGAGCTGTGTGAATAACTGACTTTTCGGTTTCCTGGTAGTTCTGAAAAATTGTGGAATAAAATGCAGTTTGTATCAAACTGAAAAATTTCAGCAAATCAAAAATTTTAGTGGCTGGGGGGGGCGCGGTCCCATATCTCAATGAGTACCCTAATCACTGGGCTAAAGATTAAAAGGGAGCTTCCTCCTCCTATAGCAGTTTTGTGAATGGTGCCAAAGCCTCCTTGTCAATCCAGTTCTCCCCCTCCCTCCATTCTTTGTTTATTAAAACTGGAAAACTCCTGTCCAATTCGTGAATAGTTTCATGTTGACTAAAGTTGCATTTGGGGGGAGGGGAGGGCAAATAAACAGTGTGAAAAATTTCTCCCAGCTCTATTGACAACAGCACAAAAATAGAATAACACCATGATCAGCCCCATGAACTGTGAAAGATTCTAAATCCTTCATGTCACAATCCCACCTATCCCCCCTCACCACACACATACAGTATGAATGACAGTCGTCCAGCAGAAAATAGCAGGACTGATGGTAATTGATAGTGCTTGCCACTGCACACCAACTGTGTATTATGGCAGAGTGGTCTATGCCCTGAAGAGTTTGCAGGCCAGGAACATGAAGATAGCAGACAAAGGAAGGGAGTTGGGAAAGGAGAGAGCAAAGGTTAAAATTAATAACAGCCAGAACAGTCTGAAAGTCAACCGCTTAGAATGATCCCATTTAATAAATTAGCATGAAATGAGAGAGGTGAAAAGTCTGCCCCTGTTCTGGACAGAAATGATGCTACTTTTAATTATATACAGTCTATGGCCCCTCAATGCTGTGGTGATTGGCATCTGAATGAGAGAGAGAGAGATAAATAAACGCCTGATTTGGCACAGATGTTTTGGGCCCAATTTTCAAATCTGAGCCAACAGGATGTTTGAGCCCTGCATCTAGCACGCACAGTCAGCACTTACCAGTAGGAGCCAATAGGGAGTGCCCATTTGAACACACATATGCAGGATCTAGGTGCCTAACTAGGGTGCCCTACATCACATACTGGCCCCGTCATATTGGTGAGAGACACTGTGAGTGGCTTAGTACCTGAAGTTGTACAAGCTACATTCTGGTGGGTTGTCATTAAGATCCTCAATAATGACGGTTATCTCTATTTGATTCGTTTGCCCACCACTGGGACTGTCCTCCACACGAATGACCAACGAGATGTTAGGATGTAGACGTAGGGGAGCAGCATCTCGATCTATTCGCATAGCCACGTAAATCACACCAGTGACTAAGAGGAAAAGAATGAGAGGTTAGATACTACTGGAAAGGAAATGACAAGAATTCATATTTAAATGTATTGTTCTCCTTAAGGACTTGATGGCTCAGGGAACTGGTGATAAATATACAGCCTTCCCTACCTCCATGTCATAGCTGTTTGTTTAGTGATCTGAAATAAACTGATGCATTTTATCTAACCCTTAGCAGATAAGTGTCCACAGCACAAAAATACCATGATGGCTGACAGCCTTAGCAGAGAAGCCAATAACTGACCAGGCATGGAGACTGGCCTACCCTCTCACCCCTAGTAGGGGTCTTTGTAAGTCAGGGGTGAGGTACATTGGCAGAGTAGTGTTGGGAAGCGTGCACTGCTAATGTTCATGCTGTCCCTGCTCTGTGGCTAAAGACAGGACTTCATTTTCTAGTGCTCTCAAGGCAGCTAAAGATCTACGTATAAATAAGAACCATTCTCAGCTATGATGTGGTGAACATAAGAATGGCCATACTGGGTCAGACCAAAGGTCCATCCAGCCCAGTATCCTGTCTGCCAACAATGGCCAATGCCAGGTGCCCCAGAGGGAGTGAGCCTAACCGGTAATGATCAAGTGATTTCTCTCCTGCCATCCATCTCCACCCTCTGACATACAGAGGCTAGGGACACCATTCTTCACCCATCCTGGCTAATAGCCATTAATGGACTTAACCTCCATGAATTTACCTAGTTCTCTTTTAAACCCTATTATAGTCCTAGCCTTCACAATCTCCTCGGGCAAGGAGTTCCACAGGTTGACTGTGCGCTGTGTGAAGAAGAACTTCCTTTTATTTGTTTTAAACCTGCTGCCCATTAATTTCATTTGGTGGCTCCTAGTTCTTATATTATGGAAACAAGTAAATAACTTTTCCTTATTCACTTTCTCCACACCACTCATGATTTTATATACCTCTATCATATCCCCACTTAGTCTCCTCTTTTCCAAGCTGAAAAGTCCTAGCCTCTTTAATCTCTCCTCATAGGGGACCCGTTCCAAACCCCTAATCATTGTAATTGCTCTTCTCTGAACCTTTTCTAATGCCAGTATATCTTTTTTGAGATGAGGAGACCACATCTGTATGCAGTATTCAAGTGAGCTATAGCTCACGAAAGCTTATGCTCAAATAAATTGGTTAGTCTCTAAGGTGCCACTAGTACTCCTTTTCTTTTTGCGAATACAGACTAACACGGCTGCTACTCTGAAACAAAGTATTCAAGATGTGGGCATACCATGGATTTATATAAGGGCAATAAGATATTCTCCGTCTTATTCTCTATCCCTTTTTTAATGATTCCTAACATCCTGTTTGCTTTTTTGACTGCCGCTGCACACTGCGTGGACGTCTTCAAAGAACTATCCACGATGACTCCAAGATCTCTTTCCTGATTAGCTGTTGCTAAATTAGCCCCCATCATATTGTATGTATAGTTGTGGTTATTTTTTCCAATGTGCATTACTTTATATTTATCCACATTCAATTTCATTTGCCATTTTGTTGCCCAGTCACTTAGTTTTGTGAGATCTTTTTGAAGTTCTTCACAGTCTGCTTTGGTCTTAACTATCTTGAGCAGTTTAGTATCATCTGCAAACTTTGCCACCTCACTGTTTACCCCTTTCTCCAGATCATTTATGAATAAGTTGAATAGGATTGGTCCTAGGACTGACCCTTGGGGAACACCACTAGTTACCCTTCTCCATTCTGAAAATTTATGATTTATTTCTACCCTTTGTTCCCTGTCTTTTAACCAGTTCTCAATCTATGAAAGGATCTTCCCTCTTATCCCATGACAACTTAATTTATGTAAGAGCTTTTGGTGAGGGACCTTGTCAAAGGCTTTCTGGAAATCTAAGTACTCTATGTCCACTGGATCCCCCTTGTCCACATGTTTGTTGACCCCTTCAAAGAACTCTAATAGCTTAGTAAGACATGATTTCCCTTTACAGAAACCATGTTGACTTTTGCCCAACAATTTATGTTCTTCCATGTGTCTGACAATTTTATTTTTTACTGTTGTTCCAACTAATTTGCCTGGTACTGACATTAGACTTACTGGTCTGTAATTGCTGGGATCACCTCTAGAGCCCTTTTTAAATATTGGCGTTACATTAGCTATCTTCCAGTCACTGGGTACAGAAGCTGATTTAAAGGACAGGTTACAAATCATAGTTAATAGTTCTGCAATTTCACATTTGAGTTCTTTCAGAACTCTTGGGTGAATGCCATCTGGTCCCGATGACTTGTTACTGTTAAGTTTATCAATTAATTCCAAAACCACCTCTAGTGTGTCAAGTTCTGTCTTCACTCATTCACTTCTTGATTATATACCCTTTCATCTGCCACTGTTCAAACAGGATAACTTGTCAGCCACGTATTACTATAGATAAAGAGCCAGAAGAGGGTGACAGAATGTGTTTATATGCTGTCTGTGTTTCATAGTGTACTAATGGGGAGTGTAGCGCTTTAAGCCCAAAAGGCATAGGGAATCCAAAGCATTTAGCAAGAAGAAAAAGTCACTGAGCCTGATTCTATTCTGTCCTGTGCTTTGTGTAGTCATTTACAACTGCACCAATCAGATTGAAAGTGCTACCAGCTCGGAAGGGTAGCATTCACTGACGCAGCTGTAAATGACTTGAGGAGAACCCGGTGTGCATGGGCAGAAGGAAAATAGGGGGCAGAAGTGTTTCTCTCCTGTTATGAGCTCTTCAAGTCTTCTGAGATGTCTCACCTGGGGGAAATAATGGATTTGAATTACAGG
The DNA here is from genome assembly GCF_015237465.2 of Chelonia mydas. NCBI lineage: Eukaryota > Metazoa > Chordata > Testudines > Cheloniidae > Chelonia > Chelonia mydas. The sequence goes on from NC_057849.1 coordinate 321,080,285, forward strand.
GCTTCTGTAGGTCATATCCTGGGAGGGGATTCAGCCTGCACCATGAAGAACATTAAAGTCCCGGTCCTTAGCTCCCTGATCTGACCACGTTGTGTTGCTCTCATGGTTCAAAGAGGCATAAAACTGCCCTAAGAAGGCAACTGAGGAGACCGCTTCCCTAGGGGAAACCCAGGCTACATCACTATCTACATCACTCCCGCCCAGCCCACTGCTGGCGAAGTACGCATGTTGCAGGCAGGACCAGAGGTGGCTGGAGTGTGCCCTGAAAATCTCCAGCCAGCGCAACAGCCCCTTGGGGAATTCTGCAGCCAACACAGATTAGAAAATGGTGGGGCTCCACTAATTTATTCTGGAGGTGCCGGGGGGAACAGCCCTCAGGATCAGATGAGTTTAAGCCACTTTTGCCTTCCCCCCCTGATTTTTCACTTCCATGTTGAGCACAGCTCAGCCAGAGCAAGGACCTTGCCCTAAGAATGTGTTAACCCTATATAAAGTATGCTGCTTCTTCATATGGGCAGCGACAGAAGGAAATAAGGTAACTTAAAACTGGAGCCAAAGGAGTTTCTCTAACCTAGATTGTTTCCTTTCGTTGTACCAAAAGGCAGAGATAGATTGAAGGACAAATAGTATTTTTGTTTGTCTTACATGGATTTATGGCAAAATGCGTATTAGGTGGACTGATGCTGTAGACAAGTCTGCTGATAATCCCTTCATCATCATCTGGATCTTTAGCTGTTATATTGGCAACAACAGTTCCTGGGCTGTTTTCCTCTGGAATCCTGTAGACTCTCTCTTTCCTAGAGTAGACAAAGAAGTTCAACAGAGGCAAATAAATATTCCCCCACGTCCCTTGCTAAGTGTCAATATTGCTTGAGAGTCATAGAATTGTAGATGTCGGAAATAGAAGAGACCTGTTAGATCATCCAATCCATCTCCTGGCAAATGGATTAGCTGTTTCCATTCTATCCACATGCAGGTTAAAAAATAAAAATAGTGGCAGCAGTATAAGGAATCTTGCTACGGAATAAATATGGTCACTGCTGCCAGGACAATATCATTTTAAAGAACTTGTCTCAGTGGTGCAATAAACTTTTTAAATGACAGGGTCTGCTTTCCCCTGACTGAGCATTCCCAGAACTCCAGGCAACATTTGATTCACTTTATTTATAAAACCAGCTCAACATATTCACCCTGGCAGGGCCAGATTTCTCCTGAATGAGCTTATGGCCCAGGCATTGTTGCACATGCAGATTTGCATGGTTACCTGTGATTATTGCAGCTCCATGTACAAATGAGTATTCTGATGTGCAATTGCAACCACTGCATGTGCAAAAGTAGGCATGGCAGAGCGTGCGCAAAACTATGCAAGGGCCTCAGGACTCCCCTAATGGAAATCTGACCTATTCTATTGAAAATAATGCACATGTCTTAGGGCCCGCTGTGGCAAGGTGCTCACTGAAGTCAAAGGGAGTGGAGGGTGCTCAACACTTTCCAGAAGTGCTCAGCATCTTTACTGACAAACGTCAACATTTCAATGAGCTTCCCATGTCATTACTTAACTAGTTAATCATTCCATAGTCCATGGCCCCCAAGGAAAGCAGGGGGCAAGATATCATACTCTGAAGGACAATAGACATGGGGTAGCTTTGACCAGCCAGGGAAGTGAATTACAAAGCCTAGTTCATCTATGGAGGATATCGTGACTCTGGTCCCCAGATTTTCGAATGTAGGAACTGCTAGGGACAGCACCCAAGCTGCCCTAATTGTTACATCAGCACACAGGGAGAGAGGAGGGAAGCCACATAGAGCTTGACAGATCAAAGACAACCTGAATTTCACCTAGAAGCAAACAGGAAGGTAGTGAGGTCTATGGAGAATAGACACAATAAGTTCCAACTCATTTAAATTCCAATTTTTAAAAAACTTGCCCTCTTTGTGACTGGAACCCACACCACCTACCCACCCCCACAGGCAGGCCTAGCCATGACATAGAGTGGTTATTCAGCCCTCCACAGGATCTTGCATGGAGAGACAGGAAACTTCTGAGCACACTGCAGGTAGTGCTGAATGCCAACACCACTGTGCCATGGGTTTGGCCACTTCCTTTTGAGATATATCTAGACTATGTGCTGTTGCTGATCTATCAGCCTCCTGCCAGTAGCTTTATATAGGATGCTTCAGGCAATGCCTTTTAGACAAAGACTACAATGTAATTAAGAGAGAAACATGTTTGCTTTCTTGTCTCCTCCTTTGGTTTCCCATTCTGAGGAGCAGATTTTCAAAGGGTTGGCTGCCGATGTAGGATTTTGCACACCAAAAACTGATGTGTTTGCATATCTTGTGGGCACTATTAAAAAGACCCTTTGAAACTTTCGCCCTAAAAGCTTTGATCAGAAAAAATGAAAACAGGTTTGTAAACTTGTCAGGTTTCCCAAACTCCCACCACAGCTCTAATCATGATAGAGTCATGAAGTTCAAAGCCCAGGCATGCAGCTCACATGTGTTTTTGTATGTGACTCAGTAGTGATATGGGAGGTCAATTAATGAAGTATCATTTTATCCTTGGAAGCCCAAGCTCTTAACAAACAGCTTGAGCTGTGCTTTTTGGTTTGTAATACCAATAGAAATCCTTATTCTGAATAGGAAGAGACCATTTCATTCAGGGATCAACCAGATACCAGTGATTCTCTGTTCTATATAAATATTGTTTTTTACATCTAAAACACGAAGTCATTGCTGTTATTCATTAGCTTAGGATATAGTATGGTTGAAAAGGTAGCTAGATATTTAGCATAATACCAGTAGTCTTTCCAGTCTCCTGGATAAAATAACAATAATGGCAACTTTTGGAGGGGGAAAATCAGTCTAGAAAATAATGTGGTCTTACAGGTACAAATGGTGGTTCTGAAATGTAGGCTCCTCCCGGTTGTATGTGACCAGCACAGTAACGTGGGGCATCTACATTTAAACCTCTCTCTGCTAATTGTTTCCTTCATGCATTTCAAGTATCAAATAGGCAGGAAGAAAAAGCCACATTTCTATTTATAATACTTTGTTCTTCTATTTCACCAGACATCTCAGGCTTTACAGATCATACCCAGATCCTTGGCCCCAATTCCAGCAGCTTTCCACTGCTCAGGCAGCACAAAGCAGCCAGAGGGGCAGCTGGAAGTCTCTTGGCATGGTGATAAAACAGTGGCGCTGGCTTCTCCCTCCTCTGTATAGAGGGCAGGGCTGAACCTCACTGCACTCTGGCTGATCTTCACAGGCATAATGGCCTGTGGAGGGACGTTACAACCTAGCATGGATTAGATCAGCCCTTGCTGTGCCCTAACTTGTGCCAGGTTGCCACCAGGATCAGGAGAAGAATTAGAGCCTTTCTCACTGACCTCTGTGCAAGTGAAGATTAAGGCCCTTAATTCTAATACTGCTTTGAGGTAGATAACCTCTATAAAATGGATACAATACTTCAATGATTTGTCCAAGACCACACAGGCAGTCGTTAGCAGAGTCAGATCAAGAATTTGGGAGTTCAACCTACCAGGCACCTGCTCTAACCACTATAGCCCACATTCCTTTCCACTGTAAAATAACCTTGTTGGCACCAAAACTTGCTCAGGGTGGCTGCCGGATCAGGCTCTGCAGGGAAGATAGGCAGGTGAATGCCTATCTTCCCTCAGTTCATGGATCGTGCTGGGAGTTAGGCAGGAGACAGGTGTCCAGACCCCTAGAGGGAGGCAGCAGCGCACATGCCCAGAGGCAGAGAGGTAGCTAGGGAACTTTTACAGCAAATGTTTAGGTACCTAAAGGTGGCACCTGAGTAGGGGGTGTCACGGAGTCCCTGGGAGATGCTCTGGAACTGCTCCCCATGAAGCCAGTCAGGACTCTGGGGAAGTCTACTTTCTGTGAGCAGCCTGTCTTCAGGACACACAGCTCACACAGCTTCCACCTTCCTGGGTCTGACCTCGGAGCATTCAGCATACTCTGCCCCTCCGTGCACTTCCCACAATGAGTCCGCTCAGGCGGGGCTCCTGGGGAAGCCACAGGGTCCTGCACCCCAACTTCGCAGTCAGACGTGACTCTCAGCCAGCCAGTAAAACAGAGGTTTATTAGACGACAGGAACATGGTCTAAAACAGAACTTATAGGTGCAGAGAACCGGACCCCTCAGCTGGGTCCATTTGGGGGCAGTGAGCCAGACAACCATGTCTGCCCTTCACTCCATGTCTCCAGCCAGCCCCAAACTGAAACTCCCTCCAGCCCCTCCTCCTCTTGGCTTTGTTCCTTTCCCGGGCCAGGAGGTCACCTGATTCCTTTGTTCTCCAACCCTTTAGCTCTCACCTTGCAGGGGGGAAGGGCCCAGACCATCAGTTGCCGGGAAACGGTGTCGGCCATTCTCTGTGGCCAGACTCCTGCACACACCTGCCCTCTAGGGCTCTGCAGTGATCATACACCCTTACCCCACCACCTAGATACTTAAGAACTGCATAGGGGAAACTGAGGCACCCCCACACTATTCAGAGGAAACATTAAGAACAGTCCCACTTCGTCACAGGGGCTTATGCATTGCAGTGGACCCTAAAATTGGGACTTAGGGCTTGGATCCATAAAGATAGTTAGGCTCCTAACTTCCAGTTTAAATCGATGGCAGTAAGGAGTCTAAGTACCTTTGTGGATCCGAACCATAGACCTTATTTTGATGTTCTGCGCAGGGGTGAGTTTCAGCCAGACAGAGTGTATGTCTTCATGCTTGACTTAGGATCAAACACAAAATTAACTGTAATAACATGTACAGGGATAATGGAAAGAAACTGATAAAAACGTCCAACAAGAGACTAAGAAGTCATAACAAAATGAAAATAGTGTTTTAGCAACAGTTATTATAATAGTTATTAATGTTTGCCAGAAGCTGGGAATGGGTGACAGAGAATGGATCACTTGATGATTGCCCTGTTCTGTTCATTCCCTCTGAAACACCTGGCATTGGCCACTGTTGGAAGACAGGATACTGGGCTGGAAGGACCATTGGTCTGACCTAGTATGGCTGTTCTTATGTATTATCATTAGTTTATTATTATGTGTATGGTCATGGCACCTCAGAGCCCCAGTCATGGAGCAGGACCCCATTGTGATAGGCTCTGAACAAAAAGATAGTCCCTGCCCCAAATAGCTTACAATCTAAGTTTAAAAAAGATGGATATAGAAAGAGGGAGAAGTACATGGAAACAATGAGACATTGTATCAGTTAATGGCTATGCTATAGAGTCTCCCAAAAGGTTGAACCAATAATGCTGAGGCTGAAAAGTCTGAGAACTATGTGTATTTTTAGGGTGCAAAGTGAACGTTTCACTTACGTGATAAAGTAAGGTGTTTCGTCATTGGTGTTAATGATGTTGACTATCACTGCCCTGGTGGTGCTCAGCCCTAGGCGGTCTGTCACTGTTATGTTTAACAAATAACTGTTAAATAAAAACAAAATCAAACCAGAATCACACCGTGGATTACATGCAGTAGGTCTCTGTTAACAATGAACAACGAGAATGATCAGAGGATCAAAATGAATACTTACAGATGTGGATCTCTCTCAAAATCAAATTCTTTTGTGGAAGAAATGGTTCCAGTCTGAGAGACCGTGAATGGCTGAGACACAGGGGTACATGAATACTGGAATAAAAGGATTATGAATTAGCATCTGTATCTTTTTAAAACATCCAGCCGTTCATTCACTGGCTTACAGAATGGATCAAGGAAATATATGCCCCACATTTACAGTATTCCCAGAACTGTGTATATAAATGTACAGGCATCGTGGTCATCAGCAGGATCAGTCCCAGGACATTCATCACCAGAAACACAAGCCACTGTCACTTGAGCTGTAGAAGTAAATCTTCTGGTAAATAGCAAGCAGGGCATGACAGTGGTCCCCATTAGAAAGGGACATGGTCACACACCAAGCTAGTCATTGTGTCACATTTTTTCAGAATAATTCTCAGCCCCTCTGGTATCCTAATCCATGAAAATAATGTAATGTACTGGCTGGTGTGTGTGCACGTGCCACTACCCATCTAGTGGTTGGGCAGCAGGAAATACTTAAGCAAGTCTGACATTTTATCCAGAAGAGAGTAGTGGTGCACAGATATTTAACCAGCACAGTATAACCTCCATGTCCAAGGTAGATCACCTTTTTCTGCATTTAACTAATATTCTGTATGCCAGTTGAGATGCTCCTCTACACTGTTACTAACAACACACTGCCCAGGTCCTCACCTGGTGTAAATCAGCATGGATCTATTGTCTTTCAATGGAGCTATACTGTTTTTCACAAAAGTTGAGGATACAGCCATTATCAAGATAGAGCAGATATGCGGGGGACCCTTTGTAAGACAGCAGTTGCAAAGCCTTTTACCCTTCATCTCTTGGAGGTCCATGCAGGATAGATAGAGAAGAGAACACTGACACACAGTGCAGTTGTACAATGACTTTGTGTTTTTATTCAGGAAACTGCTCCCAGCTTGCCTGCCTCAGGGACATACCATACTTAGTCTGGTTTCTCTTCTGGTCCCTTCCTTTCAAGTGGGCCTAAGAACTGATTCTGCTACCCATAGGCCATAATCAGTAATCCTGTGAAGACATCATGTCTGTACTACAAAGTTATGTTGACCAAAGTTATGTCGGCATACAGCCATCACAGTAAGTACTTCGCTTGTGCATATGCGTACTTGGCTCCTGGTGTCACCAGTGCATGTCTTCACCAGGAGCTCTTGTACTGATGTAGAGTGCAGTGCACCAGGGATAGTTATCCCACAATGCAACTCGCCACTGTCCAGTGCAGAGTCTTTTGGGAAGTTTTTGCAATGCCTGATGGAGCCAAAACGAATTGTGGAAGGGTGACTGGGAGCATGGGGTCAACTTCCCATAATGCAGTGTTCTCCATCCCATAATTTCATCTGTATACCATAATTTTCATGCCTTCTTTTCAAAATCCCATAAACCCCCATATCTCCCCTTACCATATGCCATCTCTGACAGATGCATGGCGCCTGCACAGTTCTACACTGTTGTCATGAGCATTGCAAGCATAGGGTGCATGATCCTGGGGTACTGCAGAACCTCAGGAGGAGCTGCATGGAACATAATTCCTTGGAGGCTAGATTGCCATGGGACAAAGAAAAAAACAATTCAAGATTGTTGGTGGCATTCATGGAGCAGCTGGAGATGGTAAAGTGCTGGTTCTGGGACCGAGAAACGAGCACTGACTGGTGAAATTGCATCATCATGCAACTTCAGGCTGATGAGCCGCGGCTGCAGAACTTGTGGATGAGCAAGGCCACATTCCTAGATCTGTGTGCCCCAGCCATCCAATGCAGGGACACCTGAGAAGCAAGTAGTGATCGTACCCTGGAAACTTGCAATGCCAGATGGCTACAGCCAGTTGGGAATCAATTTGGAGTCAGGAAATCCACCCCAGAGGCCATTGTCATGCATGTGTGCAGGGCCATTAATCGCCTCCTGCTATGCAGGATTGTGACTCTCGGCAATGTGCAGGACATAGTGGATGGTTCTGCAGCCGGGGGTTTCTGAACTGTGGTGGGTTGATAGATGACACCTATTCCTTTTTTTGGAGTTAGACCACCTTGCCACAGAGTACGGCAACAGAAAGGGCTACTTTTCTATGGTTAAGCAACCGCTGCAGGATCACTGGGGACGCCTTACTGACAGCAGTGAGGGCTGGTCAAGGAAAGTGCATGACACATGTATCTTTAAGAACAAAAGACTGTTCAGAAAGCTGCAAACAGGGACTTTCTTTCCCAACCGGCAGATTACCATTGGCACTGTTGAAATGCCAATAGTGATCCTGGGGAACCCAGCCTATCCCTTGGTCCTATGGCTCATGAAGCCATACTCCTGCCCCCTCAACAGCACCAAGGAGCACTTCAGCTACAGGCTCAGCAGGTGCAGAATGACAGGGGAATGTGCCATTTCCAGGGTAGCTGGCATTGTTTCCTTACAAGATTGGAACATAAGAACATAAGAATGGCCATACTGGGTCAGACCAAAGGTCCATCCAGCCCAGTATCATGTCTGCCAACAGTGGCCAATGCCAGGTGCCCCAGAGGGAGTGAGCCTAACAGGTAATGATCAAGTGATCTCTCTCCTGCCATCCATCTCCACCCTCTGACAAACAGAGGCTAGGGACACCATTCCTTACCCATCCTGGCTAATAGCCATTAATGGACTTAACCTCCATGAATTTATCTACTTCTCTTTTAAACCCTGTTATAGTCCTAGCCTTCACAACCTCCTCAGGCAAGGAGTTCCACAGGTTGACTGTACGCTGTGTGAAGAACAACTTCCTTTTATTTGTTTTAAACCTGCTGCCCATTAATTTCATTTGGTGGCCCCTAGTTCTTATATTATGGGAACAAGTAAATAACTTTTCCTTATTCACTTTCTCCACACCAGTCATGATTTTATATACCTCTATCATATCCCCACTTAGTCTCCTCTTTTCCAAGCTGAAAAGTCCTAGCCTCTTTAATCTCTCCTCATATGGAACCCGTTCCAAACCCCTAATTTTAGTTGCCCTTCTCTGAACCTATTCTAATGCCAGTATATCTTTTTTGAGACGAGGAGTACGCAGTATTTGTACTTTTTTTGTATTTGCATTTGTACGCAGTATTCAAGATGTGGGCATACCATGGATTTATATAAGGGCAATAAGATATTCTCCGTCTTATTCTCTATCCCTTTTTTAATGATTCCTAACATCCTGTTCGTTTTTTTGGACTTCAGTGAGAAAAATATCCCAGTGGCTATAGCTGCCTGCTGTGTCCTGTGAAGCAAAGGGGGAAAAGTTTCTGCCAGGGTGGAGGTGGGGCAACTATCTGCTGAATTTGAATAGCCAAGCTCAGGGAGGCTTTGAAAGACCATTTTAATAATGACCCAGAATAGTGTGTGTGTGCTGTAGTGTGGTCCACCTGGCCTTGCTCTTTTGTGGCCCAGTATGAATCTTGTGGTGATTTCTGTGTATTTTGGAATATAATATTGTCAGTGCATCTATTTATATTGTTTATGAATGGTGCTATGGGTTGTGTGACACTGCGCAGTAACAGATAATTGGCTGCTGTCCGACCTACTCAGCACCAACCAGCATATATTGTGAACTAATAAAGATTAATTTCATTACAAAGAAAAACTTATTCTGTAATATGAACGGGGCAATTAAAGAAAACCTTTTGAAATTTAATAAAAATTAAAAAATTAAGGGAATAGAACTTATGATGTGGAAAAAATAGTCATGTCCATTTTAGGTACACATACACCAACCGGGGCTTACACAGGTCAGTGTATATGAAGCTGTGATTGTCTTTAATGTCCCCTGGGGTGGAGTGATAAGGGTAGTGCACTGACCCCTGATGCCACATGGAATGTTGAGTGGGGACATAGGAAGGTCCCGATCAGGGGTGAAAGTAACTTAAAGGACTTACCAGTACTCCGGAGTCCTGAGCAGGGGGCATGGCCTCGACCAGAAGAGGCGTGGCCTCAACTGGAAGAGTCGGGGCCTTTAAATACCCAGGCCCTTTAAATCAAGATTTAAAGGCCCCAGGGCTCCAGCTGTGGCTGGGAGCCCCCGGGCCTTTAAATCACCCCCAGAGCTCCCAGCTGCAGAGGCAGCTGGGAGCCCTGGGGCTCAGGGGTGATTTAATGGGCCCCGGGCTCCAGCCACCGCTACCGCAGTGGAACTCCAGACCCTTTTAATGACCACCGGGGCCCTGCCACCACTACCCCGGGGCTCCGGCAGCGGGGGTCAGGTGGTGCTTTAAAGGGCCCGGGGGCTCCAGCCGCTGCGGGGAGCCCGGGGCCCTTTAAAGCGCCAGCCTGGGGAAGCCAGTCCAGTCCGGCACCGCGTACTGGCTCTTGCAGGTATGCCAGACCGGACCGGCTTACTTTCACCTCTGGTCCCGATATTGAGTTCTCAATGGGCTGCAGCGGGAAACGAGCATGGAATTGTTGAACCTACAGGCCCACCAGAGTCTGCAGCATCTCTGTTTGCTGTCTGAGAAGAACAAGCATGTCCTGCTGCACATCCCCTCTCCTTTTCCTGCACCTTTCTCCTCTCCACTCCATCCTTCTCCAGGTTACCAGCAAGGGTCATCCTCCAAGCCCTGTGCTCATTCTCTGATGCAGCAGTGGCTTGCAGGATATCCTGGAACATGTCATCCTTAGTCCTCTTTTCTTCCTCCGTGTCTGGCTCAGGCATTCCGTGAGTGGGGATGGGGAGACCCTACAGCTGCAATGGCAGCAGCTGCAGGTACAACGCACACAGGTACCTTTGTCAGTGTATTCATGATGGAAATCAAAATGTAACGTGGAACTCACTCCCCTTGCTCCCCAAAAGTTGTAAGTGCTGCATTCTCACTTCTGCTTGGGACTGATAGAGCATGGCACCAGCCATGCTGAGGATGGCCCTCCAGCAGTTGGGAAAATGAGGAGGGAATTGCTCTGTTGCATAATTCTGGTTGTATAGGGCAATGGAACTGCATACTGGCACCGTTTCCCCCAGGGGGTGGTGATTTTAGCCGATACCTCATTCCTGAGGGTAACAGAGGCTCCTTGTAATTTCAAAGTAAACTGCACACTTACCAGAGTTTCCTTCCCCTGCATCAGGCTCGCCTGTGCTCGACAGTCAGGACTGGCTGGACTCCAGTGGAGTCAAAACCAGGTCCTGGCTCACTGAGCAGCTAGATCCCCCGGTCACCTGCTCCTCCTCCTCGTCCACTTCTCCTCACTGTTCATGGCAGGGGCCTGTGATTCGGGCTCCTCAGAAGTATCCACAGGGCTCTTGGGGGTAGTGGTGGGGTCTCTGCTGAGGATGGCATGCAGCTTTCTGCAGCTCAGCACCAGATCGATTGTTGGCCTCCCTGGCCTTCTGGTACACCTGCCGCAGCTCCTCGGCTTTCACATGGCACTGCTGCTGGTCCCTGTTGTAGCCCATCTCCTGCATCTGTCAAGCAACCTACTCATAGATATCCACATTTCTGTGGCTGGTTCAGAGTTGTGCCTGCAGAGCCTCTTCTCCCCAGAGACCCAGGAGATCCACCACCTCCTGTCTCCTCCAGGCAGGAGTGTGCCTGGAGTGTGTAGCCAGCATGGTCAGCTGGGCAGTTGCACTCAACAGTGGAGAGCTGCTAGGGTGTGCTTGCCAAGCCAGGCAATCAGGAAAAGGAATTTCAGAAATTTGTGGGGCTTCCCATCTACCTGACCCTGGAGCAGTGGAGTTCACAACAGTGACCAGAGCGGACACTGTGGGGCATTGTGAGACCGCTGCTGGAGGCTAGTAAAGATTGACATAAGTAACAGAGTGTCTACACTCACATTGCGTCGACCTAACTACATTGACCCTGACTCTATGTTGCTTGGGGAGGTGGTGTTATTAAATCAGTGTAATGGGGCACTTATGTCATCAGGAGCCAAATTCAAGTGGAGAGACACCCACAGCTAGGTTAACGTAAAGTGCCTTGAGTCAACCTAACTGTGTAGTGTAGACCAGGCCTAACTTAACAAATGATATTCTAGAACATACAGCATCAAATAATGATAAGCCAGGTGATCAGTAAAGTGTTCTTAAAAATCCTACAGCCTTATGAAAGACCTGCTCAACTGGTGCTACTCCTCTTGTGTTACTTCTTTGACAAACAGCAATGAAATAGAACCAAGTGTAACCACAATTCATCTCCTATTGTGATATGTTTAACTGAAGTTGCTGAAAAAGCAGCTGAGTAATCTAATCAATTAAGCTAACAAATTCTTGTCAATGGATCACTCTAGTTTTCCTGCTGGGAGTATTATTGTACCAGCTGTCCATCATTTCTGCATGTGCATCTGCTTATTATGACCGGGATTTATCACAGATTCAAAGACTTTTGCTTATGAAGAATTCACTGCAGTTATTTTTCTCTTTCATTGGCAATAATCATTAATCTAGAGCTAAATCCTGAGGCCTTTACACCTTTTCTTATTCAGTCAAACCCACATTGACTTCAGTGGGAGTTTGACTGAGAAAAGACTGAGTAAGGAGGTCAAGAATGCAGCTCCTAAAATGTAATTGGTGTTTTGAGTAGTGCTACAGGCTGAAGTAACACCTGAAGTGTCTGTTTGTGATAATGTTGTATCTTTCACCAGTTTCTCAGATAAAAGTCTGCAAAAAGTGACTTTTCTGAAATTCCTGCTGATATCCAGAACCTTTTCATTTTTTTAAGCTGTTGGCCACAAATCACACTGTATTGCTTTCCAGATGGCTAAATGCTGAGGTTTCATTGCATGAAGAGTTATTTCCCCAATGTTTCATTTAAAAGAAACTTCAATGTAACATAAAAGATTAAAAGCCCCATTTAACCCTTACTCTGAAAAGGGGTTTTGGAGACAGTTTGTAAGAAAGACCCCGTTACCTGCTATATCTATGGTGGGTCATAGCAAAACACTGTCTCCAAACTCTAACTTCAGGGTGTTCAAATTTTAAAACCTACTCTATATCCCAGTGGTGAGAGATTGGTCCCTTCTTATCAAAAATAACATTCTGCTATTCTAGCTTATTATTTAAAATGTTTCATTTCAACTGACAATATACCGTTTTCTATATGCCTGATGCGTGAGTTCAGAGGAGAAAGTTCCTGGGAATTAGTTATACTTCAGATGCAGTGGATTGCATTGTCTCTCTCTCTCTTTTTTCCTTAATTAAACTTACTGTGAGTTGTGACTGTTCAGGATCAGATGCATCAATCTGGTAAATAACTCCAGGAGGTGTTCTATTTCCCTCCAAGATATAGATCATTACAGCTGGATGAATAGAAATATAGTCAATGTTAATTTTATCTTTAAAAAAGACACAGATATACTGACTATATCAGAACACGTCATTACCTGATGCATGTACTCACTCTGCAACTCTGTCTAATTCCAAAATAAACAAAATACCCAAACACACACCAAAACAACACACAGCTGGGCCAAAAGAACATGCCCCCATGCTGTAAATAGACAACCATCAATATTTGTGATTATGAAGCTTACATCACTGACAGACAGAGCATATCTTGAACTGGTCATTGGTAAATGACCTGGGCTAGCTTGAATTTTTATGTCATTGGGGGATTGTGACCAGTACCACCCACCTGCCTCAGTGAATGGGAAACCTGATGGGGCCAGCAGCAATTGGGTTAGGCCCAGTTGAATGTGGAAAGAGAACATGTGCTGAGAGGATGCAGGGGTGCCCTTCCCCTTCAAAGTCTCTAGTCACTGGTTGGCAAGCTTGGGAAGGAAGGGATCTGACTGGTCCCTCACTCTCCTCTTTCATTAATTTAAACCCTAGCTTCGGCCTCATGAAGCCTCTTGCTTTTTGCTCCATTCTAGCAGCCTCACCCTCTGTCCCCTGTACTAGCAGCCGTGAAGCTGTGTTTTGTGGATTCTATGGCTCTGATTGTTTGCCCGTTGTAGGGTCAGGAATGAATTTTTTTCTTCCTGTAGGGGCCAAACTGGCAGAGGGCTGGGGAGTTTTTTGCCTTGCTCACAGCATCCTGGAGGCATGGTTAAGTTAAATAAGAACAGAGTTTAATAATTAATACTCAATAAGGGTGTTATTTCATCGCAACTTGCCACTAGTTCTGAGTGTGGTTAAAAGGATAAAAGGGATGGTTTGCAGAAGTAAAAGACCTGGGATTTTACTGGTGGGCCTTGTGCTCATGGGATAGGAGGAGACCCTGAGGCCTTTGTGGGCTGAGGTTCCCCCCTTTTCGTACCCTTGGTCCCCCTTGGGGGCAGGAGTAGGACTCAGAAAAACGAACTGAGTCCTAGGGGTAAGATGAAGAGAGCCTACACGAGTGGTGGGTTATTGGGTAGGGAATCCTTTAGCCCCCACACTGGAACCACTTAAAATGCCTGGTGGGTGAGAGTATGGCTAACAGGATAGATAGCAGCCCTCCCAAGTGTTAAATGTAATAAAGTTGTGGCCTGATGCTTTAAAATCCATCCTTGTGTTTGTCCTTTTTCTTCACTGTGTATACGTCAATTCAGTTCATATCATGAACTGCTAGGACTAGGATCTCATGTGCTACATCATTGGAAACATGGGAATCCCAGCTTTTCCTAAGATGTATAGGAATTATTGCTAGTATGGGCAGTTAATTATTTACTGTAGACTTTTTCATGTCTGCTGTGTCCTGTGCTTGTAGAACATTAATCTGTCCGTGACCCTGACTGGCTGCTTGTGCCCAAAGGAGCAGCAGTAATCCCCAAACAGCAGAATGAGGATTCCCAGAAGACAGTGACATGAATATGAAGTTTAATGAGAAACAGACACATTTTAATAACCAGTGAATGTGCCATCAGTGTTAACGGCAGCTGGTATTGATAACTAACCCCACCCACTTAGACAACTCCTATGTCTGTGTTCACTGATTTACTGCAGCTCTAGGTGAGTGTTAAACTGATGAAATTATTTTTAACAAGCTCCCAAATATAGCATGTTTCATGCTGCGCCCATCCCCTGAAGCGTCATCATGTCAAATCTCATTATTATTTTTTACAGTAGCACCCACAACATGCTAGGCACTGTCCACGCTCTGAAGACCAGGCCCTTCTCCAAGGAGTTTATTTTGTCTCTTGTACAAAGTATAGTAAAGAAGCAAGAACTCCAGGGATGCTTACATGTTATTTGTTAAATTGGCTGTTTTCCAGCTAGAAAAGGGCCTGAACCAAAACCTGCACTGGCTCTTCATCCTTAACTTTGGCAGGGATCAGTATTTAAACTTAGATCCAAACTTCATCACTGGCCTCTGCCAGTGAGCCAAAACCCTGAAATAACCTTGCCATTCTCCCAACTACTGAGGAGTTCATAAGCTGGATCCATATTTTGTGGCTCTGGCCCATCTGTATTTTTGGGTAGGAAAAAAAAAATCTTTGAATGTTTAATAATTCATTGCTGTTCCATACACATACACACACACACACACGTGTTAGAACACTGAAGTTTCAAACTGAAACTCTTAAAAGTCAGGAAGTGACAAAATTATGATTTCTCTTGTAACCTTAATTCTGCCCCTTTATATATGTATATGTTATACAGCCTTCAGTTACATGATGTCATGGTATAAGTTCTGCAGGTCCCCTCATTACTGAGTGAGCTAGGTAGGTGCTCAGTGAGCCAGGCAGCTGTTTGATATTTACTTTTATCCTCTTTGAGATGTGGGGCCATGTACTGAACATACACTGCTCTCCTTCCAAACCCCACCCTGAACGAGGAAGGGATTTTGTGAACTCCAGCCTCCTTCTCAACACCCTGACCAATTGCTGCAGTGAATGAAGCAGAGGTGCTCCAAGTTCCCACACATTGCACACACCCCCCCCGCCCACACACACACACACACAGAGCTGGGCCAATATCACCGATCACATGGAGATAGTATTTTTGGAACCCTGTCTCTTTCCTTATGCACTATCACAGATCATAATCTCCATGATCTTACATTTAAAACTGATTTCCCACTTAAATTTCTCTCACACACATGCAGATTCACTACTGCTGTGCACGCTGGCTGAGCACTAGCTTTATTGTCTTTCAGAAACTCTTGCACATGCACAAAGTACATTTATTTAAACCTTTGTTGCTTCTCCAAATCCAATTCAGTTTTCAACAAGGCACAAAACAGTATGTCCATAGCCAAGAGGCTATGCCTGGTTCCATAAAAGGAACTCGAATGTCGAGACACTCAGCATCACAATGCCTAACTTTTAGGTGACTAAAAAACACAGGGGCAACACTGCAATCTGAAAGGCCTGGGTTAGCCACTAGACTCCTATATGAGGAGATAGATAGGTGCCTCAGAATGTGATCCACAAAAGCCAACAGGCTAGGTGGGGATCTGCCTAAAATAGCCAATGGGAGATGCTGATGGGGGGTGGGGAGCACGTCCTAAGCCACACACCCTCAGGTCAGATTTCCATGCCTAAATCCGGGCTGCTAGGAGGGTCCTATCTTTGCTTGTGATTTACAAACTGGGAGAAGGTGGGTGTTTGGCCACTTAAGTCACATGCAGGGAACAATCAGAGGCTGCCTAAATCCACACACAACAGCCAGGCATGGGCAGGAGAAGGAGCTCCCTTAATATTTAACCCAAGGTTAGGGTACTCTCCCGGGATGTGGGAGAGCCCTAGTTCAAGTGCCCAGTGAGGAGAAGGGATTCAAACAGGGATCTGCCACTTCTCAGGGGAGTGCCCTAACCACCAGGCTATAGGCTCTTTTTCTGGCCCAATTAATATTTAATTGTTCAATTATTTAAAGTGGAACAACTTCAACAGGAGAGATTGAGGGAGACCGCATAGCCTAGGGCACTCACCTGAGAAGTGGCAGATCCCTGTTTAAATCCCTTCTGCTCACAGGCACCAATTTTTCATTTTTCTGGGTGGATGCTCCACCCCTACTCTGCCCAGAGGCCATGCCACTTCCTCCAAAACCCCACCCTCGCTCTTCCTTTTCCTGGCCCCACTCCGTCCTCTCCCCCCAGCACCTTCTGCTCGCTGCCAAACAGCTGATCGGCGGGTGGGTGCTGAATACCCACTATTTTTGTTCCGTGGGTGCTCCAGCCCCAGAGCACCTATGCAGTCGGTGCCTATGCTTCTCCTCATCAGGCAGAGAGAGGACTTAAACTGAGCATTGCCCCCATCCCAGCTCAGAACCCTAGCCACTATGCTAAAGGTTATAAGGGAGGTCCTCTTTTCCTGCCCCCACCCCAGCTGTTTCATGTGGAATTAGGCAACCTCTAATCAGGCCCCACAAATGATTTAGGTGGCCAAACAGTTTGTCTTTCCCCTGGTTTGTCAATCACTGTGTGGCTTAGGTGGGAGATTGGCACCCGGATGCGTAGAAGGAGGTTCAGATGCAGAAACTTAGATGGCAAGAGACTTTAGGTGCCTAGATGGTTAGGCGCAGCCAAGGGGAGTTTTGTGAATTGCTGTGATGCCTAAAAATAGGACTCGGATGTTTATGTACTTTTATGGATCCCACCCTACCTCCCTATCAAGTGGGAAGTCTCTAACAGCTGCCACTAAGACACTTCAACGAATCAAAAAAGCTCATAAATATTTATTGTTATCACTAGCACTGCTTTCTTTTCACTCTTTTGGTATTTGAAAATGCCTGACCCATTTTTAGTGCAAGTCTCAAGGAGGGAAGTCACTCCCTGCATGAGATTAATCACCAAATTTCAGCTGAAAACATAAAACAGGTAACAACCACAGTGACCCTCTAGAATGGAAGTATTTGGCCAATCTTAACTATAAGCATTGCTAGGCATTCCGTCTATAACATTTAGTGATTAAGGTTTAGTTTCCCAATGTTGTAATTTCAAGCATTAGTCTCTTTTGTTACTTCCAAGCAGTTCTCTTACTTTGGTTTGCCAAATTGCCACGAAACACAGGAGGTTCATTAACATCTGTTATTTGGACAGTAAGTATTTGAAGGTCACTTGCCCCAGCTGTATCACTGACATAAATCTGCAAATCAAAGCTGTTTGGCATAGTTTCATAATCTAGAACAGGATCTCCAGTGGTAACAACCTGAAATGTAACAAATTATTAGTAGCACACTATGCAATCAAATCTGTAATTATTGTATATAGGAATAAATACATATAAAAAGGTGCCATGTTGGACTGGTTAAAGACTGAGGGCTACAGGAAGATGCACCAACTGAGGGGGTACTGCAGTAGGTCCCTGTTGGACTATTAAAGACTGAGTCCAGGGAGGACTGAAGGACATTTTGGACTGTATCCCCCGGAAGGGCTTTGCTTGTTTTGCACATGGAGAGAGTGTGACTTGACCGGAGGGCTGAGTTACCGAAGCCCCACTTAACAAGTGCAGTGGCTGATGGGTCGCTGTGAGCAGAGAAAAAAATCACAGGCATGCACACCCTCAACCAGGGTGCGCTCGTGGGAGGTGGGTGCCACTCTGTCACACAGTCTAAATGAGAATCTAGATGTTTCTAAGCAGATAGGGTCCTGCTTAATAGAAATATACCTCCAATTCACAACAATTAAACATTTTCACTGATTTCATGAACAGTGTGGGAAGCTATATATTCAGCTTTGATGCTGCTGTTTTTAGATGCCTCTCCAATGAAGAGGAAAGAGATGCTCAATTGTCCTTACAGAGCACGATGGAGAAATACAGCATGTCATCTGGAGGTGAGCTGGACCACTCTTTGCGCCTCTGAGCAGGAACAATTCTACCTCCAACTACCGATTGCTGCTCCTGTGGGCCTGGAGAGGGGGAGCCTTAGCTATACACTGCTCAAAGCAGGAGACTTGGTGCATGGGCTAGCATGTTCCTGCATAATGTGTGGGGAACCTGCTCTGCTGCTTTTGTTCTGTGGGTGGAGGGTAGGTAAGAATCTCCCTATGCTCTGCTCCTGCTCTCGCACCACAGCAGCAGAGGGCTGTGAAAATAGAGATTCTAATTGTCAGCCCCCATAATTCATGCATGAAAACAACCTTCCCCATATCTCAGCAAAGACTTAATAGTAGAGTGTAGTTCTGGGGTATCTCATTACTAGGAGTTCATTACTTTTACAAAATAGGGTACTACACGTTCATTAGAATATTATGCAATAGCATAAATAATTAACACTAACTACGCTTGTCCAGTAAATGAGCTAATTACATTTGTGCCACATCATCCTAGCTTTTTAAATCATGTTTGTTCACTTGCCTACTAGTTTGCAGAACTTAGTAATTCACAATGGAGTCATTGGGACAGATTTCAGGGCATATCTACACTACAGCAGCACAGGTATGGTTCTGCAGTGTAAATACTTCATACATTTACAGAAGGGGAGTTTCCCTTTGGGGTGACCAGATAGCAAGTGTGAAAAATCTTGGAGAGGCGGTAGCTAGGGTGATGGAAGAATTCTTCTGTTGATCTAGCTGCATCTACCATGGGGGTTAGGTCGACCTAACTACATCACAGAGGGTGTGAAAATTTTCACAGCCCTGAGAGATAAAGCTAAGTCGATCTATTTTTTTAGGGGTAAGCCAGGCCTCAATCTGGCATTGCTGCACCTTTCTGCTTTAAGCTACCTTCTTGTCCCTCAGATCCTGCAGCTGATCTGTACTGCCTCCCAGTAAGTTAGGGAACCTGGAGAACTGTTCTAGCTTGTTCCAGCTGTGCTGCTGTGCAGAGCCCCCAAGGGCCCTACCAGTAACTGAGGATATCTGGGGCCCAAGCTATACCTCCCTTCCCCAAACATGCCATCTGAATCAGCAGCCAGGAAGGTGGCAAACCATCCCTTTGGCAGCTCTATGAAGTCCAAGGATTCCTCAGTACTGAGAGAGACTTCAAGGGGCTGATTAAACTGGATTCAGCTTAAGTAAGGTTGACAATCTTCCCCATTAAGGTGAGTTAGTAAAATTCTGTTATAGTGCAACAAGTTGGATTCAGTGGGGGCCTGATTCTGATTTTACATTACCTAATCCACACGGGGGTAGGTAAGATCAGAATCAGGCCCCAGGTGCTTTTATTCGCCTTAGCATTTTTTAAAACAATTACTTCTGTGTTACATGGAACAAATATGGTGTTTTGAAAACCAATAAAAAGCCTAGAAGCACTATCAGCTATTTGGGTGCTATAAGAGTTGAATTTCCTGTAATAGATACCTTGATCTGCTTTTGCAACTCTTACAATTAAATGATACATGAATAAATACTGTACCAATATCAGCTCTCAGTAATCCAAAGAGTAAGCATCAGTCTACAGACTAAACACATTGCCCAAGTTGAACTGAAAACTTACCTTGTAAGTATGTGTAGCTCCAGGATCAATCCGAAAAGCTTTCGTAAGTGGATTTGAGTTTATTATTAAAGGATATCCTGAAGCCACTTCAGAAGGTGATGGTGATAAAGTAACACTAAACGTATGAACCAAAACATAAGCTGAAGAATTTTCTGTCACATTGCCTGTAGCAGGCAAGCCATTAAGTGACAGCGTTTTTGCCCCTGCATATTTGAAAAGGAAAGTAAAATTACACTTCTGTGAAGGGTTTCAGAGTAGCAGCTGTGCTGCAAAAAGAACAGGAGTACTTGTGGCACCTTAGAGACTAACGAATTTATTTGAGCATAAGCTTTCATGGGCTACAGCTCACTTCATGCCCTCTCTGTGAATGTTAGCTGGGACAGAGCACACACCTTCTGCCACGTGCTGTGAACAGAAATGACCTGATACTCTTCTCATGCTGATATGAATTGTGATGTTACACTGCTGTCGAACCCATACAAGTGACAGGAGACTCAAACTATTTATTTTCTGCTTAAATGCTGTGGCTCTGCCACTGCAAGTTACTGAAGTTAATGCAGTATTGTTACTCCATTGCTTGTATTCGCATGATAGCTAGAAATATCAGTCACCACCCCCTGCTGCTGCCTCTCTGCACTGAATCACATTAAAAATCAAAAAGAAAAGGAGTACTTGTGGCACCTTAGAGACTAACCAATTTATTTGAGCATGAGCTTTCGTGAGCTACAGCTCACTTCATCGGATGCAGTCAGTGGAAAATACAGTGAGGAGATTTATATACACACAGAACACGAAAAAATGGGTGTTATCGTGCACACTGTAAGGAGAGTGATCACTTAAGATGAGTTATTACCAGCAGGAGAGCAGGGGCGGGAAGGGGGGAGAAAAAACCTTTTGTAGTGATAATCAAGGTGGGCCATTTCCAGCAGTTAACAAGAATGTCTGAGGAACAGTGGAGGGTGCGGGGGGCGGTGGGGGAATAAACATGTAGAAATAGTTTTACTTTGTGCAATGACCCATCCACTCCCAGTCTTTATTCAAGCCTAAGTTAACTGTATCCAGTTTGCAAATTAATTCCAATTCAGCAGTCTCTCGTTGGAGTCTGTTTTTGAAGTTATTTTGTTGAAGAATTGCAACTTTTAGGTCTGTAATCAAGTGACCAGAGAGATTGAAGTGTTCTCCGACTGGTTTATGAATGTTATAATTCTTGACATCTGATTTGTGTCCATTTATTCTTTTACGTAGAGACTGTCCAGTTTGACCAATGTACATGGCAGAGGGGCATTGCTGGCACATGATGGCATATATCACATTGGTAGATGTCCAGGTGAACGAGGCTCTGATAGTGTGGCTGATGTTATTAGGCCCTGTGATGGTGTCCCCTGAATAGATATGTGGACACAGTTGGCAATGGGCTTTTTTGCAAGGATAGGTTCCTGGGTTAGTGGTTCTGTTGTGTGATGTGTGGTTTCTGGTGAGTATTTGGTTCAAGTTCGGGGGCTGTCTGTAGGCAAGGACTAGCCTGTCTCCCAAGATTTGTGAGAGTGATGGGTCGTCCTTCAGGATAGGTTGTAGATCCTTGATGATGCATTGGAGAGGTTTTAGTTGGGGGCTGAAGGTGATGGCTAGTGGCGTATTGCTATTTTCTTTGTTGGGCCTGTCCTGTAGTAGGTGACTTCTGGGTACTCTTCTGGCTCTGTCAATTTGTTTCTTCACTTCAGCAGGTGGGTATTGTAATTGTAAGAATGCTTGATAGAGATCTTGTAGGTGTTTGTCTCTGTCTGAGGGGTTGGAGCAAATGCGGTTGTATCGTAGAGCTTGGCTGCAGATGATGGATCATGTGGTGTGATCTGGGTGAAAGCTGGAGGCATGTAGGTAGGAGTAGCGGTCAGTAGGTTTCCGGTATAGGATGGTGTTTATGTGACCATCGCTTATTAGCCCCTAGTGTCCAGGAAGTGGACTGGTCCAGGATGAGGTTGATGGTGGGGATGGAAATTGTTGAAATCATGGTGGAATTCCTCAAGGGCTTCTTTTCCGTGGGTCCAGATGATGAAGATGTCATCAATATAGCGCAAGTAGAGTAGGGGCATTAGGGGACGAGAGCTGAGGAAGCGTTGTTCTAAGTCAGCCATAAAAATGTTGGCATACTGTGGGGCCATGTGGGTACCCATAGCAGTGCCACTGATTTGAAGGTATACATTGTCCCCAAATGTGAAATACAAGCCGTCAGGAACAGTATCCCCGACAATGTCATGGCAAACCTGGTGGCTGAACTTTGTGACTTTGTCCTCACCCATAACTATTTCACATTTTCACATCAGCCACACTATCAGAGGCTCGTTCACCTGCACATCTACCAATGTGATATATGCCATCATGTGCCAGCAATGCCCTTCTGCCATGTACATTGGTCAAACTGGACAGTCTCTATGTAAAGGAATAAATGGACACAAATCAGATGTCAAGAATTATAACATTCATAAACCAGTCGGAGAACACTTCAGTCTATCTGGTCACTCAATTACAGACCTAAAAGTTGCAATATTACAACAAAAAGACTTCAAAAATGGACTCCAACGAGAGACTGCTGAATTGGAATTAATTTGCAAACTGGATACAATTAACTTAGGCTTGAATAGAGACTGGGAGTGGTTGGGTCATTACACAAAGTAAAACTATTTCCCCATGTTTATTTCCCCCCTCTGCCCCCCACTGTTCCTCAGACGTTCTTGTTAACTGGTGGAAATGGCCCAACTTGATTATCACTACAAAAGGTTTTCTCTCCCCCCTTCCTGCCCCTGCTCTCCTACTGGTAATAGCTCATCTTAAGTGATCACTCTCCTTACAGTGTGTATGATAACACCCATTTTTTCATGTTCTGTGTGTATATAAAGCTCCTCACTGTATTTTCCATTGAATGCATCCGATGAAGTGAGCTGTAGCTCACAAAAGCTTATGCTCAAATAAATTGGTTAGTCTCTAAGGTGCCAGAAGTACTCCTTTTCTTTTTGCGAATACAGATTAATGCGGCTGCTACTCTGAAACCTGTCATTAAAAATCAAGTCAGACAAGCAAACGTGTGTGACTAAAAGGTGTTTAGAATTCTTTTGTGAATTCTGTTCTCAACAGATGACACTCCCCTTCCCTTTCTAACATGTCTTGTCATACATTAACAGAAGAGAAGGCAGGGCCAGTTCTTCAAGTTGCTGAGCAGCTCCTGAAAAGTTCAATGTAATCTCAACCCCCCAGTGTAGTTAGCACCTTGCAAGATACTGCTAATGCATTGCAATCCATTCAGGGCCAGGACCTGGGCCAACATTAAAAAAAAAAAAAAAAAGTGTTTGTGATGCCATGCACCAGATCACAATGCCACTCACTCAGATTGGGGTGGGGGGGGCAGAAGGGGATGTAGGGGCTTCTGGGCCGGGGGGGTCAGCCTGCTGGTGGCAGCTGAGGGCACCTAAGAGGGGAAGAGAAGGCTCAGGTGAGGGAAGAAGAGGAAATTTATGACCCCCTCACTTTAAATAGTGCTTTGCAGCCCCTGAGTGAGTGTGTTACGTGTCCCCCTCTCTTCCCAATACACAGAGGATGTGACTCTATTACAGCTGTTGGCTTGAGAATCTGGATCAAGCTGTAGAGGCTCCTGCTTTTAGCTCTGGAGGTCCCTTGTTCACGCCTTGGTGTTAGTCAAGATAGAGGCTGTCACAACGGCTAGTGCAAAATGTCTGGAATGCTTGGAACCAGCAGAGAACACTGACTGGGGTTCAGAGTAGCAGCCGTGTTAGTCTGTATTCGCAAAAAGAAAAGGAGGACTTGTGAGCTGTAGAATATTATTAGCATTGCCAACCCCAAACATTGAGTTTGGGCACACAAAAAATCACAAGACTTATTAAAAATTATAGGTTTCAGAGTAGCAGCCATGTTAGTCTGTATTCGCAAAAAGAAAAGGAGGACTTGTGGCACCTTAGAGACTAACCAATTTATTTGAGCATAAGCTTTTGTGAGCTACAGCTCACTTCATCAGATGCATTCAGTGGAAAATACAGTGGGGAGATTTATATACACACAGAACATGAAACAATGGGTGTTACCATACACACTGTAATGAGAGTGATCACTTAAGGTGAGCTGTCACCAGCCGGGGCAGGGGGGAACTTTTGTAGTGATAATCAAGCTGGGCCATTTCCAGCAGTTAACCAGAACATCTGAGGAACAGTGGAGGGGGCGGGGGGCGGGGCGGGGAATAAACATGGGGAAATAGTTTTACTTTGTGCAATTACCCATCCACTCCCAGTCTTTATTCAAGCCCAAGTTAATTGTATCCAGTTTGCAAATTAATTCCAATTCAGCAGTCTCTCGTTGGAGTCTGTTTTTGAAGTTATTTTGTTGAAGAATTGCAACTTTTAGGTCTGTAATCAAGTGACCAGAGAGATTGAAGTGTTCTCCGACTGGTTTATGAATGTTATAATTCTTGACATCTGATTTGTGTCCATTTATTCTTTTACGTAGAGACTGTCCAGTTTGACCAATGTACATGGCAGAGGGGCATTGCTGGCACATGATGGCATATATCACATTGGTAGATGTCCAGGTGAATGAGGCTCTGATAGTGTGGCTGATGTGATTAGGCCCTGTGATGGTGTCCCCTGAATAGATAAGTGGACCAGTTGGCAATGGGCTTTTTTGCAAGGATAGGTTCCTGGGTTAGTGGTTCTGTTGTGTGGTTTGTGGTTTCTGGTGAGTATTGGCTTCAGGTTCGGGGGCTGTCTGTAAGCAAGGACTGGCCTGTCTCCCAAGATCTGTGAGAGTGATGGGTCGTCCTTCAGGATAGGTTGTAGATCCTTGATGATGCGTTGGAGAGGTTTTAGTTGGGGGCTGAAGGTGATGGCTAGTGGCGTTCTGTTATTTTCTTTGTTGGGCCTGTCCTGTAGTAGGTGACTTCTGGGTACTCTTCTGGCTCTGTCAATTTGTTTCTTCACTTCAGCTGGTGGGTATTGTAGTTGTAAGAATGCTTGATAGAGATCTTGTAAGTGTTTGTCTCTGTCTGAGGGGTTGGAGCAAATGCGGTTGTATCGTAGAGCTTGGCTGTAGACAATGGATCGTGTGGTGTGGTCTGGATGAAAGCTGGAGGCATGTAGGTAGGAATAGCGGTCAGTAGGTTTCCGGTATAGGATGGTGTTTATATGACCATCGCTTATTAGCACCGTAGTGTCCAGGAAGTGGATCTCTTGTGTGGACTGGTCCAGGCTGAGGTTGATGGTGGGATGGAAATTGTTGAAATCATGGTGGAATTCCTCAAGGGCTTCTTTTCCGTGGGTCCAGATGATGAAGATGTCATCAATGTAGCGCAAGTAGAGTAGGGGCACTAGGGGACGAGAGCTGAGGAAGCATTGTTCTAAGTCAGCCATAAAAATGTTGGCATACTGTGGGGCCATGCAGGTACCCATAGCAGTGCCACTGATTTGAAGGTATACATTGTCCCCAAATGTGAAATAGTTATGGGAGAGGACAAAGTCACAAAGTTCACCCACCAGGTTTGCCGTGACATTATCGGGGATACTGTATTCAAAAACCAGTCGGAGAACACTTCAATC
Organism: Chelonia mydas; assembly: GCF_015237465.2. Taxonomy (NCBI): domain Eukaryota; kingdom Metazoa; phylum Chordata; order Testudines; family Cheloniidae; genus Chelonia; species Chelonia mydas. The sequence continues at coordinate 321,105,717 of NC_057849.1, forward strand.
TCTTTGGTCACTCAATTACAGACCTAGAAGTGGCAATTCTTCAACAAAAAAACTTCAAAAACTAACTCCAACGAGAGACTGCTGAATTGGAATTAATTTGCAAACTGGATACAATTAACTTAGGCTTGAATAAAGACTGGGAATGGATGGGTCATTACACAAAGTAAAACTATTTCCCCATGTTTATTACGCCCCCCCCCCCGGCACCCCCGCCCCGTTCCTCAGACGTTCTTGTCAACTGCTGGAAATGGCCCACCTTGATTATCACTACAAAAGGTTCCCCACCCCCCCACCCCGCTGGTGATAGCTCATCTTAAGTGATCACTGTCTTGTTACTGTGTGTATGGTAACACCCATTGTTTCATGTTCTCTATGTATATAAATCTCCCCACTGTATTTTCCACTGAATGCATCCGATGAAGTGAGCTGTAGCTCATGAAAGCTTATGCTCAAATAAATATGTTCGTCTCTAAGGTGCTACAAGTCCTCCTTCTCTTTTTATTAAAAATTATGAATTTCTTTAAAAAAAAAATCTTGAGACCTCTTGCTTTGCCTTCTGATTTCTGAGCCTTTATGGTACACTCAAATTTTACTCTCTTGAAAGCTGAGATCCTCATGCAATCTACAGATTAAAGCAGTTGGGACTTACAGGGGAAAACACCAAATATCATGAGACTCATGAGAGTTGGCAACACTGTTTTTAAAGCAATTTAGTGACTAGAAAAAAAGGAGGAGAGCCAGCAATGTGTGACCAGCCAGCTCTCTGCAAGCACCAGCCAGTGCTTAGTGGTTCATGGACAACAGTTTAAGAAACCTCTGCTGTAAGCAATCCATTCTTCTTTGCTGCTTGTTAGAAGGTCTATTCTTTGTGTATCTGTAATGCTTTCATGCGGAACCCAAATACTGATATTGCCAAGTTAACATGCCATGGTCTGGGTTTTGTGGGGGGTGGGTGAGGGGGTTTGGTTGGTTGATTGTTGGTTTTTAATTCACCAACTGTTAAAGTTACCACTAACATCAACCTAGAAAAAAAGTCTAAATTCTACTGGCCTGATTCTTATCGCTTTGTACCTGGTACAGTCATTTATATCTGTGCAAAGTGGGTATAAAACACTACCAGTCTGATTTTTAGTGTAAATGACTACATCAGTGTTTAAAAAGCAACCAGATCAGAAGAGGGTATAAAACGTTACCATTTACACAAGCTTTAAGGTGGTGGAGAACTGGGCTCTATACATGTCTTTATGGCAAGGTCTTCTTAAAACTTGCTACAAACATAGGTCAAGTTCATGTCATTTTAAAAACTTCAATTTTTTTTTAATTCAATTAACCCACAAATGAAATATGAACAAAACCTGGAGCTGCCTAAAGTGAACTGACTTTGCTTTTTTGAAAATTCACCTGCTTTCCCACCCCAGTACTCTCATCTTGAACTGTGGACGTTATTCTGTAGCACAGCATCCAGCATAATATTATTGTAATGGTATATAAATGATCACAATGGGCTGAAATCTCCTGACAGTTATACTGATGCAGCCCCATGGCTCACTGCAGTCCAGTAACAAAACAGCTGTTCCTTGAACTCTTTTGTCAAAAGTTCTGATCTCAAAAATATGCTTTAGGTCCCTTAAGAGAAACTATAACAGACAAGAATGATTTAAATTTAGCAATGGAATAAAAGAGTGTTCTTACCAGATATTCTTCCTAACAAAACCAAAAGAAGAAAAATGTTCTGCCTCTTCCCTAGAATCCTGCCATCCATAGTCCTAGGATGTGAACTGAAAGAAGATCTGGGTCTTATTTGCCTCAGTCTGCTTCAGCTCCACCTAAATTTTTCTTCCTTGTCATGCTGTCCAGTAAGAAATCAAACAAAGGTTCTGCCGTATCTAGGGGAGTTTCTAAACACCATCAGCCTGTTTGCTCTTCAGTGGACGGCTCCTTGCTGACATGCCATAAAATATCCCTTAAACTGCAATCCTTTTAGAATGACAAAGAAGGAGGGGAATAGATAATACAATGCCGGCTTGATAATTCTGAGGAATGAGGTGCTCTCTCTCCATAGACCAGGGACAATATTGGATGCAGCATTGCATGTTTCCCCATGCTGCTAGTGTGTTTCACACCTGTTCTGGGGTGTCAGAGTCATTTAGGACTTGTCTACACTAGACGGGTTTTGCCATTGTAGTTATACTGGTATATCCATTCTCACAAAATCCTCTAGTGTGCACTCAATGTATCATTATTGCTTATGAGAGCACAGGGCTTTTCCCTTGCCTCTGTTCTGCAATGACATGAGCAGGTCCCCCTCCCTCCATGCTCTGTGTCATAACTTTTGTCCTGTATTTTCTCTCTTCTATAAATATATATTTGAGCCTATTGGTTTGGTTCTTCCTTTGTCTGAATGCCCACACAGATCCCTTTGCCAACAATAGATCAGTGCTCATGTGCACAGTTACATAAATCAGACTTCTCCACAATCAATTTGCAAACACCTAGAAGATAATAAGGTGATAAGGAACAGTCAGCATGGATTTGTCCAGAACAAATCATGTCAAACAAACCTAATAGCTTTCTTTGACAGGGTAACAAACCTTGTGGATAGGGGAATAAGCGGTAGATGTGGTATATCTTGACTTTAGTAAGGCTTTTGGTACTGTCTTGCATGACCTTCTCATAAACAAACTAGGGAAATGCAACCTAGATAGAGCTACTATAAGGTGGGTGCATAACTGGTTGGAAAACCATTCTCAGAGAATAGTTATCACTGGTTCAAGCTGGAAGGCCATATCGAGTGTGGTCCCACAGGGATCAGTTCTGGGTCCTGTTCTGTTCAATACCTTCATTAATGATTTAGATAATGGCATAGAGAATACACTTCTAAAGTTTGCGGACGATACCAAGCTGGGAGGGGCTGTAAGTGCTTGGAGGATAGTATTAACATTCAAAATGATCTGGACAAACTGGAGAAATGGTCAGAAGTAAAAAGGATAAAATTCAATAAGGAGAAATGCAAAGTACTCTGCTTAGGAAGGAACAATCAGTTGCACACATACAAAATGGGAAATGACTACCTAGGAAAGAATACTGCAGAAAGGGAACTGGGGGTCATCATAGTAGTGGATCACAAGCTAAATATGTGTCAACAGTGTAACACTATTGCAAAAAAAGCAAACATCATTCTGGGATGTATTAGCAGGAATGACGTAAGCAAGACACGAGAAGTCATTCTTCTGCTATACTTCGCACTGACTTCAGGGACAATGTGGCAGGAAAACAAGGGACACTAGCTTAGCAAAGGAATTTCTTAACCACAGCAGCTCTGCCTTGTCACTCTCTGAGCCTCATGGCACATCTATGATAAAAATGATGCCCACACTCCCCTCCACTCCCCTCTGCTCCATCAGCACCCCCATCATCCCATCAACCCCCTGCTGTGATGGGACACTCCACCCCCCATCCCACTGACAGCAAGCCAAACAAGTGTCCCTGCACTCAGGCAGTGCCAATTAGGCACACCTGTAGAGGATGCTCTACTTGGAGAAGGGGAGCTTCAAAAGGTGAAGTGGGTCACAGACAATGTGGGGAAGTTTGCCCAAGAAGAGAGGCTGCTGGAGACCACTAGCAAGCCCAGTAGCCAGGGGAGTCCAGCCGAAGACAGTGACTGGCTTTTCCTTCCTGCCCCCTCTTAGAGTAGGGCAGACAGACACTGCAGCCCTGAGAAGGGATCTGATATCCACTCTTTGTCAGTTCCCCGTAGCTGGACCTGAGGAGCGGTGCCAAGAACAGGAGGTAATTAGAATCAGAAAGGACCCTGGAAGTAAGCCCAACTCCCGCTGGAAAAAGTGCTCGGGAGTGGGGATTCCAGAAAGGACCCTAGGGCATGAGTTTTAAAGAGATGATGGCTGAGCCCAAGCTGCGAGCCAGCTGACTACAAGTGGCGGAGAATACGGCAAGATGTCCTACGCCTGATACAAGGCCTTGAGACAGAAACAGGTTTCACACCAGTCCTTGAGGAGGGATTATCAGTCGATATGGACCCTGAGCACCGGTGTAAGTGGATGGTAGAATGACAACAGCAGCAGGCCAACCAGCAACAGCAATTTCAGCAGCGAACGTTGCCGCAGTGGATGATCCAGCAGCAGGCCCAGCCAGCACAGCCGCAGCAGCTTCTGAAAGCGATTGCGACCCACCAGCAAGAACGCCAGAGTATCTTTCTGCTGCAATTTAAAAACTCCTTTCCCTGAACAGGAAGGCCTAGCATGGCCCAATCAGCCAAGAGGAGCGCTGCTACCTGTGCCGCTGAAGATGGGCCCAAACCATGATCCAGAGGCATTCCTCAGCTCCTGTCAGGGGTAGTGTTGGCCTCTCAATGGCCTCCAGAGCACTGGGCATTAGTTTTAGCTCCCTGCCTGACAGGACAGGCACAACCAGCCTAAAATAACCTTGATCTAGAGCAAGCTAGAGACTACCGTCGGTTGAAGACAGCTATTTCAGATTATCTGGATATATGCGAAGAGACACTTAGGTACCGCTTTAGGCTGGAGGCCTACCCCAAGGAGGCATGCCTGCGAGTGGTGACGCAATGTTTAAAAGAGGACTGCTGATGGTGGCTTCACCCCAAGGAACACACCAGGCTTCAATTTGCAGAATTGGTCCTCACAGAGCAATTCTTGTCTATACTTCTGGTGAGGGGCCAGGAGTGGGTTTTCCAGCATTGCCCTGACTCATTGTTGGATGTGGTACAACTGATGGAAAATTTTCTCACAGCAAAGGGGTCGCTGGAGATGGGACACACACTGCCTCCAGCCGCTCACCAACTAGGGCAGATGCTGCACCCTGGGCATGACAGAAAACGTGTACAAACCCCACTGCAGCAACCTGAGCTACTTAAAATCAAGGCCCATCAATGTACCATACATCAACTGATGGCCTGGTGGAAAGTTTTAAAAAGATGTTAAAAGAGATGTTGAAGAGGTTTGTTGGGACAGACACTGGGACCGGCTCCTCCCACCACTTCTGTTTGTCATGCGAGAGGTACCCCAACCCTCCACGGGTTTCTTTTGAACTGCTCTATGAATGCCAGCCCCAAGGTATCTTGGATGTGTTGCTAGAGGGATGGAAGGAGCAAGGTGAAACGTGCTTGAGGAAACCCAATACATCTTCTGACTACTGGAACATCTGAAGAAGTTGAGCACTTTCGCAGAGGAGGACCTCATCCAGGTTCAACAGAGGCAAGAACATCCACAGGGCGTACTTACAAACCTTCCACCCCAGAGACAGGGTGTTGTTCCTGTTACCATTCTCTGAGTCAAATGGCCTGTTTGATTAAGAAATCAAGCTACCCAGCAAGAGGAAGGAGACAAAGATTTATCATGTACATTTTCTCAAGTCATGGAAGACTTGGAGTCCTCCTGATAGATCCCTGGCTGGCGAGCCCTGAACTAGGACCTGAGGTAGCTGCTAGCCCAGAGTCTGGACTCAAGCCATTGAATGGGGCTCTTGCACCAGAATGGAAGACCTAGTTTTTGCAAATGATCTGAGACTTCAGTACTTTCAGGTGTTCTGCAAAAGCCTGGGGAGGACACACATCATACAACATCATCTGGAGGCTGCACCAGAACAAATGGTTAAAGAAATTCTCGGCCCTTACCTCCAATCCTGGGGATTCCACAACCTCCCTTGGAAGCCTATTCCGGAGCTTAACTATACCCTATAGTTAGAAAGTTTTTCCTAATATCTAACCAAATCTCCCTTGCTGTAAATTAAGCCCATTATTTCTTGTCCTACCTTCAGTGGACATGGAGAACAATTGAGCACTATCCTTTTTCTAAGAGCCCTTAACACATTTGAAGACTGTTAACAGGTCCCCCCGTCAGTATTCTTTTCTCAAGGCTAAACATCCCAGGTTTTTTTAACCTTTTCTCATAATTCAGATTTTCCAAACCCTTTATCATTTTTGTTGCCCTGTTCTGGACTCTCTCCAATTTGTCCAATTTCCTAAAATGTGGTGTCCAGAACTGGATACAGTACTTCAGCTGAGGCTTCACCAGCAATGTTCCCTCTAATTTTTTCTACCCATGTGCAGACTAAATATTGTTATGTGCACCAAGGTAATGTGCGGATGTGCGCCACCAGTAGAAACAAAAAACTTAGGTATAATATATATTTTAAAGAAATTACCAGTAGGGATAATTACTCCAGCCAGGACAAGGAAGGCATTTTAGAACTCACTACTCAGAGAATTAAATTTAAGTGGGAGAGCGAAATAAAAGTTATGAAATGCATAGACCAGTCAAAAAACTCAAATAACAGCACTTTGAAAGAATAAAATTACAGAGAATATATGTGCATTGCAGGAAGTACCAAGAAGTAACAACACCAACAACAGTGTTGGGAGGTGTGTGACACAGACAGTGTCTGTGTATGCGTCACACACTCTGTGTGTGTGAGAGAGAAACACAGACTGCGTGTGAGAGACTGTGACAGAGACTCTGTGTGTGTGAAAGAGAGACACACAGAGACAGTGTGTGTGTGTAAGATACACAGACTCTGTGTGTGTGAGAGAGAGACACAGAGACTCTGTCTGTGTGTGTGTGTGTGCTGGCTGCTGGGGAAGTTTCTGAGAGACACCTGTCCGCTGTCTCTTTAAGGCACTCACTGAAAGCTCTCCTCCTCCTGAACCATGTCCTCCTGCCCCGCTCTGCGGAGATGGGGTACATGGGGAGGGGGAAAGACAGAGCGCGAGTGTGTGTGTGTGTGTATGTATGTGTGTGAGAGAGAGAGAGAGAGAGAGAGAGATGGTGTGCTGACTGCTGGGGAAGTCTCTGAGAGACTGTGTGCTGTCTCTCTTTAAGGCACTCACTCACCTGAAGGCTTGTTCAGACCTCAGAGCTGCTGCGAGTCCTGACCCCTCTACCCTGCTCTGTGGAGACGGAGTACAGGGGAGAGGGACAACCTGACATCAGCACCCTCCTTCCCCCCCCCCCCACTTCCTCCTGCTCTGCACAGCCACCAGGAGGGTCCTGGGAGCAGCTGCAGGAGCAACATGGCCGCAAAGCAGCAGGGGGTGGGTGGGTGGAGAGGGTAGGAGGGGCACCTGAACACACGCTGCTGGCTGGATGTGTGTGTGCTCTGATAATCAGCTGCATGGCACTTGAAGCTCTGCTGGGTAGCCGCCCAACTGCGCCGCTTACAGGGAACATAGCTCACCAGTGGTGAGTCAAGCGAGACAAATACCTCCCGTGTCTTACATACAACATTTCTGTTAATACACCCCAGCATACTAGCCTTTTTTGAAGCTGCACCACATAGTTGACTCATATGACACTCTGAGTCAGTTTACTTTTCTGTTTCTACGACTACCCTAGGGAAGAGGACATTTTGTACTTGCTGTGATAATTGTCCATTGAAATGTAGGTAGCCACTGCTCCTAAATAAGTGAGAGACTTTTGCAAACTTGATTCATAGCCATCAGGGAATATTTATTATTGTTATTACAATGACCAGTTTTGGTAACTTACTGAATCAGTTTTTAGCTTCATCTCCCTCCTCTTAAAAACTGCAATTGTTTTCTATTAGCTGCCTTGATCATTTTCCCCCTAAAATGTTAAAACTACTCTAAGGGCCAGCACCAAGAGCTCACACAACATTTTCATTTGATTCTCATCTAGCTAAAAATTTCTCCTTCTATCAGCTCTAAATAATATGTAAATTAAGATTGTGTCTCACATAATGTGTCTGATGTCAATGAAATCCCACTAGGTGTTTCATATGAATCCAAATAAATATAGATACAGTTGGCTTTATTCTTTTCATATGAAAAGGAGAGAGAGAGATGCATAAAGGATTTCAAAATGATTCTGCATCCCTTCTTTTCCTCCTGCTTCATCTCCTGCTTGTCCCTCCCTCTTTATCCCCTCTCACAATTTTAATTAAAAGTATGGACTGGGGAGTATTGATTTGGTTATGTGGAAGGGAACAGCCCAACCAAATGGGTTCACAAGGGTGCTGTGTGATGGAGTGTATAGACCCCACACAGACGAGGGAGGTGCCAGAGTGCCCCTGAAGATAGGGATAGCCCCCCCATCTTCGGTCCTGTCGATCATTCACTATAGGGAGAAGGCCTTTAAAGGGGAAGAAATGCAGTGGGGTGGGGGAGGAGTCAGATTGCCCTAAGCAGCAGACTTCAGGAGTGACTCCTGAAGCTGCAGCAGGAACACCTAGCTAGGAGACCTTGAGTCCGCCCCTGAGGGGTGTGCAGTGCACTCCCAAGGTAAGGCGAACAGGCTGAGCCCTGACTCAGAAGCCCAGCCAGAGCAATTTCCACACAACTCACTACATTAGTGCCGGATCACTGGCAGCACTGTAGACTCACCCTGCCCTCCCCCCCCCACCCCTTTTGCTGGGGTTACAGGGAGGGATTATCCTTGAATGTGTTGGGGTTTGTCAGTTTCATTTTGATTCCCCATCTGGAGAGACTTAAGAAAGCCCACAAAAGGCATAGCAACCCCCTCCCCCGCCATGCAAATAGGAAGGAAGTAGAGCCTGTGCTGGACTCCCCAGTGTAGATAACTGGGCATGGTCAGGTTCTCCCATCCTCACAGAGAGGAACCAACAAGGATTCTGTTACACCCTGGCTGTGTTTGAACCAGCCATTCAGAGAGGTCAAGTGACCCGCCCAAGGCCACACAGTAAGTCAGCAGCATAGCTGGAGCTCTTGGCCCCCAGCTCCAAGCTCACAGCAGGAAAAATGCTCCTTCTAAAACACCATGAATGTAAGGGGCACGCCACTGAGAAATATGTTTCAGGAGGAGTTTCTGTCCTGGTTTCATATTTTTTTAAAACTGTTTTCATGAAACATAAATTTAAAAATTAATCCACCTTAACTAGAACAGATGTGGCAACAATGACTTTGTGAGTTGTGGTTCCTGATCTTCAAAAAGTATATAAAGATTTTTTTAAAAATACAGGTCCTGTAGTACACAATAAAAATATTTGACCATACACTGCGTTCAGTGTCTAGATGGAATTCCCACTGATGACCATGTCAGTCATGAGTGTGACATGATATGTGACTGTTTGATTTGTCTTAAAATCTAAAGACAACTAAAGGCCTGGTCCAAAACACTCTGAAGTCAATCAAAGTCTTTCCACTGAATCCAGTGGCCATTGAATCAGGGTTAAATCCATGTGACAATCCACTGTACCTCATGCTACAGCACTTGCTGCATATTACTAGTTTGTTTGTTGCTATAATTGTTTAGCCTCCTGAGCTGATAAGATTTGTAAATATACAAACGTCCCTTTAAAGTAGCGAATGCTACAAATGCCACAAGGAAGAAAGTGCTGTATAATTCCTGGTACAGAAACTCTAAGGTTTCTATGTACATAAGGTGATGCATGGCATGGTCAAACAACGTCCTATCCCACAAGGAACAAAATAAATAGTCTCTTCTATTATGAAATTATATTTTGCATGTAAAATATTAAATAGGTGGTTTTACAGGGTATTTTAACACAGCAAGAATATTTTCCTTTGTCATCTGTGAAATAGTTTGCATTGTATTTAGCAGAATAGCGTGTGACCTAGTAGAGGATTGGCATTTGGGAGTTCTGGGTTCCCCATTCCTGCCTCTGCCACAGAGTGACTGTGTAACCATAGGCAAGTCACAACTTCTTTATGCCAAGTTTCTCCACCTATTAAATAGGGAGAATGATACATCACTGCCTCATAGGAGTGCTGTGAGACTTAATTCATTAACGTTTGTTAGCATGTTGGGGTCCTTGGCTGGAAAGGTTATAGAAGTGGAAAATATTATTTTTATCATAAGACCAGGAAAACAAGTTCCCTTAAAATAAGTCACAACCCAAACCTTTCCCCAACCATCCTAAAGGCTCAATTGTGCCTGACAGGCATAGCCCTGTGTTGAAGATGGTCCAGAGCTTCATTGGCTCTGGGATGGATTGTGCCTCTTGAAGCCTCAGCTGAAAATGGCATGCTCTTGGTGCCACCTTTCTACTCCTACAACTAAACCTTTTGCCCAGCTCCTCCTCTCTTGATTACAGCAAGCTTCCCCTCTGTAGCCTCCCTGAGACATGTCCTCCATTCCAACCCAGACAGAGGACTTGCTAAAGTCATCTTCCTTGCCTGTCAATCTGACGGTGTCATTCTGCTCTTTGTATCCTTCCATTGGCTCCCTTTCCTCTACCACACCAAATTTAAGGGTCTTGTTCTTGCCTTCAAGGCCCTGCATAGCTCTGCTCCTCCCTGCGTATTCACCCTGGTCTCCTTCCCTGTTGTACCCCAGCCAGTGGTGCCACTTCGACATGAATTTCTCCTCTAGCCCCACAGCCATCTTCACACCACTCTCTGTGTACAGGAATCCAAAGCCACAGCTCTTTCTGCATGCAATCCCACTTGAAGGCCAACTCCTTTTGGGCTGCATTCTGGCTCCTTTACACCACTTCGGCAGCCCAATGGGACTGGAAAGCAGCCCAGTTTCCCCAGCACAAACAGGGGGTGAGGGGGTTCCCTGAACAGCATGCGGTTGGGTCCCTGGGCAGCGTGGGAGTGGGAATGGATTTGCTGTGGGAAGAGGAGACGTGTCTACAGTGTTTTGGGCTCAATTACTCTTGGACTGCTATAGCTTATGCTGAGAACTGAACCAGCTCGTGGCAGGTTCTGTGGGGGCAGTAAGGCCATATTTGCCTATTTCCTCTCCCCCTGCCCCCTCGCTCCTGGGGCTATGTTTCCTGAGAGGCACAGTTCAGCATGGGCCTACATAGCTTAACACAGTTTGGTTTGCTTTATTTTTTAATCAGACATTGTGTTACCAAGTCATGTCCAGTTACCACCTTGACCACTTCACTTGTGCTTTGTTCCCTGTTCCCCTTACCCTCTGTCTGTTTGTCTTATCACTTTAGGCCTTGATTGTGCTTTGCCACAAGCCACCAACAAGGGGCAGCAAGTTTTCCCTTCCCTTGGAGCAGACTGGAGGCAGACTGTGACTCTCAGGACTCTGCCTCTCCCTGTACCTGGTGCAGCCAATTTTCCTAAGCACACTGATACTAACCGGCATGTTGCGGGGAAGGAGCCAAGATTTCGCCCACTGCATGGCACGTCCCAGGTAGTGGGGACGTAGCAGCCTTATGGAGGCCTCCCTGTGCTGCCACTTGTGATCCAGGTAACTAGTGCAAGGAAATAAGGGGAGAACCTTACACTCTGTTGTGCTGTTGCACAATCCAGGCCACACACTGGCCGTTATATTGTAAGGTCTCTGGGCAGGGACTGTGCCTCTTCCTATGAAAGCTAACAGATTGTGTGTCCCTCCGGAAACAAAGAATATGCCAGCTCTCTTTAGACTGGTAGACTTTAAGGTCAGAAGGGACTGTCATGATCATCTAATCTGACCTTCTGCACATTGCAGGCCACACAACCTTGCCCACCCACTTCTGTAGTAGACCCACGCTCTCTGGCTGAGTTACTGAAGTCCTCAAATCATGGTTTATAGACTTCAAGTTACAGAGAATCCTCCGTTTGCATTAGTTTAAATCTGCTAATGATCCATGCCCCATGCTGCAGAGGAAGGCAAAAAACAACAACAATCCAGGGTCTCTGCCAATCAAACCCAGGGGAAAATTCCTTCCCAACCCCAAATATGGTGATCAGTTAGACCCTGAGCCTGTGGGCAAGACCCACCAGCCAGATACCTGGTAAAGAATTCTCTGTAGTAACTCAGACCTCTCCCCATCTAGTGTCCCATCACTGGATAGTGGAGATATTTGCTGCTAGCAGTCGTAGATCAGCTACATGCCATTGTAGGCAGTCTCATCATATCATCTCCTCCATAAACTTATCAAGATCAGCCTTGAAGTCACTTAGGTTTGTTGCCCACACTGCTCCCATTGGAAGGCTGTCCCAGAACTTCACTCCTTGGATGGTTAGAAACCTTTATCTAATTTCAAGCCTAAACTTGTCAATGGCCAGCTTATAGCTATTTGTTCTTGTGTCCACATTGGTGCTTAACTTAAATAATTCTTCTCCCTCGCTGGTATTTATCCCTCTGATGTATTTAATAGATACATTGAGGTCAATGACAAAATGCAACTTCAATGGGAGCAGGACTGGGCCCTAAAAAAGTGATCCGGAGGCAAGTAGAATCTTAATTACGTAAAGAAATGGAGATAAGGACAAATGTGAACACTGCATCCAACTTCCTTGCCCACAAACTCCATGGCTAAGGTTCATCTCTAGAAATACAATCCAGAGGGATCTCTGACAAATTTGAAAAGATTTGGTCTAACTTTTTAGGAACCTTTGATTAATTCATAGCAGATGAAAATCAAGATGTCATCTTCCTTTCCCCTTTCCTTTACTTTTTCTGTTCTTTTGACTTTTTTTCTGTTCTCCACTTATTCTTGGGGAGAAAAAAATTCAATTAAATATATAAAAAGAAAAAAATGTCTGCTCTTAATTATACTGGTGTGAATGCAGAGCTGCCGCATGCTAGTCAGTGGAGTTACTCTGATTACGCTGGTGTAACTGAGAGCAAGTCTGAGTGAAGAAGTGATCCAGGTTCAGATGACATGAGGCAAAGCTCTATTGGAGGAGTGAGTGTGACTTATTCCATCTCTAGATCAATATTTAAAATGCAGCAGGAAAGCAAGAGTGATATTCTAGATGCAGACATGCCTGTCCAGTGGCAGGTTTTGGTGCAAATATTATGAGACCAAGCTTTTGTAATGAAACAGCAGCTCTTATTGCTACATACTATTTGTTCAAGTAATGTTCTGAGAGTTGTAAAATCTGAAGCTAGATGAATGAATATAAAGAAACAGGGAAACCTCTTTGGACCAGATTCTGATATCACACATAAAACCCCACTGGTGTAACCAGAACTGCCTCAGGGTAAGTGAGGGCGGAATTTGATCTTGTGCTATACCCTCTTCTTGCCATGACTCTGTTTTTGGAGCTGAGGGAATATTGCCATCTAGTGCCGCACAGAAATCCAACACAGAAAAAATGTTCACCCTGTACATTTTAGACAAATGTTACAGATCACATTAAAAATGCACCAGAGACAACATTGGGCTTAGAGTCCTTTGCATAAAGATCTTTGTAGAAAGTTTTACACTTTTCTCATTTAAAAAATGAACACCAGGTAATTGAAGCTGAGAGAGAAGGCATTGCAAAAGAGACCAGTGTGGTTTCTCAGGTGTTCTTCAGCCACAGATCCCTTGAGCTATTAAAACATAAAAAACACATAAAACGTTAGTAAATTGCATTGAGAATTATGTGAGCCTGACCTTTCTGTGCCTTGTTTGACACAAAGTCTACCATTTACTGATCATATATCTATATTGTCCATTGCTGGGTTTGCAGTTGTTCTCGTGGGTCTGTTTATTGGTAGGTAAAATATATATCACTCTGTTTTCTGGAAAGCTATGAATTTAACTGTGTCACCCTCCCTCGTGTTGGTGAGCACTTATTCACACAAGTAGACTCATTGACTACATTGAAAAAATAATTACACACACATATAGATATTCTGCATTGCATTTACCGTTCATGAAAGCTGCCAGAGTAAGAACACTAGCATTTACACAGAGAAAGAAAAAACACCATGGGCAGCAGCACCAATTAAATCTGACCTAAAGAGATCCCTTGTAAGGGTGAGATGGTAGTTCAGTGCTCTTGCTCATTTAACCTTCGCCTCTGAGCTGAGCTAATTATGATTTTTTTTAATATGGGCCTATGTCTGAGATACTTGACTGAGACCATCAGCTCATTTAAATAGGCGACAAAATATGTGCCAGATTGTAATGATTTTCTGTCATTATGAATCTGGACCAGATTCAAAGCAGTGGAACCTAGAGATAAATACATTTGTCGCTTTTGAAACGATTAGAAAATAAATCAATTTAGCAGTCAAAACTTACAGTTGCAAACAATATCCAGATCTTCTAGCTAATAATGTAAAGTTTGTTTGTGTGTGCTGCTTTAAATTCACGACAGTGCACCACCAATATCTTTGGGGTGTGGTATGTTACTGTTTGGGGCTTGTGATTTGACTCCTGTTTCTGCCCAATAATAATGTAAAAACAAGATTCAAATCACAGATACAGCCAGACTGTGTTGTGGGAAAGAATGAAAACAAATGAACTCAAACAAGAAGCTGAGTAAGTAACATACATCTATATAAAAATGTGTTATTGACATAGTCAAAGGTAAGTCCTGTTCTGGAATTTCTCCCACCTTGGGAAGGACTTTGAGTATGACACAAAACACGTACCATAAACCACCCAAGAAATGAAGAAATGTTTAGCTAATGGGTGTCCCATAATAATAGTAATACCACTTCTAGATAGTATATAAGGACTCCATTGCCCGTCTCTTCTGTGGGTTTGAGAGGGAGGGGGGCGGTCAGGATTCTTTTGCAACATGCCATGAACTGCAGGTGAAAGGTCCTAGTGTCTTCCAAACAGAGAATCAAAATACCTTACAATATCTGAAAGACAGGCAGGGGAGAGATTATTAATATATTACAAAGCCCTCTCTCACCTCATGTACTCCCCAATGACTAAGATGCTTGAACTAACAACTTCCCTAAATATAAATGTCAGGGAGCTGATGACCAATGTTGGAATTTGCTCCACCCCCATGGTCTGACAGAGCATGAGCTTGTTGACCTCTAGTAAATATTGCTAGGCCCACATGTTTGCTCAGGCTTTTTGCCTGACGTAAGGGCTGGACTAGATAGTTTGGTGCATTCTGAGTGGGTGGCAGAGGATTTTTGACATTGGTTCAATTTGTTATGTAATTGGGGTATTTAAATGTTTGTATATTTGCTTAGGGCCTGATCTAGCACCCAGTGAAGACTCTCTCATTGACTTCACTAGGCTTTGGATTAGGCTCTTGGAGAAATATGGGGGCAGACCCTCAGCTGATAGAACGTGTCATAGCTCCTCTGAAGTTTATATCAGTTTATGATCTGCCCCAGGATGTGTACATTTTTATAAAGCTAAGAAATAAATGTAATGCATAAATAAGTTTCCCATCTCTAGTGAAAATGGAGCACTTGTTAAATGTAATGCTGCATCTCTTCTCAAATCAGAAGAGACTCCACAATGTTCAGCCAGTTGGATTGCTCTATTGGCTGAATTGTCTTCAGTGCAGGCAAAAAAAGATGTTCTATACTGTCATAAAAATAAAGGGAAGGGTAACCACCTTTCTGTATACAGTGCTATAAAATCCCTCCTGGCCAGAGGCAAAACCCTTTCACCTGTAAAGGGTTAAGAAGCTAAGGTAACCTCGCTGGCACCTGACCCAACAAGATCAATGAGGAGACAAGATACTTTCAAAGCTGGATGGGGGGAAACAAAGGGTCTGTTTGTCTGTGTGATGCTTTTGCCGGGAACAGATCAGGAATGCAGTCTCAGAACTTCTGTTAGTTAGTAAGTAATCTAGCTAGAAATGTGTTAGATTTCCTTTTGTTTAATGGCTGGTAAAATAAGCTGTGCTGGATGGAAGGTATATTCCTGTTTTTGTGTCTTTTTGTAACTTAAGGTTTTGCCTAGAAGGATTCTTTATGTTTTGAATCTGATTACCCTGTAAGGTATTTACCATCCTGATTTTACAGAGGTGATTCTTTTACCTTTTCTTTCATTAAAATTCTTCTTTTAAGAACCTGATTGATTTTTCATTGTTCTTAAGATCCAAGGGTTTGGGTCTGTGTTCACCTGTACCAATTGGTGAGGATTTTTATCAAGCCTTCCCCAGGAAAGGGGGTGTAGGGTTTGGGGGGATATTTTGGGGGAAGACGTCTCCAAGTGGGCTCTTTCCCTGTTCTTTGTTTAACATGCTTGGTGGTGGCAGCATAGGGTTCAAGGACAAGGCAAAGTTTGTACCTTGGGGAAGTTTTTAAGAATAAGAATAAGCTTAGGGGGTCTGTCATGCAGGTCCCCACATCTGTACCCTAGAGTTCGGAGTTGGGAAGGAACCTTGACATATACATATGTAAGGTAATTACCACCATAGCATCTAAGCAACACCCACTTCAATTGTTGCTAATGCAGGGCATCATTTTGTCAAATACTTTAAAAAAAGTAGGTGTACCCGTAGCTGCAAAACTCCTGAAACATTTCAGGCACATGTGTCTAAAGGATCTGAGGTCATGCTTATGGGAGTCGAGGGACAGGCCACAAATTGGCATTACTGTCTCATCTATGATTTCAAGTATCAGAGGGGTAGCCGTGTTAGCCGTGTAAGAGCGGCAAAGAGTCCTGTGGCACCTTATAGACTAACAGACGTATTGGAGCATAAGCTTTCGTGGGTGAATACCCACTTCTTCAGATGCATGTAGTGGAAATTTCCAGAGGCAGGTATAAATAATAATAATAATAATAATTAATCATAAATAAAAATTTATACCCGCCTCTGGAAATTTTCACTACATGCATCCGAAGATGTGGGTATTCACCCACAAAAGCTTATGCTCCAATACGTCTGTTAGTCTATAAGGTGCCACAGGACTCTGCCGCTTTCATCTATGATTGTTAACCTTCAGCCTTTGCTATTGCCCTCCTTTGTGGGGAAATACAGGAGTATACCAATGTCTCTGGATTTCAATGTAATTCTCAAAACCTAACGTATGTTGTACCTTTCCATTTAAATGGGACTATATGCTCTGTGAATTATTATGAGGGTTAGTCATCATCCCCCAGCTAAACAGTTTGTTTGATATAAATTAGATTCCATTCTTAAAACAAATGAGAAAGAATTTACTCAGGTGGGAGAAAGTAACTCTGTCCTTCCAGCTTAGCTGGATTGCTACTGGTAAATTGAATCTGTTGCCAAATATTTGTTTTCAAAATTTCTGTTTTAGGGATGCATGAACTACATGAAGGTTTTGCCATCCTCTTGAATATACATTTTTGACTTTCTAAAATTACAGTTAATTAATATTTTTCCTCAAAATGTAAGCCAATTTTTTTCATGTAATTTAAAAAATGCTTAGTTTGTTAGGGGAAAATGTGTTTACACACACTCACTTACACACACGCTCACACACGCACACACCCTACCTGCCCAAAATGAAACTACGCTCCAACAAGAAGTGCCCTATATCTAGTACATATTGATTGTATTTATTTGTTAATTAGAACTTACCTCTCCCCTTCTCTGATTTCTGCACAGTTCCTCCTATATGGAACATAGGGTCAACAAATTTGAGTTGAATGAACTTTCAAACCCGTGAGACGTTTGTCATTTCTAAGCTAAGTAAAATAAGTTAACTCCCCCGTAATGTCTATAAAAATGTAGCTATTCCTGACAAAGCAGTGGGAAGAATCCACTTTTTGTCTCCTTCTGTGGAACATGTACCAAATGTGTTCTTTTGAAAGCCAACGTGTTTTCTGAGCAGAATATTGTATCACAAACATGATCTTTATTCTCCAATAACTTCAGAAAAGAGCATGTGAACAATACTAACCGCTGTAGGTGGCTTAAGTTGATCTAAGGCTTGTGAGCATGTTGTGTCATCCTTTCAGGGAGTGCTGCCTAGATAGACTTGTTGCTATCATCCATTCATTCCATCAGGATATGTCTGAAAGGATCGGTTACAGTGGTGATCCATCAGATAAGGACAGATGTCAAGCAAGGATGTGTGTTTGCACTTTACCTGTTTCACTGCTGCAGTTAATGCTGAATCCACCAACAAGCTCCAGGCAGAAAACGACAGACATGTGCAATAAGGTAAATTCTCCAATCTATCGTGCCTGAAGGAAAAACTAAAGTTTCCAAACAGCTCGACCTCCTTAGGATGCTGTTCTTGTTGCTCAGTCTGAGCAGAACTCCACACATTGGTAACTCATTTTAATATAGCAACAATCAACTTTCTTACTGTTAGATTAAGAAAAGGCAGACTTGCTCTGACAAGCTCCATCTGCCCATCCCTTCACTGAACATGAAATTTTCATCAGTGATGCTACTTCGGAAGTGTTGAATCTGACAATGCGTTTTTGTATGGATGCTGAAATCACCATCCAGATTAACAAAGCATGCATTGTCTTTGGCAGGTCCAACAAATGTGTTTAGAGAAAGATCTTGGACATCATAAGGACACCAGCTTTAAAGAATATCAGGCAGTCATGCAAGCCATGTTGCCTTGTGGTTGTAAATCTTGACTCTGTAAGTGTCAAAGCAGCCTGTGTAATGCCTTCCTTAAGAAAATTTTCCACATTAGAACTGTAAAGATTGTATTTACTATTAAAGGTTTTGATTATACAAAGCTACCATGTACTGCTGCTATTTTTGATTAAATTAAACTGCACTGGTACATCTTTCCAAACATTCAGGGTGCATTTGAGCAATAGCTTCTATAGTCAACTATGGAAGGTTCATATTGACGTGGTGGATAAGCTTCTCTGTTTTCAAGACAGCCTCAAACAGTTACTTAAAGATGCTAACACTGCAGCACCTACAAAATCCTGGCAGCTGGCCCACATGAGTATCTTCTATACTTGCACAGTGTGAAGCACACTACCAGTAGTGAATAAATAATAATCCTAAAGACCTGTAGGCAGTCAGGGAATGTTGGAATTTGCTCCATCCCCATGGATGAGGAGTTCATACTGGGAAATCTGAAAATGAAAAATTATCTTGTTATAATTCTGGGAAAGCTCTTCTCCTCCTTTTCCTTTTCATTCCTTGATCTGTTTTCCTCAATAACAAGGGATGATGATGCTGATAAAGGTGCCAAAAAAAGAATTTCATTGTAATATGATATATCCCCTCAAGCAGGGAATTTAAGCTAACATCTACACCAGTAGTGTCATACATACATAATTCGTGAGATCATTGAACAGAGTAGTCCGTAATAACTCAAACTTTTGATTCCAAGAACCCATTTCTAATTTAAATTAAAAAAAAATAAAAATGGAAAGCAAATATTTTATACTGGGGGGAGGTGGGGCAGAGAATAACTGGAAAATAAAATTTCACTTCATCATCTTCTTTTAGAGAATGTAAGGATGAAAGCAACGTTCTCCACTTCTGGTGAAAGTTCCCAAAACACAAAGGTGCTGGTCACAAATCTTTGAATTTATTGGTAAAATTCATGGGGGGATTCAATCATCAATTTTATAAGAATGTCATTAAAGGGTAACTTACTTCTGAAAAAAACTTTTTTTCTTCCTGTTTTTGTGAATGCTTATCTAATTCAGACTCCTGACAAACATTTGGGAGAAGACCTTTCTCTGAGAAAAAAACAGTGCTGCCTCCTCTTCTAGTGAGGGGTGAAAAACTACCCCACTCTGCTCCCTTAGTAGACACAAAGTAATTCAAGATTTAAGGGCAGTTAAGAACGAGAATAAATTGCCTAGGGAGATTGTGGAATCTCCATCATTGGAGATTTTTAAGAGCAAATTAGACAAACATCTGTCAGGGTGGTCTACATAGTACTTAGCCCTGGTCTACACTAGGAGTTTAGGTTGAATTTAGCAGTGTTAGATCAATTTAAACCTGCACCCGTCCATACAACGAAGCCATTTTTGTCAACTTAATGGGCTCTTAAAATCAATTTCTGTACTCCTCCCCGACGAGGGGATTAGCGCTGAAATTGACGTCGCCGGGTCGAATTTGGATTAGTGTGGACGCAATTTGACGGTATTGGCCTCCGGGAGCTATCCCACAGTGCTCCATTGTGACCGCTCTGGACAGTACTCTCAACTTGGATGCACTGGCCAGGTAGACAGGAAAAGCCCCGCGAATTTTTGAATCTCATTTCCTGTTTGACCAGCATGGCAAGCTGATCAGCACAGGTGACCATGCAGATCTCATCAGCAGAGGTGACCCTGGAGTCCCAGAATCGCAAAAGAGCTCCAGCATGGACCGAAAGGGAGGTACTGGATCTTATCGCTGTATGGGGAGACTAATCCATGCTATCAGAACTCCATTCCAAAAGACAAAATGCCAAAATATTTGCAAAAATCTCCAAGGGCATGAAGATCAGAGGCTATAAAAGGGACCCTCAGCAGTGCCGCATGAAACTTAAGGAGCTCAGGCAAGCCTACCAAAAAACCACAGAGGCAAACGCCCGCTCGGGGTCAGAGCCCCAGACATGCCACTTCTATGATGAGCTACATGCAGTTGTAGGGGGTGCCCCTACAACTACCCCATACCTGTATGTTGACTCCTGCAAGGGAGTCTCACACAACAGGGATGCGCATTTTGGGGACGAGGAAGATGAGGAGGAGGGGTAGGTTGAAGATAGCGCACACCAGGCAAGCGGAGAAACCGTTCTCCCTGACAGCCAGGAACTGTTTATCACCCTGGAGACAGTACCTTCCCAACCCGGGCTCCCGGACCTTGAAGGCAGAGAAGGCACCTCTGGTGAGTGTACCTTTGTAAATATAATACACTGTTTAAAAGCAAGCGTGTTTAATGATTAATTTGCCCTGAAGACTTGGGATGCATTCACGGCCAGTACAGCTGGAAAAGTCTGTTAATGTGTCTGGGGATGGAGTGGAAATCCTCCAGGGACATCTCCATATAGCTCTCCTGGATGTACTACCAAAGCCTTTGCAAAAGGTTTCTGGGGAGGGCAGCCTTATTCCGTCCTCCATGGTAGGACACTTTACCACACCAGGCCAGTAGCACGTAGTCGGGAATCATTGCCAAGCAAAGCGTTGCAGCGTATGGTCCCGGTGTTTGCTGGCATTCAAGCAACAGCCGTTCTTTATCTCTCTGTGTTACCCTCAGGAGAGTGATATCATTCATGGTCACCTGGTTGAAATAGGGTGGTTTTAGTAAGCCGTGGTGGCCGTTCCTGCTGGGCTGTTTGCCTGTGGCTGAAAAGAAATCATCCCTGCTGTTAGCCACGCGGTGGGGGGAGGGCTGAAGCGATCATCCCAGAGAATTGGGTGTGAGGGGGGGTTAGTTGGGTTTGTGCTGCACATTAACCCGAAAAAATCAGCTCCTCCTTGTAAATGGCCAATGCGTCTTTTTCAATTTTATTCTCCCTTTTTTTCCTCCCGCAGCTGCAAATGTTTCAACGCTGCGACTAGCTTCTCCGTCCCAGAGGCTAGCACAGATAAGAAGGCGAAAAAAATGCACTTCTGATTAAATGTTCTCGGAGCTCATGCAGTCCTCCCGCACTGAAAGAGCCCAGCAGAATGAGTGGAGGGAGACAATGGCAGAGTCCAGGAAAGCACAAAATGAACGCAAGGACAGGAGAGATGCACGAGAGGACAAGTGGCAGGAGCAACAGGAGAGGTGTCGGGATCAAGAGGAAAGGTGGCAGCAGCATGATGAGAGGAGGCAGGATGCAATGCTGAGCCTACTGGAGGATCAAACTGATACTCTCCAGTGTATGGTTGAGGTGCAGGAAAGGTACAGACCACCACTGCAGTCCCTGTGTAACCAACTGCCCTACTCCCCAAGTTCCATAGCCTCCTCACCCAGAAACCCAAGAACGCAGGGGCGGGGGCGCTCCAGGCACCCAACCACCCCAGCCCAGAGGACTGCCCAAGAAACAGAAGGCTGGCATTCAATAAGTTTTGAAGTCCAGTGTGGCCTTGTCCTTCCCTTCTCCCCTCCTCCCCCACCCCACCCAGTGCTTTCCTCCTCCCCCATCCCTCCCGGGCTACCTTGGCAGTTATCCCCCTATTTGTGTGACGAATTAATAAAGAATGCATTAATTTGAAACAACAATGACTTTGTTGCCTCTGCAAGCAGTGATCGAAGGGAGGAGGGGAGGGTTGTTGGCTTACAGGGATGTAGAGTGAACTAAGGGGATGGTTTTCATCAAGGAGGAACAAACAGAACTGTCACACCGTAGCCTGGTCAGCCATGAAACTGGTTTTTAAAGCTTCTCTGATACACAGCACGCCCTGCTGTGCTCTTCTAACTGCCCTGGTGTCTGGCTGCATGTAATCAGGGGCCAGGCGATTTGCTTCAACCTCCCACCCCGCCATAAACGTCTCCCTCTTACTCTCACAGATATTGTGGAGTGCACAGCAAGCAGTAATAACAATGGGAATATTAGTTTCACTGAGGTCTAACTGAGTCAGTAACCTGGATGAGAGCAGCAGGCCAGAGACGCAACATGGGCACTACTTGTGGAGGACAGACCAGAGCACAGGCTCATGGGCAGCTGGTGGAGCCCCCCAGCAGGGAGGCTAGTCCCCCCAGTCCCACCTCTTCTGCCCGAGGCCCCCTCCACGGCCAGAGCCCTGAGCTCCTCCTCCCGGAGAAGCCCTGAGCCAACCCCCCCAAACAGCCGGAGGAGCCTCAAGCTAGCTGGAGCCCCACTAGCTGTGGCATGCCTCCCCTCCTGCGACCCCAAGCCATTCTGTGGAAAAAGCTTGTCTCTTCCAGAAGAACCTGAGCTTTTTATATGTGCCATGCACGTTCCAGGGCAACTGAGGAGGCGGTATGTGTTACTCAGCTTCCTGGGTTCTTCAGTAATCTCCCTGGAGTCCATAATAATAATATGCATAATAATAAGCAAAAACTTCCCATGCAAATCCCGCAACTGGCATCCAGCGGCTGCAGCTCTGCCAGGGCAGGCTTATATTATATCCGTCACTTATGTGAAGGCTTCCTGAGAGCTGAGATTGGAACCTTTATACCCCTGAACTGGACTGCCCCAGGAGCTGTGTAAGGAACTATTGTTTTAATCCTTTCCTGTAACTGTTAAAAGCAATTGTGTCTAGGGGATTTGCATTCTCTGTTTGCCAGACCTAGTAAAGCATCTTCTGTTACTTAACATGTATGTGTGTGGGAACCCAGTGAGAGCTAGAGCCTAGCGCTTGGAGCACCTGGCCTCCAAAGTTCGGGTACACAGAGCGTGCTACCAGACACCTAGAGGGGACTGTTGTGTACCACAACACCCACAGGGATACTCTGAACTGGGGTTGGTTACATAGGCCATCCACCTACATCGATGGGTGAGAGAAATTGATGGAGACGGCAGTGAAAGGGGGACAATCCCAGTAAAAGGGAGGGAGGCACTTGGCCAGGAACAATAGGTAGCTCCTCCCATGGGAGTCTCTGGCATCCACTGGCCAGCTGGGGCAGAGGGGTGCTGATTGGCCAGCATTCCCCAGCTCCAAGGGATTTAGCCCAGCACAGGGGTCATATGGAGCCTCTTTCAGCTCTGTTCCCAGCAGCCCACCCTACCCACCTGAACTAGGAATGGGAACCCACCCTGACAGATGCTGTGGGTCTAGCTGATCTCCTGTTTGGGGGGTCAGGAAGGAATTTTTTCTCCCATGGGTCAATTGACAGAGGACCAGGGAGTTTTTTGCCTTCCTCACAGCACTTTCAAGCCACAGTGGGTTAAGTAGGAATGCGCATGATACCTAAGGAGTGGTGCTGTTAACTCATCATTACTTGTGGCCAGTTTCCACTGCGGTTAAGAGAATAAAATTAACCGTTCCCAGAGGTAAAAGACCTAGGATTTTGTTGATGGGCCTTGGGCTCATGTGATTGGGTGAAACCTTGTGGCCCTCGTGGGCTGAGGTCCCCACCCTGCTGCACCATCTGTCCCCCTTGCAGGGGTGAGGGTGCTAGGACTCAGAAAGAGCTGATTCCTGGGACATAGGCTGAGGAGAGCCTACAATGTCTTACGGTCATATGGTCAGAAGCCCTGTAACCCCCGCACTGGAACCAATTAAATGCCTTGTATAGGAGACTATGGGTGATGGGTGGGTAGTGCCCCTCCCTTGTGTTAAAAGTTTAAAAAAATTTGCCACCTGCCACTTAATTCCATGCATGTGTCTGTCCTCATTTTGCCGCTGTGGCCACATCATTAGGATTCAACTGATCTGCTGGTGATGGCCTGACATTCTTATTGGTCCATTGATGTCTCAAGAGAAGTCTCCCAGTGTCCACAGGAAAAGGTGTTTAAACTTGGATAAGGTGTGGAAATTCCCCCATATTTAAGTATCTCCAGAACTCCATCGATGCCCCTTGCGTTTCTTTAAAATATCTAGAAGGGGAATGGTCAGACATCTCTGCCTCAGTTGTCCAAATAAGATCATTTCCAGTATCCCAAATGTAGGCATTTCTTTCTGTTTCAAGGAATTTGTGGTCCATTGTTATGTAAACTTATGCTTTCATAAGACTATTTGGAGGTCTTTTCACCATCATATAGCATCCCAAACAAACTTAGTTTACACAAAGCCTTTGACTCCATTTTATGCTGGTTTATATCAACAATTTTACATATGTTAAAACGTCAAGATGACCATTTTTCCCTTTTACCAAAATTGACTAGGCAAAGCTTTTTGAAAGCATTTTAAAGCCACCACCATTACATGTTTCAACTCATACGCAGTTTCACTGCTTATGGTGTTGGAGAATTTGGCCTAGTCTGTGTGTTTATGAGCAGATTATTTTCAGTTATATTTACAATCCACTCTACAGCAGGTCTTCTGATCTCACTGGGTTTTCCTGTAGTGTGAGTTTAATTTTAGTAATATTTCTGGCCATTAGTTCGTGTAATAGTGAGGAGAAACTGTTCTCTTAGTGCAGAAAGGGAAGCTGGTATTGCATTACCAAATGATTACAGGTTTCTTGTAAATAAATATGAATTAAAAGCAATGTTACAGTTCACACTGAGCACATTTCAATATACACAAAATAAGAATTCACCAACTCCACATGAGGGAGCAGAGATGTTTGTGTTTAGTAACTTGGCTGAACTTGAGTATTTCGATTTGAAATTATTTTTATTATTTAACTGAATTAAACATACACGAATAGAGGGAATCTACTGATGCCCACTGTCTCTTAAAGGAATAGCATATTTTTTGTCTGTCAGTTAAAGGAAGTTTTAAAAAACAACAGCCAGTACTGGGCTGAATGCTACTGTCATACACATGGGCACAACTCCAATTGATTTTAAATGTATTTGACGGTAGAACTGTGCCAACAGTACTTAATTAAATATTTCGTTTATAATGTTTTTGGTTGTTGTTAAAAAAATCTCCCTCGGACTATGTAGTTTACTTTTTCATTAGAGTTATCTTCTGTATATACTAGATGTCACACGCCATCTTGTATACATAAAAAACTAGAATAATTTTTGTAAGAGGCTGCATTACTAGATGTTACTAGCCAATTACATAATTTGATGGCCTTAGATACACAAAGATTTCTTTGAGCCCCAGCTGGACAGTTGGTGAACAGCCTCAAGTGTCATTCACTTCATTAGGACCTGTTGACTGTGCGCTGTGTGAAGAAGAACTTCCTTTTATTTGTTTTAAACCTGCTGCCCATTAATTTCATTTGGTGGCCCCATGTTCTTATATTATGGGAACAAATAAATAACTTTTCCGTATTCACTTTCTCCACACCACTCACGATTTTATATACTTCTATCATATCCACCCTTAGTCTCCTCTTTTCCAAGCTGAAAAGTCTTAGCCTCTTTAATCTCTCCTCATGTGGGACCCGTTCGGTGGTTTGGCACTATTGAATCAGCCCCTTTATCAGTAACATTACATTTTAATAACATGTCAGTTTTTAAATTTTCTTTTCTTGACTTAGTTTCATTTCATTCAGAGGGTCATTAGTACTGTGCAGTTATATTTTGTCTGCTAGAGAAAACCAGTTCCTTAAGGACATTCAACAAACCAGTCTTTCTCAATAAATAAGCCAGTAGAGGAGGGCCTGCTTATATCATGTAAAGAGGAGGATTTGATTCAGAATGCATTATATGTAAACAACTGCTTAAAAGTCAGACATATTTTTATATTTCAGTCACTTCACCTGTCAGGCACATAGTTAACTGTTCCCAAATAAACGTAAGGCATTTGCATTCCATTCAGTTTGGCATCCAGAATTTCAGGTGCTTATCTGAAGATTATTCACTATCCAAGCCCCTGAATCTGTAAGATTGTGCTGAGGATGAAATGATCTGGAGAAAGGGGTAAACAGTGAGGTGACAAAGTTTGCAGACTGCTCAAGATAGTTAAGACCAAAGCAGAGTGTGAAGAACTTCAAAAAAATCTCACACAACTAAGTGATTGGGCAACAAAATGGCAAATGAAATTGAATGTGGATAAATATAAAGTAATGCACATTGGAAAAAATAACCCCAACTATACATACAATATTATGGGGGCTAACTTAGCTACAACTAATCAGGAAAGAGATCTTGGGGGTCATCGTGGATAGTTCTCTGAAGATGTCCATGCAGTGTGCAGCAGCAGTCAAAAAAGCAAACAGGATGTTAGGAATCATTAAAAAAGGGATAGAGAATAAGACGGAGAATATCTTATTGCCCTTATATAAATCCATGGTACATTCACATCTTGAATACTGCGTACAGATGTGGTCTCCTCATCTCAAAAAAAATATACTGGCATTAGAAAAGGTTCAGAGAAGGGCAACTAAAATGATTAGGGGTTTGGAACAGGTCCCACTTGAGGAGAGATTAAAGAGGCTAAGACTTTTCAGCTTGGAAAAGAGGAGACTAAGTGGGGATATGATAGAGGTATATAAAATCATGAGTGGTGTGGAGAAAGTGAATACGGAAAAGTTATTTACTTGTTCCCATAATATAAGAACTAGGGGCCACCAAATGAAATTAATGGGTAGCAGGTTTAAAACAAATAAAAGGAAGTTCTTCTTCACACAGTGCACAGTCAACCTGTGGAACTCCTTGCCTGAGGAGGTTGTGAAGGCTAGGACTATAATAGGGTTTAAAAGAGAACTAAATAAATTCATGGAGGTTAAGTCCATTAATGGCTATTAGCCAGGATGGGTAAGGAATGGTGTCCCTAGCCTCTGTTTGTCAGAGGATGGAGATGGATGGCAGGAGAGAGGTCACTTGATCATTACCTGTTATGGTTAACTCCCTGTGGGGCACCTGGCATTGGCCACTATTGGTAGAATCATAGATATTAAGGTCAAAAGGGACCATCATGATCATCTAGTCTGACCTCCTGCACAATGCAGGCCACAGAATCTCACCCACCCACTCCTGTGATAAACCTCTCACCTATGTCTGAGGTACTGAAGTCCTCAAATCATGGTTTAAAGACAGGATACTGGGCTGGACGGACCTTTGGTCTGACCCAGTATGGCCATTCTTATGTTCTTATGAGGAATTTATTAAAAATAGCCTTTAAATTTAGCATTTAGATGTTAGGGTCTATAAATGCTCTGTAAGTACAATAGATTAGAGTTGACTGATTTCTGGCACTTTTGCTTCCAGTCTTAGCCAGAATTACAAAAAGAACAGGCTTTCTCATGAGATCTTGACACTTTTGGTTCCTGTACAGACTGGAAATAGGATATACAATAACAGCTATCAAAACATTTCAGAACCTGAAGCAAGGTTTGGTTTGAGTTGGCTTCTAAAAGTGGGCAAGGTCTTGGCAAGGGGTGGGGTGGGGGAATTATTTTATCCAAGTCAGTTTTGTCAATTAAGGGCCAAAACATGACCTACATTAAAACAGGTGTATTTAGAGAGAGGCCTGAACATACATCCAGACAGCTCCAAACTTTTGGGAGTTTTGACCCAAATCCAAACTTTCCAGCTACCCTCTCCCTTCTTTTAATGGGCGGAACCAAACCCCAGCTTCCCTCAAACACTGGGGAAGTTCAGATCCAAAAGCAGATCTGTATTTTGTGACTTGAGCACCTTCTCTAGGCTATAGGGGGTGCTGTTTCCTCACACACTCCAGCTGTCCAGTCTGGCTCTTAGCACTGACCTGGGGACTCCTGTGACCTCCATATAGCAGGGGGGCTGTGGAGCGGTTCCTGCCTTGACTCTAATGACTGCTTCCCTCTTGCTCTGAGCACCTAATTACAGGGCAAAGCAGAGGGACTGCAACCAGCCTCCCCAGCAAGGGGAGCTCAGAGACACCCCCCGCCCCATCCCCAGCCTGGGACCACTGGGGTGGGGATGACCAGAGACCCCCTCCATTCTCCATCAAGAGAGCTCTGGGGTGGGAAGACCCAGAGACCTCCATCCCCTTCCCTAGCACTGGGGTGAGGGAGACTTGTCCTCTACTATTAGGGGATGGATGGGAGGGGAGATGCAGAGATACCCTTCCCCAGCAAGAGGGGATTAAGGAAAAATGCAGACACTCCCTTACCTCTCCCCTTCTCCCTCCCCTAAACCAAGGTCAGGTCCTGAAAAAAGAGCTCTGTGTAAGCTCGAAAGTGTATCTCTCTCTCAATAGAAGTTGGCCCAATAAAAGATATCACTTCACCTGCCTTGTCTCTCTAATATCCTGGGACCAACATGGCTACAACAACACTGCATACAAGAGAAAGACAGGCACAGATAGGAAAGAAAAATGTGTCATGAAAATTGACAGAGAACAGAAGAGAAATCAAGGGAAATACAGTAAGTTACTATTAGTATATATTTTGTGTAGCATCAGTAGCATGCTAGGTTCTTTTCAGCTTGGTATAAATAGAAGATACCTGTCCTGAAGAGTTTACAATCTAAATGGACAACGTACAAATGAAGGGAGATGAGAAGCAAAAACAAAAATAACAAAACAAAACAAAAACCTGCAAAAAAAACCCAACCCAATACAACTGAAAGATGAAGTACAGTATGTAACAGTTTGTTTAGATTTTTTCCTCCGAAGATGTTTAAAAAAATTGTAAAAGTTTGGTGCCAAAATACTACCGCGTGTACAGTGTACTTTGTTAGATTTCATATACCTCCAGGTGAAATGACTGTGCACAACCAGGGGGATCTGAATGCGCTGGTTGTGGATTGGCGGTGTGCATGGGAGACCAAAAGACCTATAAATGAACAGAGAAAACTTTTTTTTTAAAGTTTTTAACAGCAGTGCAGGCTCTTTGAAGAATATCTTTCTTGCATGTTACTGTGTGTGTGTTGTGGAAAATATGCCAGGGTGCTAGGAGCTCTGTGTTTTATTAGTTTTGTTGTATGTATATTAGCATTTTAATGTAACAAAATTTGGCAAAGTGGCAAGTTACACGTTCACAGACATAAGATAACCGCCAGGTTGGCTTACTTTCTGAGCTTACAATTTTTAAGTGTCTTAACATCTTCCAAAATCCAGAGAACTGCATCATCTTTTTTAGAAGGATGCTGGTTTCAGCCTCCAGTGTCTCGATTGGCTTGCTACATGTCTGCTTCTAGATCTTAAACATTTTTTTTAATTCACCGTTCAATACTAAAAAAACTATTTAGATAAAAATAGCCACCATATTGGGTTTAACTGGGTAAAATACAAATGATTCAGTGCATCCACACTAGCTGGCTGAACCAGCTTAAAAAAGTTTGCACTGCAGCCCCACATTCACACTATATGCTTTTCTAAAATGGTTCACTGCAGTGCCTTTTGGATACCAATCCTACAATTCACAACACAGGAAAACAGAATTGTACATATGTAGGTAGTAATTTGAGCTGTGCCTCCCATCCCCCTGAAAAGCCACATTGTCAAATATCTACATATGCATCTTCTATGATGAACATATTCCTCAGGCTCTGGCCCTCTTCCCAAGCCTTCCTGACAGTCCCAGCCTGATGAACCACCTGTGTTTATCAAACCAGGCCTCTCTGATTGTGAACTGAAGAAGTTTGCTGACTGCAAGCCCTGGTTTGATTAAACTCTGGTGATTTGTCAGATGAGCACTTGCAGCTGATAGATCAACTGTAGCTCACTGCTGAAGATGGCCAGAGCTAAAGGCACTGGTGGAAACGAGGGGTGAAGGGACATTTTTAGGGGAAGGATAATATGGGAGGCATGGTCAGGGGCACAGAGGGCAGCCTCAGCCAGTGAACACTAGGCTACGAGGCTTGCCTGCTGAAAGAACTGCAAGAAAAGCAGGGCTGTAGTGGGTCTCTTGATAGCCACCTCGTCCCTGCTCCCAGACAAGTGATAAAATCTTAGCAGTGCTGGGACAGTCCTTGAAGGACTGTTAGAATCAGATGGTGAATTAACTCTGTCCACACTTGCATGGTTCAAACTGCACCAGTTAAATTTTAACTGTTTTCTTAACTTGCTGAAAGGTAACTAGTTCCTCTACTATTTTTAGACAGCATAGGGCATTTTGGGGTGTGGATGCAAAGTGTCTTACCATCTGTAAGATTGTGATTGTGCAAATTAAATTTGTGTAGCATGAATGAGACCTAACTGTTTGGGGGGTTTTGTATATTTGTGTGGATTTATAAATGATATATTTTCACTATCAACTAAAAGAAAAGGAGTACTTGTGGCACCAGTCTCTGAGGTGCCACAAGTACTCCTTTTCTTTTTGCGGATACAGACTAACATGGCTGCTACTCTGAAAACTATCAACTAAGTTCCCTATGCTGATGAGGGTAGGTGTAGGTTTGCATACAATTTGTGGTATTTCCTTCAGTTAGACTGATCTTGACATGACAAGCTACATATTTGTTGCACAAATGTAAAAGAGACCCTCAAGTATCTAACAGAGGTACATACAATTTCTCCAGAACAGGGCTTTGGACACTGTAATAGAAAGTGTCTCTCTTTCTCAATCTTTCTTCTTGTACACTGATTCCACAGTTGTTCTTCTTTTGTATGTAATCTGCATTGACTCATATCCATTTCTAGTTGATGGTCACTAATTCTGTATTTGGTGGCGGTGTACTTTCGCTTTTCACTTTTTACTGTAGTGACATAGCCTGCTTGTGTGATCATTCTGTGCAGGGATCAGTGGCAGTTTAGCTTGTTTTGGGTTTTTTTTTAATTTGTCTTCCCACTGATTCATATATTGATATTTTAGATATTGGTCTTGGGTCTTGAGCATCATTTTGTTTTGGGTGAGGCTGTTTGGATCATGTGTTGGTAGATCAGTATTGTTGAGACTAGGGAATGATGCTATGTAGGGCTGAATTATATTTTCATTTGGATTTACTTTTTGATCCTTTAGCGGTTTGCAAATCCATGGAGCGTTGGCTGCTTTGCTTGAGATGGCACCAGAAGTTTACTTTTATTTTCTATATATGGTTTAGGGGAGGGCATCCATCTAGTTCTCCTCTGCAGCAAGTGTCTGTTAAATTAATCTATCTAGGTTCTTCCGTGGCAGCCCATCACACAGTATCTGAGAACCTCCTAGAATTATGACAAGTACACAGATATATTTCTCATTCTTCCTCCCAGTCAGAAGGGACTGGACTTCTGGCTGGTGGGGGATGGGGGTATGATTTTACTGTAGGAAAGCTCGGTCAAATAAGTGGGGTTTTCATATTGTTCTGGAGGTGCTGAGTTGTTGCTGAAATTTCTGGATAATATTTGCTTACAAAACTGTAGATGTTTTACTGAGGTTTTATCTCATTCCATGTGGATGAGCCACAGATTTAACTACCACTTAGTAGAATGGGTATGCTGTAAAATAGTCTGAGCAATAGTTTTATCAGAGTGTTGCAGGGTTGTGTGGTGGATTTTGCAGCTTCTCACCCCTGAAATCTCTTCCCAAGATGGAGCTTTAAACTTAAACAAAATTTTTATGTTCCCAGGAAGGACATATAGGATCTTTATAAAAAGATAATCCAAACCTTAAGTAAACTCGCAAGAGCATAAATATAGACTTTAAAGAGAGTGCAAGCAATTAAAAAAGAAATTCTAATTTTATGTTTCCCAAAAATTTGGTAAGGGATTGAGGTTCCTATCCTTTCCTGATTGAGAGCTAGTTTGC
The DNA here is from genome assembly GCF_015237465.2 of Chelonia mydas. NCBI lineage: Eukaryota > Metazoa > Chordata > Testudines > Cheloniidae > Chelonia > Chelonia mydas. The sequence goes on from NC_057849.1 coordinate 321,137,383, forward strand.
TTGCCAGAGCTTGCTTTCCCTGTAAGAGATCCACAGTTAAATTAAAGTGGGTTTCACAGGCAGCAGACAACCAGCCCGGCCTCTAAAAGTAATCCATCCTACCCATGCAGGACTAAGTTCCTCTTATGGCAAACCCATATTTAAGTAAGATTCCTAGAAATACAGTACGTAACAAATCTCTTCCTAAACTACTAAATCATAGTGATTCCGTTACTAAAAGATTGCATGAGTTTCTTTATGACATTGAAGATTCACATAGCTGTTCCTTGTAATATTTTATAGCCAATTTGGAGCCCCCCTAGTGCATTTATATAAGGTATATTACAATATGTGTAATATATTATAAATATGTGTATTTTCTATATCTGTTGTATTTTAAGTCTGGATCCTGCAAGATGATCCATGCAGATGAATCTCCACTGAAGTAGAAGACTGAAGGGCAGAATTGAGGCTTTAGTTTGTTTTGGTTGTTTTCAAGCCTTTTCTGAAGTTTCAGAATTTTTATTTTTATGGTTGCCATGTAAAGCCCAAGTATTGCATTATATTTCTAGTAGGCGTATTGACTAGGTCAGCAGGATATAACCTTGTCTCTCAGCTGCCTAGTGGAGATCCTAGGTTTGGGGACTGCTCTAGTAGAATGAAAAGGCCAATGTGTTGAAAAGGATAGGGTTAAAGTTACCTCTGTATTTTATTCTTTTGTACTTGAAGGACTTTGTTTGCATGTAGTTAATTTTTATCCTACATTATGATTGTTTGTATTACAGTATCATCGAGGAGCTACAACCAAGAACAGGGACCCATTGTGCTAGGCTTTCTAAAAACATATTGTGTATGTCTACACTGCAATTAAACACCCCGGCTGGACTGTGTCAGCTGACTCAGGCTTGCAAGGCTGGGGTTGCAGGGCTATAAAACTGAAGAGTAGATTACAGGTCCACAAGGGGGCAGGATCCCAGAGGCTAGGCTCTAGCCTGAGCCTATGTTTACACAGCCCGCTTTATAACATGGCAGCCTGAACCCCATGAGCCCAAGTCAGCTGACACGAGCCAGCTGTGGGTGCTTAATTGCAATGTAGACATACCCATAGTGAGTGACAGTCCCTGTCCTGAAGAGCTGGCAATCTAAAGAGACAAGACAAAGGATGGGGAAAGGAAGTATAATTATGCATATTTTTACAGGGGGAGCTGAGAGATTAAGGCCCAGATCCACAAATGGACTGGAGTACTGTATCTAATCCCAGTTGTAAGCACCACTACGATTCACAAAATCCCCACTTGGCCGCTGCCTAATCTTGCAGGCTATTAAACTCACTTGGCACCTAATTTTTTTGCTGTAAAAAGTTCCCTAGGTGCCTACAGTTCCATCTCTAGGCATGCGCACTGCTGTCTCACTTGAGGTGTCTGGATGCCTATCTCACACCTAAGCCCCAGCAGGATCCTCAAACCAGGGGAAGATTGTGGGTGGAACACCTGTCTTGGCTGCGGGGCCCAATCTGCTAGGTATGCTTATGCCTCCTGGATTGGGTCCTGTTCAAAATCCGGAGGGGAGGAGATCATCAGAGCAGAGGAATTGGAACTTAGGTATCCAGCCTTCTAGGTGGTTGCCTTAACCACCTGGGTCTAAAGAGACAAGGTGGGTGAGGTAATATCTTGTACTGTTGGTGAAAAAGACAGGGTTTTGAGCTTACACAGAGCTCTTCTTTGGGTTTCTGTGTAAGCTCGAAAGCTTGTCTCTTTCACCAACAGAAGTTGAGCCAATAAAAGTTATCTCACACGCTTTGTCTCTTTAATATCCTGGGACCAATATGGCTCAACTACACTGCAGACAACTTGGGTACAGTGTTGTTTTTTCTCTCTGACCCAGTGATTTTTAAAAAATATTTATCCAAAGTGAAACAGCTTCAACAGGAGAGATCCCATAGCCCAGTGATTAGGGCACTCTCCTGAGCTGTAGGTGACTCCTGTTCAAATCCTTTCTTTCCATCAGGTAGAGGGGGGAATTAAACCTGGGTCTTCCACATTCTTCATGAGGCTATAAGTGATAAGGGAGGCACTACTCCCCTCCTTAGGTGACTCTTGCAAGAATGGCTTAGGTGCTTGAATCTTTTGATTCCAGGAGAGGGGTTCCCAGCTGTGGATCACAGGCAGAGACGGGCACCTCCCTGTGGCCAAGACTTACATACCTAACTCCATTAGAGGGGAACAGTTTAGGCAACACCCCTGTTATTGGCATCTCCCATTGGCTAGTTCAGGTGACTCCCTGCCTAGCATGCTGTTTTTTGTGGATCCCATTCTAAGATGCCTATCTCTCCCCATTCATTGTATAGGGAGCACAGGTACCTAACTCAGGCTTTGGGATCCCATTGTTGTTCCAGTGATTTTTCTAGGCACCTAAAAGTTAGGCAGTGAAACACACAAGTCCCTTTGTGGATCCAGGTCAAAGTGACTTGTCCAAGATCATATAGGAAGTCTGTGACAGAACCAAGAACCAGACCCACATTATCTGAGCCTTAGCCTAGTGTCTTATTTACAAGGCCATTTTCTTCCACATTCAATGGGTTGATATGTGGATTTAATTATGTTATAAATGTGTTTCACCAGTTCTATTCTGTAGCAATTTAAGTTTCAGTAATGGGTGCCAGATTCAATCAAAAGCTTTTAAAATATCTATAAAGCAGACAAATATATTCCTTTTTAATAATATATATTATTGAGCATCTGCAGTGTAAAGATCTAATTGGTTGTTCATTTCTCAACCAAATCTTACTTCTATGTATTATGATGTTGTTGGTCAGATATTGAATTATTCTCTTACTGAGACTGTTATACTAAGAACAGCTTATTGTTACTGCTAGAGCAGATGAGTCTGCAATTGTTCGGGCTGAGGGCATCTCTGCTTTTGTGCGTTGGGGTAATTAGTTGATCTGATGATATCTTAAGGAATGTCCTTGAATGTCCAGACTGGAGGATGAGGTTAAATAACTTCAGAAGTGCTTACTGAATGTGATCAATACTCTGTTTCAGTATCTTATTTGCGATTATCAGGTCTAAGTGATTTCCTGATTTTAGGCTTCTGACAGTTTTCTTTAAGTTCCTGTATTGTTATAAGCGTGGCCAGGAGGCTTAGTGGTTTCTAGTGGGACCTTCAAGTCTAATACTGTCTCTCTTTTTAATAATGCTGAGTGCATTTGATGAGGAAGGGGGATTGAATTTCTTTGCCCAGGCCTTAGAAACTTTCTGGCCAAACTTCTCTTTTCTGGGTGGCTGTGGTTTGTTTCTTTCCAGGTTTGTAAGATGGAATCAGTATATATTGCATCTTCAATTTATGCTAATTTTTCCCTCATATGGTCTGATTTTTGTTTCTGCTAGAGCATGGATTGTAACTCTGCAATGCGACATTGTAAGCAGCATGTAGATTAGTGCCATGTGTTAAAGTTGGAAAGTTCCCTTCCTTTTTTCTTAGTTTATGGCAGACTCCAACGAGAGACTGCTGAATTGGAATTAATTTGCAAACTGGATACAATTAACTTAGGCTTGAATAGAGACTGGGAGTGGATGGGTCATTGCACAAAGTAAAACTATTTCCCCATGTTTATTCCACCCCCCCCCCCCCGCACCCACCCACTGTTCCTCAGATGTTCTTGTCAACTGCTGGAAACGGCCCACCTTGATTATCACTACAAAAGGTTTTCTTCCCCCCACCCACCCGTCCCCCAGCTCTCCTGCTGGTATTAGCTCATCTTAAGTGATCACTCTCCTTACAGTGTGTATGATAACACCCATTGTTTCATGTTCTCTGTGTATATAAATCTCCCCACTGTATTTTCCACTGAATGGATCCGATGAAATGAGCTGTAGCTCATGAAAGCTTATGCTCAAATAAATTTGTTAGTCTCTAAGGTGCCACAAGTCCTCCTTTTCTTTTTGCGAATACAGACTAACACAGCTGCTACTCTGAAACCTGTCATTATGCAAGGCACTGCATTTAGCTGTATGGAGTGGAAATCTATCAAATTCATGAAAAAACTCGTACAGATACAGACAGACATCATCTTCCTTTCCAAATGCAAACAGATGGACATCGTACCAAAAGGACTGAAGGTAAAAAATCCATTACAATCTACATACCACACAGACTATGCTGACAGCTTGTGCCACACGCTCTCAAAGAAACTGCGGAACCACCTGATCAACATCCTCTACAGCAAACAGGGAAAGATTAAGAATGAGCTCTCAAAACTGGATACTCTCATAAAAATCCAACCTTCCACGCAAACTTCCTTCTGGCTGGACTTTACAAAAACTAGACAAGCCATTTACAACACACACTTTGCTTCTCTACAAAAAAAAAAGGACACTAAACTATCTAAACTACTACACGCCACAAGGGGCCACAGCAATGGTTCCCTTAACCCACCCAGCAATATTGTTAATCTATCCAACTATACTCTTAGCCCTGCAGAAGACTCTGTCCTATCTCGGGGCCTCTCCTTCTGCCCCTTAACCCCCATGAACATGATACAGTTCTGTGGTGACCTAGAATCCTATTTTCGATGTCTCTGACTCAAGGAATATTTCCAACACACCACTGAACAACATACTAATCCACAGAGACCTTCCTTCCAACACTACAAAAAGAAGGATTCTGGGTGGACTCCTCCTGAAGGTCGAAACAAAAGACTGGACTTCTACATAGAATGCTTCCGCTGACATGCACGGGCTGAAATTGTGGAAAAGCAGCATCCCTTGCCCCATAACCTCAGCCGTGCAGAACACAATGCCATCCACAGCCTCAGAAACAACTCTGACATCATAATCAAAAAGGCTGACAAAGGAGGTGCTGTTGTCATGATGAATAGGTCGGAATATGAACAAGAGGCTGTTGACAGCTCTCCAAAACCACTTTCTACAAGCCATTACCCTCTGATCCCACTGAGGGTTACCAAAAGAAACTACACCATTTGCTCAAGAAACTCCCTGAAAAAGCACAAGAACAAATCTGCACAGAAACACCCCTGGAACCCAGACCTGGGGTATTCTATCTGCTACCCAAGATGCATAAACCTGGAAATCCTGGACGCCCCATCATCTCAGGCATTGGCAAACTGACAGCAGGATTGTCTGGCTATGTAGACTCCCTCCTCAGGCCCTATGCTACCAGCACTCCCAGCTATTTTCGGGACACCACTGAGTTCCTGAGGAAACTACAATGCATCGGTGATCTTCCTGAAAACACCATCCTGGCCACTATGGATGTAGAAGAGATCCACTTCCTGGACACTACAGTGCTAATAAGCGATGGTCACATAAACACCACCCTATACCGGAAACCTACTGACCACTATTCCTACCTACATACCTCCAGCTTTCACCCAGATCACACCACACGATCCATTGTCTACAGCCAAGCTCTACGATACAACCGCATTTGCTCCAACTCCTCAGACAGAGACAAACACCTACAAGATCTCTATCAAGCATTCTTACAACTACAATACCCACCTGCTGAAATGAAGAAACAGATTGACAGAGCCAGAAGAGTACCCAGAAGTCACCTACTACAGGACAGGCCCAACAAAGAAAATAACAGAACACCACTAGCCATCACCTTCAGCCCCCAACTAAAACCTCTCCAACACATCATCAAGGATCTACAACCTATCCTGAAGGATGACCCATCACTCTCACAGATCTTGGGAGACTGGCCAGTCCTTGCTTACAGACAGCCCCCGAACCTGAAGCAAATACTCACCAGCAACCACATACCACACAACAGAACCACTAACCCAGGAACCTATCCTTGCAACAAAGCCCGTTGCCAATTGTGTCCACATATCTATTCAGGGGACACCATCATAGGGCCTAATCACATCAGCCACACTATCAGAGGCTCATTCACCTGCACATCTATCAATGTGATATATGCCATCATGTGCCAGCAATGCCTCTCTGCCATGTATATTGGTCAAACTGGACAGTCTCTACGTAAAAGAATAAATGGACACAAATCAGATGTCAAGAATTATAACATTCATAAACCAGTCAGAGAACACTTCAATCTCTCTGGTCACTCGATTACAGACCTAAAAGTTGCAATATTACAACAAAAAGACTTCAAAAACAGACTCCAACGAGAGACTGCTGAATTGGAATTAATTTGCAAACTGGATACAATTAACTTAGGCTTGAATAGAGACTGGGAGTGGATGGGTCATTGCACAAAGTAAAACTATTTCCCCATGTTTATTCCCCCCCTCCCCCACTGTTCCTCAATGTTCTTGTCAACTGCTGGAAATGGCCCACCTTGATTATCACTACAAAAGGTTTTCTTCCCCCCGCCCACCGCCCTCCCCCCCCCGCTCTCCTGCTGGTATTAGCTCATCTTAAGTGATCACTCTCCTTACAGTGTGTATGATAACACCCATTGTTTCATGTTCTCTGTGTATATAAATCTCCCCACTGTATTTTCCACTGAATGCATCCGATGAAGTGAGCTGTAGCTTACGAAAGCTTATGCTCAAATAAATTTGTTAGTCTCTAAGGTGCAACAAGTACTCCTTTTTGCGAATACAGACTAACACGGCTGCTACTCTGGAACCTTGTATCAAACTGTTTTTCTTCCCTTTTCTTTCCTTTACACTTGAAGTCTTCTCCTCTCCCTCCCCAGTTGTGTGGTTAGGAATTACTTTGCTGCCCTCGATTCTTTGCATACCTCGTGGCAGTGTTTAATGTTGTTTGCTATTGGCTATACACTTTGTTAAGAAATGTTAACTGGGTTTTTATTTATTGGGGTTTTCTGGGTGCTATCATAGCTTTCTTTTGAATCTTGTCCCCAAAATATATATCTTAGGTAATCCATAGAGGTTGTGTAGTGTGATATGTTGTCTGTTGTGATATGGTATGACTTGTTTAGATAGGACTAGTTGGCTGCTCTCTGATAAGTATGACTTTTGTTTGACTATTAACACACTTATGTCACTCAGGACTAAGTTTGTTATGCAATAGTGAATTTTGCTTCTCTCCTTTACTGAGCTAAAGATATATCTTAGGGAATCCCATCTCGCTTTCCCACTGAGACTACCTTGACTAAAGCTTTCTACACACACCTCGTACTTTCTTTCCATTTGTGGTAGCAATGCTGTTGAAACCATGACTGAATTTCAGAAGCATGTTGTAGTGAGGTAGTTCATTTTCAGATATATTCTTATCTTTCTTTGTGGAGGTGAAGATTTGTTCTTTCTGATTTCTGATTGCATGCTTGTAAAATACTCTTAGCCTTAGTACAATGAGTTTGTAGTTGGCAATGTATAGTGCACAGAAGCATACAAAACGTCTTTGGATATTTTGATCCACTGCTGTTTTTTATGCATTTTACTACATTTCTTCTTTGAGCCGTACTCTGGAGTTTCTTCCGCTTCTCTGATTCTTTTGTGTGTGCTCTTGTAGTTCCTTGTAGCCAATGTGGTAGTATCTAGAGGCATCTTTGCCCAGACAGGTCTCATAATATGATATGACAGATTCTGAATAAAGCCTTTATGTACTGAGGACCAGCCATGTGTGTTCCAGCTGCTTATAGAAAAACTGTGTGTGTATTTTGACATTATATGTATTTGATATTGTGTGTGTGTGAGGCAGAGGCTCCTTGCATCTTCCCCCAAATATGCACCCATATAAAGGCCAATCAGAATCTGGTCCTAATAGGTTAAATTCTAGAAAATTTTACTTCATCTTAAATCTGCAGTACCTTCATTGAAGTTACTATGTTGTAAAACTGGTGTAAGAGAATTAGGAATTGCTAAACATATACATACGGGAAGTCAAAGACTACTTACATGAGTAAAATCATTCACATGTAGTGTTTGCAGTATTTGGCCCTATTAATATAAATTGGATCAATAGGGTTACATGATATGCCTTAAAGATGCAATAGAACTCCCTACCACTCTCAGAGAGGAAAAGTAATTAAGAACCACAAAAATGTCAAACTCCGGTAATCAGATGAATAGTCCATATACTTCCCACAGATCTGCACATACAGGCTGAAAATCTCAGGATTGGTTTAGAGAATTGGGTCTAAGGACCCACTTGAACTGATACGTTGGCAAAATTGCAGACTAAGGCCATATCTACACTACAGAGTTAAGTCGACTTAAGTTACATCAGTGATCATAAGCCACTTTAAGTACATCGGTTGTACACGTTCACACAATGCCCCTTGTGTTGGCAGAGTGTGTCCACAGTCAGTGCTCTTGCATCGACAGAGAGAGTGTTGCATTGTGGGTGGCTATCCCACTGTGCAGCTTGCCACCCTCTGCTGCTTGGAGCTCTGGAAACGGATTCCGGTGCATCATGGGGGAGTGGTCACCATCCCATGATGCAGTTCTTTCCATCCAATCATTCCATCGGCTTCCAGCTTCATTTTATGCCATTTTACAACAGCCCTTGTTAACTGTGCACCCATAATCTGACGGCGTGGATCCTGAACTGTTGACCAATCTGGTGATGAGCTTTATGAACTCAATGCTGCTGGTCCTATAGTATTTCATGAGATGCAAATCAGAAAGTCAATTTGTGGTGCCTGCTCTGCTGTCTGCCATGGAAATAAATAGTTCAAGATTGCTGCTGGCATTCACGGAGCAGCTGCACATGGTAGACCATCATTACTGGGACTGGGAAACAAGCACTAAGTGGTGGGATTGCATCATGATGCACAAGCGGAGGCTGCAGAATTTTCAGATGTGCAAATCCACCTTCCTGGAACTGTGTGCAGAGTTTGCCCCAGCATTGCAGTGCAAGGACACCAGAATGAGAGCTGCTCTCACTGTGGATAAGCGAGTGGTGATCACTGTGTGGAAGCTGGCAACTCCATGCTGCTACTGGTCAATTGTGAATCAGTTTGGAGTTGAAAAGTCTACCATGGGGGCTGCGGTGATGCAAGTGTGCAGGGCCATTAATCACCTCCTGCTACGAAGGACTGTGACTCTCGGTAATATGCAGGAAATACTCAATGGCTTAGAGGCTGGGTGATAGATGGAATGCTTCTCTCGATTTTGGCCCCAGACCATTTTGCAATGGAGTACATCAATCGAAAGAGCTATTTCGACATGGTCTTGCAGACACTGGTGGATCACCAGGGCCATGTCACTGACATCAGTGTGGGGTGGTCAGGGAAGGTGCATGATGTGCGCATCTTTAGGAACACTGGACTGTACAGAAAGCTGCACACTGGGACTTTCTTTCCAGACCAGAAGATTAAAAAGGGTGATGTGGAAATGCCCATAGTGATCCTGGGATACCCCGTCTACCCCTGCTCCTGTGGCTCATGAAGCCTTACATCGGGAGCCTAGACAGCACCAAAGAGTGCTTCAGCAACTGGCTCAGCAGGTGCCAAATGACTGTTGAATGTGCCTTTGGCCGATTAAAAGGTTGCTGACGCTGCCTTTTTGGCAGGATAGACCTCAATGAGAAAAATATTCTGATAAGTCATTGCAGCCTGCTGTGCTTAACATTTGCAAAGCAAAGGGGGAAAAGTTTCCCAAGGTACGGAGTGCTGAGGTAGATATGGTGTCTGCTGATTTTGAGCATCCAGATACAAGGGCAATTAGAGAGGCACAGAGGGGGACTATTTGAATTAGGGAGGCTTTGAAGGAGCATTTTGACAATGATTTCTAGTAATGTGCATTTATGTGATGCATTCCGCCAGGCAATATTTACTTGCCACCTTGAATGACCCTTGTAGTGCTTGCTTCCTGAGCGTTAATCATACTGAGCACATGTTCCTGCCTATAGCCACTGTGTTTGAATGTTACTACCAACTAATGAAAGCCTCATTTTATTTCAAAGATTAAAGTTTAATAACAGGACAAAACACAAACATTTTGTTAAACAGGGGACATAGTAATAAGGAACAGACTCTCAGTTATAGCTCTTATAGCTGTGTGTAACTCCAGCTTTCATTGTGAAACCAGTCCCTAGGAGTGGAGTGGATGGGGTACTCCAAGGGACTAGGAACATGCAAGGAATGGGGAGGGGGCGGTTTGGGGAGGGCATGGAATGAAGTTCTGTATTGATTGCAGGGGCACTGAGATATGGATGTGCTCAGACTGCAGCATAATGAGGGACTTGAGCATCTCTCTCTGGCCCTCCAGTAGCTTTATCATCCGCTCCTGTCCCTGTGTCCTTTCCAGGCTATCCAGCCTGAATCTTCCATTGATTGTCTCCCTCCATGCTCTTGTTTTACTCTATGCTGCATCTGTTGACTGCAGCATTTTGTGAAATATAGACTTCTTACCCCTCCTGGTTCACCAACTTATCTGACAGAAGGGCTTTGCCGGTGTGGAGAAGTGGGTCCTTAAGGGCGCATCTGCAGAAGCCAAAGAAACAATGAACAGAAACAGTATTCAGAGTAGCAGCCATGTTAATCTGTATCTGTAAAAAGAAAAGGAGTACTTGTGATACCGTAGAGACTAACAAATTTATTAGAGCATAAGCTTTCATGAGCTACAGCTCACTTCATCGGATGCAAATGAGCTGTAGCTCACGAAAGCTTATGCTCTAATAAATTTGTTAGTCTCTAAAGTGCCACAAGTACTCCTTTTCTAGAAACAGTATTGTGAGTTAGCTCACAGTAGTGAATCACAAAAGTTACATGTGCCTCTTTCTCACTGTCCCTTTGCTAGCACACAGTCGGCGAGAGTCTGGAATATGGTGAGTTCGGGGGAGTTGGGGGAGGTTGGGAAGGGGGAATGGGCAAGAAGGGACAAGGGTCTGGATGGTTTGCAAAGAGGGTCACTGCATGTGCCTAAGGAGAGTATTCTGAATATTGGCACCCTTTTCCACAGGCTGGAGTAATCAAACCCAATATCTCAGTCCTCAGGGTAACCCAGGATGCAAGGGTGCATCTCCTGCATGCGTGCAGCTTCAGACTGGGTCTGTATGCTGCTTGCCTGTATGCTGCTCTGGGTCCCTGCAGAAATAATTGCTGTTTGGCACGGCAAAGTTCCCTACAGTGGGGAGAGAAACAAGGCAGCTCTGCCAAGGAACCTTTGGCAGAGGATTGCAGAATACCTACAGGCAAGTTTCCTAGAGATCACTATGGAGGATTCCCGGGTCATCCCAGTGTACATTAACCAACTTTTCTGCTGGGCACAGCTGCATAGGCTCTGTTGTTAATTTCTATCCCTTATCCCTCCTCTACCATATAACAAAGTAAATGAGACTTCAATCTCCTCTCACCGTGCAGTATCAAAGCAAAATGTATGCTTACTAGAGCTCATGCCCCCTGCTTCAGGCACGCCAGAGCCACAGTGCAGGGACTGACTGTCCTGTGTTCCACATCTTTCTCCAGCTCCACTTCCTCATCTATTACTTTGTCCTCGGCCTTGACTCTGTTGACCACTGCTTCTAATCCCCCCTACATATCCACAGGGCTCTTGATGGTTGAGGTAGCATTGCCACCGAAGATGGCGTGCAGCTTCTTGTAGAAGCGACATGTCTTCAGTGCCGCACCAGAGCAACAGTTGGCCTCCCTTGTCTTCGGGTATGCCTGCCTCAACTCCTTGATCTTAGCATGGGACTGCTGCATGTTGCTTTTGTACCCCTTCTCCTGCATGCCATTAGCAATCTGCCTGTAGGTATCAAAGTTCCTCTGGCTGGAGCGAAGCTGCAACTGCACAGCCTCCCCTCCCCACAGACGCAGCAAATCCAACAGCTCCAGTGTATTCCATGCGGGAGTGCATCTACTACAGAAAGCTGGCATGGTCAGCTGGGAAGATGCTGTACGAACTGTCCACGCTGAGCAAATGAAGAAAAATTTCAAAAATTCCTCGGTCTTTAAACAGGGGAGGGGCGAATGCCTGTGTACATTCAGGGCAATGGAGTTCAAAGTGCTGACAGTGGTCATGATGGGCATTGTGGGACACCTCCTGGAGGCTAATCAGGGCGACAGAAGCAAGCGCAGCATCTACACTGACACTGCGTTGATCTAACTTTGTCACAAAAAGTTTTACGCCTCTTGTTCAGGTCATTTTATTTTTTGGCGTAGCAGGAGAGTTAAATCAGTGGGAGGAGCATTGTAGTGTGTACAGCTCCACTGTTTTGTCAACAAAAGTTGACTTTTCTTAGCAAAGCTGGGTAGTGTAGACAAGACCTAAAAACAATAAATTCAAAAACAACAAAAATATAAGAGGCATGAATTCAAACTTAGCACTGCCTAGCACTTACAGACACCAAAACAGTGGTGACAGTAGTATTGTTGTTATAGTTTGGTCTATGAGAAGCTATGTGATTAAAAGTCCTCTACACCCTCCCACCCCCTATCAATTGAAATCCAAAGTTTTTGTGCAGTAGTAGATGGCTGTCATTCGGAGATGCCAATATGACACTTGTAGTCACAGTGTTTTTCACACGCATTTATTAAACACATAAACACAGTCTACACAAAACATGAATGAATGTTTTATGTTTTCCATGTAGACTGCATTTTCACTGGGCACATTCAGCCATTGTCCCAACATTGGTGCAGCTCTAACCCCTGGCGCTAGATGCTCAGAGCCTGTGGGGAAGTTTGCGGGGAAAAACTCAAATGAAGACACGGCCGTGGGGACCTGAATCCTTTGCCATGTCCAGGTTGAGCGATGTGTCCCTTGAGCACGTTTCTGAGCCTTGTTACAGCAGATACTCAGGCGGGAGGGCACTGCTTTGGGCGCTTTATTTAAGAAAGCCTCCTGCTCCCTGCCTGGTAATGCCTCTCAGCCGTGTCTCCTGAGCCTTCTCCCCCGTGCCGTCTGTCGGTCACCCCGCTGTGTCTGGTTTCCAGGCTTGCCCTTTACAGACCACCCTCCCCGCAGCGCCGACACACGAGGGGACGGCAGGGGCCCCCTGCCGCCCTAGCGCCCGCTGCTCCCACCGAACCCAGCACCCCCGGGGACTCCGGCTTCCCCCGCCCCTGGGCTGCACGTGGCCCTTCCACGCCGGCGTCCCCCCCTGCCCCGCGCCCGGCTCCCGCGGCTGCCGCGCGCGTCCCCCTCCCCAATGCCCCCTCTGGCTCAGGCAGGCTCCGGGCAGAGGCAGAGGCTTCGCCGTGGCCAGAGCGCAGGCTCGGCTGCGCCGGGCATGCGCGGCGCGAGGCGGGGAGCCCGATCTGATAGGGAGCAGGGGCTGACACTACCCCCGTGTGGGCGGCGGAACGTCCCGAGGATGACGTGCGGCGTTCTCGAATCCCGTGGCTGGCTCGCTCGCTCGCTCGCTGCTGGTGCCGAAGGAAACGGGAAAAGCAACAAGAAGGCAGGAGCAGGAGCGGCGCCATGGCGGCCCTGGAGCGGCCCGTGCCCAGTCCCGAGGCGTTCCTGGGCCAGCCCTGGGCCGCCTGGGTCCGGGAGGCCGCCCCCTCGCACGCGTACTGCGCCGCCCTCCCGCACAGTAAGGGCAGCACCAGACACGGAGCCCTGCCCGGGGCTCCCCATGCTGCTCCCCTCCCCCTGGGCACACACATGGAGGAGGGGGACGGGGCTCGCCGCCCGGGGTGATGGGGGCAGCGGGGAGGCCCGAGGCTCTGCTGTCCCCCCGCCGCACTAGGGGCTGCCTTCCCCCCCACACGCCCACTGCACAGCTCTCCGTCCCCATGCGTGTGGGGAGGTGCTGGGTACGCGGTGCCTGCTGCCGGCACTGTATCGGGTACCTCTGCTGGGCCAGCTGCAGGGGGTGAGGGGCAGGCGGAGGATGCTCTTGCTTGGGAGGCTGGAGGCGCCGGGGGATGCCGCGGCGTGGGAGGGGGGCTGGGGAGGCAGGAGGATGCTGCTGCTCGGGGTGGGCTGGGGGCAGGAGGTTGCTGTTGCATGGGGGAGAGTGGTGGAAGAGAAGATGCGCTTGCATGGGAGGGGGGCAGGAGGACGCTGTTGCCTGGGGAGGCCGGCACTGGTACTCCAAGGCAGGTGCTGTGACAGTGATAGTTGGGTTTTTGCTGTTAAACACATACACACTGTTAACTCCTTCCCCTCCCCAATAAACACATCTCCTTTGACTCTCTCTTGACTTTTTTTCTCTTCTGCAGGTGTAGATCTAGAAGAGACTGGAAAAGAGGGTGGAAAAAGCAGGGAGGTTATGAGGCTTAATAAAGAAGGTAAGTGCAAACCACTGGCACACTTTTACTTGCCTGTGTCGTAGTGGTTTTGAGTGAGTGTGGTATGGTATTAACAAGGTATCATAATATCATGTGAATTGTTGTGCTGCGTAACCATGAAGAATGCTTATCAGGCTTGAGTACATACAAGCGATTGTCACTATGTGTCAACTTCTTTTAAAGTATAAATATAATGGGTTTGTGCATAAATGATACATGTTAAAAGATGAAAGACAATTTTAAGTCAAAGGATCATGTGACACTTCATATTGGATTTCTTTCTAAAAGTCTCTATCCTTTTTGTTACGACACTCCCTTCATTTCGGTATGGAAATACACACATGCGTACATCTGGGTACCAACTTCAAGCAGCTTAATTCTAAAAGTTATTAGCAACTGCAAAGACAACAGTATAGGCTGTTTTTCACTTTTGCTGAAAAAATTGGTTTGTGGTAATATTTAAATCAGTTCATATTAGCTCAAGTTGCATTTTGGTTTCAGATTGTCATGTGGTGAGTGTGGTTACAGATGGCTAAATGGATAATTCACAGTATTACATTTTATTAAGGCCAACGAATGTATATAACCTGAAATCAAATCCAGTGAGTTGTTTGAGAAATACTGGGCATAAGACTGCAGTTTGAAATATCAAGTTTCCAGGTGCTATGAATGTGAACACACAAGTAAATTTCAGTGTACCGGCATTTCCAAATATGCCAAGAAGCCTGCAAATTGGTAAAAGAAACCACTTTAGTGTGGCTGCAAGCACTCAGATTGACAGATTTGTTTGTGACAGGATTTGCTAAAATAACACTTGGCTATGGTATAATGAAATTAGTGAATTAGTATTTGGCAGATTTTGGGGGTGACTCTATACTGAAGAAATTATTTTAGTTTGTTACAGTGTGAATAAGATTTTATAAACTCATAGCCTGATCACCACCAAAAAAAATACACTTGATGTGAAATTGGTTCATAAGAAGCAGGCCCACAGTAGTGAAACTTTGCATAACATACTAACATTGAGAGAGCTCAGATTATTAATAAGGGATACTCGAGTACTGTAACTAGGGCTATCAAGCGATTAAAAAAATTAATTTGTGATTAATTGCGCGATTAATTGCACTGTTAAACAATAATAGAATACCATTTATTTAAATATTTTTGGATGTTTTCTACATTTTCAAATATTGATTTCAATTACAACACAGAATACAAAGTGTACAGTGCTCATTTTATATTTGTTTTTGATTACAAGTATTTGCACTGTAAAAAAACAAAAGAAATAGTATTTTTCAATTCACTTAATACAAGTACTGTGGTACGATCCCTTTATCATGAAAGTTGAACTTACAGATGTAGAATTATGTACAAAAACAACTACATTCAAAAATAAAACAATGTAAAATGTTAGAGCCTACAAGTCTACTCAGTCCGACTTCTTGTTCAGCCAGCCGCTCAGACAAACAAGTTTGTTACATTTGTAGGAGATAATGCTGCCCACTTATTGTTTACAATGTCACCTGAAAGCGAAAACAGGTGTTCGCATGGCCCTGTTGTAGCCGGCATTGCAAGATATTTACGTGCTAGATGCGCTAAAGATTTATATGTCCCTTCATGCTTCAATCACCATTCCAGTGGACATGCTTCCATGATGATGGGTTCTGCTCAATAACAATCCAAAGCAGTGCAGACCAATGCATGTTCATTTTCATCATCTGAGTCAGATCCCACCAGCAGAAGGTTGATTTTCTTTTTTGGTGATTTGGGTTCTCTAGTTTCTGCATCGGAATGTTGCTCTTTTAAGACTTATGAAAGCATGCTCCACAACTCGTCCCTATCAGATTTTGAAAGGCACTTCAGATACTTAAACCTTGGGTCGAGTGCTGTAGCTATCTTTAGAAATCTCACATTGGTACCTTCTTTGCGTTTTGTGAAATCTGCAGTGAAAGTGTTCTTAAAATGAACAACATGTGCTGAGTCATGATCCGAGACTGGTATAACATGAAATATATGCAGAATGCGGATAAAACAGAGCAGGGGACGTACAGTTCTCCCGCAAGGAGTTCAGTCAGAAATTTAATTAACGCATTATTTTTTTAACGAGCGTCATCAGCATGGAAGTATGTCCTCTGGAATGGTGGCCAAAGCATGAAGGAGCATATGAATGTTTAGCATATCTGGCGCAAAAGTACCTTGCAGTGCCGGCTCCAAAAGTGCCATGCAAATGCCTGTTCTCACTTTTAGGTGACATTGTAAACAAGAAGCAGGCAGCATTATCTCCTGCAAATGTAAACAAACTTGTTTGTCTTAGCAATTGACTGAACAAGAAGTAGGACTGAGTGGACTTGTAGACTCTAAAGTTTTACATTATTTTGTTTTTGAGTGCAGTTATGTAACCAAAAAAAAAAATCTACATTTGTAAGTTGCACTTTCATGATAAAGAGATTGCAATACAGTACTTGTATGAGGTGAATTGAAAAATACTATTTATTTTATCATTTTTACAGTGCAAATATTTGTAATAAAAAATGATATACACTTTGATTTCAGTTACAACACAGAATACAATATATGTGAAAATGTAGGAAAAAATCCCAAATATTTAATACATTTTAATTGGTATTCTGTTGTTTAACAGTGCGATTTAAAACTGCGATTAATTGCGATTAATTCTTTAAATTGCGATTAATTTTTTTGTTAATCACGTGAGGTAACTGCGATTAATCAACAGCCCTAATTATAACAATGTGTATCTTTAGAGTATATATGTTACAGAATTATGTTAACTAGATTTTTATCACGTTGACATTAATTCTGTGACAATGGCAACATTGTTGGCAACTTAAATGAAAACTAAAGACAATGTTTCTTTTCCAGACAAACCTTATAACTTATTCTGTGTTTCAAATCAGATGATTATTAATGTAAATTTGCATTTACCATACTTCAGAAATCTGTTACTGCTTTCAGGTAGCAACTTGCAGGACTTTTAACCCACTTGAATAAATTAGTATGAGTTGAAATATTTTTATCTTACTCATTTAATCAGTCTGTTAATGTAAATTGTTATATCATAGCCATCATTGTGTCTGAGTACCCTTTGTAAATCATGAATGAGCCTTCACTCCCCTTGCTAAAGGTGGGAAAAATCTGAGCGCTCAAGTCAGATGTACAGAACTCATTGCCTGTGTATTTGCAACAATACTTGTGGATGTATTCTGATCTCACATGTACAACAGCTCTGGCATGGTATGACAGTGTTTTTGTTATGGCAAAGGCTTATGGACCTGGAAGGTCTTCAGTTCAAACCCAACTTGATTTTCTTTGTGACCTCATATAATTCAGTTAACTTCCTTATATCACAGACTACCAAGGTATAAAGCTAGGTTATAAATAGGGCCCTACCAAATTCACAGTCTGTTTTGGTCAATTTCATGGTCATAGGATTTTAAATATCGCAAATTTCATGATTTCAGCAATTTAAATCTGAAATCTTACGGTGTTGTAATTGTAGGGGTCATGACCCAAAAATGAGTTGCCGGGGGGCCGCAAGGTTATTGTTGGGGGTGGGGTGGTTGCGGTACTGCTACCCTTACTCCTGCACTGCGGGGGTGGCGTTGGCTTAAGAGCTGGGCAGCTGGAGAGCGGCGGCTGCTGGCCTTGAGCCCAGCTCTGAAGGCAGAGCCACAGCCAGCAGCAGTGCAGAAGTAAGGATGGCATGGTATGATATTGCCCCCTTCTGAGCTGCTACCTGCCGAGCTGGGTCCTTGGCCAGCAGCCACCTCTCTGTGGCTGCACTGTTCTGAAGGCAGTAGCACAGAAGTAAGGGTAGTATGGTATGGTATGGTGTTGCCATCCTTATTTCTGCACTGCTGGTCGTGGTGCTGCCCTCAGAGCTGGGTGCCTGGCCAACATCTGCTACTCTCCGGCTGCCCAGCTCTGAAGGCAGTGCAGAAGTAAGGGTGGCAATACCATGACCCCCCTGAAAATCCCTTTTGGGTCAGGCCCCCCCATATGATAAACACTGGTCTCCCCCATGAAATCTGTATAGTATAGGGTAAAAGCACACTAAACACCAGTATTCACAGAGGGAGACCAGATTTCATGGTCCATGATGCATTTTTCATGGCTGTGAATTTGGTAGGACCCTAGTTATTAACAGGACTTTACAAAAATCTGAGACTTCATGTGAGTTACGATAATATTTATTGAATGATAGTAAATTATTTTTAAACGTTGAAAAAAATCCAGAAATCTTAGTTTATCAAATTTGCTTTTTTGTAGTATATGGCTTTTGTCATGATGATAAATACCAAATGTACATTTTAAAATTTTTATATTTTAAGTAATTGAAATAGTTGCTTAGCAGGAGATTGCTTAGCTACTTAGTTTTTACTCCATAAAGCACTCATCAGATGTTGACTAAGTTCCTCTTATCAATGAGAAAAAATAAAACCATATAAAAACTAGTGGGGTTTGTATTCCCATTTGCACACATGAGATAGACGAGGAAAGAATATTTGAAAGGGTCCATAATGGATCATTTGTTGGTGGTATGATAGCACACCATTAAAGACTGCTACCTCACTCATTATGGACCAGTTTGCATACCTCTTTCAGTGGTAAGCAGTTACATAAAATAGTTCCATTCAGGTCAGTGGAGCTACTTGTGGGAGTAAGTGCTCACCATTGAGAGTAAGAGTCTAACAATCTGGACCTATTATGTAATTTCTGTAGTGGAAAAGGTGCAGTGAGGCCATGTTTTAAAAAATAAAAATAAAAACTGGAGACTTACAAAAGACCGCATTGTATACTGCCCCTTGTTTTATTATTTGTATAGTGAGAGAATAGTGAGGAGGGAAAAAATCATGAATATTTGCTCATATTTGCAAATGAACTTGCTTTGGCCATGATCGTGTCCCCTTTATGTTTACTTTTTGTGAATGTGTTTGTGTTTTACTGGTAAGTATGTTTGTGGAAAGTGGATTTCCAAGTTACATGCTCAAGTATTCACAGGAAAATGAAATTTGCATGGATAATTATTTGTGCCAGAAAAGCTTGATTACTCATCTAATCAGGAAGCAGTATCATGTGAGTTATCTGACAAATCACAACTAATCAACATAGCTCAAATAGTGACTATCAAAGACTTGGAGCACTGTTTGGAATTTATACTTAGAATTGACTAATGAATTTGAGGAAATGAGGATTTGCTTGTGGATAGTCTATGTACAATATGAGGCAAAATTATTGGATCACTTATTTGTTGTGAAATATTCACTAAGCTGTAATTATTTGAGTATGAAGTTGATGCTAAAAGATCACCATTTCCATAATAACCTGTAATTGATTTTAAATATGTTATGTACATCAAATATTGTCACTTACTCTTTTTCTTATGTGAATTCACATGATGTATAAAATAGGAGTGTATTTTCTTATGTACCTAAATCTTTAACATAGAAAGAGATGTGTGCTTTGCTACACTGTATGTGTATTGAGATCTGTTAAGCAGAAGCATTGCCAGAAGCTGGGAATGGCTGACAAGGAATGGATCACTTGATGATTACCTGTTCATTTCCTCTGGGGCACCTGGCATTGGCCACTGTCGGAAGACAGGATACTGGGCTAGGTGGACCCTTGGTCTGACCAAGTATGGCAGTTCTTAATGTCTTATGTAAGCAATTATTGGCTGGGATCAAGACATCCTGATTTAACTTTACTGACTTTGCACCAGGGATGAATTTGGTTCAAGATGTTTCAGTCTATATCTGCTGGCTCTCCAGATAGAAGTTTAGATTCAGTGGAACTCCATACAAAGTGAAAGGGTCAAAGGTTAAGCTGGATGTCATAGTCAATTTACACTTTCCCAGTTCAACAGATTTTAATGTTCCAGTTTGAACTTGATGACTGCTGTGTCTGTCTTACATTGTCTCCACTACCAGTTTCCAATTTATCGCTGTACAACAGGATAGCTGAGTATAAAATTCATTATAGCAAAACAAGTTATAATCTATGTTAAAGTCTGGGTTTCTCTGGATCAGCATCACACATGCCCAGTCTCTGGGCTCAGACTTGGTGACTACATTTGGAGCTGGAGTGCTGAAAGGATAGAGCGGGGAGATAGGTATCAGGGGAAGGATTAAATTGGGTTCAGGATTACAAGTATCCAGCATTTTCACTCAGAACAGGACCACAGTAGCACTAGAGTAAAATTCATGGAAGGTCTAGTCAGTTTTATTCTTAACATCTGCGCTGTGCATAAAATGAAAATGATGATTCCATTAGAAAGGATTCTGTTCTTGTTGGAAGTGAAGGAAGGAAAATGGTAGGGAGGTAGAGGATGTTTTCAAAAGGGGATCGTAGAATATAAACTTGAGTGGAGTGGGGAAAAAAACCCAGGGGAAAGAGCAAAAAATATGCATCAGAAAGTGGAGTAGTGAGAGAAGATCAAACAAATTGGTTTGTGTCAGGATGGAGATTGTATCTTAATTTCTTTTGGTCCCAATCTCCAGGAATGAAACTTACCTCTAACATTTTAAAATATTTCTTTTTCTCCGCCTACTCCATCTTTTTTCGGAAAAATGTTTGGGAAGAGTTTAGAAATTAAACATATCAAAGAAGAAAACAGAAATCAAGCATAGGCAGTCAGCAGAGAGATTGCATGTATGTTCTACAGTTCCCATTATGTCTAAGTTTCCTCCATTTGCCCCCTAATGTATATAGACTAATAACCTGTTCCAAAGGCAGAGGGCCTCCAGTGGACATAATTATTCCATTAGAGCTTGGTATGTGAAAAAGCTGGGAATTGGCCTGAGACAAGGCAAGAAGTGGAACTGTTCTATATCAGTATGAGGTTAGGTGTAGGAATAATCTATGCCATCTGTTTCTGGTTACTTAAACTCCCATTGTGAGTTCTCCTTGGGATGACGAGGCTGACCATAGGATTGGATTGTCCATGTTCTGACGTTAAATGCCGGATCAGTTGGAAATACAATCTTTTGGCTTCTTGATGTTTTCTAGGATTCTGTCCTGATCTAGCATGCAACATTGAGGCACTGCTGGGGACTAAATATTGGCTAACTCTGGTCCTAGCTGCGTACTACAGTATTATTGTTTAATACATCTGTTCTGATAGTCCCCAGAGGTTTAGTCAGAATTGGGGCCCAGTTGTGCTAAGAACTGTACAAAACACATTCGAAGATGTGGACTAGGTTTCAAGAAAGCTTACAGTTTAGGTGTTCTATATTTCATCAGCCCAGGCTGGGTGGAAGAATGGACGATGGTAGTGGGAAAGGTGCTTTCTGACCATAGATATTCAAATCAGGATTTTGGATCCTTTAAATATATGATCCTAAACTGTCACTCTAGGGAAAGACCTCTGTTAAAAATTCTTTCAATATGTAAAGCAGTAAATTCTTTTAAACTAGAACTTTTTTGCTTAATTTAGGTTCTCCTTAGAATCCTTGAGATTGCAGCTGAATTCCTTTCATCTAGCAATGTTGACAACTCCTCTTAATTTACCAGAGATCTTTTTAGACAGCATAGGTTCGTGCTCTTCTTAGTAAGTTATTCTGCTGACGGTATATATAAGGCAAGTCCTAGAATAGATCTACATTTAGAGGCTTCAGGAGTTGCCTGATGCCGTGGAACAATCATCATCTTGTTACAAGTTTGAGATTGGGGGATCTAGGTGGTATCTGGTAATTTTCCTCAATATTTGTGCTTGAGGGTTTCTGGAGATCGAGAAACCAACCTAATGTTCTTCAGGATATTGAAGATTTTGAGTTTAGTGGGAAGCAAAATGTGGTTTTCTCTTAACTGATAGAATTGTCACAAAAAGACTTTTCTATTTGACATTCTTTGTACTCGCTGCAAATTATGGTAGAATTTGGGATGATGAAAAGATAGGAAAGGAAGGGTGTACAAGTGTCTACTAGGGATCTCTCATATAGCGAGATCCCAAAGTCAATCCCAGAGAATTGGTAAAATGGCATGATGCTAATAGTTCTGTCTCTGCGCTTTCCAGTTGCTTAACTGATGGGATGCAAGTTTGGGAAAACATTTAAAGAACCATTCCCCTCCCCCCCTCCCCTTCGCAGCCATATATATTGGTGTATGGTTGACAGTTTCAGAGTATATTCTATCCTACGCTGATGTAATGTTTGTTTGAGGCTATGCTT
Organism: Chelonia mydas; assembly: GCF_015237465.2. Classification (NCBI taxonomy): domain Eukaryota; kingdom Metazoa; phylum Chordata; order Testudines; family Cheloniidae; genus Chelonia; species Chelonia mydas. The sequence continues at coordinate 321,159,687 of NC_057849.1, forward strand.
ATAAACCACCTGATCTATTTCAGAATGAGGCTTGGTGATTCCTCAGGTCCTTTTATTCAACAGAATATAAGTTGTCTGTACTCTGTAAGCTGCCTTGATTATTATTCAGCAATTTTCTTCACTTTTTACTATCATAATTTGAACTCTTAAATAATATACATTTTACGCCCAGCATGCCTTCCTGTGTCACTTTATAGCAATTCAGTTCACCAGAGTTTAGAACTACATGCTCTTACTTCATGTTTTAGTAATGTGTTGTTTTTTTTTTTTTTTTTTATTATTGTGTGTGTTAGGGGAAAGAACCTGGGTTCTCTACGTTAGAATAAGCATTGTGTAGTAAGAGCAAGGACTGCAAGGCAAACGTTCTGGGTTCTTTTCACACCTCTGACACTAAGTTTGAGCTTGTTCAAGTCACTTACTCTCTCTGTTCTTCAGTTGATCCATCTGTAAGATGGAGATAAGCATACTGTTGTGGTGGGGCTCCGCATAGTCTGCAGTGCACGAGGGGTTAACTCTGGCTTCCCTTGGCACATGTGACCAGGAGAAGGGCTATAAGAAGGGCTGCTGAAGCGATAGGGATAGGACAGTGCATGGGGGAAGGCAAGACTCCCTATCCCGGCTTTGAGGATGGGGTTGATCCCTAGTCTGTGGTGGCTTGCGTTTTACTGTATTTGCTTGTTGCTTTGTTTTCACAGAATTTAAAGACAGATGGGACTATAAGAACATCTAGTCTGACCTCCTGTATATTACAGGCCATCAGATTTCACCCGTGTACACCTGTGTTGAGCCCAATAACTTGGGTTAGACTAAAACATTTTGGTTCTGAGGAGACTAAACTATTGTGGGCCACTGGCAGAGAACAGTAGAGACTGAGATGCCACCTGTCACAACCGGAACCTGGTCAAAGCAGGAGTCGGAAATCAGGCCGTGTCAGATACTAGGAAGTCAAAGTCTGAGACAGAGGGCAAACAGAGAGAGAGTCGACTGTCAGGAGGCAGGCAGGGTCAGGTTACCAGGAGATCAACTTGAGAGCAGAATCACAGCTCACTAGCCAGAGCCAGGCCAGGTTGGGATACCAGGAAGTCAAGCCAGGGGAGCAGGAGCAAGAGAGCACAAGGCACACAGTCCAGAGCAAGGTGGAACTTAGTTGCAAGGCCGACTTCCTGTTCCTGTGCTGGGTTTAAATAGGGGCTGTGGACCACTTAGTAGAGCCATGCAAATCTGCAGATATCCGCTGTGACAAAGTTCCTGTGCTACCTTGGTAGGTCTTGCGCTTATTGGCGGATTTGCTCGCCTTGGAGCTTCACGGCAGCCCTCAGCTTGGCCGTTTCTCTGAACCCACAGTCCAGGTCGACTCCTCCTGTGTCTGACCAGGAGTTGGGAGGATTTGGGGGGAACCCGAGCCCACCCTCTACTCCGGGTTCCAGCCCAGGGCCCTGTGGAATGCAGCTGTCTAGAGTGCCTCCTGGAACAGCTGTGCGACAGCTACAACTCCCTGGGCTACTTTCCCATGGCCTCCTCCCAACACCTTCTTTATCCTCACCATAGGACCTTCCTCCTGGTGTCTGATAATGCTTGTACACCTCAGTCCTCCAACAGTCCGCGTTCTCACTCTCAGCTCCTAGTGCCTCTTTCTCCCAGCTCCTCACACGCACACCACAATCTGAAGTGAGCTCCTTTTTAAAACCCAGGTGCCCTGATTAGCCTGCCGTAATTGATTCTAGCAGCTTCTTGATTGGCTGCAGGTGTTCTAATCAGCCTGTCTTAATTCTCTCCAAAAGGTTCCTGATTATTCTGGAACCTTCCCTGTTCCCTTACCCAGGGAAAAGGGACCTACTTAGCCTGGGGCTAATATATCTGCCTTCTATTACTCTCCTATAGCCATCTGGCCCAACCCTGTCACACCGCTTTATATCTGCATCTGCGGATATGGTTGTATTGTTTACCATCTTTACGGATCAGATGCCGATCCAAATTTTTGTATCCACACAGGGCTCTAACAGTGGGATAGGGTGCTGGTGTGGATTGTGGGTTGGATACAAGTTAATTGTCATGGATGCGGATCCAAATTTTTGTATCTGTGCAGGGCTCTACCAATCAGGGTCCCCAGCATTCTACCAATCAGCTCCCAGGACTGGGGTCCTCTGTCAGAGTTTAGCTCCTATTCTGACAACAGTTAGCAGATCCCTGGAAGCAGGTTGGAATTTGCTAGCTCCAAAGCGCCAGGGTTCAAGGTCTGAGGCCCTGCAATGGCAGGAAATTGATTAGGTGGGATATGCCCAGATGATCCATACTCCATGCTGCAATGGAAGGTAGAAAATCCCCCAAATGCCTACCAATCTGACCAGGGGGAAATTCCTTTCCAACCCTAAATCTGACAATGAATTGGACTCTGAGTATGTGAACAGGAGACACGAACCAAGGACTAAGAGGATTATCTATACCACCTCAGTGCACCATGCTGTCTGGTGTCCCACCTCTAGCTGTGGCCATCCCTGATGCTTCAGAGTAGGTGGGGGCGAAGGGGGGAACAAAAATACCCCTAGCAACCCAGAATACATCTAGCCAATTGTACATTGAGAAAAAATTTCTCCAGGGCCGTTGCTGGTGAGCAGCTGAAGTCCTGAAGCATGATATTTGAGTATGGTAATTATCTCAGTTCAGAGCTGAAAGTGTTATGTCGAGGGCAATGCATAGCTTCCTGTTCTCTCGATGGCCAATAAACGGGGATTCGTAGACTCTCTCTAAGGACCGGAAAGGACAACCACCAAGACCAACCTGTCCCTGACCCGTCTCCTTCCCCCCCCACGCCGTGCTTTTTGCTGAGAAGGTGGATTAAAGTATGTATTATAGAAAGATATGTAATCTTGTTTTAAAGACTTCAAGTAATGATGAGTAAGGCTGCAGGTTTGTCACGGAGGTCACAGAAGTCACAGATTCCAAGACTTTCCTTGACTTCTGCAGCAGCCGGTACGCCTGGCTCAGGGGCAGTTCAGGCAGCCCCTGCGCCAGGTGCACTGGCCACTGCTGGGGCAGTCTCGGGCCACCGTGTCCACCCCCCAGCTGCAGAGTTTGGGTGTGGGAGGGAGCAGGGGGCCAGGGCACGGGACAGTGTGAGGCGGGCTCTAGGTGGTGCTTACCTGGGGGCTCCCCTGAAGTGGCAACATCCCCCTCGCTCAGCTGCTGGGTGGAGGCGTGGCCAGGAAGCTCTGCACGCTGCCTCCGCCCAGAGCTCTGGCTTCGCAGTTCCCATTGCCTGGGAACCGTGGCCAATGGGAGCTGCAGGGGTGGGGCCTGCAGGTGGAGGCAGCGCGCAGAGCTGCCTGGCCACGTCTCTGTCTAGCAGCTGAGTGAGAGGGATGTCACCGCTTCCAGGGAGCCCCCTAGGTAAGCACTGCCCAGAGTCCACCTCACCCCATCATGGACCACAACCCCTTGCCTCCTTCCACACCCAAACTCTGCTGCTGCTGGGAGGGGAGGCACGGAGCTGGGTAGGGAGCCTGCCGGCCCCGCCAGCCTCCCACCCCAGCACCAATGGAGGTCCTGGGCCATGCGCTTCCACCTGCGCCCCCCAAGCAGCCGAGCTGCCCTCCCCCAGCACCCGCGGGGCCCCTGGGCAGCTCCCCCCTCCCCTGAAGTGTTATTCACTGGTATTTTTAGTAAAAGTCACGGACAGGTCACAGGCCCTGAATTTTTGTTTACTGCCTATCTCCCGTCTGTGACTTTTACTAAAAAATATCCGTGACTAAAATGTAGCCTTAATGATGAGTCCACCACCTCCCTGGTAAGATGTTGCGATATTTAGCTACCCTCACTTTTAGGAAATTGCGTCTTATTTCAAGGTTGAATTTGTTTAACTTCAGCTTTCTGCCATTGGATCCTGTTATGTCTTTGTCAGCAAAGTTGAAGAGCCCTCACCATCAGAGCTTTTCCATTTTTAAGTGCCTACGCACTGTGATCAAGTCACCTCTCAGCCTTCTCTTTGATAAACTGAATAGTTTGAGCTGCTTAAGCCTCAGATTGTAAGGCTTGTCTTCCAGTCCCTGGTTCATTTTTGTGGTCCTCCTTTGAACTCTCTCCAGTATTTCTACATTGTTCATGAAGAGTAGACCCCAGCTGAACAGTGTTCTAGTAGTGATCTTACAAATGCATTGTACAGAGTTAAGATTGTTTCCCTATTTGATTTTAGTCTTCCCCTTTTCATACATCCAAGGGTAACATTAGCCCTTTTTGCTACAGCATTTTATTAGATTGTGACCATTAAACTAGGTAATCCAAATGATTCTGTAACAGTAATCTGTTGTAATGGGGTGGGGGGGGGGGGGGGGGGGAGGCACACTTACCTCTTGAATGCTTCCTATGGGCTGGGTGTGGTACTTCAGTGCTTTTATCACCCCTTGCACCTGCTGCAGGCTGCCAGCTGACCTTGGTGGGTCTTCCATGGCTTGACCCTCCAGCCAAGTTAGGGTGACCAGACGTCCTGATTTTATAGGGACAGTCCCGATTTTTGGGTCTTTTGGGTCTTTTTCTCCTATTACCCCCCACCCCGTCCTGATTTTTCGCATTTGCTGTCTGGTCAACCTAAGCCAAGTCAAAGTCCAAATGAACCTCTTCCAGGTTAGTAAAGAGTCTAATAAAGGAACAGTCCTGCTGCCCTTCTACGGTCTTCATCCCCAGTTCTGGGCCCTTTAAATTCAGCCCTTTGTTTGAGCTCTCAAATAAGCTCTGTCCCCTTCTTGGGGTTTATGCCACTGTGGCCAGGAGGGGAACCCAGGCCTGCCCACTACTCCAGGTTCCATCCCAGGGACCCTATAAACAGCATTTAGTCACTGCTTGTTTTCAATTTGTTGCTGCTGCTTCCCTGGGCTTCTTCCTACCTGGCCCCTTTTAACTTCATCTTTATTTCAGGGTTAAATATCTTAGGTCCTCTCTCTTCCTGAAAACCCAGCTTTAAGCAAATGCAGGCAGAAACAAACTTTGGTTATCCCTAGAGCTCCTTTGGCCGGAGTGGAGTGGAGCACCCTGCCTTGCCTCACCCCTCTGATCCCAGCCAGGAACTGACTTGCTAAGGCTTTGCAGCTCCTTTTGTCTGAACCTGCTGGGCTCTGATTGGCTGCTTCCGTAAGACCTTTCTAGGCAGGCCTGGAGGACCCACCTTTCCTGCTCCTTTCTTGTCACTTTGGTGCTTCTTGGGGCGGGGTGATCTAGTCGGATCATGGGGCCTCCTGTAGGGAACGACAAAGGCCAGGTACACCCTGTCACACCTGTTTTCATTATATAGTACTCCACCAGTCTTTGTCATCTGCAGACTTTGTCAGCAAAGATTTTATATGAGCATCTAGATTGTTGAAAATAGCATTGGAACAAGAACTGCTCACTGAAGGACCCTTAGAAATGGCCTCGCTTATAGGTATTTTCTCGTTAACATATACATCTGCAGATCTGTTCGCCAGTTTTTAATTCATCTACTGTTAACAATGTTAATTTCATATAAGGGAAGTTTTTAAAATTTAAAATGTCATATGGTACTAAGACAAATGCCTTCAAGAAATCCAAGCATACTATATCAACACGTTGCTTTTATCACCCAGTTCTGTAATCATGTCAAAAATAAACAGGTTTGTTTGACAAAACCTACTTTCCACAAAACAGTGCTGACTGGCATTAGCTATATTTTCAGCTTCTAATTCTTTGTTCACAGTGTCCTGAATAACTGTCCTATTATTTTGCCCCGATCGATGTCAGGCTAATTGGTCTATAGCTCCTCTTTATCAGCTATCCCTGCTCAACAGTCCTTATTATCTGTTCTGTATATTTTCTGACCAGTCATCCCACTAGTCTTTATGGGGGGGATCAGAAACATGGTCTAGTTTTTCTTACCAAGCTTTGTGTGTATTTAGCTTCTGACAGATGTGGTGCAGTTTTCAAAACTCCCACAGATGTTACTTATTCACCAGAAAGAAAAACTTCCTGTTTTGCATCCCTGAACAGAGGATAGAGTACCACCAGTTGCATTTTCCAATATTTATTGTTGTTTCTTCTCTTCCCAAATCCCTGCCACAGTTCTTGGCTGCTGGTTCCACAAACATTTTTGACAAAATAGTGCTAATGTGAATCCTCAGAGGGATCCTGGCAGGTCAAATTTGTTCCAAAATTGGATTTTGTAAAAATAAGCTTTTAAAAATCCTTCAAAAAGTCTTTATTTTTATTTATATATAATACCAAGAGTGCGCCTGTCATTTTATAAACAAATAAGAGAACTTGGTTCCCGTTCCAGGGAGCTTACAGTGTAGTTGAGATGCAGATAAAACTGACAAAAGCAGTATGTGGTGTGCCGGTCTGAGTTAGAGGTGGTAAAAATCGGGAAGTAGTCAGTGTTGAAAGCTTCATGGAAGAAGCTATTTTAAGGAGGCGTTTTGAAGGATGTAGAGTAGATTGGTGTGAGGGGAGGGGACTATTGCAAGTTTAATGGGTGGTTTGGAAGAAAGTTTGAAAACAAGAATGGGGAAAGATATAGAGGAAACAGATATTTATTTCCAGTGGAAGTCATTTTTTAAACTGTTCCTGAAATATTCAAAATCTTGTGTTAATGCAGAAGGACCTGAAAGCAAAAGAGAAATAAGGACAACCCAGGGAATTACAGACAAGTCAGCTTAACTTCTGTATCTGGAAAGATAATGGAGCAAATAATTAAGCAATCAATTTGCAAAATCTAGAAGATAATAAGGTGATAAGTAACAGTCAGCATGGATTTGTCAAGAACAAATCATATCAAACCAACCTGATAGCTTTCTTATAGATGGGGGGAAGCGGTAGATGTGTTTTATCTTGACTTTAGTAAAGCTTTTGGTACTGTCTCACATGACCTTCTCATAAACAAACTAGGGAAATGCAACCTAGATGGAGCTTCTATAAGGTGGGTGCAAAACTGGTTTGAAAACCGTTCCCAGCGAGCAGTTATCCGTGGTTCAGTCATGCTGGAAGGGCATAACAAGAGGGGTCCCTCAGGGATCAGTTCTGGATCCGGTTCTGTTCAATATCTTCATCAATGATTTAGATAGTGGCATAGAGAGTACACTTCTAAAGTTTGTGGACGATACCAAACTGGGAGGGGTTGCAAGTGCTTTGGAGGATAGGATTATAATTCAAAATGATCTGGACAAACTGGAGAAATGGTCGGAAGTAAATAGGATGAAATTCAATAAGGGCAAATTGGGAGGGGTAGTAGATACGCTGGAGGGTAGGGATAGGATGCAGAGGGACCTAGCAAATTGGAAGATTGGGCCAAAAGAAATCTGATGAGGTTCAACAAGGACAAGTGCAGAGTCCTGCACTTAGGATGGAAGAATCCAATGCACCGCTACAGACTAGGGACCGAATGGGTAGGCAGCAGTTCTGCAGAGAAGGACCTAGAGGTGACAGTGGATGAGAAGCTGGATATGAGTCAACAGTGTGCCCTTGTTGCCAAGAAGGCCAATGGCATTTTGGGGTGTATAAGTAGGGGCATTGCCAGCAGATCAAGGGACGTGATCGTTCCCCTCTATTCGACATTGGTGAGGCCTCATCTGGAGTACTGTGTCCAGTTTTGGGCCCCACACTACAAGAAGGATGTGGAGAAATTGGAGAGAGTCCAGCGAAGGGCAACAAAAATGGTTAGGGGTCTGGAACACATGAGTTATGAGGAGAGGCTGAGGGAACTGGGATTGTTTAGTCTACGGAAGAGAAGAATGAGGGGGGATTTGATAGCTGCTTTTAACTACCTGAAAGGTGGATCCAAAGAGGATGGATCTAGACTATTCTCAGTGATAGCAGATGACAGGACAAGGAGTAATGGTCTCAAGTTGCAGTGCGGGAGATTTAGGTTGGATATTAGGAAAAACTTTTTCACTATGAGGATGGTGAAATACTGGAATGCGTTACCTAGGGAGGTGGTGGAATCCCCTTCCTTAGAAGTTTTTAAGGTCAGGCTTGACAAAGCCCTGGCTGGGATGATTTAGATGGGATTGGTCCTGCTCTGGGCAGGGGATTGGACTAGATGGCCCCCAGAGCTCCCTTCCAACTCTGTTATTCTATGATTCTATGCTTCTATGAAATGCAAAGTACCCTACTTAGGAAGGAACAATCAGTTGCACACATACAAAATGGGAAAAGACTGCCTAGGAAGGAGTACTGCAGAAAGGGATCTGGGGGTCATGGTGGACTGCAAGCTAAATATGAGTCAACAGTGTAACGCTGTTTCAAAAAAAGCGAATATCATTCTGGGATGTATTAGCAGGAGTGTTGTAAGCAACACACAAGAAGTAATTCTTCCACTCTACTCCGCGCTGATAAGGCCTCGATTGGAGTATTTTGTCCACTTCTGGGCGCCACATTTCAGGAAGGATGTGGACAAATTGGAGAGAGTCCAGAGAAGAGTGACAAAAATGACAAAAAAAAAAAAAAAAAAAAAAAGGTCTAGAAAACATGACCTACAAGGGAAGATTGAAAAAATTGGGTTTGTTTAGTCTGGAAAAGAGAAAACTGAGAAGGGACATTATAACAGTTTTCAAGTACATAAAAGGTGGTTACAAGGAGGAGGGAGAAAAATTGTTTTTCTTAACCTCTGAGGATAGGACAAGAAGCAATGGGCTTAAATTGCAGGAAGTGAGGTTTAGGTTGGACATTAGGAAAAACTTCCTGTCAGGATGGTTAAGCACTGGAATAAATTGCCTAGGGAGGTTGTGGAATCTCCATCATTGGAGATTTTTAAGAGCAGATTAGACAAATAACTGTCAGGAATGGTCTAGATAATACTTAGTCCTGCCATGAGTGCAGGGGACTGGACTAGATAACTTCTCGAGGTCCCTTCCAGTCCAGTGATTCTATGATTAGCAACAGCTCAGTTAATTGTAATTGTCCAAGCCAACTGGTAAAAGTAAATGTCATCCTCTGATTCTCTTCTCCAAGCATCCTCTCTCCTTTCGTCCAGGTCCCTTCTTAAAATTAATCACTTTAATAAGCTTTCGTAGATTCCAAGGCTAGAACGGACTATTGTGATCATCTAGTCTAACCTCCTGTTTAACACGTCATAGAACTTTCCAAAAATAATTCCAAGAGCATAGTTTTTTAGAAAAACATTCAATCTTGACTTAAAAGTTGTCAGTGGTAGAGAATCCACCACAACCGTTGGTAACTTGTTCCAATGGTTAATCATTCTCAGTGTTAAAAATGTACATCCTATTTCCAGTCTGAATTTGTGTAGCTTCAACTTCCAGCCATTGGATCATGTTATGCATTTCTCTGCTAGATTGAAGAGCCCATAATTAAAATTTGTTACCCATGTAAGTACTTATAGACTGTAATCAAGTCATCCCTTTTCTCTTTGAGCTAAATTGATTGAGCTCCTTGAGTCTGTTAGCATGAGGCAGGCTTTCTAATCCTTTAATCATTCTCATGGCTCTTCCCTGAACCCTCTCCAGTTTTTCAACATCCTTCTTGAATTGTGGAGACCAGAACTGGACACAGTGTTCTGGCTGTGGTCGCATAGTGCCAAATAGATATAAAAATGGGAGGCGGGAGAGAGAGCGAGAGAGACAGTCAGTCCCCCATCCTATAAGTATCTCCTACATTCTTAGTGCCTAGATGTTTGCATTTACTTTAAGCTGTATTAAAACACAGATTGTTTGTTTGCTTGTGCCCAGTTCAGCAAGCGGTCCAGATTGCTATGTGTTAGTGACCTCTTCTCTTAATTATTTACCATTGCCACAATTTTATGTCATTTGCAAACTTTATCAGTGATGATTTTGTTTTTCTTCCAGGTTGTTGATAAAAATGTTAAATAGTATAGGGCCAACAGCAGATCTTAGAGAGACCCTACCAAAATCAGTGATGATTCCCCATTTACAAGTGCATTTTGAGATCTATCAACTAGCCAGCTTTTAATCCATGTAACATGTGCCATGTTAAGTTTATATTCTAGTTTTTAAATTAGAACGTCTTGTGGTATCAAGTCAAATGCCTTTCCATCTCTGGACTCTACTCCACTATTTTTCATGAGTCATGCCTTAATTTTAATCTTAACTAAAAGACAAAGCAGAATTAACCAGGTGCATATACAACAATAATCGTCTGACGTTGTGACCTTCCTGGTGCCTTGCAAGGCTGCAGCCATGGATCCTGTTTCTTCTGCCATTGGAATCAGTGGGAGTTTTGTTATTGAGCAGGGATCAAGCCTTTGGACTGTAAACACTTCAGGACAGGGTTTCTAAAGTACCATATACACACATGTTGTTATGATATAAAAATAATGCATACAATTTTGATGTAAAGTCATTTTCCTTTTAGTAGTCTCTGATGTTTATAATAAAAGGAAATATTTTTTTTAAAAAATTTTTTTTAACACATCTGTTTGAAGTGTCTTACCCACAACAATTAATATCAGAAAACCTCAGTGTGTGGCATGTATTTTTGCATGTATATTTGAAAAAAAGGATATGAACTGTGAACTTCATGTCTGTGGTATATGTAGCTATCGTGTTTGGGAGTGGGAGGGAATGAATGGAGAGAAGCAGTGAGCTTAGGCAAGTTGACTACTAAGAAGTACCATTTATTTTTCATCTTTCATCCAGAAAGGTCCCAAAGTGATTTGCCAACTATGTGCAGTAACTGCTTCCTTTACCTCTGAATTAAAACATGGCAGCTGTTAAGGGCCTGATCCAGCCTTCATTAAGGACGGTAAATGGACTTTGAAAACCTTCAGTGGGAGTTGAATTGGGCCCTAATAGCACATACAAACACTATGTAATGGTTTGGAAATGAAACAAAGAGTACCATATCTATTTGAAATTGCAGAGGGGATATAGGGAGGTATACACTGTAATCTGGCCAAGACACTAAGGGCTTGTCTACACTCACCGGGGGATCGACGTGTGACGATCGATGCCTCGTTGGTTGATTTAGCTGGTCTAGTGAAGACCTGCTGAATCAACCACAGATCGCTCTCCCGTCAACTCCTGTACTCCACCAGAACGAGAAGAGTAAGGGAAGTCGACAGGAGAGCGTCTTCTGTTGACATCGCTTAGTGTGGACCCCGCAGTAAGTAGATCTAAGCTATGTCGACTTGAGTTACGCTATTAACGTAATTCAAATGGAATAGCTTAGATCGACTTTCATGCGTAGTGTAGACAAGGCCTAAGATTAACACACACCTTTGTGAGAAGTGTCAGCATATACTTTAACCAGTGGTGAATACCACAGTTTCAGATCTATTCCAAAAAATGGCACCAGCTTCTGTCACTAAGATTAGGCATCTCTCAAGACTGCCATCTTTTGAAACACCTTTGCCACTTCCTGCAGTACTTAAGTGAGCCTTCCTTCCAAGTAACAACCTTTCTTGGACCTACTAGTATGTGAGACGAGGCCAGCTTTTACTTTATTGGAAAATGTGCGGACCTAACAATCTTCCTCCATTTCTTGTGGAACTTATTTTTCCCAGTTGTTACGTTGTAGTATTATTTATTGTGTGTTTTACCATAGCACATAGGAGCCCTTGTCATGGACTAGCACCCCATTGTACTAGGCGCTGTACAAACCCAGAACAAAAGACAGTCCCTGCCCAAAAGAGCTTACATTCTAAGTATAAGACAAGAGACAGCAGTTGGATACCGACAGACGGGGAGTACAAAGGGACAATAAGATGATAATGTTGGTCCCCCCACCCCCCAAGATATTAGTAAATTAAGTAGAGTGCCAGTAAAACTGGAGATCTCAACTGAATTCATTTTCACTAGATTAGTGGATTTTAAAACATTAGTAAATTCTTTCAGGCCAGCCTGCGACATTGCCTCTCGCCTGTTCCTAGAGCATTGCCTGTGGCACCGTGCCTACAGCAGTCTCATGTTTTGCTGTGTTTTTGGTGAAAATTAGGTCTGCTGAGGCCAGCCAGCATCATAAAATGTGTAAAAACATAGTGCAAAATAAAACAGGAGTGAAAATATTATAGAATCATAGGAATGTAGGGCTGGAAGGGCCTTGAAAAGTCAAGTCCAGCTCCCTGCATTTTGGCAGGACCAAGATGTTTGACAGGAGTTTGTCTAACTTTTTTTTAAAAGCTTCCAATGATGGGAACTCCACAACCTTCCAGGGAACACTGTTCCATGGCTTAACTACCCTTATAGTTAGAAATGTTTTCCTAATATCTAACTTAAATCTCCCTTGCTGCAGATTAAGCCCATTACTTCTTATCCTACCTTCAGTGGACATGGAGAAGAATTGATCACCATCATCTTTATAACAGCCATTGAGATTTTGGAAGACTGTTATCAGGTCATCCCTCTGTCTTCTTCTCTGGCATTTTAGTCTTTTCCTCATAGGTCAGGTTTTCTAAACCTTTAATAATTTTTTTGCTGTCCTCTGGACTCTTTCCAATTTGTCCACATCCTTCCTAAATTGTGGTGCCCAGAATTGAACACAGTACTCTAGCTGGGGCCTCACCAATGCTGAGTAAAGTGTCTGTGATTGTTTTTGAAGAAAATAATCAAACAAATATCACCAGGATTGTTTAATAGTAATTTTGCAGTGTTATATTTTGTTACTGTGGTTCTTTATAAAAGTAAAGGCTAAAGAGTCTGTAGTGGGTTTGCAATCGTCCCTCCCCCTCTGGTTTAGTGGGAGGTCACTTCGCCTCACTACATCATTGGGACACCACCCGTGATCAGGGAATTAGCAAATTGAGTGTGAGGGCCCAAGGCCCCAGTTGCAGGGCAGGGCTAAGCAATAACGAGGCCTAGGCCATCAGGCTGGGCTGAGCAAACAAACAGACCTATGGCTCAGGATCCGAGGCAGGGCAGAGCTATAAGCAGCCTAAGCACTGAGTGGGTCTCTGACTCTTTTATGCAGGGCAGAGCAGGAGGCAGTCTGACGTCTTGGCTCAGGCAGACAGCAGACAAATGCAGGCTTCTTGGCTTAAGGTGGGGAGGCTGCCACCCCAGGGGTGGGGATGGCAGCAGGAGGTAAGGGGACCCGGGTCCACCCTACTCCACCGAGTCTGAACCCTGGGCTCTATCAGTGGCGGAATGTTCTGCCACTGGGTCAATGGGAATCCACCGCAACACGCTGACACAGGTTCTAATAGCAAAACCAGACCAACGTCTGGTTTCTCTGCACTACTTCGTACCATAGTCTGGGTGAAGGCTTCTGTAGTCCAGGGGTCCTCCGTCACTTCAGGGTGTATGGAAAGCAGCAGTTCCAGCAGCTCTTCACCTGGGTCAGCCTCCTCTAGGGGCAGGGCGCAGCGCAGCACAGATTGAACTCCGGGATCCTGCAGTGGTCTGGAGATGTCTGCTTCCTTCCCTTGCGCAGGCTCAGTTGGGCTAAAGGCCCTCCTCCTGCCTTTTATACTTCCTGTCCCACTCCTTAGCTTCCAGCAGGAGGCATGGACCCAGCCTAGCTCCACCCACCAGGAGTCAGAGAATGGCACCTCCTACTCTGGCTAAGTGGGAGGCTGCTCCGTCTCACTACAGAGTCCTATTCTGTCCTCATTCACATACCTCATATCTCTCATTTACATAACAGGGATGAAAAAATAACATAATGCTGTTATCATCCAGCAGGAGCAAATTTGGTGGTGGTCCATTCTGAATGTGATTTGGTGTTAGGGGAAACTTACTTCTAGGTGTACAAGAAGGAGGAGACGTGTTTACTGAAAAACAGAGTAGAGCCACTGACTTAAGCATGAACTCCCTATGCATTGCAGTGAAGAAGATGACTAACGCCGTCCTTGACTGTATAAACAGGGAATATAGAGTAAGAAAAAGGAGATGTTATTACCGCTAAAAATGGCTTTGAAAAACTATGCACAGTTCTGGTGTCCATACATAAAAGGATGTTGAAAAATTGGGGAGGGTTTAGAAAAGAGCTACGTGAATTATTCGAGGTCTGGAAAACTTGCCTTACAGTGAAAGATTTAAGAATCTCAGTCTATTTAACTTACCAAAGATATTGGTCTTGGTGACACTCCTGAAATATGTGGGGTTAGTTTTTGATTTCCTGCCCCTTAAGTTTCACCTGGCAGCAATATTGCTGTGTCGCACTCCATGGCAATTGTACTCTGTCTTGTTATACCCTACGTTATTAAAATTCCTAAAGGACCTTCATACTTGCCCACCAGTTAGGATGCTGACTTCCACGTGGGACCTCAGTGTTGTCCTTCTAAAGTTTGAATTCTCCCTTTCACCTACTGTCAGAGTGCTCAGTACATCTTCTTGCCATCAAAACTGTCTGTCTCATGACTAGGGCTGCGAGTCTCTCATGAAGGTCACAGAAGTCATGGATTCTGTGACTTTCCGTGACTTCTGCAGCAGCCGGTGCTGGCTCAGGGGCTTCCCGAGCCGGGCAGCCCTTGAGCCAGCAGCAACGGTTTGGGTGTGTGGGAGAGGGCTAGAAGGTGCAGGGGGCGCTTACCTTGGGGTGGGAGGCTCCCTGGCTCCCACTGGCATGGCCCTGCAGCTCCTCCTAGACGGAGGGGCCAGGGAGGTTTCACGCTGCACTGCGCCCACAGGCCCTGCCCCTACAGCTCCCATTGGCTGCGGTTCCTGGCCAATGGGAGCTGTGCAGCCAACACTTGTGATGGGAGTGGCATGCGGAGCCCCTAGCCCTTCTGCCGCCTAGGAGCTGCAGGGACATGTGGAGCCAGTAGAGAGCCCCTACCAGTCCTGGCAACCCTCCCCACCAGCACCAGCGGGGCCCCAGGCCACCTCCCCCAGCACCTGTGGTGCCCCCAGAGTGCTCCCTCCCAGAGCACCCGCGACCTCCCGCCCAAGTTTTAGTTAAGGGTATATAGTAAACGTCATGGACAGTTCATGGGCCGTGAATTTTTGTTTACTGCCCGTGACCTGTCCATGACTTTTACTAAAAATATCCGTGGCTAAAACGTAGCCTTATTCATGATCATTACCTCAGAATGGAGAGCCAGCAAGCTGCAGTCTTGTATGGTTGGGTCACCTTATACATTTTCCACAAGACAACGTGGTGATGGAACCACATTGCTGAGTCCTCCCTAATGTGGTCTTGGAATTTCAGCCGAACTAATCGATCACCTTACCAGTCGTCCTTCTCACACACTCCTCACAGAAGAGGAGAAGCTGTATACTTTTGGATGTCTCTAGAGCCCTGCTCTGTTACCTCAACAGAACCAAGCTTTTCAGGATCTCTTCCCACTTCTGTGTGGCCATATCTGGAACACTGAAAGCTGTCTGGAACAACGAGCTGTCTCATTGTGGAGAATCTTGAAATTGACCACACCATGTATTTTCACTTGCTGTTACCTGGCTGGTGAGCCTGTCCCTCTGAATATCCAGGCACACACTATCAGGGTGCAGGCGGCATCATCCGTCTTCTTCAGAAATGTGCCAGTTTGAGTTCTCCAAGTCAGCTACATGGAGAACCCACTAATTTTTGTTGCCAGTTCGGATGCCAAGTTCAGAACAGTACTTCAGTTTCTGTTTGACTGATTGATACTGCTACATTCCCACCATCCAGGGGGGATACTGCTTGCCAGTCACCTATGGGGAGCCACACTGACACACACTCAAAGAAAGTATGGTTACTTACCCTATAGTAATTGTGGTTCTTTGAGATGTTGTAATCAATGTGGATACCCTATCCCACTCTCCCCACTTTTCGAAGTGCTCAGCCTCATGAGCTGTGAATTGTGAGGGAACTAAGGATCAGAAATGGTTCTAATAATTTGCAGAAGATTTTGAAGAATTTTAGCTTGAGTGAAGAACTAGCATGTTGGACACTTTCCACTCCCCCCCCCCCCCCCATGCCCTCTTACAGGAATACATAGGGGCACAGGGTGCATGTCAGGCCGATGGACACTGCTAGTTTTAAAAAAAAATCCAGTCTCACGCATGAGGTGCATGCATATCTGCAGTGGGATCAATGCTGACTATAACATGGAAGGACTACAATCACTGTAGGGTACGTTTCAGAGTAGCAGCCGTGTTAGTCTGTATCCATAAAAAGAAAAGGAGGATTTGTGGCACCTTAGAGACTAACCCTTCTTTCTCACATGTAATCAGTTGCCTCCAGAAGCAGGTGCTTTAAGAAAAACACTAAATGTAGCAAGACTTGCAATAAAATTGTGAGAGTTGGCAACACTGTTCTTCACCTACACATGACCACCTTTCATAGGCGCCCCCGATGGTGGTCTCACCCATCAAGTCCTCTCCCTCCCTCCCAGCACCTCCTGCTTGCTGTTGTCAGCTGTTCTGAGGCATGCAGGAGGCACTGGGCGGTGCGGGGGGAGAGGGAGAAGTGGGGATAGGGTGTGCTAGGGGGAGAGGGTGAAACTGGACGGGAAGAAGTGTAGCAAGGGCAGGAAGAGATGGGGCGGGGTGGGGCCTTGGGAGAAGGGATGCAGTGGGTGCGGGGCCTGGGACTGAGCGGAGGTTGAGCACCCCTAGGGAATGGAGGAAGCCGGCACTTGTGCCACCTTTTACATCCACTTGCTTGACAAACTGTCAGTAAAGCTTCGTGCAAATACAGTTTTGCAGACTGAGACATGGAAATATGAGTAGTGGATCAGCAGCACTCACAAAGGTTAAAAAAGCAAGATGAAAGGTATCATTACATCTTTGATTTATTTATTTTTTAGATACAGAAAACCCATGAACTTTACTTAAAGTTGGTAAGTCTCTAAGGTGCCACAAGTACTCCTTTTTAAAGACAACAGATACCATATCATTATATGCAATGTTCTAATAAATATTTTTAGGAAACGTGCTGTAAAGACATGTCATCTGAAACAGTAAATGATTTTAAAAAGCCATCTTTTTGTTAGGTTTCAGAAAAATTTTCCAGTCTGACTTGATAACTGTAGACCTTTATTTATGTCTGAATGAAAGCTGCTCCTTAGCTATGATACTGTCCTTCCTTTAGCTATGAGTGCTTTTAAAATTACATGAGCAAATTAAACTGTTGTAATTTATCAGTCTTTCAGTTCCTTTAAAGCTGTGGCACAATTCGTAGTGACTAGATGGGTCGGTTTTGTTATGTGTTCTTGTAGCAGTTGTGGGTATGTAACTACAAAGTCATACATGTGTGCATTTACATGAAGGCTTGCATTTTTTGCCTGCTGAACGATGGGGATGGAATGATGTTAGTATGTACCAGACACAAGAAATATTTTTAGACCCTTGCCTAATCTCCAGTATGTCCATTTACATATATTGTTCCTCCCTTATCACCACTAGCTTTTTGGAATTTTCACTGGTATTATAATAAAATGCACATGTATTAAATGTATTCATGCACATCCATAAATGTATTAATGGGTGAATAAAACTTGATTTGGTAAAGATATCAAACCTCCGAGTTGCTCTTACTTGTAAGTGAGATCCAGTGCTTTAATGTCATTCAGCATCAGGGTCTAGGATGCTTTCTTTTGCAGGTAATGTAAATGGTTTGTCCCTGTCTGTGCCAGCATCCAAACTCTTTTCATCCCTAGCAGGAAACCTGTGATTTACATCTGTTGTCAGTTAGAGATTGCTGACAGGGCCTCAGTGTATAGAGGGCTTCCCCTGTGAAACTGAGTAGGCACTTGTAACTTTCACTTAGTGCTACTGTAAATTCCCCACCCCCTGTAGGATTGTCACATAAGCAAATTATAAATGGAGAGAAGGGGACAGGGAAAAAGGCATGATACCCCACAATGCTGTACTGAAAATAAATCCCCAAAGTATGGAAATTTTTTTTTCCTAAAGGTGAGTGGATTAAATATATTTTACCTGTACATCTTTATTTTAAAATATGTTTAGGAGAACCAGCAATACAATTTACTGTAAGATGCAATGAAACATAATAGTTTAATACCTTTGTAGCTCCTTCTAGCTGATGATCTCAGAGGATTTAGCAAACTGTTAGTGAATAAGACCTCACAGTCTCCTTGTGACCTAGATACCTAAATATTATTTTATGGGTAGAGAAACAGAGGAATAGAGAGGCTAAATGACTTGCTCAAAGTCATATCGGAAGACTGTGGTGGAAGCAAGAATATAACTCTAATCTCCCAACTTCCACTTCTGTAGTATTAATCACTATGTCATGCTTTCTCCCATTGATTGTAAATAGGAGTTGGACGAGTATGTCCAGGACACCCAGAGCTTTGTATAGTATTCTTTTGTGTGGAGACTGCATAGGATGGAAATCTAAAGAAATGAATACAAGTTTAGTTTAATTTATAATTGGAATATTCAATGTGGTTACAATAACATAGAAAATTGACTTTATTCTCAATTTTCTTGCAGCATGTAGTCTGTTACACTTGTGCAAAGATGATGTAAAATGTTTCCAGAACAGAATGGAAGCATTTTACGCCCTGCTTTGCATTCACTTTATGCTGATATAAATGACTACATAAAGTATAAAGCAGTGGAGAACCAGGCCCAGTATTTTTAAAGCAGATCTTCCTCCCCCCCCCCCCCCCCCAAAAAAAAAGCATATTAAACTTAAGCTCCTCATCATGGAATGCTCCCGCCAACCAGCCTTGGGTCCAGGCCCAGATATCTCCCTATCTCCCCTGCAATCCCCCCCATACATTGACTTCCGAGTGAGCACAGTGTCCCATCAAGCTCCATATCCCACTAGCCTAGGTCGTTTGCAGGATGAGAACATGGGAGGGTACTGGTAAAGCTCCCCCAAGAAGAGGAGTCTGGAATCTTCTTACAGAGTGCCTACTTCAAAAAAGCCTTTGTCACCATCTTGGAGACCTTGGGTCTTGGGAAAAGTACCGCTGAGGCTCCAGGCTTCTGCAGTACTGGGAGCTCCTCAAAAACCTTGAGCTCTTCAAAGACCCAGGGTGCCAAGCATACCTCAGCACCAAAGTTGTCCGCTGTGCCTTCCAAGCATGACCACTCAAGCAGAGACCCAAAAAGATGTGTCTCTAGATTGTCTTTAACATCCACAGACTTTTCAGTACCACTTCTGGTACCTAAATAGATGACCCAGGCTCCAACTTCAGTACCTTTGAGGTCAACATCTTCTGTTCCAGCGCTATGGACTAGACAGATACCCTTGGAAAAATCAACATCCTCTGCAACCTCATCTGGTCCTGACAGAGGTTCACCTGAGACCACAGGAGTTTAAGTTCTCCAAAGATTTGTTGGTGTCTGATAAGCTGGAGTCTCTTTTATTAATGGGTACTGAATTGCTATGGGTACTGAGATCTGCAGGGTCTCTGAGACCTTATCTTGCTCCAGTACCCTTGGCTTCTGTGGTATCATCTGCACCAGGGGAACAGCCATCCTTACCTCCAGTGTCTGCTCCACTTCTGACCTATGCTGAAGACTCCTCTTCAGATTCTCAGATATCTGTGCAGGGATCCACTACATCTCTCCTGACTCCTTAACTGAAAAAGAAGCTCCAAGGGCAGGACAATCTTGTGCCCTTCTCACTGGTATGACCAGCACTGGATGCCTTCCCCTCTACCTTCTGCCCCCATCCATGACCATACTGGGACCCATCATCAGCTTTCAAGAGCTCCTAGTTATACCTTTTGAGGATCATCATGGAAGGCAGTCTCCTGCTCTATCTCTTCCTCCTAAACAGCACCAACCACAGGAGGAGTCGTTTGAAGAGCAAGAGGCTAGAGCCGACAAGGAGGTGACAACACATACTATTATCTCCTAATCTTCACCAGACGAGGCCGTGATGCCTCTTCTGCCTTCTTACAGGGATGATTTTAAACAGTTTCATGAACTGATGAAATGCATTGCTGACTCGCTTCAGATCCCACTCGAGGAGGTCCAAGAGTCGCTACATAGTCTCTTGGACATCCTCCACAAGACAACCTCTGGACGAGTAGCTTTACCAGTGAATGAGGCTGTAGTCTACTGGATCCTGGCAAGACTCTCTGTCAGAGTACAACTACCTCACCACCAACATGTACACAAGCCAATTAAAAAGTACTATGTCCGAGCAAAAAATTCTGAGTGTTTATTTTTGCACAATCCTCCCGACTGTCTAGTTGTGTAGCTGTAAATGTGCCTCGTAGACAATACCACACTAAGTCTACACTGTACGGTCAAGACCAAGAAGCACCCCAACCTCTTTTGGGCATAAAAGCTATTCTTTCATGACCCTCCAGTTTAGAATGGGGAGTTATCAGGCTCTGATGGCAGTTATAGTAAACTCAACACTTTTATTGATCATTTTCCTCTGGAATACCAAGAATAGTTCTAGGCATCATAGCAGAGGATCGGCTCTTAGCAATGATACAGTTGCAAGCCCCCTAGATGCAGCGGACACCAGAGCTTGTTCTGTCTCTACTGCTGTCGAGCATCTTGCTAGCATCTTGGTTGCAGCTGTCAGGATTTCCTAGGGAGTTCCAGGATACCATAGAAGACCTTCCTTTTGACAGACTGAAACTTTTCAGTGAGTCCAACAATGAATCCTTGCACACTTTGAAGGATTTGGGGGCCACTGTGGTTTCTCGGTGTACATATACACCTGCAAGTTAAGGAAAATTTAGGATCTCTTTTTGCAGTTGTGATCTGCTATCTAGTACAGTTCTCCAACCTTTGTAGACTTGCTGTATCACATGAGACTGATGTCATGGCGTGAGGCCTCTTCTTTTAATACAACTTCCCCCACCTAGCCCTCTTCATCAAATTGGATGTGTTAATGAGGATTTGATAGAGGGTCTGGCACATCCCAACCTCGGGAATGTTCAGCTGCACCACCCAATCGACCTCCCTCATTTTGGAGACTGTGTGTCCCATTTTTGCCCTGCATGAGAGCAAATTACATCTAACAAATGGGTTTTGGAGGTTATAACATCGGGTTACTCCATCCATTCTACCTCTATCCCATCCCTCTTTCCTGTCACTTTTCAGGAGCCCATCTTACAACCATTTGCTAAGATAAGAAGTAATCTATTATGCATAGGGACCACAGAACCAGTTCCAGTCCATCACGGGGGAGAGATTCTATTCCAAGTATTTTCAAGATTTGAAGGTGAATAAAGAGGTAGCTTTGCAGATGTTTACAGGGAGTGCCTGCCAGGCATGAGGAGCAACATGGACCAATAGGAGGCAGGAGTCAACCTCTCGACAGTGAATGAGTGATGATAGGTGGGGTGGGGAATAAGCTCTGAAGGGCAGGGAAAGTGAAGACAAGCTTGTATTTGTTACAGTAGAGAAGGGGTAACCACTGGAGGGATGCAAAAAGAGAGGTGATGTGGTCAAAGTGACGAGCTAGAAAAATGAGAGAGCTTTCTAAAAAAACCACCTCCCACAAGGGGCGTAGCTACCAGTACTCGGAGCCCGGCTCCCAGCGCTGGTGCACTGTCTACACTGCCACGTTACAGCGCTGAATCTTGCAGTGCTCAGGGGTGTGTTTTTTCACACCCCTGAGCGAGAAAGTTGCAGCGCTGTAAAGTGCCAGTGTGGACAAGCCCTTAGATTATAAGATCTTTGGGGATATAGACAGTCTCTTTATTATGTATGTCTATTGCCCAGGACAATAAAACCCTGCTTATGTTTGAGGCTTTTAAGTGTTATCACAATACAAGTAACAATACAGGAGTAATAATTAGTTGGACAAGTCACTTAACTACTTTGTGTCTCCGTTTCCCCCACCTGTAATATTTTGCAAAGTTGGCAAAGTGCTTTGAGATCTTTGCTTGGATGATGTAATTAAGCCTCTTCGTGATAGACTTGCACAGGGGTGGCCAACCTGAGCCTGAGAAGGAGCCAAAATTTACCAATGTACATTGCCAAAAAGCCACAGTAATATGTCAGCAGCCCCCCCCATCAGCTCCTCCCCGCTCCCAGTGCCTCCCGCCCGCCGGCAGCCCCACCGATCAGCGCCTCCCCCTCCCTCTCCGCACCTCCCAAACAGCTGTTTTGTGGCATGCAGGAGGGTCGGTGGGGGAAGAGTGAGGGCATAGCAGGCTCAGGGGAGGAGGCGGGAAGGGGTGGAGTCGGGGCAGGGTCTGTGGCAGAGCCAGGGGTTGAGCAGTGAGCACCCGCTGGCACACTGGAAAGTTGGCACCTGAAGCTCCAGCCCCAGACTCGGTGCCTATACAAGGAGCCGCATATTCACTTCTGAAGAGCCTCATGTGGCTCCGGAGCCACAGGTTGGCCACCCCTGGGCTTGCAGCTTTTCTGGGAAAAGCAACATCCATGCCTCTCTCTTCAAACTTTTCACTCCATTTGGAATGTTTTCCTGGCCTCAGCTTCAGGTCCAGGGAAGTTCAAGGGTTTTTCCACTTTCAAATTGTTTTTAGTTCTGTCATTTCAAAATTCTTTGTCGGTCCTGGGAATCTGAGAGAATAGCTATTAATGTGTCACCATTGGTGGTCAAAATCCTGGAGGACGAACGTTGTTGCTCTTTTCTATATATACGTTGGTTCATCTTTTTCGTTTAATTTGACTAAACTGACCCAGAAATGTTTCCATGTATTCAGTCAGGTCAAGGAGCTCTTTCACAGTGAGGACCTCCAGAATTCTAATAGTAGTGTTGTGTGCTTTGTCCTGGTTTCTGAGCTCCTCCAGTCTTCTTTCCATTACAAGATTGCTTTTAATCAGGGGGTTTTATGTGGCCTTCCTCTACCACTGTAGATTTTTGGTGGTGTTTTTCCCCCTACTGTGTCTAGGAGCTTATCCTGGCTGATTAGTTTGCTATCTTGTATAATTTGCATAGTTTATGTGAAGGTGAGTCAAATATATCTAATAGGGATGCCAGAGAGGTGTGTGCAGGTTATCAGGATCTGTTTAATGCTTTGCCATATTTCTTTTATTTTACTTTCTGCTCATGAGGTGTTTCCCATTTCTCCTTCCACTGTCTGCTTTGCAGATAAGAGTTCTGCTTGTGTCTGGTCCACCAGTGAGGTTGATTTTGACCCACAGACAACTTGCACATCTGATTTGATTTTCATTATTTTTTCTGAATATCCAATTTTTGCTTCTCTAGGAGCCTAAAAGCATTTCACTTCATTGGGGGAGCCTTTCATGGCCTACAAAACAGTCTTACAAGATAATCTTACATGTGTGTGCGTTCCTTCCATTAAGGCCTGTTCCTGTACCTATTGAAATAGATAGCAACACTCTTATTGATTCCAGTGAATACAGGATCAGGCCTATAATGAGCCACCTCACTTGCCTCCTTTGCCAATTACTTTTTTTTTTTTTTAATGGTTTAGGCCTTTTTTCATTTGAGAATGGGAACAAAATTTCAAATTCAAGTTTGGGGACTTAATTGTACGACTCCCAGTGACATTAACAGGAATTGAACAACTATATGGGTGCACCTCACTTAGAAGATCTGTACCCTTTTGTACAATTGTCATGATGGAATCATACTGCTCCAATCATCAAATTATTAGATTACGTCTTCATGTTTGCATTCTGTAGGTGTGGTAAAGTAGAGTGATTCGAATCTAGCATGTGAAATCATACTTAGTATTAGAATTGGAAGAATACTTCCGCACTTTTCTAATTTTTTTTACAATAGTAGGCGGGGAAGGGGCTTGAAATCTTTTGCTACAGCTTGCTCTCTGGTAGAATTTTAGCAGATATGACTTTACTCATAACTTCATCAGCAGTTTTGCAATAAGTTTGATATTTTGTAAAGCTCTGTTTCCAAAAAAGGTCCTTGTAAGGTTATTGAAACATCCAGTTTTAAAGTGCTTGTAAATTATCTTGGAATGTAAACAATGATTCCAAGCCAGCTGTGTGAGAGAGAGAGAGGGAGAGAGAGAGAGCGCATTATTTTAGTAAGAATTTAGATGCATTTTGATAATGAACAATTGGGCATTAATGCCTACCACATTTTTTTACATGAAAAAGTTGCCAGTAATGTAAACCTCTTTTTCTGGGAAGCGGAGGTGTCTTTATAGTTTAGTTTATGGTAGAGTAACTTGATGGCTGTTGAACTTCCTACTTGTATTAAACCTGCATGAGCTAGTTGGAATATGGGAGATAGTAATTTCCATTTGATGTTTCACTTTGGCTTTGAATTGCACCATAGGTATCAAAAAAGTTATTAAGGTGGAGTTTGATTGGTAGAGCATGATCGCATTCTCCTTGCTGTACATTACACTTCTAACTGAAAACTAAACCTTCTCAATACATACAGCTATGTTTGTAGGTTGAGATTTCAAAATCAACTACAGGATTTAACCACATGCAACTCCACTGAAATTAATGTGAATTGTGTGGCTAAATTCACTAATTGGTTTTGGAAATCACAATCATATTCTCTAATGAAAAAATATGAAAAATAACGCCAAATTTCTCCCACTTTAAAAATGTGTAAGCAATTGGAATTAGCAAGTTTCCGTTCTTATTTTATAACTAAACATTTGTTTCACTCTGTTATACCCAGACATAAAACTAGGTTAAAATGGAGTTGAGAGAGCACAGTGGTATCTGAAGGTTTAAAAACATAAGAGGAATTTGTAATTATCCCCGAAATGAGGGGATAATTACAAATGAAGGAAATTAGGGATAAGGTTAAACTTAAAGGAAATTCAAACATGTTTAAGTATGGAAATTCACAGTTAAGGCATCCAAATAACCTTAACTTTGCCCTGTAGTAATGCTGTGCAATAACTATACACTTATGAATAATGCCTTTTTAGTGTTTGTGGTCTCTTGGAAAATTAAAGGGATTGTTCAAATTTTCAGCTACCATAACTACCAAATCTCCTGTCCAGAGCGAAGAGGAAGGAGAAGACTGCTATTTAAGCCTATGATAGTCTCAGAAACAAGAAAAATTACTCAAAACAGTTAAGACCAAAGCTGACTGCAAAGAGTTACAAGGGGATCTAGCTAAGCTTCATGACTGGGCAACAAAATGGCAGATGAAATTCGGTGTTGATAAATGCAGATGAATCCACATTGGAAGACATAATCCGGGTATACTTACAAAATGATGGAAAACACTGTGGTTGCAAGCTCACCTGCAGCAGTCGTGTGTGTGTGTGTATAATTTAGTCACAAATTAGCTGTTACCACTGGAGGAATCATCGTGGATAGATCTCTGAAAACATCTGCTCAATGTGTAGCAATAGTCAAAAAAGCTAACTATGTTAGGATTCATTACAAAAGGGATAGGTAAAACAGAAATTATCATAATGCCACTATAGAAATCAATGATACGCCCATACCTTGAATACCGCATACAGTTCTGGTCACCCCATCTCAAAAAGTATATATTAGAATTGGAGAAGGTACAGAGAAGGGCATCAAAAATGATCAGGAGTATGGAATAGCTTCCGTACAAGGAGAGATTAAAAAGATGGTGATTGTTCAGTTTACAAAAGTGGCAACTAAGGGGAGATATGATAGAGGTCTATAAAATCATGAATGGTGTGGAGAAAGTGAATAAGGAAATCTTAGTTATTCCTTCACATAACACAAGAACCAAGGGTCACCCAATGAAATTAGTAGGCAGCAGGTTTAAAACAAACATAAGGAAGTACTTCTTCACTGGACGCACAGTCAACCCATGGAACTCCTTGCCAAGGGATGTTGTGAAGGCCAGTTGTAAGTATTAGATAAGTTTGTGTAGGATAGGTCCATCAATGGCTATCAGCCATGATGGTCAGGGATGCAAACACATGTGCTGGGTTTTCTAAGCCTCAACTGCCAGAAGCTGGGGATCACTTTATAAGTGCCCTGTTCTGTTCATTCCCTCTGAAGGATCTGAGATTGACCACTGTCAGAAGACAGGATATTGGGCCAGATCAGGGGTGGGCAAACTACGGCCCGCGGGCTGGATCCAGCCCCTCAGGGCTTTGGATCCGGCCCATGGGATTGCCCCCCTTAGTGCCGCAGGCCCCGGGCTGCTCTCGGAAGCAGCCAGCACCATGTCCCTGGAGCCCTTGGGGTGGGGGAGGCAGAGGGCTCCGTGCGTCGCCCTTGCCTCCAGGCACCGCCCCCCGCAGCTCCCATTGGACAGGAACGGGGAACCGTGGCCAATGGGAGCTTCGGGGGAGGTACCTAGAGGTGTGGCAAGGGCAGCACGCAGAGCCCTGTGCCCCCCTTCCCCAGGGTCCATGCAGGGACATGGTTCCGTCTGTTTCCTGGAGCTACGGCATGGGGCCAGGGCAGGCAGGCAGGCCAGGAGCCTGCCCTGGCCCTGGTGGGCGCCACTGCCACCCTGGAGCCGCTTTAGGTAAGCGGCACCGGGCTGGAGCCCGAACCCCTCCTGCACCCTGCCCCCCAACTCCGTGCCTGCACCTCGCACCCCTTCTGGACCCCAACCCCTGTCCTGAGCCCCCTGCTGCACCCTGCCTCCCCATGTACCCCAGCCCCCTGCCCTGAGCCCACCCCTGCACCCTGCCTCCCCATATACCCCAGCCCCCTGCCCTGAGCCCACCCCACACCCCTGTGCACCCCAACCCCCTGCTCTGAGCTCCCTCCCGCAGTTCACACCCTTCCTGCACCCCAACCCCCTTCCCTGCGCCCCCCATACACTCTGCACCCCTCCTCTGCCCCAATCCCTTGCTCTGAGCCTGTTCCTGCACACCGCACCCCCTCCCGCAGCCCAACCCGCTGACCTTGCCCTGCATACAATTTCCCCACCCAGATGTGGCTCTCAGCCCAAAAAGTTTGCCCACCCCTGGGCTAGATGGACCATTGGTCTGACCCAGTATTCCATTTTTATGTTCTTCTTATTAGTAATGAAGTTGACAGTTTTATAACAAACAAAACCCATCCTAAAGTGACTGCAATATGTCCCTTGTGCCATTACAGAGCAGAAAACAAAGCAATGTTATGCAAAAACACGGTGTGTGGTTGCAAGCTCACTTGCAGCAGTCCTATATATGTGTAAGGTAAAATTGTGAAACATCAAAAAAAAAAGAAAAGGGTTACTAGTTTTTTCCATTGCCCTCTGTTACTGATTTGAGAATGTGAAAATGAAACTCTTGTGCAGTTCTTTGTGTATTAAATAAAATGGCAAGAATTGTATAGGTGAGTGTCAGGAAAGTTGTCTGATGTGTTTGAGAAAATATGGCAGGCTAGAAATTCAAATAAAATAATAATGTAATTGATTATTAAGCTATTGTCAAAAGCTACTTCTTCCCTACAGTAAAAACACTCTTATTACATGTTAGTATGTTTTTAAAAAGGAACAATCGTCTGGTCTGAGTGATTATATTAAACTAGTGATTTGTGTGGAATAGGTTAGAAATGCATACCCTTCAGCATAACAAAGATTAATCATTTTATTCTGATTTAAACAAGTAGGACATATCTGTGTTTTCAAGTTTATTTCCTTTTCTTCCTCTTGCTTCCTCAGCATGACTAGGTAAGGAAGCTTGCTCAAACTGACTCGTAACATGTTCTGAGTCTTCAAGGTGGATGTTCACAAGTGGTTCGGGGGGGAAAATACCCTTATGATGATTATTTAATTTTTCATAGCTAATAAAAAGCTCTCTTTTATTATTAAGAATGTCTCAGAGTTTTTCCCCTGACTTTACACATCTTTTAAGTTGATGCTATACCTATTCATGTTTAAAAATGAATGAATCTGATCCATGCAGGATGAAGTTCCTTCCAGGATGAGTGCTCTGTTTTTGCAGAGTTGTAGTCTGAGTCATTTACTTCTCTTCATATGGTTGTTGATGTCTGTAGCTTAGTTACTAGCACAAATGAGAAAGAAGTGTGGAAAATAATGTGTGTGAATGCCTGCTCCAAAACGTAAGGGCAAGTTGCAAACTCTGGTCATGCATTTAGAGGCACTGTAGATGATGAATGGCATTTAGACTCTTGAGAATAAGAGACTGTGTATAAACCTTATTGTAAAGCCAGAATTTGACAGGTGTGCTTATTCAGTAAAACTTTTAGCTGCTTTTGTATCTGATGTATGTACTTAGATACCTTAGTCTTTGGAGAGCAAGAGTGTGTACTCAAAACACAGTATCAAAACTCCGATGAAGTGAGCTGTAGCTCACGAAAGCTTATGCTCAAATAAATTTTTAGTCTCTAAGGTGCCACAAGTACTCCTTTTCTTTTTGCGAATACAGACTAACACGGCTGCCACTCTGAAAACTGCTCAAAACACAACAACTGTTGTAAGGTGGTATATATTCTTGGAACCAAAGACAATCTGAAACTTGTAGTTGTTAATTCATGAAGATCTGTAAAGTTTGTGTATCTGTTGATTAATGGGGGTGAAGGTCATCACAGATGTAAGAGTGGTTTTCGATTCATAATGCAAACTGAATATTCATCTGTTGTGTGAGACCCTGTTGGATGAATCTTCACCATATCTTTTTGGTAGAGTGTGTCTTCAGCACCTGTAGCCTATGCTCTGTGCAGTGACATTTGAATAACATCAAGTCGTTTATCCCATATTTGACATTCCAATCTAGTGGGAAATATTGTTTGAATTTTAACTAATGTCTCTTATTTGTTTTTTTTTCAAGAACTTACGAGGAAAATAAATCTCCTTTATTTGCATTAGCACTACTAACTTTGCATTAGCAAACTATTACTAAATTTATTCCTTATTTTTATAATGCCTTTACAGTGAAGTAAACAGTACAGTTTAGAGCTTGAACAGACGCTGCTGTTTTATTGGTATGTGACAAAGGAAGTAAACAAACAAAAAAACCCACATTTTAATTTCAGGCTGAAAAACATTAGGGGAAAAGTGTGTAATAATTTTCCAAAGAGGGAAAAAATGTAATCGTAACTAAAACCTGCCAGGTTCTCACATTTGTTGTTTGTACTGCAGTGGCACTCATAGACTTACTCAAGCATTGTGCTAAGTGCTGTATAAATACTAAGGAAGACCATGAAGTACTTGAAATCTAAGGCCCAAAATGCAGACACGTGAACACAGAGTTCAGTGTTTAGCATGAAGTTAAGCACATGCATAAGTCTTTATAGAATCAGGATCTAAGAATACAAGCAATACATGGAGACTGCAGGAGAGGCATACACTAAAGTGTAGAAAGGCTTTATTTGTATGTGTTTTATATAAAATTACATTGGCAATATCCAGCTGTTCTGGACATCTTTGTACCAGATGGATTTAACTAATTGATTTAAGTTTGAAGAGAGACTAAAATGACCCTAAGGGACTGGAGGGATTGACTTACTGGAAAATGGTTAGCTTTCACCTCCCTACGTACCATAGCTTGGTTAAACTATTAATTGGGGTGGGAGGGCATAAATTACATATATTTGGAAGGTGTAAACATCCAGGAGAGAGCAGAATTACTGACAGTGATGCACTATGTAATTAAGAATAATGGCTAATTTAAGTAATAAAGAAATATTTAGGCTATGTATTGTGGAGGGAAATTGGGGGAACATCCTGATACAGAGCTCGGACTGTGTAAGTGATGATAGATCTCCTTATGGACGCAGTGGAAAGTGTGTCACTTAAACCACCCTTACGTTAGACTAAACAAAACACTAAAGGATGTACTATAAGAACTATCCTTTGCTGGGGGAAGCAGGGGCTAGATGACTTGATAAGAATTTTCTAAGTGCAATAGCTATTCTTTCCAGTGTCAGGGTTCTTTTTTCTGCTGAAAAGCAACATTGTGTGTGCTTGTAAAATATATGTGATATTGGTGAGTATCCCTATGAGATCTAGGTATTTCAATGATTACTTTATTACATTCAATAAGTTTGTGTATATATCACTTTTATATGAAGTATCTCTGTTTTTTAATAATGAGAAGTAAAATGGACCAATATTTACCTAATGTAGCATGTGAATTCCTCTAGAGATGCCTTTGTGTGTTTGTAAAAACTATGGTGCACATAGTGTTTTGTGCACCAAAAATAGGTTCACGTAGTATTTTGTGAACTAATACGAGAACATCCCTACTCCAAAGAGTTTTAATTCGAAGGTCCCAATCCTGTAATTTATTGAACACAAACAGGTACGTGTGTGGTTTGTCCATGCGCCGTGTATTGCAGCATTGGGACTTTAGTTTAACAGTGTACGAAGAAAGGCAAGGGTGGGAATGGTTGTAAAGAAGTTGTGGTGTTGAGTGTTTCTGTGCTGCTTGTAGTTTCAGGATTTTTTTTAAAGTATGTTGTAAAATTATATTTCATTGCAGGGAAGAGAGGAGGGAGAGGAGAGCTATTGTTGGAAGGCCAGCGGAAAGTGATATTTTAGGAGAGGCTGAAAGGATAAGAGGTAGCTAAGCACTTGGGATCAGGAAGTCACTTCTGAAGTGTGCTCTGTATTTAGGGGGCAACACAAAAAAAGGCTCAGATGCGAGTGGGAGGAGGGGACGAACTAGCATACAAAACACTGTACTTCATCTCAGGCATTGGGACCCTGACAGCAGGATTGTCTGGCTATGTGGACTCCCTCCTCAGGCCCTACACTACCAGCACTCCCAGCTATCTTTGAGACACCACTGACTTCCTGAGGAAACTACAGTCCATCGGTGATCTTCCAGAAAACACCCTCCTGGCCACTATGGATGTAGAAGCCCTCTATACCAACATTCCACACAAAGATGGAGTACAAGCTATCAGGAACAGTATCCCCGATAATGTCATGGCAAACCTGGTGGCTGACCTTTGTGACTTTGCCCTCACCCACAACTATTTCACATTTGGGGACAATATATACTTTCAAGTCAGCGGCACTGCTATGGGTACCCGCATGACCTCACAGTATGCTAATATTTTTATGGCTGACTTAGAACAATGTTTCCTTAGCTCTCATCCCCTAACACCCCTACTCTACTTATGCTGCGTTGATGACATCTTCATCATCTGGACCCATGGAAAAGAAGCCCTTGAGGAATTCCACCATGATTTCAACAATTTCCATCCCACCATCAACCTCAGCCTAGACCAATCCACAAAAGCGGTCCATTTCCTGGACACTACAGTGCTAATAAGCGATGGTCACATAAACAGTACCCTATACCGGAAACCTACTGACTGCTATACTTACCTACATGCCTCCAGCTTTCATCCAGGACACACCACACAATCCATTGTCCACAGCTAAGCTCTAAGATACAACTGCATTTGCTCCAATCCCTCAGACAGAGACAAACACCTACAAGATCTCTATCAAGCATTCTTAAAACTACAATACCCACCTGTTGAAGTGAGAAAACAGATTGACAGAGCCAGAAGAGTACCCAGAAGTCACCTACTACAGGACAGGCCCAACAAAGGAAATAACGGAACGCCACTAGCTGTCACCTTCAGCCCCCAACTAAAATCTCTCCAGCGCATCATCAAAGATTTACAACCTATCCTGAAAAATGATCCCTCACTCTCACAGATCTTGGGAGACACACCAGTCCTCACTTACAGACAGCCCCGCAACCTGAAGCAAATACTCACCAGCAACCACACACCACACAACAAAAACACTAACCCAGGAACCTATCCTTGCAACGAAGCCCGATGCCAACTCTGTCTACATATTTATTCAAGTGACGCAATCATAGGACCTAATCACATTAGCCACGCCATCAGGGGATCATTCACCTGCACATCTACCAATGTGATATATGCCATCATGTGCCAGCAATGCCCCTCTGCCATGTACATTAGCCAAACCAGACAGTCTCTACACAAAAGACTAAACAGACACAAATCTGACATCAGGAATCCTAACATTCAAAAACCAGTAGGAGAACACTTCAACCTCTCTGGCCACTCAGTAAAAGATTTAAGGGTGGCAATTTTGCAACAGAAAAGCTTCAAAACCAGACTCCAATGAGAAACTGCTGAGCTTGAATTAATATGCAAACTAGATACCTTTAACTTGGTTTGAATAGAGACTGGGAGTGGCTGGGTCATTACACATATTGAATCTTATTTCCTTAAGTTAAGTATCCTTTCGCCTTCTTGTCAACTGTCTGAATGGGCCATCTTGATTAGCACTACAAAAGTTTTTTTTCTTCTGCTGATAATAGCTCATCTTAACTAATTAACCTCTCACAGTTTGTATGTCAACTTCCACCTTCTCTGTATGTGTGTGTGTGTGTGTGTATATATATATATAATCTTACTGTATGTTCCATTCTATGCATCTGATGAAGTGGGCTGTAGCCCATGAAAGCTTATGCTCTAATAAATTTGTTAATCTCTAAGGTGCCACAAGTACTCCTGTACTTTTATATAGTGTGTAGCTATTAGTAAAGAATGAATGGGCACATAAGGTTAATCATGGTCACATCTTAGAGAAGAGGAAGGTTTTGAAGCAAGATCTGAAGATACTTTGTCATTGGGGGGGGAGTTCCAAAGCAAAGGAGCAAGGAAGGAGAACCACCCTCACCTATGGAAAGTCTTGGGGTGGGGAAAGACAGGAGGTTAATACTGAAGGAATTGGATGTTGAATTTGGAGTTGGGCCTCTTAACACAGTCATTTGTTTACATTAGTCCACTCTTTTCTTTTATTTTCTTGATTTTTTTTTTTTTTTTTTTTTTTAATCTCACAGCTTGGCTGGTGTATGAAATACATGTTACAAATGTCAGGACTTATACAGTTCCAGAAAGTGTCTCCAGTTGCTTTGAGATACGAATTGCTTTTTTAGCCAAGGCTATGGTTGCTTTTTAACTTTTGTGTATGTGATTTTATGCTTTTGAAAGGCTGACAGCCCCAGAGACTGAAGTTCTCTGTGGAACAGGTAATGTACAGTATACAAATTAACACATACTCCCTTTCAATGTACCTTGACTCTATCCTGGAGGGCTCACCTCTGGGTGAGTGAATAGCTCAGTTTCCAGGTCTGCTCAGTCCATATATAAGGCTATTAATAGTAATGTGTCAGTTGTGGTAGTGTCTTTTTAGGCTGTGGAAACTTGTCCCGTGGGAACTTGACTTAGACCATTAAATCATTTCATATAGGCCACCAAACATCTATTGCATGATAACAATTGTTAGTGTTTGGGTTTAAAGTGCCTACCTAGAGGTGAAAAGCTTTATATCCCATTACAAAACTCATACTTTTACTAGATATTTTATCCTGATTTTTGCAAGTGTGATAATCACATTTTAAATAAGACTCACTAAGTTATTTCTCTTATGGAGATAGTAACTTAATCGGAAAAATGTCCAGCACACCTAAGAAGGGGAGGAATTAGGTATTTTGTATAAAGAGCTGCTTTGCTGCTTGAATATCATGGTAAAATAGTGAGTATAGATTAAAAACTCTTTGCTTTCTTTCCACAATGTTTACCAGCAGTCTTTTAATAAAAAATGTAATCTTTTTTTCATGCCAACAAAATTTTCAAATGGTCACCTTTTTTTTAGAAAAAGGTCCCTGTATATTCTTTGGGGATTTTTGGGTGGGTTGTTGTTTTGAACCATTGCTGGATGAAGGGTCCTCTATATTTTCCCTCTCCCCAATTTCTCCTACTCTGGCAGAATTTGGAATGAGGTAGATAAGATGGGGAAGACTGAGGATGTAGTCATCCTGTACTGGCTTGGGGGAGAAAAGAGATTTTCCTGATTAGGCAGCAGTAGCGGAATCATTTTCTCTTCTTTCAGATTTAGTCCATATCTAACGATAAAAGAAGAGGACAGACTAAATTGAATTTTCTATGAATTGCCTGATGGCCGAGTGGTGGAATATAAGGAAATACTGGCTTTCTTCAGCAGTATTGGATATTCTGGCAGCAGTAAGTAAAGGAATCCATAATAACGCTTACTGAAGTGGGAACACTCATGGCTTTACAGACTCTTTCTATATAGGAGAGCATGAGCATGCTTAGCCTTTTCCAAATGCATAGATGTAAGGTGAGGATATTTCTTTTTCTAGAAGGTGTCTTTTATTAGTAATTTTCTTTGCTAGAAGAATTGGGAGATAGCAGGCATTAGCTATTGTCCCAGGAACATTCTCCTTTGAAAAGAAGTCATTTCAGAACCTAGTTTAGTCATCATCTTGATAGAGAACATCCTAAAGACATTAGGATAGAAATCCATGAAAATTTTGTGTTTTATTAAACTTGACATCCAAAAGAAAGAAGAGGTTGTTGATCTTTTATTATGTTGTGGTGGGACTGAGGATTTTGTTAACATATTTATAGAAGATTACCTTTCTTTAAGAAGGACCTGTGCTCAGCTGAGGAAAATCTTTCTTCTCAACTGTGTCTGCCTCCTAGACTAGAAGTTGTTAATGTGGGGACAGTTAGGAAGGATTTCTTTATCAGATCTTTGGATAGCATCATAGTCATCTTTTTCAACATTATAAGAATTGCTGTAAATTATGTATTTATATGATACTAAGTCTTCGAGGTCCCAGCTAGATCAAGGCCCCATTGTGCTAGGTATTGTATAGACATATGGTAGGAGAATAGTGAAAAAGTTACCATCTAAATGGATAGGGCATACAAAAGAAAGTGTTATCTCCATTTTAGAGATGGGGTATGGAGGCACAGAAAAATTTCCTCCAGGTCACTCAAAAATTCTGTGACAGAACGAGCAACGGAACCCAGATCTTGAATACTATTCCATTGCCTTAACTCAAAGTCCATTCTTCTTCTCTGAAACATTAGTGTAGCGTCCCAAGTTAGTTTGTGAATGCTGTTCATGTCTTGTCTGATTGCTTAAAAGTCAGTTATGCACTTGGGACTCTGTATATAGCATAAGAAGTAGTGGCTCATTTTCTGCGCTCAGGTTCTCTCCTGAAGGTTGGTTGACTTAAGAGTCAACATAAATGTAACATTTTAATCAATTTGTGTTGATTTGAGAAATGAGAGTAGGAAATGTGACATACTTGCAATATTTCTACTGGAATATAATCACTGCAATACGTAAATTGTGGATTACTAAAACAGAAAGTTGCCTATGCCAGCCAGTTAATTAAATGCTCACCACTCCATTATCCCAGCAGAGACTTCTGCAGGGTTATCTAGTGGGAAAACAGGGATGAACTGGAAAACATCAGTAAAGTTTGGAAATATCAGCCTTTCAGATGTTTAACCTGCCAAACAGCTGCAGTTTTAGGAAATGGGAAAATTAATGAAAGGAGGAGCACCAATAGCCAGTAGGTGATGGTTATGTACTATGCTTTTTGATACATTATTCACAAGAGAAAAGTGAATGTGCCTTTGTCTCATTTTAGAATGTTTTTCCATAAATGGATTTCTCATAACGCATGTGTTAACAGAGCTTCCTGTTCCAAGAAGGTCCGTGTAGAAAATACTTGATGATTTGGGACGCAGTAATACTACACCTGCATCGTTAGTGTGTGCTTATTTCTTAAATTAAAACCTAGGGCTACTATGGCATAAGAGAGAACACTGATGGAGGTTTGTACTACCTATCCACACCCCTTCAGCCAGTCAGATGAGTTTCTCAGGTCAGATTGATTCTCTCCCTCCCTTCTCAGCCTCTTCCATTGCTTCTTATATAGCCTGTTTTGGCCTTTCCAGACTTAGTCAAGAGAGTTGCACGTCTTAATTACAATATTTATAAACATTCCAAAGATCATTTGCATAAATTGATTTAATGTGAAAAAGGCTCACATTTCCTGTAGAATAGAATTTCTTCTGTTTTCGATACCTGTTTAAAGATGAAACTTTGCTCTTTTAATTACAATTTAAGAAAAAATTAAAATCCTGAATTGTTTCTTAGGGAAAAATATATCACTGTTTTGTAGGTATAGTTTCTTCTTTGAGCAGGGATCCCACTGTAGATTCATGTGCACATAAGACCGGATTTTGATTAGCAGTGTCTGGGGTCGCGCATGCCCCT
The DNA here is from genome assembly GCF_015237465.2 of Chelonia mydas. Classification (NCBI taxonomy): domain Eukaryota; kingdom Metazoa; phylum Chordata; order Testudines; family Cheloniidae; genus Chelonia; species Chelonia mydas. The sequence continues at coordinate 321,195,375 of NC_057849.1, forward strand.
GTACCGTCTCATGCTCTTCTGTGAATGTATAAAGGGTGGGTGGCCAAAACCCTCCTTTGGTTCCCTGTTACCACTCAGGACAGTGAGATGGACTGTAGTGAATGTCTGACCTGCAGGTTCTTAGCTCAGGCTAAAGATCTTTGAAATCTTCTGCAAATCTTCAGAACCACTTCTGATCTTCTGTTGTGACTGCCATGAATCGACCATGAACTTCATTAGTTAGATCCCCTCACCACATGTACAAAGATTCTCAAATGGCAAATTCAAAACCTGCAGGCTTCCAGCCCTGTCCGTCCATCCTGCAATGAAATAATACCCGTGAAAGACAGACACAGTAGGTGTCTCTTTTGCCTGAGGGAATCACCTGTTCCAAGCAGATGCTTAGTATGCTTATTCTTCTCTGCAAGGACTCATTTTCTCCCAAGTCAGATTGTCGGTGATAGGGTTTTTTCTCCTACCTCTGCAGGATGGGTCACATGCTGGGATTATCTGGCTATATCTCACTTAATCAGTTCCCTGCCATTGCAGGGGCTTTGGTCATAGGTACATCTCAGTCCCTCCTGTTCTCTGCCTGTGGCACATGGTAGTTTAGTCTCCTGTGGGCTGTAACATTTTGGTCTAATTGTGGTGGTTGGGTTTGGTGTGTGGGTGCTGGGTGGTGTTAGTGGCCTGTGAGTTACAGGTCAGACTAGATGATCTGGTAGTCCCTTCTGGCCTCTGACTCTGTGACTCACAAGTTACAAGATGCGAGGTTGAAGCTCCTGAATGTCTCATCAAAAGTGGAGGAAACAAGGTCCAGAAACCTATTAATAGACAAGCCAGCATCATCTAAGACCCCACTGAGTAGACAGGCAATGCTCAAGGCTACTGTGGAGAAGACTGTGTTGGGGAGAGATTGACCTCTGCTTCAGCATCAAAGCAGTGACACCTCAGATTTCAAAGTTGAGCACTGAAAGGGGCCTCTCTGAACACTGAGGCAGAAGCTCAGGAAGGATCTCAGTGTCCTCCCATAAGAGCAGACACAGCACACGCTCTGGAAAAAAAGTCCTACAAGCCCCACACAGTGCTGAGGGATGGAAAAAAGGAGCAGACTGTGATGCAGCAGACTTCACCATTGTCGATGATGCGCCTCTCAGCATCCACTCCAGCCTTGGGGCATGAGGCTCGGGTAGAACCAGGTCCATCACTGGTACCAAGACATTCTTTTTGTCCAGGACCAAAAGCACATTATACATGGGCATGCCCTCTGGGGAGAGGTCTGTTCCACCTCACTGTCACTGGGGCATATGTTCTCCCCATCACTGACCAGTGAACCTGCCCCTCTGAGGTCTGTAGTCACTGCCACTGAGAGTCCTGTGGGGCTCTCCTACAGATTCCAACTTCACTGGCCTGTCAAGACTGGCACTGGTCCAGTCAACAATCTGTTAGTCATCTGTACTCATATAGTTATGATACCATGGCTTTATTGGGAGTACTGGGGCCTGTCTTCACAAGCATCAAGGGCTCCGTCTCCACCACTGAGAGAGAGAGAAACAAGTGTCCCTCCCCAGTGTCCAGACCATTGATGCCAGAGTATGAAGAGAAGGCAGATTCTGGGCTGATGGCACCAGCACCTCATCTCTCTAACAAAAGATTTCTCCTCATCATTGCCAGATGAAGCAGTATCTTCAGTACTGGATGACTTTAAGGAGTTCTAGGAGCGCCTTGTGTGAACTTTGGTCATCTCAGAGAAATCTCACAAGCAGTCTGACATCCTGTCTGGATTGCCCTCCCCATTAATGAAGGCCTATTACACACTGCTAAAGTTCTGTGGCAGATGCCAGATATCATGACATCAATGGCCAAATGAGTCAAGAAGAGGTATAAGGTACCCCTTTCAGGGTTTGAGTACTTCTGCACTCACTGCTAGCCAGGCCCTACTGTCCAAATGACTTTCTAGCCTGGAACAGGGTGACACCTTTCCTCGCAAAGTTCTGTCATGACAACAAAAAAGAGCTTAAGGATATAATGAAAGCAGGTTGACTATTGGCCAAGTTGGCTTTGCAACTGGCAATGGATACCGCAGACACTACAGCCAGGTCTGTGGCCATCACAGTGACTGTGTGCAGAGCATTTTGGCTTCAAGCATTGGACATCCTGAGGTCACAATTGAGGTTTTGCACTTGAAGGGCTCGGAGCTGCTGAACAAGAGGACAGACAGTGCTCTACACTTGATAAAGGACGCCAAAGCTATCCTGCATTCTCTTGGAATTTACACCCTTCTCTGTACTGCAAGCTGTACTATCCTCAGCCACAGCTGAGATAGTGCACACCATTTTACCACCCCAGATTAAACTGAATATCACTCCAAAAGGCACTTGAGATGCCACAGGAGGTGCCAACCTTCCTTTTGCTTGGCAAAGTGCGCTTCTGCTTTTACATGTCCGTGGGTTTGATGAGGCAGTCAGGAGCCCTATTGGACTCAGACTAGAGAACACAAACTTAAGAAGCTGCTTTGTCTCATTCCACTGGGCATTATCTGTCCTAATATCAGACAGATGGGTGTTAGAGATAATCACCCTTGGCTACCTCATACAATTTGACTCTTTACCCCCTTCCCTTCCCCATCTCTCTTCAGGGACCCTTCTCACAAGATGCTTGTACAGTCAGAATGTGCCTTGCTACTTCATTTTGGGGCAGTAGAGGAAGCTTCTCAGGAACACAAGGAAAGAGACTTCTATTCTTGGTATTTCCTCATTCCAAAGAAGAAAAAGGGGTCTTTAATCTCCTCAGGTGTAGAACAGAGTAGGATGAAGAAATACAAAAGCTGTCTCAGGTGCAGGATGATAATGCTTGCCTCCATCATCCCATCCCTCCAAGCTCAAGACTGGTTTGTGACTTTTAGAATGCATATTTCTATCTAGCTTTTCACTTTGCTCGCAGGAAGTATCCAAGATACACAGTGGGGACCCAACCATGATCAATACAGATTTCTGCCCTGCAGACACTCCTGAGCACAGTGTGTGTTCACCAAATGCCTGATGGTAGAGGAAGTGCATTTAAGGAAACGGAGAATCCATGGCTGCTTGTACCTGGATGACTGGCTAATCGGGGCACATCCCATCAAGAGACCAAGACAGCCTTGAATGGCATCTTTTCTCTGTACTATCAACTAGGACTCCTTGTGAGCTACAAGAAATCCTCTTTCACACTGTCTCAGATGATAGAGTTCTTAGTAGCTTTGATCCTAACCTGCCAGAGGTTAGGTACAGGTACAGAGAAGGGCTACTAGGATGATCCGAGGAATGGAAAACCTGTCTTATGAAAGGAGACTCAAGGAGCTTGGCTTGTTTAGCCTAACCAAAAGAAGGCTGAGAGGAGCTATGATTGCTCTCTATAAATATATCAGAGGGATAAATACCAGAGAGGGGGAGGAATTATTTAAGCTCAGTACCAATGTGGACATGAGAACAAATGGATATAAACTGGCCGTCAGGAAGTTTAGACTTGAAATTAGACGAAGGTTTCTAACCATCAGAGGAGTGAAGTTCTGGAACAGCCTTCCAAGGGAAGCAGTGGGGGCAAAAGACCTTTCTGGCTTCAAGATTAAACTCTATAAGTTTATGGAGGAGATGGTATGATGGGATAACGTGATTTTGGCAATTAATTGATCTTTAACTATTCATGGTAAATAGGCCCAATGGCCTGTGATGGAATGTTAGATGGGGTGGGATCTGAGTTACTACAGAGAATTCTTTCCTGTGTATCTGGCTGGTGAATCTTGCCCACGTGCTCAGGGTTCAGTTGATCGCCATATTTGGGGTCGGGAAGGAATTTTCCTCCAGGGCAGATTGGAAGAGGCCCTGGGCGTTTTTCGCCTTCCTTCTGCACATGGGGCACAGGTCACTTGCTGGAAGAGTCTCTGCACCGTGAAGTCTTTAAACCATGATTTGAGGACTTCAATAGCTCAGACATAGGTGAGAGGTTTATTGCAGGAGTGGGCGGATGAGATTCGGTGGCCTGCATTGTGCAGGAGGTCAGACTAGATGATCATAATGGTCCCTTCTGATCTTAATATCTGAGTCTGTGAGAGGACAGGTTCCAGTCTCTTCAGTCAGCAGAAAGGGATGACCTTATCTGTCTCTTTCTCAACAATGATGATTATTGGTGGCTCCCCTGAACCACCTTTGGATGTAAAACACATGGTCTCAGGACAACTTGACACTAGACGTGAATGTCCTGGAGCTCAGGGCCATTGGACTAGTCTGCATAGCATTCCTGCCCATTCTGCAGAACTTCACAGTGCAAATCCTGACAGACAACACGTCAGCGATGCACCAGATAAACAAGCAAGGAGGTGCTCGATCATCCCTTCTTTGCCAGGAATCCATCAAGTTCTGGGACTTTGGGGTCATCAGCTTTGAGTGACACAACTGGTGCTACATTTTCCAGGGGTTAGCAACGACATGGTGAACGCCTTGAGAAGAAATGTGGTAACCAACCATGTGTGGTCTCTGAAGGAATCCATCCTAGACCCAATATTCTGCCAATGGTGGACTGTGCTCCAGAGGAGGCATGAGCCCAGGCTCTGTGCCAAGAAACTTTCTCCTCCAATGGAATCCTGCCTCCCTCCCTCCCTCCCTCCACCACCACTGTTGTAGTGCTCATTGCTAAGGCTATGATTCAGTCATGGAGGTCATGGAAGTCACAGAATTCGTGACTTCCAGCGACCTCCATGACTTCAGCCTGTGGTGGTTGGGAGCTGCAGGGTCCTCTGCCACCCCCAGGGGCAGGAAGCTGTGGGGTACCCCCACTTCCTCTGGTGGCCCCCAGAGCTCCAAGCTGCCGCGGCCGGCAGGGGAACCCCTGCAGCTCATGGCTGCTGTGGGCCCCTGGAGTTGCGGGCAGCAGGGGTATCCCACAGTGCCCAGCCCGCACTGGCGGCAGGGGCACCTCACAGCTCCCATCTGCTGTGGCTGCGGGGGAATCCCTGAGCTCCCGGCCACCATGGGCCCCTGGAGCTGTGGGCAGCGGGGGAACTCTGCAGCTCCTGGCTGACATGGAAGGCGGGGGCACACCATAGCTCCCAACCCCCATGGGCAGCGGGGAGGCCCCTGGAGCTGCAGGCAGCAGGGGTACCTCGCAGCCCCCAGCTGCTGCAGGCAGCTCCTAGCCCCTGCGCAGCTGCTCCGCTTCAGGCCGTGTGGGGACCCACAGATTCCCATTTTTGAGAGATTTCAATTAAACATGCAAGCTTGGGACAGTGCGGAGGAAGAGGGTGGGTTAAAGGCAGATGGAGAACCTGGGTCAGCCTGGACAGGAGAGTTGGTGGCAGACAGTGGGAGCCATGAGCCTTCAGGATGTACTGAGATGGAACCTGGAGCAATCTCATCCATTAAGTTCCTGCATCCCATTACTCCCCTTGTATTCTCCCATCTTTCTCAGCTCATCCTCCCATTCCTTTGAGCCTCTGCTTCCGTCACCTCTGTGCCATCACAACCCTAAGGTGGCTGCTGCCTCCATCTCGTCGTCTTTTGCAACTCAACACAGCTGGACATTAGAATAAGGAATATCGAAAGCAGAGAAGATATGTTAGCTTTGGTCAGTGTTGGTACAATGGAAGGAATTACGGCAGGGGGAACCCTCCTGATTCCTGGTAGCCTTGCTGGGAGCATGGAAAAGACTGTAGTTGGAACTAGAGTAAGCGTAAAGGAATTCTGAAAGAAAGACGCCGGCATTTTATTTTTAAAGTTGTTAACAGAGACGAGTTTCAGGTCCCACCCACAATCTAAGAGTCTGGTATGCAACACATTATAATAGGCGCAACAGCTCCTTAAGACTTAAAATTAAACTCCCTTAAAGTGAAGGTTACACAACAGTTTCCAATTAAGTCACCTGCACCTTACTAAACTGTTCAAGACTTTATGCTGAATTTTTTAGGCTTGGATTCAGTCCATAGGTAAAAATAAATTATTATTTTTTTAAATCAGCCCTACAAATGAAATTTAGAAAATTGTAGTTGGCAAGGAAATAGCGGTCAGGAGGAGCACCTTTTGGTGTTCCAGAAGAATCTGGGTTTGATTTGATCAATTTAAATGCCTTTGCAAATCATTAACTGAGTATACATACAGTAAGATGGTAAATTTAGTGTTGAGTTGAGGAAGCCTTCACTGCACAAGAGTTATGGAGCTAACTTTAGCTGCCTAGTGAAAAATCTAGTCTAATGTATTGCTGCAAAAAGGCAGGGACATCTTGGGCTGGAGGAATGGTCTGGGCTTCAGACCATTTAAAATGCAAAAAGGTTGGTGGGAAGGCTCTCTTACATCCTGTAAGGAGTTCAAATGATGAAGTGAGGCCTCCATATGCACTTTTGGACACCTGCACAAGTTATGTTATTGGTAAACTCCTAGGATAAAATAAGTGAGTACTAAAATTCCTTAAAATGCAGTGAGGGAAAATGTGGATTTAGTTATTTCTTCAGCCTCTAAATCTTTTAAGATGTGAAGGAGTTGAGGGGAGGGGTTCCCATTGTCTTTTTAGGTGTTCAGGATGCATCCTAAAGATGTGCATCTTTGAGAATCTCTTGCGGACCTCTTAAGGTATGTGTGGTACTGGAAGTTCTGGTGCGGTCGAGCAAAATAGTTCAGATTTTGAAATGTACATGCACCATTTGTAATCCAGTAGGCCTTCAGAGTTCTGGAGAAAAACTCCTTTTCAGATATTTTTTCATTTTAAAAAACTAGAACATTTCATACAGAAAAGTTACTTAAATGATTGGTTGTTCAGTTTGATCCGAACCAATTCAGATTTAAACAGGTTCTCATCACAGAAGGCATTCTAGTGCTGTGAATCCAAAATATGTCTCTTTACACCACTGAGTCCAGTACCAATTTTTCCTTGCTTTTCTAGCACTTGGAACTGGTAGGGCACAGGAAGTCAATTTTTTTGTCAAGGTCCAAATTTCTTGGTCAAGGTTATAGTCAAGGTCCAGACTCCAGAGAAAATTTAAAAAAAACAATAATGCTAATTGTAAGTAAATAAAAAGATTTTGGAGTCCATTCTAAAGCAGCTGGGAGTCTGGATTTGGCCCGTGGTCTGCCTATTGACTACCCCGGTGGTAGGGTTTCTGAGAAGATCAATCCACTCCCACCTTGGATACTCTTCACAAGTATGTCTAGCCATTCCCAGTCAGGCAGTGCAATAATTAAACCTTCAGTCAGTGTTGATATTGGTTTCTGTGTAAACTATAATTAATGGGAAATTCCCAACATTATTTAATATCTCCAGCACCCTAAATTGATTTAATTAGCCTTAGCACCTGGGAGGCAACATACCGTTCTCGGTTATTTATGAGTCAGAGGTGTCACCACCCAGGCTCTTCTTTCCTGGTGAAGATTACTTGCCTCCTCTTTCTTTCTGGTGGTTCTCTTCCACTCTCCTTGGTCACTGTTCTATTTTTGGCTTCTTAGGGTTTGTCTTCACTTACATTTTATAGCACTCTAACTTGCTGGCTCAGGGGTGTGAAAAATCACTTCCCTGAGTGCAGCAAGTTTGAGCGCTTTAAAGTGCAAGTGTGGGCAGGCTCTGAGCGCTGGGAGCTATTCCTCTCATGGAGGTGGATTACCAGGAGCGCTGGGATAGCTCTCTCCCAGCGCTCACGTGTGACACACTCACACTTCAAAGCACTGCCGTGGGAGTGCTCCTGTGGCAGCACTTTGAAGTTTCTAGTGTAGATGTTGCCTAAGTCTATGTCTACACTTGACAGGAGGGGTTCAAGAATTCTTCCATCAACCTAGTGCTGTCTATACTGGGATTTAGGTCGGTTTATCTACATTCCTCAGAGATGTGGGGTTTTTTATCACCCCTGAACAACTGCAGCTGGGTCGATCTGATTTTCTAATATAGACCAGCCCTCAGTGCCTTTGTTGAAAAGTCATTTGCCCTCTCCTTTCTTCTTAATTACTTGTGTGTTAACTTGCATTGTCTTTGGTTCTTTGATTTGTTTGTATTATGTTAGCATCCAAAGGGTTCCAATCAGGACTGGGGATCAGCTGTACTGGGTGCTGTATGAATACCCAGTCTCTTACCTGAAGAAGAACTTGGTCTAATTCACCTAATTTTGTTTCTTTGATTTCTGCACTAGTGACTTCAATCTTGCTTTACCTTGTTTGTTCAGAAAAGAAACCAGCTTGCATTTGATTAAAATGTAGCTCACCTAGGATGGGATTTTCAAAAACACTTGGCACCTAAATGACTTAGAACCACAAATCATATTGACTTTTGCTGGGACTTGAATTCCCAAGTCAAACAAGCACTCTTGAAAATCACACCCATTGTCTTTTCACTTGCCAGAGCTAACATTTCACAATTTGAATTACCTTGATTACTGTATCTGTTGTGTATCCAAATTTCTTCTCTTTTTGGGACTTAAGACACGTCTACACTGCAGTTCAGACTACAAAGGTGTGAATAGTGGTGCGCACCAAAGTGCTGCCCTGTATTTCCCCTGTGTGGGTGCTGTGGGCATGAACTAAAATGTTTCTAGATCTCATTAACTTAATCCTCTTCAAACAGTGGTACGTTATTGAGAAGTAGGAACTTTTTAGTGTGAACCTGCAGCATTTGCACAGAAGAGTTACAGAGCAGCACTTTGATGCGCACTGCTATCCATACACCTGTAGTCCATTAAGGGCAGCGTAGATACGCCCTTAATGTCCCAAACAGTTAGACCTCTTACACTCTGAACTTCTTGAACTCCCTTGGGTCATCTCAGTGCGCTGCTCCTGTCCATTGGCTTTCTCAAGTGATGTCCTGTACCTCTTCAGTGGTGGGCATTCTGTCCATGGAAAATTAAGTTCTTGATATGATATTTCATTTTATATAAATAAGACAATCAAGTCATTTTTCCCCTTAAATCTTAATTTTACTCAGTTCATAAAAATGTGTGTTTTTGGTAACAAGGTAATTAACATTTAATATTTATAGTTGTCCAGTCCCTGAAAATTCATATAGGATCTGGCATTTTCAAGAATAATAGGAAACCAATATCAACTAACTACTGAAGCAACTTCACCTTTTTTCACAAAAGGAGAATGTTACTTGTAATAAAACTTATATTAGATAGAAGGAGTGGACACTTATTTCTAACATAAGACGATACTACCTATTCAGGGAGCAGTTAAACATGCTTGTATAACACAGTGCAGTTGCCTTTGTATTGTGTTTTGGTTTCAGGTTTCAATCCACCTCTCAAATCACTCAGAATAGATTTTTGTAAAAGTGATCTTATGTAGTGAAAGGGGTTTTCTCTTTCACTGCCATTGATCTAGAGTGGGAGAGAATATATCTAACAGATTTCTAGCCCTAGAGTTTTTCAGATCTCTAACTGAGGGTCTAATTTGATGGATGTTTTTCAGCATACCTATCAATGTGACATTTTTGTCAATCTAAACAAGTTCCACTTCAAAACTGACTTATTAAACATGATCAAAATTAATTTTTAGAATATAATTGTACTAAATGTTCAGTGGAGCAATTATTACATAAAATGTAATGTATGTTTACAATTAACAGGGGAGCATGATTACTATATAATAAAATACAACTTCTTTAGCAGTCAGCATTGTGAGGTCCTTGGTGCTGTGATCACCTTAGCTCTGCAATAGAGGGATCATTCCTTTCCTGAGTATTTCTATACACTTAGATGTAACTGATTATGTATATTGTGTTCAACATATAGAGAAGGAACTTCATATAAGTCATCTGACTTTGATTGTTACTACGAGTAATCCTTACTTTTATGTGTATTATGATGGAAAGTTCAAAATTATATCTGAGATCTGCAATAGCCTTTGAATGTTCGTGCCACTCTGCAAAGGCAACATATTTTCTTTGTTTTCTGTGATTTCTGTTTTTTAATGCATCTTTTACTAAAATAAAGTCTGGCAAAATTGGATCATGTTATGGATACAGCTATCTTATTGTTTAGAACTGTTACTAATATAAAAATTATAAACACAAGAATTCCCTAGTACAGTAAGGCTTATTCTCTGAAAAAATGCAATAAAGTATGTTAATAGAAATATTGATCGTATGACTTTATAGAAGTCAGGATTTCTACAGTCAACTTTTGCCATCCCTTTGCCCTCCTACCTTTTGCCACACTCACATGGGTATGACACATAATATTATAATGTCGGACAATATTATATGCTATTGCTCAAATACTTTAGTTTTCAAACACAGGCTGTGGTCTTACATAAATACGTTCTACGGCAATTTTGGTAAATTATCAGATGATAAAGATACATTAGTATGTGAAAGGTTTACCATATGAGAACTAGATTTGGTCAAAGTATTTGTAACAAGACATTTTGTTTATCAAAATATTCTTGTTTTTGAGTTTGACAGTGGAGGCAATTTTATAGAAGTTTGTATTTCTTGAGTTAAAATTTGTGCAAAGATTTTTGTTCTCATTAAGATGTCTGAAAATATATTGTGACAAATGTTTGTTTGTGCTTTTTTTTTTTTTTTTTTTTAAGTTTTGAGCTGGACTGGTTTAGGTACAACTGATTAGATAAGTTTAGCAAGGTGATTGCTCTGATTCTTTGGTTGGTTGATCCTATCTGTGTTGTCAGAAGCATTAGCAGACATGATTCCCCATTTTTTCTCTCTGAAGGAGTGGCTGTATTTCATGGGCTCTCTCTGAACTATTAAAACTAGGGTTGGAGGCAGGGAGCAGATCTATCTTAGGGAAGCCACAGGCCAGAGGGAATACAGGAATTGTGTAATTTTTTTCTCTTTTACCTCTCCCCCTCCTAAGTTGGGGCATATCCCCAATAAATGTTCCATCTGTAGGTCTTTTCTAAAAGGACCAGAAAGCGAGAGAGGCTGACCTCAAACTTTTGGATAGCTCTTTGTGGCTTGCCTTGGACCTAGGCAAGCAAGACCTTCCTGTACCAGATCAATCTGAGTCCAGAAGTGCCCTGAGCTCCAGATCAACAGCTAGCTCCCGAGTCTGTCATCTGTGATGGTGCTGGTTGCAGATGGAATAGGGCAGTTAGATTCTTGAGACAGGGGTGCCATTTAGGGGGGGGCAGAGGAGGGCTCTAGCCCCCCCTCTTTCCGAGTTTTGTAGGAGAGGTCTACTCACCCTTGCCCCATTTATATTCATAAATGATCCAGAAAAAGGGGTATGCAGTGAGATGGTAATGATACAAAATTACTCAAGATAATTAAGTCCAAAGCCAATTGTGAGGAGTTACAAAGGGATCTCACAAAACTGGGAGACTGGGCAACACCATGGCAGAAGAAGTTCAGTGTTGCACTTGGCAAAATATAATTCCAACTATACATACAAAATGATGGGGTCTAAATTAGCTGAACCCGTCCATAAAGAGATCTTGGAGTCATTGTGGATAGTTCTCTGAAAACATTTGCTCAATGTGCAGTGGCAATTAAAAAAGCTAACAGAATATTGGAAATCATTAGGAGAAGAATAGATAGTAAGAGAGAAATATCATATTGCCTCTACATAAATTCATGGTATGCCAACATATTAAGTAGTGCGTGCAGATTTGGTCACCCCATCTCAAAAAGATATATTGGATTTGGAAAAGGTACAGAGAAGGGCAACAGAAATGATTAGGGGTATAGAACACCTTCTGTATGAGGAGAGATTAAAAAGACTTGGACTTTTCAGCTTGGATGACTAAGGGTGGATATGATAGAGGTCTATAAAATCATGAATGGTGTGGAAAAATTGAATAAGGAAGTGTTATTTTCTCCTTCACATAATATAAGAAGTAGGGGTCACCAAATGAAATTAATAGGCACCAGATTTAAAACAAACAAAAAAAAGTATTTCTTCACAGTCAACATGTGGAACTCTTTGCTAGGGGATGTTGTGAAGGCCAAAACTATAACAGGGTTCCAATAAGAACTAGATAAGTTGATGGAGGATAGTTTCCAGGAATGGCTATTAGCCAAGGTGGGCAGGGATCCAACACCATGTTCTCCGTGTCCCTCGCCTCTGTTTGTCAGAAGCTGGGAGTGGGCAACAGGGCGACTTGATGATTACCTGTTCTGTTCATTCCCCCTGGGGCACCTGGCATTGGCCACTGTTGGAAGACAGGATACTGGGCTAGATGGACCATTGGTCTTACCCAGTATGGCCATTCTGATGTTCTTATATAGAACCCAGATGTATCTGCTCCCCACTGTAACCCACTAGACCCTGCTCTCCTCCCAGAGCTGGGTTAGAACCCAGGGGTCCTGATGGGGTCTCTCTCTCCACAGAGTTAGTAATAAAGTAAGAATATACATTAACATTTTAAACCTAACCGGTGTCCCTTAAGTGACTTGCCATAAGATGTCAGAATATGTTGTTGTTAGAGCTGAGTGGGTCTAATATTTATTTAATTTTCTTTTTTTTTATATATAAAGGAATTAGATACAGGGCTCCTGTCAGCGAATTGCTAAGTTATCTTCCAAAAAAATAGTGTTTTTAAGTGCCTAAGTAGCCCTAGGAATCACGGTTAAAGTTGCCCCCCCCCCCCCCCCCCCCCCAAATCTGAAATGGCGCCGCGCCCCTGCCCTAAGAAAAGCTTTGGCTAGTGATAGAAAAGAGCCGTGCTCCTTTGGGAAGTGTCGGAGTAGATCTCCTTCAGCTGACCCAAGCAAAAAGAGATTTAAACTACCTCACCAATCCTAGTCTATGTGGACTTAATGGCCCGAACTGGGTGCTCTTGGAGCCCTGAGGGCGCATGGTACTTTGCCTTCAACACCATCTTGGGAGGTGGGTCTAACTGCCTCTGGTACAGAGTCAACAGTGACATGATCACTTTGGCACTCTCCACTCTGATACTGTAATCCCCTGCTCTGCTTTTGTGGCACCATCTGTCTCAGTAGCAAGATCATTCACAGTACTGGGAGATCTCTACGTATAAGCTGAGCTATAGTTGTCATTGCTATTGTAGGTGCTGAATGTCTCCACTATGATGCTGGCTACCAACACTGCGGTGGTACTGAGTATCTCTTAGGCACCAGTCAAGTCACAGTTGGAAGTGCATCCAGTAATCAGTAATTTGAGGGGCAGCTGGTAGCCAGATCATCCTTTCAGGCCACTCTATATGCCTCAATACCATGGCAATTTCTTTTGCCACGGGGAGAGCATCCTGGCTAGTCTTCAGGCATCTCAAAGGAAGTTCAGACAACAATCGAAGACCTCCCATATGAAGGCTGTGAACTCTGGTATGAAAATGGATGACACTGCATTCATTGAAAGGCTCCCAACCTGATCATTGACTGCGAAGAGCATACACGCTAGAGGGTTGTGCACTTCATAGCTTGTGTGGGCTGAGCTGATTGCACGCACCAGTGGCTCCTTGCATCCCTCCATTCCCCCCACAAGCTCCCTGTGTGCCATCCTCCTCTGTTTGAGAGACTCACTGTGACTTCCGATCTCCTCCATGCCAGGGGTTCTTTGTGACCCCCATGTCTGCCTCCTCCCATACCAGGGTACCCCAATCTTTCCCCCACCCCATGGTGGGGGTTGTATCTGTCCCCATTCCCCCCTCTTCCATTTCCCTCCATGACAGGGGCTCTCTGTGCACCCCCTTTCATACCTTCCTTTTATGCAAGGGACTCTGTGTGGCCCCCATCCTCCTCCTCCTCCCCATACCAGGGTCCTCCAGTCATCGTCCCCCCACTAGGAATTTGGTGTGCATGCCCCCATTCCCCACTTTCCCCTGACCCCCTTTTCTCCTTCTCCCCATTATTATTACTGTTTTTCATCTGAGAGAGACATCATTCTGGGTGTCAACATGATAAACTCTAGTGGGAGGACAGGCAGAGAGGAGATGGGGTATTGTTATGCTGAGGGGCCATCAGCCAGCTGTTTTATCTACAGAGGACTGTAGAAGTGCTTGAAGCTGTGTCTATACTAACAAGATGGCATGGGGCTCCAGTTAAACCCTGTTTTTCCCAGAAGTCAATAGAGTTCTGGCCACTGATGCCAAGAACCTTCCCTGAACATTTGAAATCGATTAGATACAGGGTTCAAAAGTTATTGTTACATATAGACAGAGAAATGCTATTGAGATGAGTGTAGGCTTTCACAAGCTTGGCCAACCAGCTGCCAGAAGGAAATGGAAGGCTGCAGTCTTGTTCCAGACAAAGACAATGGCCAAGTGCTTTTATCCATCAAAGAAATAGCCTGATTTTTGGCAGTCATGGTGTCACAACCAGGGCATGGGTGGTCTGACCTCATGGTAAGAGCAGGAGTCAGGAATCAAGCCAGGTCCGATACCTGGAGGTCAGAATCCAAGGCAAACAGAGGACAAAACCAAGAGTCAGGTGTTAGGAGACAGGCAGGGTCAGGTTACCAGATCAGTAGCGAGTAGAAGGAGCAGGTATTGCAGGGGAAACAGTCTGAAGCAGGGAGATCCCAGTTGCATGGACAACTTCCTGTTCCTGTGCTGGGTTTATAAAGAAGTTGTGAATCAATAAGGACTGCCAGCATTCTACCAATCAGATTCCAGGCCTGCAGTCCTCTGTTAGAGTTCAGCTTCTATTCTGGCATCTGCTAACAGGTTACTGGATAGCAAATTGGAACTTACTAGCCTCTAAGAGCGCTAGGGACCAGAGGAGGGAGGGATAGCTCAGTGGTTTGAGCATTGGCCTGCTAAACCCAGGGTTGTAAGTTCCCTCCTTGAGGGGGCCATTTAGGGATCTGGGGCAAAAATTGGGGATTGGTCCTGCATTGAGCAGGGGGTTGGGCTAGATGACCTCCTGAGGTCCCTTCCAACCCTGATATTCTATGATTCTATGATCTGTGGTCCCTGACACATAGTTTATTTATGGCAAACATGGTTATTTAAATTGAAAAAAGAAAATGCCTGTTCACACTAGACCACCAAACTATGCAAGCTACATCTGTGTTTAAAAATGTTTGAGACACAAGGTGGGTAAAGTCACATTTTCTATTGGACCTCAAACACTTTTTGAGTACCTTTCCCAGACCTGAAAAAGAGCTCTGTGTAAGCT
Organism: Chelonia mydas; assembly: GCF_015237465.2. Lineage (NCBI taxonomy): Eukaryota > Metazoa > Chordata > Testudines > Cheloniidae > Chelonia > Chelonia mydas. The sequence continues at coordinate 321,210,399 of NC_057849.1, forward strand.
CAAAAACTTCTCTTTCACCAACAGAAGTTGGTCCAATAAAAGATATCCCCTCACCCATCTTGTCTCTCTAATATTCTGGGACCAACTCAACTATACCAACACTGAAACCATTCCCCCCTTTGGTGCCATAGGAGGCATAGGACTTTTCTGTCTCTTTTCCCTGCACTTTCTGTGCAACTCATTTCACCCTTTTCTCCACTTTTGCCATCTCAGTACTACAAAACTTGCTATTGGTGCTATGTACTATTAATAGTCCCCTCATTCCCCACTTTGCCACCCCAAGATCGTGTGTGGTGAAGATGCAATTGCTTCTCTGATACTGTGACCTGGCCTGGTTTCTAATTCTGTCATGTCCTTTGGTAGATTCTTGGAGTATTAACTCCTTCTGTTTTTTAGTAATTTCTCACAGCTGGACTTCTACTAACATAAGTCCCAGAACTGGGCAAGTTTTGAAGGCCTAGTATATGGTATATATTCTGAGGCTTAAAAAAGCTTAAAGAATTTAGAATGGTGACAAAATGTAACTCTTAAATATTATCTGTACCTTTTTATTTGGGAAGTGATGAGTGTGTGTGTGGTGTGTGTCTGTCTGTCTGTTTTTTATAGTATGTAGTGTGGTGGTAGCCGTGTTAGTCCCAGGATATTAGAGAGACCGGGTGGAAGAGGTGATATCTTTTATTGGACCAACTTCTGTTGGTGAGACACACAAGCTTTTGAGCTTACACAGAGCTCTTCTTCAGGTCTGGGAAACTTAATCAGAGTGTCACAGCTCAATACAAGGTGGAACAGTGTGTTTAGCACAAGTAGTTAACATACATTTCAAGGGATCATGCAAGGTGAAGTGGCCCATTAACGCCACTCCAGATATAAGGGGGAAAGGGGGAGGGGAGGTAGTTAGTAGGTTATAGATTGCTGTAATAGGCCATAAATCCAGTGCCTCTATTCAGTCCATGATTTTTAATGTCTCGCAAAGTTATGAATTGAAGCTCTCCGGCTCTCGGGCTTTGAGGATGAGAACTGGTAGGTCAGATATAGAGTGATCACTTTTTGGAAAGTGTTCACTCTCAGATGATGTCTTTGTCTTTTGTAATTTTCCTGTGTGAGTTCATTTGAGAGCGTTGTGAAAGTCTGGTTTCACCCACATATTTGCTATTGGGGTATTTAGTGCAATGGATGAAGTACACCACATGTTATGATAGGCATGTGAAGGACATATGGAGCTTGAAAGCTGTGTTGTGGAGGGTGTTGATCATTTTAGCAGTGGAGATATGTCTGCAAGTTTTGAATCAGTTGCTCTGGCAGGGTCTGGTGCCGCTTTGAATTAGTATATCCTGGTGTGTCGGGAGCTTGTTTCTAATGATGAGCTTGGAGAGGTGATGCAAGAGTAAGAATAAAGCTTTTTTTCCCCCAAACTCTTATAAACTTTATAAAGAGGCTGAAACATTTCATAAATGTAATGCAATGGATGATTCTTGAGCTGAGAGCTTGTGCCAAGTTTCAGACTGGTGAGGGAATCCTTATCATGGAATTACGAGGTTCTGACAAATGGGAATCTACAAATGGAGAATCAGTAGCAAAACCCTGGCTTTAGCATTGCTATATCTGTACTGCAATGTAAAGTGTTTTTAAGATCAATAACTTCATCCTCAGGCTAAAGCAGAAGGAATGGCCTCCAGAGTTCTTAAAATTATATAACCATATTAGATGTGAGATTAAAATAAAATGGCCTGCCAAATTGTTCTTTTATCAAGCAGTAAAACGAATAGCTGTGAAGAGGAACAGGAGTTAGTATGCAATGTTGGTCCCATCTGCGCTAAAACTGTAACTAGTTAGGGGATTAAATCACAATATGGTTTATTTATAGTGTGGTATATGTCCTGGTAACAAGGCTAAAACCTTGGAAAGTATAAGCCTTTAAGGGGCCACGGTTAGGTCTCATCTGAACTATAACCTTTGACCATGTTGTAACCAGATCTCGTGACTTTGTAATATCAGTATAGAATGGGGCTTTTGCTTTCCTCCACATCCTGGCCTTTAGTATCTCTTCTTGATTTATATTGTCTATCACTGAGGGGGGGCCTGGTTCTTGCCAACCATATATGAATCAGAGTCTCTTAAAATCTACTAACACTGCTCTTCCCCATCCCTTGCTCTCTGAGAGGCTGAAAACACTCGCTCCCAGCCCTTTCAACCTGAAGAATGATATTCGTCCTAGGCATCGAATTGTGGGCTTTCCCATAGGGCAGTGCAGAACATGACTCAATTTTTAATTAAAACATACCATTCTGGCACTACGATTATCAAGAAACAATGAAATAACTTTGGTAATATATCAATTCACCCACTGAAAAAGCTACTTGTCTGAATAAACATAAGTTATAAGACTTACGGACAGGTCACAAATATATTAGAGAATTGATATTTAAACATTCTTCTGTTTATCATCCTCAGCTGGTATTTTGAGTGTTTCAGAGCCATTTAATTTTTGTGGTGGTCCTGCACTAGAAGGTTTTTTTTAATGTTTAATTTTAATTTAAGTAAATGGAGTTTGTCTTTTAAATGGCAAAGCAGTGCTGAATTGAAAGCTACCTTTTAAGGAACCTGCATCAGAAGCAGCATTGACAAGCTTTCGAGTAGATCTTTCAGATGCAATAAGTAGTGCTAAGGCACCATCATGTGACATCTTTGAATTAGTCATGGACCTGTCCTGAGGGGTAGCATGGACCACAGTTGACATTGTTGATATTCGGAGAGGCACTTGACAGTCCAGCAATGTATTCATTGTTTGCCCAAAAGAATCTACCATTACCTACCTACGAGGCCTTTCATTCTCAGTTGTTTTTTTTAAAGTTCAGAAAGTTATCAGTGTTTGTTACAAAAATTTTAAAAAATGGGTGAAAATGGATGCACAGTTCTCTGGGTAAATATTAAGGTTAGTGTTGGGGGTGGGAGAAGAGAGAAAAAAGCCACAAATAGAGAAAAGTAAGAGTATTAAGTAATTTAATGCTGTGGTTTATTTCATGGACTGCTCATTAACAGAATGTACACATGCATGTGAATGTGTGTATCTCTTCCAGTACATTTTCTTTCTTTATCTGACAGCCTTGCATTTACACTTAGACTAATTTATTATTAACATAACCGTGTCTACCTAATGTAATTTATTGGATTGTCTTAACATAATCAATATTTTCACGTACTTGAGCAGTACAAATTTGGGTGAAAATTGGTAAAAATAGTAGCTTTTGTAAAAGCTGGGAATTTTTCAGTAAAGATCAGTAAAACAGAAAACAAGGGTCTCATTTACCTAACACTGATAGATTTCATGGAGTTGCCCAGTTGGTCAATGGAGAATGCTACTTTGGAGATCCTTGGCTCCTGGGTCCTATCTCTAATTCTTAAAAAGTAGCATCTGCTAATAGTCTACAGAGAGCCAAGCTGCAGAACCCATGCTCCTTGTTTGCTGAAATACTAACAGAAATTAGAGATGGGAAAGACCTATAAATATTTCATTTTGTGAGTCCTTTCCCAGTGCAGGACTGTTCCGTACAATGTGTTCTTGAGTGCTTTGTTCAGTATTACATTTATTTCCAATAAGTATTTAGACAGGGGTGCTGCTTCTTGTATTCTGATCATCAGAATAAGATGTTCTGTCCACAGCTTAAATAAAGGATCATAGAAATTAGAGCTGGCAAAGATCTATTCTGATAACATACCACCAACACTGTCCTTACAGAGAATATTACGTAGTTTTTGGTTTTACAAATATAATACTAGTAATCCTACAGTATCTTTAATTTCTTTTAAATATACTCTTAACGCATAACTTCTAATACTTATATATATTTTTTAACTTTCCCACAGATATGCACTTATTTGGCCATTATCCAGCTCATGACGATTTCTATCTAGTAGTGTGCAATATCTGCAATCAGGTAGTCAAGCCACAGGTTTTCCAGTCGCACTGCGGTAAGTGAAAATTTTCATTCCTGGATTCCAGTGCCAGATCAGTGTATGGTTCTCATAAGAATCATTGAGTACAATCATGACAGAGGCATTGCAAAGGTAATCCTCTTGTCATCATGTCTGTTTTCAGTGCAGAACGTCACAAATGCCTGAAAGCAGGTATGAGTTTCTTATAGGGAAAGTTAAAATAATTATCCCAGAAGCTTCTCAAATTGAACTTATTATAACAAATTAGATAATACAGTACCTGTAACTAGATACTAACTAGACCAAAACTATTTTGATGTAACCTTGAAACGGTCTCTGTCAAAGTTGAGCAGTTGGGTCACTTGTAACCAGAACACAGAAAGAAAGGTCTCAAGGATTTGTATTTAGGAAGTTTGAAATGAAGATTGATCTTTTGCAAGTTGCGTGTATACAATAAAAGCTTTAATAATACCAGGAGTTGTAGAAATGTGCAAATACTTTTTCTAAATTAGCCTGCTAATGGCAAGAATACAAAATGTATCCTTATTTTGCTATTTGAAATCAGAGCTCATTTTGTTTGAAACGCATTTTTTATTTTGCTTGAGCAAGCTGCTTTTGGGCATTTCCTGCAAATCTTCACCCCAAATTCTAATCTCATAGTTTATTATTTGTCCACTGTTTTGATCTATACAAATAAAAGGGAGTGGCAGGGTGTGGCCTGCCTTGGCCAGGAGACTAAGCTGATGAGCTTTATATGTATTCATGAAAGTTTCATACATTTTCCTCTGAAAACTTCTTCAACTTAATCAAGTTAGTTTTTGAGAGAGGATTTCAGAACAATGAAAAGTAGCTAATACCGAAGGAGGGATAGGTGAAAATGCATCAGAAAACAAAACTGAAGGTAACCCAGTCAGATTTTACTTTTTTCTGTTGCAAACCGAGTTCATAGATCCTTTGAATTGTTCAGTCTTGTATGCAGGAAGCGATTCAGTAAGTGGAATTCTGCAGCAGACCTGCAGAACAGGAAATGTTTAAAAAGCACTGCCTCCACTTTGGAGGGGCACTTACTAAAAGTTAACTACAGAAATCCATCTGTGTAAGACCAACAGGAAGCAATTGAAGTCATGTTTCAGGCAGTTACGTGCCACAGATCAGCATGGTAGGTTTTTACTAAAAGAATTGTGAAACAAAGCATAATAAATGAATGCCACATTTCAGATCTTGTCCTTTTCACAAGATACTCAAACATGAGGATCTTGGGGCTCCAGTACCAACATCATGAAAATTCAAAACCTAGACGCACGGGTCACGAACGTAATTATTTTTAAAGAACCAATTCCAGGGTTGTAACTAGTAATTTTTCTTGAACGAACACACACACCCTCCTCTACCCTTGTTGCCTCCAGCCTACGTTATATTCATATTTTCCCAAGGTAAACAGGCCTCTACACACATGGTCACTGATAACATGGATACATTAACTGTAAACACTTTATCAGTGTGTTTAATAAAGGCTTGATGCAGAACAAACAATTGCGTATGCTGCAGAATTGCTACACAAGGATAATTGAAAATTACTTGCTGTGGCATGCATGATACGTGCTGGCCTTCAGTCATGACGTGTTGGCCTGGAGTAAATATGAAAGATGGCCCTCTTTCTATTAAGTGGACATACATGATCCCTGTTAGAAACAAAATACCACCCCCCCACCCCACCCCCAAGAGCAATAATCTGATTTCTCCATCTGATCACTGAAGTTTCTGAAAGGAATTGAGTGTAAATGGCATAATTCCGTTCTCATCTGTTACCAGTGTTAGCCTGCATGTCGGTGTAAACTGACACAGATTAAGAAGATTTTTTGCCAAGAAAGTAGTAGAGTCCTGTGGTTTCCCACTCAAGATGTGAGTTACATATATGAGAAAATGGTATGTGTTCTTAGGGTCATGAGTGCAGCAAACTGTATGAGGAAATCTAGTAGAGTAAACAAGAGAGGAATCTAAAAATGACAAAAATACTTTAAAATCAAAAGCTATGTTCAAATCCTTAGAATTAGTACAGGGGATATTTAAGCATACGATACTGCCGTAACAGAAAGTATGTCATATGCTCCTCAGCAAAAAGGAAAACATTTGTCATTGAATGGCAAGATGCACCGGATTTTATTCGTGTCTGAAGGCTATCTGTCAAATGGAAATACAGCATGGTGAATTCCATAACAAGGAAAGTAAACCATGACAGGTAAATTGTAAAATGGAACTTAGGAGGGTCAAGAGGGAATTTTAACTATTAATAGCCAAAGTTAATCAGCAAAGAACAAGGAATTCTTCAAGTATGTCAGAAACAGGAAGTCTCCAAGGTCAGTAGATCTGCTAGACTACCATGGAGTAAAAGAGAGAAACCCAGTGTAGTTAAATCTTCCCACTGTATTTTCCACTGAATGCATCCGATGAAGTGAGCTGTAGCTCACGAAAGCTTATGCTCAAATAAATTTGTTAGTCTCTAAGGTGCCACAAGTACTCCTTTTCTTTTTGCGAATACAGACTAACACGGCTGCTACTCTGAAAAGTGTAGTTAAGGACATTGCTAAGGAGCTAATTAGTTTTTGCCTCTGCAGTCACTGTAGAGGAATTTTGAATACCTTCCTAGACCTATTCTTTGTGGATAAAGATGGGTCACTGTAAGAAACTGAGCTGACAAAAGGTGCTGGAATGAAATGATCATTTAAAAAGCAACAAGTCACCAGGGCCAGATGGTTTGTATTCAAGAAATTCTGAAGGAACTTAAGAATGGAATGGCTGAGCTGGTGACAAAAAAAAAAGTATATATAATTAAAATCACGTACTATACTCAAAGACAGAAAGTTAGCTAATCTACTTTTCTTTTTAAAAGGTGCAAAGCATGCCCCTGGGAACTGCGGACTTTTGAGCCTTACTTCAGTACTAGGTATAGTACTGTTATAGGTATATAACAAAAAAAATTGTAAAACACCTTGCATGGTAAGGTAGACACAAACCAGCATAGCTTATATAAAGGTTTTTTTTGCCTGATTCTTTTTGAATGATTGAAGACAGTCAGCAAAATAGTTGACGAAGTAAGAATGGTCTTGTGGTTAAGGCACAAGATTGGGACTTTGGATATATTGAGTCACATCTCTGGCACAGACTTCCTGTGTGTCTGTGGGCAAGTCTCTTAAAATGACTCTCATCCTTGCAATAGCCCTGTGATGTAGAGAAGTATTATCCCCATTTTTCAGATAGGTAACTGAGGCAAAGTTTACTGTTTTGAGGTGCTCAGATAATATCTCTGTAGGTTCTCATTATTTCCTAATGTGATGATTTTTAAGAGAGTTTAATATATTCCCTTGCAAGAAGTTAAGAAATCAAGTCACAAAATGAATCGTTAATGTTTCGTAGATTAAAAACTGTCTCTGAGACAGAAGATAAATATCAGGAAACAAGGCCAATTTTAAACATGGAAGGAGGTTAACAGTGGGAAGCCCCAAGATTCCATAACTCATATCAGTGTTTAGTTTATTAATCATCAAGACAATGATGTGAAGTTGGCAGAATTTGCAGACACAATTATTTAGATAAGTCAACTAGAGAATAAGGAATTCCAAAGAGACCTAAAGCTAGACAGTTAGACAACATGATGGCACATGAAATTCACTGTAGATAAGTGCAAGGTAATGCTCGTTGAAAGGAGTAATTTGAGCTCACGGTGCACTTTGGATCCTAATAAGTTATCACTCACGAGAAAAGAATATGTGTCACTATGCATAGCTCGATAAAAACTTCCGCTCAGTGTGTGGCAATGATCTAAAAAAGCAACAAAATGTTTAACTCCATTATAAAAGGAATGACACTATAGAAAATATTATATCACTGTCTAACTTCCCAGCGTGCCCTCACATAGAATACTATACTTGATCCTGGACACCTCCATCTCAAGAAGGATATAAATGAAATATTGTAGAACAGGCCCATAGAAGGGCAACAAATACATAGGTGACTGTGAAGATTTCCATGTGAGACGAGACTAAAACTATTAGGACTAGTTTGTTTAGAGAGGAGACACTTAAGAGGTGGTGTGATAGGAGTATATATAATGAGTGGCATAAAGAAAAGGTAGTTGGGAGCCCCAGGTCATCTGTATAATAAAATATATTAAAAAATCTAAGAATATTAAAAACAAATTTAAAACTGATAAAAGTACTCTTTTCCACAAGGCATAATTAACATGTGGCACTCATTGCCACAGGATGTTATTGAGGCCAGTAGTTTAGTAAGATTCAAAAAAGGGTTGGACTTATGTTAGATATGCATTTACACTAATTAGGATGAAATTGATTATAAAATCTTGTGTGATTAGACAGAAGGCATCTACTAATTACTTGGGGCTAAGAAGAGTCTTTTCCAAAGGGCATGTCATTGCAGAATTGTCCGTTATGTGAGGATTTACACTTTCCTCTGAAATATCTGATACTGGTCACTGTCAAACAGGAAATTGAAATAGATGGGTCATTGGTCTGCTACGGTGTTGTAAATATTTACCCTTTTTCAATATTACTTTATTTTGAGTTCTGGAAAGCCTTGGAACTAATTTCTGAATCAAATTTGTTCAATTGCAGTGTGTAGCAGTGTGCCCAGTTCTATTCTGTCTGAATTCAGAGGCACTGAACACCTCACTAGGAGGATATGAGGATACTTTACACTGTTCAGTTGAGTTTGAAACATAGGGTCTTGAGTGTCTTGAGCTACAGCTAGAAAGGTGTGGAGGAGGCAAAGAAAGGGGGAAACAAATCACTGTAGAGGCCACTGCTATTGGTTTTCTTAGGTATGCAGGAAAAAAAACCAGCAGAACGTTGGCTTGTAATTTTTGCCTTTTTTCTCCTTACTCCTCCTCCACACTAACTGTAGGACATCTGTATAATTTAAACCCTGAATTTTATTAGGTATTTTGCATTACTAATTTTCTAATCTCCAGATTCATTTGTGCATTTATTTTTTTAATTGTAACTTTAGATTATTGTAATGTAACCAACTGGGAGAACCCTCTCTTTTTCACATGGTGGAAAAACTCACCTGAAAAATACTCACTTTTGCATTTTTATTTAAAAATCTTAGTAAAAAGTTGTTGTTGTTGTTTTTTTTAAATGTTGGTAACTACACTATTGTTTTCAAATAAATAGTTTAAAGGCATTATTATAATGTTAGGTTCAGAGAATGAAAAAGGCAAGGCCAGTTATAGTTAAGGTGTTTAGTTTTCTCTTCTATTTTTGGATTTTTTTAGGAGTCTCTATTACAGCTTATCTGTGTTCTTATTGCCACTTACTGTAGGGTTTGCCTTTTACTACTGACATAGAAACAGAGTGAAGCTTGGGGTTCTCATCAGGTTTTTTCTCGTCTTGTGTTTCTGCTATTTTCCCTCTTTAATATAATTTTAAAAACTAAATATCGGGAGAGTCATAGTTGCAGGGGTTAGGGATTGCAGCAGACCATCATGTGGAGATACTGGAGAGGACAGTGCTATCTGGATGAGAGAATGTGTGTGTGTGAAACTAAAGCATAACTGAAACAAAAAATAAACTTGGCTTTTATTGACAAATGCATAATAGCTTATATAGCTACATAATTGAAATACATTTTCACTTGGGTTGCTCTTCAGTTTCAGAATTCCAGATACAGAGGTTCATGCCAGTTTTGCTCTGAAACCATTTGCAAATGGCATCCTATCAGTCAGAATGTGCCGTCAATCCAGGGATTGAGTCTGTTGTCTGCTCATGAATGCCGTTGTCCTGAATAACGAGTATGTTGTACTACTGCACTGAGTTACCCAGCTTTAGACTTTTAAAACTATTTAATCTGTGTACATTATATGCATGAATATCCAGTGTTCCAAGCATATAGTTGTGGCTACTTCTGCATAAAGTAGTTTTAAATGACAACAGCTAATTGTGAGGCTGGTATTGTAGTTCAGTGCACTTTACCATACGGAAGACAGACGTTCGAGACTGACATCTAGGCTCTTATATGCTGGCCTTAGTGGCATCTGGGAGCACACTTGGGGGCAACACAGTGCTCCTTGTGGTGGTGGGTGGATGGGCGTTGTGTCCTCAATGCGCTCTCTTTCTAGGCATCTGTTTTTGTAGAAGATTTTTTGAGCTAGTAATCCACAGTGGGAGAAGTTTGTCCACATGACTTTCGTTAACTGGAATCCTGTTCATTTGCCCCTTATTAAATAAGATTGGATTCTTGCAGTTCTCCACTAGATGTCTTTCTCTCCCCTCCCCCTTTTCTTTACAGTCCTTAGCCAGTTTTAAGTAATTGAAAACCGAGGTTGTAACAGAAAACTAAAGAGAAATAAATGTAATTCCAATTGTTAAAAACAGTGAAGTGATGATCCGAGCAATAACAGCCCTGTAAGTCAGTCTTTCCCTTTTCAGTGAAAATCTCTCTGAGCTGGTGGTAGTGGAGCCATGAACAACCAGCAGAATAGGTTTATAAAAAGGATAGAACTTGTCCGACCAATTTGGTTGCTTTTTTATGATAAAACAAACTTAGTGAATGAGGGAAAAGTGGTAGATATAAAATTACTGGAATTTAGGAAATTGTATGATATAGTGTCTCAAAATCTTACATTCAAAACTGACTGAAGGAACTTAGTGTGGTGATAAATGGTGAAGTATCATGTTTGGGGAGCTGTGGAGTACTGGAGGGATCAGTTTGGGTTAGCAATGGTCTAGAAGAAGGAACTACTAGCAAATTAAATCTGTAGATGGTAATACTTTACAGATCTATAGTGCCTTCCATTCAAAGATTTCAAAGCACTTTACGGAAATTGAGGGACAGAGAGGTAAGGTGACATGCCCAAGATTGCACAGGAAGCCTGTTGCATAGCTCCAGACAAAGTGAAGCTCTCATGCACTTCAGTCCTTTGCTGCAACTGCAAGAATACCCTATCCCAAAAGGGAGTTGGGCAGAAAATAAAATTAGCCTCAACTTGGAAAAGAAACCAGCTAATAACGTGAGAAAAACTAAATTGAAGCATAGATATTCAATTGGAGGGAGAAACTTAGAAAGCAGTATAATGAAAGATTTTGGATTATAACAATGGGGGAAAATGAGATATAAGTTTGTAAAGCTATCTGAAGTTATATGCTATGGAGTAGGAAGATAATTGTTCAGTATAACTATACTTCTGGTATGACTGCCCCTGGAAATACTAAGAATCTTGTTGTTATAAATGTATTGATTAACTGGAGGTTGCTCAGAGAAGAGCAACAAAACTTTTTAGGGAGTTGGGGGGACTAATCTGAGGAAAGATTGAGTTAAATATATTTTGCTTGGCTAAGCTCTGGATAGGTGCCCCTTTTACCTTTTGTATGAATCTACATAATATAAAAATACAAATATATTTGTAGACTGTAAACACCAAAGATGAACATGAAATGTTTAGGCTAATAAATGGTGGAATATTTAGGAGTTAATAAACTGAAATTTAAGAAAGCAAAATGTAGGCAGGCAGACTGTCAAGAAAAGCTTTCCAGCAGTGAGATCGGAGGCTTGGAAGTAGTTTCCAGGTAAGTGGTGGAAGTCCCATTACTTAAGTAATTACGAGACAGGACAAAATATTGGTAAGTGTACACTGGAGAACAATCCTGCTTTGGCAGAGATGGACTAGATGACCTAGAGGGTCTTCTCCATTATTTACTTCTGTGGTATGATTTTATTGTTCTGTGCTTCCTATCTGCAAGATCATTTTACCGTATACCTCTAATTAGGGGAAGAGACTCTCATTATATAAGAGTATAATGACAGGTCAGGGAGATCATGCACACCTGATTTGTCACTCTCTAATTACGAAAGCTAGGGTTGGCATACCTGTTTCTTCACAAGGGGTGTGTAGGGGATAATCTTTCATTTGATCTCTTTGCTACAGAAACATTAACATATCAAGGACACCCTTCAGTAGTCTAGAATATAAAATCTTTTCTCCCTTTCAAATAATTATTTATATCCTCAAAGAGATTATATTCTGAATGCATGTAAGATTAGCTATTTTGCAGAGTGATTGTGGTACAGTAGAATTTAATGAACTGTGATTCAGAGGAAGGCTGAGCTGTAAAATGAATTCTCCATACATTGAATTAGAACAGTGATTCTCAAGTGCATCCACTGTGACTTCTGGGGTCCCAGAACCCCTTCTCCAAACTCCTTGCTGCAGCCCCTGGCTCTGCTCCCTGGAGCAGTGCCCAAGCCCAAGGTGGGCCTGGTGATGTTTCATTATATTTTATGGGGCTGCTGCCTCTGGCTGTGGGAAGGAACCTGCCCTCTCTCCCCACCCCCTTTGCCTTGATTGTCAAGGGGGCTCTGGCATGCCCTGATTGGCCAGACCTCATTGTTTCCCGCTTGCCTTCCATTGAAGGGGAGTGTCACTCACTAAGGCGCCACCTGACCAGCTCGGAAATAATCACCTTGTAAGGGGAGGAGCAAGGCGGGAGTGGGAAGATGCTGTCCAGGAGAGATTGTATGGTGGTGGTGGTGCTGCTGCCGGGGAGCTGAGTCCGAGAAACAACTCCGGGGCAGTGTCAGCCAGGAAGTGCAGGTGCAGGACGGTGCACACGCTGCTGTGAACTTAAGGGCCCAGCTGGGAGAAAGCACAGGTGGCAGCTGTTGCAGGGGCATGGAGGACCATGGAGCACAGGGACCAGGGACAGGCCCAAGGAGCAGCCTGAGTGTGTGGCCACCAGCAGCCTCCCCAAGGATTCCAGCTTGGAGGAACCCACTAGTCAGGGCAGCCCCAACCACAATAGCAGCTTCACATTTTTTGTGGGCCACTATAGATATACAAAACCTTTCTGCTGAAAAGGAAGCATAGACGTAAGCAGCTCACACACAATCTAATATGAGTGACATAGGTAACTCTGACTTGTCAGCACCACCTTCTGCAAATCGCAACCGTGACTTACACGAGGAAAAAAGGGTGTTTTAGAGTGAGTGCGAAGACAAGTATATAGTTGGAACCAAATTCATCTGAAACTATCACGATTTGTTCCCTATGTAAAATGAGACTTCATCAGGTGAAATCGTACCCCAGGCAGCGTCGTCATAACACTCATAAATCGGAAGTAGAGAAAAACTATGGTGACATTTTTTTCCATAAAAAGCTCTTGGGTAAAATCAGAAGTCAGACGCTTCAACAACAAAAGAAACAGAAGGACTTTCTTCCCCAAAACAATGAATTCCATCTGGCAACACTCCAGGCATTGCAAGGTGCTGCATCACAAACCATTTTCAGATGGTGAATTCATCACACCTTTAATACTTTTTGTTCAACAGGAACATCAACTGTTTTGTGTTATAGCCATTTAAATAATTAATTAATTAATACATATTATTCTTTACAATTATTTTATTTACATGACACTTCCAAATAACCATGTCACTAGACTGTCACTAATATAATATTTTAACTGTCAAAACTGCAGCCTCAGTAAAAATTCATTTGAAAGCCAGTGAACCAGAACATAACTATTTTTTGTTTCTCATAAGCATTCTGATGTTGTCAGTGTCATATTTTGTTAGAAACAGCATCAAAACTGTGAAAAAGTAAATCTATCAAGTGTATCATCTCTACTAATGAAATTACTGTTTTCTGTAATTGTTAATATTTTGTCCAGTGTATTGTGACCTTTGTCAAGGAAAGAAAAGCATTTGTATTCTTGATGAAAAAAGGAAGTGTGATGGTTTCTCATTCTTACATGGTGTTTTTCACTAATATATATGATCATTTAATAGCCTTGTCAAGACTTGCAACACAAAGATGTTAAGCATAGGCCAATTTTTTTCTTTTTGTATTATCATGTTGAGGGTAGATTTTTCACTCCACATAAGACTGAAATAACAAAAACTAGCCTCATTCCACTTGCTTTATGTCAAGTCTGGCAGTGTTGGTTGACATTTAGTTAACAGCTGCCAAGAGCACGCACTAACCTTACTTTTTTTTGGTGTATTAATTTTTAACTTTATGTATTCTGGGTAATTTAATACATATAGGGAGGTTTTTTTTTGGGGGGGGGGGTTGTTGTTTTGCCCACTATTTTTCATTTCATTTACTTTGAATTAGGAATTGCAGTTTCTCTCTATGAGAAAAAGATTGAGAAGGTGAAATCTGCTCCTGCCTGAGGCCAAGGCATTGGGCTGCAGCACAAGCACTCGCCCGCCTCTCCCCCCTGCAGCGCTAGCTTGTGGTTAGAATGCGAGGTAGAGGTGTGGGGTGTTCAGAACCACTACATCTGCAAAATCCCAGATTGCATGACCTCTTATTTTAGCTGGTCCCGATTCAGCCCTCCAAGCTGGCCTGCATAGAACAAAAGCCACCTGCTTCAAAACCCCCATTCATGCATAGTCTGGCTGCAAGATTTAAGTGATCTTGAGAGCCTTGCACAAGCCATCTATATCTGCATTAAACTAATATGGGGCATGTTTGAACTCTACATCATAGTCATTGCATGGGTAGGAGATAGGTATCCCTGGTAATTTGTGTCTCAGGCAAGGGTTTTAATAGAAGTGTAGTTTTAAATAGTAACCAGCAAAAAGGATTTCTCTCTGAAGGAGTATCCATTTATAGGACTCAGCTGTTGAAGTTGAGGGTAGCATTAGGTTTAATTTTAATCTGTACACTATAATTTATGGGCTGAGTTTAGAGCATCATACTTTCAACTGTTGTTTGACAGAATAACTCTTCCTTTTGGGGAAAATAGAAAAAAAATTCTCTGGCAAATATTGAATTATAAGCAGAGCTGGTGACACCCCATAATATTAAAGTTGCACAACACACCCCATTATAAGACTGATTTCAGCTCATGTGTATACACAGGTAGGCCAAATTAAGATTGCACAAGCAACCTCAATTTTAGCATTTCCTAGCTTTTGAATGCTTAACTTTGCAAACTTCATGTTCTTTTAATCTAGTTGTTGTGTATAGTTTTACAAAAGTCCGTGCAAGCTTCAATTTTAAGGGCGGAATCCCACTGAAATCCATGTTTTAATTGGTTTAAAATTTAATCACTTGCTATGTTTTACATGCCAAATATATTCTTTCAGCTATCGATTATTTGCAATATGTATATAATATACACACACACCGTATTTCCAACAAGTAGTCCAAATAGCGCTTTTGTTTGAGACTGCAAATGTGAACCCCTATAATATCCCATATTGTTATGTTGAGAACTCTTGGTGGATTGGTTGTGTTGTGACAGCACTAGTAGAACCACTGATATAAAAAGGAAGAATTTCATTAATTTGTTTAGTAGTGATTTACAAAATATATTTTAAAACTTGGATTGTGAATTTAATGCTGTGAAAGATGTTGGATTTATATCACAGGAGTCTGAAGCCTTGTGTTTATTGCCATAGCAGGTACAGCACATGCAGGCTTTTCAACATGATTCTGCCAGTGTGCCACCATACTGGCCTGACAAGAATCATGAGGAGTTAATTTTCCAATCCTTGACCTCTCTGCTGAGACTGCCAAGAAGGATGTCCATTAATTGCCAGTTGTGGTGGTTTTTGTGGTATGAACTTGTCCACTATGAACTGGACTGTGATCACCTTGGCATACAGGTATTGATGTATGGTGCGATAATGGAAGATACCTGTTTTCCCATCTCTGGTCTGGTGCCAACATCCATCAAGATGTCTTTTTAACATACAGCAGACCTGTGTAGGGTTTTTTATTAATAATTTTGTGAATTCCTGACTTGTGGGAGCAATCCAAAATCACAAATAGATACAAGTAAAAAGCAAGCCAGAACAAAACATTATGATATCAAATTGAAACATATTGTTAAGAAGGTGAATCTGACCCTGATTTTGAGTTTGCTAAAGACCCAAGTATGAGATCATTGATTCTACTGTATGCAGAGGTGTTAAGTTCCTTCAAAGCAAATGTACTTTGTCCTTACATCCTTTTACTTACCTTGTATATGATCAACAGAAAGATTTGGTCCTTGCTCTGACACTCTGTGCAGGTGATTGTTTATTTGACAAACCTCTGCAGGAAATATAATTAGTATTTGGATTAGTCACTAATGTACATTGCGCACATGAATTACCCTTGAATTCCTAGGAAAATGTTACATGCATATAAACCTGGAAATTGGAATTTTTTTGGCAGTTTTCTAAACTCTGTTTCCTGGTTCGTATGCTGAGTGCTATTGAAACAGGAATGCATGGTGGCACTACAATCCATATATTTTATTTCCCACAGAACATATGTATGAATTCTGGTCTACCTACCTTCTCAGTGCCCGATCACCAAAACTTCTACAATATACAATGGTGAGTGGAGAGAGAAGTGGGATGGTGGTTTGTCTCCACCCAGAAACATCTTCTTTGATGGTCTGTAGTGCAGTAGGCAATGCTAGCAGCTACCACTTCCCCTACCATTCCCAACGTCTGCAGCCCAGTTAGGTAAACTGTGAGGGAAGAAGCTCCTTGTTACCTTCTCATCCATCAAGTGTACTTTTGCAGAGATAGGTGTGATTAGACCCAAATCAAATAGGGAAACACACCAAAATTGAGAGAATTACTTTAATAAAAATACACACACACAACACAAGAACTTAAAAAAAACCCAAAAAACCCAGAAGCAGTTCTTGATGCTTTCGGGTGATGTCTGCCTGGTGTACAACAAAATATTTTAGTAAGTCATGTCTTTCAAACATATTGTAAAGCAGGTAAAACGGCTTTATTCTAATCCATAGATGGCTAGTTAGAACAAAGCTCAATAGTTAAGTGATAGTTTTGTCCTAGTTGGCTATTGTTGGATTACATTTTTCCTTTGAAAAGGCTGTTTTATCTACTTCAGATTATTTTTGTTCTAAGTTAGTAAGAAATGATCTGTATTGCTGGTATTTTTATTTTTTTCTTTGATCACTATAAGATTTGTTTATTTCCTGCCTCATGCAAATCTGTATTTTCTAAACCTAGTGGGTTCTGTTTATTCCACTCGTGCTACATTAGGAGTTCTGAGTACTGCCAGATATATTCAGAACATTATATTTGAATGCGTGAAATACTATACTTAAAATTTGCAATGTTTTACATGCAACTGATGCTGCTCTGTCTATTTCTCATTTCAGAATCCAGCAGTGAATCATATAATTGTTTTAATAGCTTAATGCTATTTTGCTTAACTGTTGATATTAGTGTAATAAGTCATAGCAAAATTTTAAAAAATATTGAATTAGGACTTTTGTTCTAATATGTATTTATTAGAGACAAGCTAGAAAATACTGTAGGCCAGTGTTTTTAAATAAAATTGCTACATTTATCTAAATAAAGTAAAAAATAATGCATTACATGATATATAATGAGAGAGCTATGTTGAAGATATTTCCGTGTCTGGTATGTATTTCTGAGCATTCAGCTTCACACAACCAAAACCCCCTCTATTTTTAAAGCTGTCACAATTGAATTTAGAAAATCTTCCTCAATGATTGTTTGAATTTGTGTGACTGGTGACACTGTCAACCAGGAATATTTGTATACTCTGTAGTGTTCTGTGGAATTAACAGAGATTTCTGGGAGGCTTGTTGCTTCTAAAGCAGAGTGAATGAAATAATACTTCATTGTGCTTTAGTGGCACTGTATCTACTAGTGTGTTTCTAGTTGGGCTGTAAAATGGAACAAGCTGTGTGTGTGGGCGTGTGTGTGTGTGTGTGTGTGTGTGTGTGTAAAACAGTAGTCCCTGAACTGTGGGGCAGAGGATTATTTGGGGCGGGGGGGTGCACGGCGGGGCCTGGGCCAACCCCCTTGGGTAGGTGGGAAGAGAACACCACACTTCCAGCCCAGCTCTGCCACCAACCTCACTCAGGCCCCAGGCCAGTCCTGCTCCGCTGGCAGGCCAGATTCGCCCCTAGCTCCACTCTGCCCCCTGCTCTGCCCCCTGCCAGACTCTGCCCTCATTGCCTCTCTGCCCCTAGCCCAGCTCCACCTTTAACCCTAGTTCCTGCCCCATCCCCAGTTAGGGTGGCCAGGTGTCTAGTTTTCGACCAGAAAGGCCAGTCAAAAAGGGGACCTGAGGGTGTCCAGTCAGATCTACTGACTGGACACCCAAAGGCCAGTTACTACAAGCGGGAGACTGTGGTCGGATCACTTATACACTAATATATACTTGCAGATTTGCCATATTTGGCACTGGTACCCTAGCATACTACTGGAATTATTACTGGGCTCAGTTGCTGCCCTTAGGTAGAGGCAGATTGAGGGGGAGGGAGGAAAGACCGTGTTTTCAGTCTCTGCCTAGGGCAGGAGTGGCCAACCTGAGCCTGCGAAGGAGTCAGAATATACCAATGTACGTTGCCGAAGAGCCACAGTAATACGTCAGCAGCCCCCCATCAGCTCCTCCGCCTCCCTCCCCACACCTCCCGATCAGCTGTTTCGTGGCATGCAGGAGGCTCTAGGGGGGAGGGGGAGGAGTGAGGAAACGGCAGGCTCAGGGGAGGGGGCGGGAAGGGGTGGAGTGGGGGCAGGGCCTGTGACAGAGCCCCGGGTCGAGCAGCGAGCGCCCCCCGGCACATTGGAACGTTGGCGCCTGTAGCTCCAGCTCCAGAGTCGGTGCCTATACAAGGAGCCGCATATTAACTTCTGAAGAGCCGCGTGTGGCTCCGGAGCCACAGGTTGGCCAGCCCTGGCCTAGGGCAACAGAAAAGGTTAGCCCATCACAGTTTTTAATAGATTTTTATGTCACTACCTAGTGCCAAATGCATGTAGCTGGAACGTTGAAAACAGAGTTAAAATGTTCAGATGGAGAAGAAAGGCATAGAGACTGTTGCTAAGAGATGTGAGGAACAGTATGGTACAGAAAAGTAGTGTAAGACGTGGTCTTTTGTGGTCCATTAACTAGCTTTGTTGAGTTAGAGAGAAGAGTGCAGTACACAACTCAAATATGCAGGTAATGTAAAGCTGGGAGGGATCACTGATTCTTTGGCAGATAGTGTTATAACAACATGATTAGTAAATTATAGAAATAAATTATCATGGGGTTAAAAATACTCTTTGACTTCATGGACTGTTCCATTTTTTTTGCCCAGGCTACTGTTTGGCTCTTTCCACGATAGATCTCTGTGGTCCTGACCTTCCCTGACCCAACATATAACAGTAATGTTAGTAGGGTGAACTGGGAAGTGTTGGTACCTGTCTTAGAGCTGTTGTTACAACCATGTCTGCAGACTTGGAACACTGCATCAGTTTATATTCATTTCACATTTTCAATTTTCAGTCTAAGTCTAAAAACATTTAAAAAAGCAAACAAAAAAAACCCCTAAAGTTTTTAATTCTGGAGCACAATTCTGTGGCATGTCCAGGGGCCAGGAAATACACGGGGCCTAGGTCATGCCACTATTTTTCTATGAAGATTGAGAATACTCAGGGTTCATTGTCTTGACTCCAATGTCTCTCCTTTGATCAACTTGTTTCCCTTCAGCTTCTATAAAGTTCTTTTGACTTTCCACTCCCACTCTATGTGCCATATCCTGCCCCCAACTGGAGGAGTCCCCTAAATCTCAGTAATTGGTGGCGTTCCACCCTATATACATGGAGTGAGTGGGAAAGGGTAAGATGTGTGGCACCAACTCAATGGTCCACACACTGTGCATGCAGTGGAGTTCAGCTCCATGAGGACTCCCTGGATGTGGGGGCTGGGAGAGAAGCAGAGGGGCAGTAGATTGATCAGCTAGTGTGAATCCATGGTACCCTGTGACTTGGGAGAGCAGGAGCTGCCAGGGAATAGTGCCACTGCTGCTCTTGTGCCAAGATCAGCAACTCTGGCTTGGTGCAGAGGGAAGGATTTGGCTTTAAAATCTGTCACATTACTTGATACCTGCTGCAAATATATTAACCCCTCTGTTTATCAGACCAGCAATAGCTGTTAAGATATTCTCATGTAAAAGAATTTCTTCTTGGGTTTTTGAGAGCAGGCAGAATGCTCCAGACAACGGCCAGCAGTGTTAAGTTGGGTGATACTGAGGCAAGTATTATATATATTCATAAAGTTTCCCCATCTGCCTACGTCATGTCTCATCGTCGTTTCTGAACTACCATCCAATGAACTCCTTAGGTGTGTAGGCCTGTGGGTTACATAGACTGAGTCTGTTAATACTCCACTCTAACACAGACATTCATAATTCTGATATCGCTACGGAATCTAGTTATATGCACATATACACAAGTTAAGGTGCCTGTATATTGAATGTATCAGCCCCTAAAAGCAAAACCCTTTAAATGTAGAGTTAAGGTTGCTCAAGCGTAAATCCCACCAGCACAATTTCTCAGCCTAGGAGATCTCAGCCTGTCTACCTCCCTAGCTCCTCGTGGTTTCTGAGAAATAGAGCAGCGAGTCAGGGAGATTGGGCTGGCAGTGTACAGAAATGGAATTAGTTGACAGAACTTTACAGCGGCCATCTACTCTTGGTACAGATCAATTCAGTTATGCCAAATAAGGGGAACTGACTTTAATTGTTAAATTTCAAATGTGGCCTGTGTCTCAGATGTTAAAAGAAAATATGTGGGTGTGAAGTTTGGAGTTTTTGGGACTGCATTTGTTTAGCTGTAGGAACCCCAAAAAGTGAGATGTTCAGAGCTGAATTTCACTGAGTGGAAGAATTTTTAAATGTTAGCTCAGCAAAAGGAAATATACATTTTACTAAAAAAGTTATATGGGAAAATTGTGGAGTCACTAAACAACAGCACCATAATAAATTGAGTTCCAGTAAAGACAAATGTAAAATATTTCAAGTAGGAAGGATTAGTTAAATGCACAAATACCTGATAACCATACTACCTAGGCAGTAGAATTAAGCTGGAACAAAGGTTCAAGTAAACAATACATATAATGGGTCTCCTCTGTCGCATGCAAAAAATGGCAAATGGTGTACAGTTGAACCTACCTGAAATCATCTTGCTTAATGCAAGTTCTTGCATGAAACTAAACTATTTATTAATTTAATATAGATGTTTCACTTAGTTCACTTAGTTTCACTTCAACAAAATAGTTGGTTTCTTGTTCCAGCCAGAAAAATTATTGCACAAAACGGAAACAGGTTTTCAGTTTTTTTAAACTGAAACTGATTTTAATTTCATTTCATTTTAGCAGAATGGTTTTGTTAGTGAAACAGCTGCTGTATGTGAAACAATGACATGATAAGATTGGAAAAATATTTAGATTCTGCCACTAAAGAGTTTGGAAAAAACTGAACATTTTAATAAGTTCATTTAGAGTTTATCACTTATTAGAGAATCTTGGTTAATGGGGGTATTATGTAAAAACTGTCTGTGCACAGTTAATAGAAACACAGGTAAAACAAATTAAATAATTTTTCCCCCTACTTGTGTGTGATCCACTGAAACCATCATCCAGGCCCACTCGTCATGTCTTGACTGCTACAGCCTTCTTCTTTCTGGTCATGACAAAAGAAAACTTGTCCCACTTAATTCAGAAAACCACTGCTGGGGTCGTCGTCTTGGCTTGTTACTCTGACTTTGTCACTTCCACTTTGCATCCCTTCACTGGCTCCCATTTTTCTGCTACATGGAACACCAGTTACTTCGTTCACGTCTGAGGCCCTGCATGACTTGACTCACATCTACCAACCCTAATGCACTGTCTGTTTGCCTGCTCTGCCAAAGATTTGCCCTTCATCCATTTTTCCCTGAGGCACCTTTATGCTTTCTCCCAGGCTGCTCTTTATGTTTGGGAGGAAGTCCCTGTTTAAAGCAAAAACAAAAGGCCCACCTCCTTATCTTTGTTCAAATCCTTTCTTAAAACCTGGGGAAACCTCTCCCTTTCTAAAAGGCATAGGCAGAGTGGACAAAACCTTTATCTACTGTTGAAAACCACTGTGTAACAGTTGGGTGTTTTTAGTATAAGGTCTTCAAAGAGAAACTAACACGATAAATGTAATAGTACTTATTTTAGCTGTGTCAGAAGGGTGAAGTACTGAGTCAGCTTTGCTAGGCTTTGGACCTGCCGCGGCAAGGAAGTATTCCAAACCTTATGATTAGGCTACTTAAGGTATTTCCTCTGGCTACACATGTTCTGCAGAGCCTATTGTTCCTAAACAAAAATGATCAAAGTGTACCCAAGGGCCAGTTTTTGAAGCATAACAAAGTCAGAAATCAATTTAAAAAAATAGTGAATTGTCTGCGATGAATATACTGGTCTGGGCCCTCAAATAATGTCTATCTGCATAGCCACTTAGTTGAGAATCTGGGCCAGTGTATATTCTGTGTCACCGAAACAAATGAATCCATGAACATTTCCATGAATTTATATTTGTAAATTCCACCCTTCATATGTTATTTCTCTTAGAGGAAGGAGGGAGAAGGATAAAAATGAGTATGGAACTAGCAAGATATTTGTTTATCTGACTTAATGAATGTTTATTATGTTCCCCTGGCCTTCATTTGTGTGTGTTCTTTTCAGATTGTAAAATTTTGGGGTAGGGATTGTATCTTCTAACGTGAATGTACAGAATTCATCTCAGCAGAAAACGATCTTAAAGCTAAGAGTAAAATAAGGGGTAAATGATACTCAATTGCAAGCAACTTTCTGTCCTATCGCAAAACCAACACAAAAAAGATCTTGCGGTACTTTTTTTAATTCAAAAGTATTTCTTGTATCTATATTGAAATAGTGTCAGATTCAGTATAATTTCCAGTAAGAATGTTCACATCAATTTTCATTGTTTCTTATTAACAATACTGCAGTCAAGTATATTAGCACAAATTTAATGTTTATGGAATTGGTATTCGTTTCTTACTGCCAGCAGTAAACATTTTAAGTAATAATGGATGATTGTGGAACAGGAGGAAGTTTAGAACTTTGCCTAGTTTAAAGAGGAAACCAGTAGTTCAGTGACTATATTGCATTGGGGTTATCTTGTAAGGATAGTGTTCTGTCATGTCAGTCAATCAAACAGTACCAATAATGAAATGATTTTTTTTTTTCATCCAAGGATTCATTTCTTACTGCATTCCCAGGAGAATTACTCCCTCTGGGTGACACTGGGTATGTCTGCACTGCAGCTGGATGGTGTGATTCCCAGCATAGGTAGACAGACTCAAACTAGTGCATTAAAAATTGCAGTGCGGCTGTTGCAGCACACATGGCAGTTTGGGCTAGTTGCCCAAGCTTGGATCGGATACGTTTGGACTTGGGCAGCTGACCCAAGCTGCTGCCCATGTCACAATATCCACACTGCTATTTTTGGCATGCTAGCTGAGGTAGCATGAGTCTGTCTACCTGCACTGCAAATCACATGTTCCAGCTGCAGTGTACACATACCTGTCTGAAGGTTGTGTAGAACTAGTTTTAGTGGTTTAGCAGTTTACTTCTTTGTAATGCTTTTGCTTTGAAGCTCTTGTAGTGTTTGGTTGCAATGCACAAAAGGTCCTCTATATATTGGGAACTTGTTGGGCTTACTTCCTCAGTCTTCTTAAAAACAAAAAACCAGCCACCTCTGTTTATGGAGGCCAAGAAGCCAAAGGAGCACCATAGATACACCTTTTGCAATTACAGTGTGCCAGGTACTATAGCTCGTTCATTTTACACAGCACTTGGTGAGCAAGAATCCAGGCTTGTATTTAGTAGAAATCACAATTTAGAACATGAACTTGAGAAATCTCTGTTGGGAACACCCATGTCTGATCGTAGGGTTTACTAGGGGTATGTCTACATTATGAAATTAGGTAGAATTTATAGAAGTCGATTTTTTAGGAAGTAATTTTATACAGTCGATTTGTGTGTGTCCCCACTAAGCGCATTAAGTCGGTGGAGTGCATCCACAGTACCGTGGCTAGTGTCAACTTACGGAGCGGTGCACTGTTGGTAGCTATCCCACAGTTCCTGCAGTCTCCTCTGCCCATTGGAATTCTGGGTTGAGCTCCCAATGCCTGATGGGGCAAAAACATTGTCGCGGGTGGTTTTGGGTACATGTCGTCGGTTCCCCTCCCTCCGTGAAAGCAACGGAAGACAATCGTTTTGCGCCTTTTTTCCGTGCGAACGCCATACTGCTTTCAGGTCTGCAAACCGTTGTCATCGAGTGCTATGAATCCACCTTGCAGGTCCTCTGTATGACTGTCGTAATCCACTGCTTCCGCTGCTACTCTGTTCTCCTACTCTCCTGGTGGTCTCGCAGGTCCTCTATATGACTGTTGTCATCCACCGCTTCTGCCATACCATGACAAGTGTGCGACCTGCTTAGGTGTTGTGTCCTGGCAGCAGAAGGTCTGCAAAACTGGTCATCCAACCACCGCTTCCCCTGCAACTCTGCTCTCCTGCAGACGCCTATACCACGGCAAGCATGGAGCCCACTCAGATCACTGCGGGAGTTATGAGTGCTGTAAACACCTCGCACATTATCATACAGTATATGCAGAACCAGAACCTGCAAAAGCAGGTGAGGAGGCGACAGCAGCACGGTGACAAGAGTGATGAGGACATGGACACAGACTTCTCTCAAAGCATGGGCCTCAGCAATTTGGCCATCCTGGTGGCAATGGGGAAGGCTCATGTCATGGAACACCGATTCTGGGCCCGGGAAACAAGCACAGACTGGTGGGACTGCATAGTGTTACAGGTCTGGGATGATTCCCAGTGGAATCTTTGTGACTTGCTTTCCCCTGCCCTGAAGCGCAAGAATACCAAGATAAGAGCAGCCCTCACAGCTCACAAGCGAGTGGCGATAGCCCTCTGGAAGCTTGCAACGCCAGACAGCTACCGGTCAGTCGGGAATCAATTTGGAGTGGGCAAATCTACCGTGGGGGCTGCTGTGATCTAAGTAGCCAACACAATCACTGAGCTGCTGTTATCAAGGGTAGTGACTCTGGGAAATGTGCAGGTTATAGTGGATGGCTTTGCTGCAATGGGATTCCCTAACTGTGGTTGAGCGATAGATGGAATGCATACCCCTGTCTTGGGACTGGATCACCAAGGCAGCCAGTACATACACCTCAAGGGGTACTTTTCAATGGTGCTGCAAGCACTGGTGGATCACAAGGGACGTTTCACCAACATCAATGTGGGATGGCCGGGAAAGGTACATGACACTCACATCTTCAGGAACTCTGGTCTGTATGAACAGCTGCAGCAAGGGACTTTATTCCCAGACCAGAAAATAACCGTTGGGGATGTTGAAATGCCTATAGTTATCCTTGGGGACCCAGCCTGTCCCTTAATGCCATGGCTCATGAAGCCATACACAGGGACCCTGGACAGTAGTCAGGAGCTGTTCAACTATAGGCTGAGCAAGTGCAGAATGGTGGTAGAATGTGCGTTTGGACGTTTAAAAGCGCGCTGGCGGAGTTTACTGACTCGGTTAGACCTCAGCAAAACCAATATTCCCATTGTTATTAGTGCTTGCTGTGTGCTCCACAATATCTGTGAGAGTAAGAGGGAGACCTTTATGGTGGGGTGGGAGGTTGAGGCAAATCGCCTGGCCGCTGGTTACGCGCAGCCAGACACCAAAACGGTTAGAAGGATACAGGAGGGCGCAGTGCGTATCACAGAAGCTTTGAAAATCAGTTTCAGGAATGGCCAGGCTACAGTGTGAAAGTTCTGTTTGTTTCTCCTTGATGGAACACCCCCAACCCCCACCCTCCCCGGTTTCACTCAGCTTTACTGTAAGCTAAGCACCCTCCCCTCCCCCCTTCGATCACGCGCTGTACATCAGAGAAGCTTGAAAACCAGTTTCATGGCTGACAAGGCTACGGTGTGACAGTTCTGTTTGTTTCTCCTTGATGAAAACCCACCCTCTTGGTTCACTCTACTTCCCTTAAAGCCAACCGCCCTCCCCTCCCCCCCTTCGATCACCGCTTGCAGAGGCAATAAAGTCATTGTTGTTTCAAATTCATGCATCCTTTATTAATTTGTCACACAAATAGGGGGTTAACTGCCAAGGTACCCCAGGAGGGGTGGGAAGGAGGGAAGCACCACGTGGGGTTGGGGAGGAGGGAAGGATAAGGCCACACTGCACTTCAAAACTTATTGAATGCCAACCTTCTGTTCCTTGGGCAGTCCTCTGGGCTGGAGTGGTTGGGTGCCTGGAGGGCCCCCTCCCCCCCCACGTTCTTAGGCATGGGTGAGGAGACTAAGGAACTTGGGGAGGAGGGCGGTTGATTACATAGGGGCTGCAGTGGCGGTCTGTGCCTTTCCTGCACCTCAGCCATACCCTGGAGCACATCAGTTTGATCCTCCAGTAGCCTCAGTATTGCACCTGCCTCCTTTCATCATGCTGCCGCCACCTCTCCTCTTGTTCCAGCCATCTATCCTCTCATGCATCCCTCCTGTCCTCACGTTCATTTTGTACTTTCCTGGACTCTGCCATTGTCTGCCTCCATGCATTCTGCTGGGCTCTTTCCGTGCGGGAGGACTGCATGAGCTCAGAGAACATTTCATCGCAAGTGTGTTTTTTTTTTCGCCACCTTATCTGCGCTAGCCTCTGGGACGGAGATGCTAGTGGTAGCATTGAAACATTTGGAGCTGCGGGAGGAAAAAAAGGGAGAATGGCCATTTAAAAGCAGGGGCTGACGTTTTCAGGTTAACGTGCAGCACAAACCCAACTAACCCCCCCCCCCCCCCAACACCCAATTCTCTGGGATGATCACTTCACCCTGCCCCCCACCGCGTGGCTAACAATGGGGATGACTTCTTTTCAGCCACAGGCAAACAGCCCAGCAGGAACAGCCACCTCTGAATGTCCACTTACTAAAACCACCCTATTTCAACCAGGTGACCATGAATGATATCACTCTCCTGAGGATAACAGAGAGAGATAAAGAACGGATGTTGCTTGAATGTCAGCAAACACTGGGACCACACGGTGCCATGCTTTCTTATGCAATGGTTCCAGACTACGTGCTACTGGCCTGGCATGGTAAAGTGTCCTACGATGGAGGATGCAATAAGGCTGCACTCCCCAGAAACCTTTTGCAAAGGCTTTGGGAGTACCTCCAGGAGAGCTTCACTGAGATGTCCCTGGAGGATTTCCGCTCCATCCCCAGACACATTAACAGACTTTTCCAGTAGCTTTACTGTCCGCGAATGCATCCCAAGTCTTCGGGGCAAATTAATCATTAAACACGCTTGCTTTTAAACCGTGTATTATATTTACAAAGGTACACTCACCAGAGGTGCCTTCTCTGCCTTCAAGGTCCTGGAGCCTGGGTTGGGAGGGTATTGGCTCCAGGGTGATAAACAGTTCCTGGCTGTTGGGGAGAACGGTTTTTCCGCATGCCTGGTGTGCGCTATCTTCAACCTCCCCCTCCTCCTTAACTTCCTCATCCCCAAAATCCCCATCCCTGTTGCGTGAGACTCCCTTGCAGGAGTCCACATACAGGTGTGGGGTAGTTGTAGGGGCACCCCCTACAATTGCATGTAGCTCATCATAGAAGTGGCATGTCTGGGGCTCTGACTCCGAGCGGGCGTTTGCCTCTGTGGTTTTTTGATAGGCTTGCCTGAGCTGCTTAAGTTTCACATGGCACTGCTGCAGGTCCCTTTTATAGCCTCTGTCCTTCATGCCTTTGGAGATTTTTTCAAATATTTTGGCATTTTGTCTTTTGGAACAGAGTTCTGATAGCACAGATCCGTCTCCCCATACAGTGATCAGATCTAGTACCTCCCGTTCGGTCAATGCTGGAGTTCTTTTGCGATTCTGGGACTCCATGGTCACCTCTGCTGATGAGATCTGCATGGTCACCTGTGCTGATCAGTCTGCCATGGTGGCCAAACAAGAAATGAAATTCAAAAGCTCCCGGAAGCCAATACAATCGAATTGCATCCACACTACCCCAAATTTGACCTGGCGATGTTGATTTCAGCGCTAATCCCCTCATCGGGGAAGAGTACAGAAATCAATTTTAAGAGCCCATTAAGTCGACAAAAATGGCTTCGTTGTGTGGATGGGTGCAGGGTTAAATCAATCTAACGCTGCTAAATTCGACCTAAACTCATAGTGTAGACCAGGGCTCACCATCAGCTGATACAATGTTGAACTTATGTGGTTACTGCCTACACTATTGTGGTCAACATGTTAGTTAACACAATTCTTCAAGGTGTAGTTTTTTAGTGAAGACAAACCTCAGAGGCCACTGTGTAGGTAGCGCGTTTCTTCACCATACCATCTCAACCTATGTTTGAGTTCCTCAGCCCAAACTAATCCCAGAAATTAGATTAGTTTTCAGGACCAGTTTCTCAAACACATGGAGGGTAGATTTGACTCTTAAACCTGTCATCAGTTCTTAGCTGGAGATTTTGAAGATTCCCAGACCTTTGCCAGAAGGTCCAGAGAGGTAGGCGAGATACTAAGAATCCTACCAATAATTTGTCTAGTAATTTCAGGGGAACTATTTGCTTGCAAAGGTAGGAGACACCCCCCCCTTCCCGATTTGAAGTTTTGGAGAGGGAGGGTGAATCAGAGTTATTTGGAGCCAAAAAAGAGGCCCATAAGTCC
This sequence comes from Chelonia mydas, assembly GCF_015237465.2. Lineage (NCBI taxonomy): Eukaryota > Metazoa > Chordata > Testudines > Cheloniidae > Chelonia > Chelonia mydas. Next base: position 321,238,850 of record NC_057849.1, read on the forward strand.
TTTTGTAAAGTTTCACAAGAGGATTGAACTAAAAACATTACACAAACGTCTTCAGGAACCCTGAAGACCTGCATTCTCTGAAAGGAAAGGTCTTGCTTTGTTCCTAGATAAAGGTAAAATCAGAATTTATGCAGGGTCATCTGCCTTTCATACTTCAGAGGAAAACAGCTGGCATTTTCCTGATACAGTTATTTTAAGTATTTAAACAAACAGCATAAAATGACCAAAGTATGTTGCCTGGAAGTTTCTACAGTAGATCTGGTAGTGGCTTCCTGCCCTGTCCTTCTCTTCCCATGGGGAGATGCATCTCTCTCAGATGCACACCAGATAGGAAAATGGAATATGTCTGATAGAGAAAACTTGAGTTGACCACACCACTGGTAGGAACACCATGTGACTCATATCTTGAAATCCAGTATTGAATGACTTAATGTATTCTAATAAGAATTTGTGTATGTAACTTCCAAAAGAATGTCAGATTACCCAGTAAACTCATTGCCTTATAAATGTTATCAGAGAAATCTCCTAGGATTTCCTTAAGTTAGTTGTCAGCAATCATGGATGCTTATCTTTGCTTAAAGTTCTGGCCATTCTGGCCATTACTTGGCAAAGACAATTCCCCAGACAAAGTTAAAGTAAGGGTTCCCTGCAGAAGAGGAAACTGAGGGACCTAGGATGGTCATATGTGGTTTTTCATTCAAAACTGTCCCATTTCAGTTGCATCACTTGAAGATTACTAAATATATACAATTGTGATAAAAATTCTGGAACCATCGCTTTTGAAAGCCAGGTCAATTTTCATACTGTTTGTAGCCAGTTGACCAGCCAGGAAATAACTTCTGACAATTATTGCACCTGCTTTCAGGCATCAGTCTCCATAAGATATGGTCTCACATCAGGGACCATCAGATTTGATGGTCTCATGAGGTCATTGTTACTCCTGTGTCAACAAGGGCAATACTACTCATGAGGCCTTTGAGACAGTAAAAGAAGGGAGCTGCATATTTCCTGACTAGCCATAATGCAAATAAATTATTTCAATATTTACATTTTAATCTCTAGCAACATTATCCAGTTAAAAAAGAAAAGGAAAAAAAAAACTTACCACCAATGCGGTATGAAAGACAAGTAACCAAAGTTGCATATACTCCATGGCAAGATTCCTGGATTCTGCACGTTGCCCCGTCCACAGGCGCCACCCCTGCAGCTCCCATTGCCGTGGTTCCCAGCCAATGGGAGCTGCGGGGGCAGCACTTGGGGCAGGGGCAGCCTGTGGAGCCCCCTGGCTGCCCATATTCATAGGAGCTAGATAGGGGATGTGCTGCTGCTTCTGGGAGCTGCGCAGAGTGGGGCGAGCCCCTGACCCCACTCCCTGGCTGGAGCGGGTCCCTTGAGGGCCAGATTAAAAAATCTGAAGGGCCGGATGTGGCCCCCGAGCCGTAGTTTGCCCACCCCTGTTCTAGGCTGTCTACGTACTCAGGAATACAATGGTTTACAATTGATTGAGCTTTCCACAGGATTTTTTGGTAACCATAACTAGTAACTTTTGTTTACTTGAAAGCTTAGATTCTGGAGCACAATTCTGTGGCAAGTGGTGGATTCTGTTGTGGCATATACTGGGCCCTGTATATGTAACATCATAATTTAAGGTGGCATTGAGAAGTGGCAAACAAAGTTAGGAGTTTCTGAATATGTGGTCATAGAAGATCCATTGTGTCTATATATATTACAGCACATTTCTCTACTGTGATATCTCAGAATAATGGATGATCTTCCTTAGATGTGCTGAAATCACCAACCATAAGGGAGTGCTTTGGCAGCCTTGATTTGTTCATTCTGTGTCTCAGCCTTCATTTCTTTAAAATGAAGCCAGTTCTTGGTGGGGATTCAGATAGTGGGGATGAAAGTTTTGCTCTCATTTCCTTTCAGAAATCTTTAAATCAATATTCTTAGGTCCGATTGTGTTCTAAATGTTGAAATTAGGAATACAGAAAGTTGGTCATTTAATTTTATCGCACCATGTTTACTATGTGAAGGTTTTAGTTAATAAAGACTAGCTTATTTTCAATATTATCAGTGTTTATGGTACAAGGTATCTGCTAATTGATGTTAGATTATTTTTGTTTGTAGTTGATAAATTTTAAAATAATATTACCACAGATCAAAGGACTAGTTTCAATTATATTAATGTGGAAAGATTATTTTTGGTCTTGCCAGTACATATCCATAGGTTGAGGATTTTTTTTATCTTGGGTGTCTTGCTGCCTGGTCAGCTGTATGAGAGGAGCTCACACTGAAGTCATTATCTGCTTGTAGTGCTTTTCCTTTGTGCACTCATGACACTGCAGTGACAGAGTCATGCAATTGTAAAATAGGTAAGTAAATCTGTTTCCAACAAAAAGCTTTCAGTAGCTTTAAGACTGCATCACCCGTCTGGGGTTTTGGTCTAGTATCCAGGCTGGTGTCCCTTTTAACAAGTACATTCTTTACTACAACCAGGTTATAAAGAATATTTTTTAGGAGGGCAGTTGGCCTCTCCAATGAAAGAGCTGGATGTGAGTGTGACTACTCCTGATCTAAGAGCAATATTCTGCTGTTCTGTATTGATTCAGATTTGGATACTTTCTTGCTGGTCGAAATTAGAATTGATACTAGAACCTCTGCAAATTGCTGGAGATGCCAAAGAGTAAGTGACAAAGTGGATTTCTTTACCCTCTGCACCTCTAGAGTAAAGGCCACACACAATTCATGACATCTTCTTTTACCAGCAGTAGAGAGTTCTGAAAGAGCTCTTAAAATTCTTCAAGTAGACAGACTGCAATTATTAATGGCCTCTTGTGAAAACAAGCATGATACTTCAGTGACCAGAGTAAACAAGATGCAAAGAATCTAGAAGCCCATGGACTTGGCTGAATCAAATGCAGAAAATGAGGAAAGACGTAAATGAGAGGAATAAGGGTGGAACTGAGATTTTAGTCAAAAGATTTCAAGGACAGCTAGAAAGAATGAAAGATCAGCAACACAATCAGAACATTAGGATTTGCAGAGTTGAATGTGGAAAGGAAGACAATGACACTAACAGGTGTGTAGAGAAATTTCTTCCAAAATTTAGATATTGACTTGGTAGGGTCAATGAACAAATATATCTGCTGAGACCTTACTGGTGATATTATATTATAACTTTTCAAAGTAGAGATAAGAGCTGGCCTTTACGGGGGGCTAAAAACAAGAACTAAGTTGTTTGAGTTTGATGTCAGTTCTTAACATATCTGGATTTAAAACAATAACACAGTTTGTAAGGCTTCCTGAGAAATAATGTCTTCATCAGTTCTCACTCCCTCTGAGTTCTGCAGTGAGAAAATATATATTTTCTGGAGCACAGACATAATGCCTACAATGCTAGAGAACATGATAGGAAGAGATTAATGTATAAGGGATTCAGAAACCAAGTGTATAGCAGATAGTTAATGTTCAGTTTGATGAATGCATGTGACTTTAAAATTATTTTTTCTATATTTGCTTAGAGGTCTCGATAGATGTACATTTAAATAAACTCTCAGCTGTTTTTCCTAGTTGTATATTAATGCACGTGCCTGCTGGTTAAAGGGCAACTGAATACTAAACCCCATTTGATATTTTTCTCAACAGTGTAAGTAATGCTTTTATACATATGCATGTGGTTTGTGTGGACACAGCCCTACATATAAAATAATTCTGCATCGAAAAAAATTAATTGTAATGCAAGATTAAGAGCCTAATTCAACAACCCTCAGATTAATAGTTCCACTTCAATCAATGGAAATACTCATGTTACTAGAGATTGTAGAATCTGGATGTAAAGCTGGGAAATTAAGCGTAACATTTGGGAAATTAAAAAGATGAGGTTCCTACAGCAATTTCAACTCTGCTTTGTTGCACATGTACTGTCGTTATATTTGACACACATTTAACAAATTAAAAACTAATATGCATTTTTGAGGTACACTTTAGCAAACCTAGGAATAGACAATGCTATGTGTGGCAGAGCTATTTTGCTGTGGGAAATTTACCTCTTCCAATTTTTGACCTGTACGTTAAGAATTAATGTATAATTCATGTGAATTTGCATTTAAATTTCCTTTTAAAATGTTTCAGAATCTCTTCTAGTCCTGTGAAAGGAGATTGTTGAGTTTCTTTAGCATTAAAGGATCTGTTGCTTCAGTATCACAGAAGAAACCTCGACCACTCCTCAATTTAGAATCTGATCCTAGAAGCACTTAGGCACATGAATAACTTTATGCCCATGGCAATACCTCTAAACTCATTCATTGATACTACTTTTATGCCTAAATGTTTACAGGATTGGCACCCTCATTCATAAGCTATTCAGAACAGTGATAGTGTTTGTTTGTATCGTACCTAGTACAATGGGGTCCTGATGCTGATTGGTGCTGTTGTAATATAAATACTAAATAATAATCATGGGTCTGGGAAGAAAATTTAACCAGCCTCCTAACTTCCAAACCTATTTAAGTGCAAATAAAGTTGAAACTTTTTTTTACTGTAAGAAAACTTCATGCTCAATTTAAATTGCTCAAAAATCTCCTTTTCTAAAAAGTCTTCTTTTTAATATACTTTTATTTTGTAAAATGTTTAGAACAGTTTCTCTTGTTAAGAGAAAGGATTTATCTGTATTAAGGGAGCCATCTAAGGGCCCCTATCAAGGAGCAGAGCCTCATTGTGTTTGACATCTGTATAAGTGCATATTAAAAAGAGATAGTATCTTCTCCCAGCCTAGAAATGGGAGAAAACTTAGACTAGAGTTTGTCATCCTTTGTACTTTCTAGGTATCAGGAGGTATTTTAAAAAAATCAAGTAGATGTGGACATCTAGAGTGACACAAAGTAGATAAAATGTCACTTGTTATAAAAATTAGTTTTATTTAATGTTATAATTAGTTCTTCAGATGACCTCTGCATATTCCCCCTTGCCTCAAGTGGCGGAGTTTTTCTAGCCAGCAGTGTTAATTGAAGATGTGATAGTGAGATATGTCTGTATCAGATTATAAACTATATTTTGTATTATGAACTGAACTCTAATGTCTAACCTTGCCCAAGACAAGGTTGTTGTAATGAAGGGGTTCGCAGCTTGTTCAGGGTCGCGAGATGCTTTGTTTACGTGAGCGTCCGGAGGTATGGCCGCTCGCAGCTCCCAGTGGCCGCAGTTCACCGTTCCTGGCCAGTGGGAGCTGCGGGAAGCAGTGGCCCGGACCGTGTCACTTCCCGCAGCTCCCATTGGCCGGGAATGGTGAACCACGGCCACTGGGAGCCGCAAGCGGCCGTACCAGCAGACGTTCAAGTAAACAAAGCGTCTCATGGCCTGCCAGGGGCTTACCTTGAACAAGCCACAAACCAAGTTTGGGAACCCCTGTTGTAATGCATTTCAGACAGATGGCCTGCGCAGAAAAGATGTTTGACACCTTGTTGAAGGATCATCAACTGAGAAGCTACCACAGAGTAATCGGAAGCCATCAACTTTGATTGTCCCTCAAATGCTGGCCCAACCCCATGGGACAAGGGATTTTAGATGCCAGCATAGCTGATGGATCTGCAGTTTCTTAGCCTGGACATATGGCAGAAGTAGACTGTTTTTAAGAAGGGGTGCTGTTCTGAGCAGGGGTGGGCAGACCATCACCACGTGTAAGCAGGACTCAGTGGAGAGAAAGGGCAGGAGGGATTCTGTGCAGCCTGAGTCAAGATTTGGAGCTTACACAGAGCTCTTCTAACATTTGGTACAGCAACCCACATCCTTTCATGTATTTATACCTGCTCCTGTATCTTTTACTTCATGCGTCTGATGAAGTGGGTTCTAGCCCATGAAAGCCTATGCCCAAATAAATTTGTTAGTCTCTAAGGTGCCACAAGGACTCCTCGTTTTTTTTACTCAGAGTGTCACACCTAAATATATGATGTAACAGATTGTTTATCATAAGTAGTTAACACATATTTCAAGGGACCATTCAAAGTGAAGTGGCCCATTGACACCCTTCCAGTCATGTGGAGGAAAGGGGGAGGAAAGGAGCTGGGGGGTTGTTAGTGGGTTATAGATTGTTGTAATAAGCCATAAATCCAGTGTCTCTATTCAGTCTACGTGAGGAGGGGCATCTCACGACTAATATTTTATAAAGATCTGTATCTCTCAAGTGCTTTATAAGAGTAAAGTTTCTGTGGTTAAGAAATTCCTTTGCTAAGCCTACAGTCCTGGCTTTCCTGCCACCTTGTTGCCAGAGGGCTTTAACTAGAATCCCAGAGTGCCCACAGCTAGGTGGATCTCTACGGTAGCGTGTGTAAGTGACTGAGGGCACATGGGAAAGTATTAGTTTTAAGGTGTATGGTGGCTGGACTGCAGAGTCCCATGTCCCAAGGAAAGGCTCAGAAGAAGCCTTAGCTAGAGCTGTGCAAATAACCAATGTTTCAGTTTGATGACTGAGCCAAAAATTTAAAAAAACTTTTGTTTCAGGTCAACCCAAAACAAAAATTGAATTTTCCAGCAAACTGAAAAACATTGTTTTTGGATCAAAGGAAATAGCGCTGAGGGTTCAGGAGAATTGCCTCTGATGAGCCACTTGCTTAAAAGTGCCATTAAAGTCAGCCTTAGCTAAAGTGACTCCATACCCAGCTCAAGTGGCAATAGGATCCTGTGATCCATCTGAAGCAATGTAGTTCAGTGGCAAGATCCAGAACTGTTAACTTGAGTAAACCACTTGGCAAAGTTTCTTTGGGCTCCATATCAACAATACTGAAATCCCCAGATTTGCTCAGGACAACTGGATCCAATGCCGGCATGGTCCATAGTCTCTATACTACCACTTGCAAAAGGAGTTTTATACCTACATCATTTTCACCAAGGTTCCCTGATTTGTCACAGATTCAAGAAAATCTCACATTGTGATGCTTTATGTCTAGCACAGAGGTAGGCAAACTATGGCCCGCGGGACCCTCCTGCCCGGCCCCTGAGCTCCTGGCCGGGGAGGCTAGGCCCTGGCCCCCCCCTGCTGTCCCCCCACCCCCACCCCCCCTTGCAGCCTCAGCTCACTGTGCCACCGACGCAATGCTCTGGGCGGTGAGCTCCTGGGGCAGCGCAGCTGGAGAGCCCGGCCTGACCCGGTGCTCTGTGCTGCGCGGTGGTGTGGCTGGCTCCGGCCAGGCGGCGCGGCTGTAGCGCCACCAGCCACTGGTGCTCCAGGCGGTGTGGTAAGGGGACAGGGAGCGGGGGCATTGAATAGAGGACAGGGGAGTTTGGGGTGGTGGTTGGGGGTGGGGGTGTGAATAGGGGTCGGGGCAGTCAGAGAGCGGGGAACAGGGGAATTGAATGCGGGCAGGGGTCCCGGGAGGGCAGTCAGGAAGGGGGGGGGGGGGTTGGACGGGATGGTGGGGGGCAGTGAGGGGCAGGGGTTCTGGGGATAGTCAGGGGACAGGGAGCAGGGGTGGTTGGATGGGGCAGGGGTCCGGGGGGGCAGTCAGGAATGAGAGGAGGGTTTGGATGGGGCAGCGGGGAGCAGTCAGGGGCGGAGGTTCGGGGGCGGTCAGGGGACAGTGAGTAAGAGGGGTGGATGGGACAGGGCTCCTGGGGGGCCGACAGAAAACAGGGTGGGTTGGATGGGGCAGGAGTCCCGGGGGGGGGGGGGGGGGGGGCGTCGTCGTCAAGGGGCGAGAAGCAGGGGCGGGATAGGGGGCGGGGGCTGGGCCACGCTTGGCTGTTTGGGGAGGCACAGCCTCCCCTAACCCACCCTCCATGCAATTTCTGAAACCCGATGCGGCCCTCAGGCCAAAAAGTTTGCCTGCCCCTGGTCAAGCATAACTGGCTCATATACTACATTGTCTTGAGTATCGTTCTGAAAATGTAGATCCACAGACTATTTTCTCTTGGAGTTGTCACAATAGTTCCCTGATGCTTTGGGATTTGCTGAGTCAGCAACCCTAAACAATCTGGGTCTACTATCCTACTCTCATTTAAATACTAATGCAAAGTGTTATCTACCAATGGTTTACTCCAAGAGCATGAAGCTGTAGACATTCCCTTTGTGGGAGTCCCTCCAGTTAAAATCAGTGGTATGGTTCAGTTTTCCAAAAGTTCTGTCTAGGACCTGGAATAACCTCAGTGGGCTTTGAAAACCTTCATCTGGGTTCCCTAATCCAGCAGCCCTTGAGTGCTAAACAGCATTGGTACTAAATTCTCATAAACTTGTTCTCAGGCCCAGATTGAGATAACGCCAGGCTGTACTGATTCTCATTCAGAGCCTCACTACTTGTTGGCTCTGCAAATGGCTAAAATCTCCAGTCTAAGGCTAATACCCCAGTTTTAAAAATGTCCAAGTCTGTGATAAGGCATCAGGGGTCTAAACATGGGCATCAGTGCTTTGTTTCTGAAGTTGTGTGTGACGGCTAAATGTCACATGACCTGGAGTCAGAAGGGAAGACTACCTGGAAAGACATGCAGACAGATTGTCCGGTGGGACTTTACTCTGGAAGGGGAGAACTATACAGTGACCTGATCAGATAGCAGAGTCACAAAGAGGGAGCACCCTGCGTCCCAAAGAGAGAGGGGCCACTGGACGAGCAACCACCAGGAGAGGGTGCCAGACAGGACAAGCTAAGTCCCAGACTTAGTCACAAGAAGACATCTGCAGTGAGTGAACACCTTCACATCGGGTCATAAAGAGCTTCTGCTCCACTGTCATCTGCCAGTGATGGATCAGTGGATCTGCAGACTGTTTCTTATGTGAAATCTATTGCACAGTGATATCCCTCAAGATAACAGGGAACAATAATAAATAAATACTTTTTGCAGCTGCTTCTGGGACCACATTGTCTTAGCACTGAAGTTCTTGGTTCCCGTCAGATTGGGCCCAGATTGACCCCACATTAGGGTTCTGCAGTTGAAAACAGTTTTTCTAGCCTACAAAACTTCCTTTGATCAAGGGCAGAGACTGATCTGTCGAAAGCATAGGTGTCTCACTTAGGACTCAGTCTGGCAGTATGTATTATTTAAAGGGCGTATGCCCAGGTTAGGCCTCTTTGGATACATCTACGCTGGAATAAAAGACCCATGGCTGGCCCAAGTCAGTAGACTTGGGCTCTCAGGGCTTGGGCTGCGGGGCTGTAAAATTGCTGTGTAAATGTTCGGGCAACCCTTCAGCCCAAGCCACACAAGCCCAAGTCAGCTGACCCAGGCCAGCTGCAGGTGTTTAATTGCTGTGTAGACACACCTTTTTTTTTTTTTATATGTCTACACTGCCATGTAAATCCAAATTCAGCTGATTCTGGGTTAGAGAACACAGGGCTTGAGCATCTACACTGATTGTTAACCCTACATTAAGAATTTCTAACCCAGGCTCAAACCTGCAGCTCTGGTTTCCACATAGCAGAATGTAGATACAAGTCAAACCAACTGTATCCCAGACTCCCTTGCATCCTCTTGAAACATGGCCGCTCTAGCCCTTTGATCATGGTGCACTATGGGAAATCTTGACCATCAAACCGCACATTCTAGGAAATTTGAACAGCCTGCCAACACATCCTGCCGAGGAGTCATTTTGCTCTGTGTGCTTCCAGCTATCAGAGGCAGCAATGTGGAGGAGGAGCCTTTTGAAGACCTTCTCTTGCTTGCACTTTCACTCCTGTGTCAGGAAACAGGCAGAGCTTCTGTGAGACGCAGGTGGACATGTCAGCAGTGTTTTCTGACCCACCAGAGGCAACTGACAGTTTATGATGGAGCAGGAGGAGGACACAGACATGGCAGACTTGAAGAGGCTGATGCTCATGACACTTGGCACAGCTGCTGGTGCCCTATACCTAGCCTGGCACTTCTGGAGCAGGGCCACAAGCACAGTCTGGTGGGATCACATCATCATGCAGACCTGGGATGACCAGCAGTGAGTCCAGAACTTTTGCATGAAGAAAGCTACATTTCTGGAGCTTTGTGAGCAGCTTTCCCACACCCTCCAGCGTAAAGATACACATATGAGGGCGGTCATCTTGATCCAAAAGCAGATTGCCATAATCGCCTAGAAGCTGGCTAGCCCAAGCTGCTACAAGTCCACTGCCAACCAGTTTGGCATTGGAAAGTTGACTGTAGGCAATGTGATGATGGAAGTTTCTGAGACAGTCAGGCGTGTGGTTTACCCCAAGGGGGCAGGCATCAAAGATATTCCTAAACTAACTGCTGGCTTTGAGAAAATAGGGTTTCCATACCACACCTGGGCTATTGATGGGACTCATGTGCCCATAGTTTGCTGCCCTAAAGGAGCACTTGGATACGTAAACCAAAAAGGGTACTGCTCCATTGTTCTGAAGGCCTTTGTGGACCCCAGAGGTATATTTGTGAATGTCCGTGTGGCTTGCAGTGGGAAAGTTCATGATACTACCGTTTTTCATTGTTTGGGCGTTCTGTTTCCAGGCTGGGACACTATTCCTACCAAATGACAGTCTCATAAACGGGTTACTGTCCCCACCATTATTCTGGGTTACCCTGCATACCCCCCTTTTGCCTTGGTTTATGAAACTGTACGCTGATTTCAGAGGCCCTGACAAAAGAAGTCACTCTAATTATACTCTGAGCTGATGTAGAATGGTGGTTGAATGTGCTTTAGGCTGATAGAAATAGTTTTGGAGATGTCTACAGACCCGTTTGCATGCCAGTGTCATCAATGCTGTCCGCATTACTGTGCCTTGCTGTGCTCTTCACAATCTTTGTGAAGCCAGAGGTGAGCCATTTCCTTCTGAATGGGCCTATGAAAGCCAGGGTCCACTGAATCAGTACACTCAGCCAGGAAGAGCACCTACCACAACTGGAGCTGGATGCACCCAGACAACAGAAGTCAGGGATACTTCGTGTTCCTGCATTATGGACTTGCATGGTCCAATGAAAGAGGAAGAATTGTACCTTTACGAGTGTGCTGGGGTGGGGGTGGGGAATGGGCCTCATTGTGTGGGGGGTTTTCAGTGCTTGGGAATGGTCGGGGTTGATTGCCTTGTGATGTATTTATGAATGACATGACCACTTAGCCCACTGTCTTTGATGATTCACAGTATGGATTGATGTAGACAACTGTATCGATGAATAGTGTTTACATACTAATTCCTAAATTTCCCTTTTCGTGCATTTACCTTTATTATTTCAGATAGACACTGTATGATGTGATAAAATAAAAAGCTTTATTAATAAACTTGTATTAGGGAAGTACATTAACCCATTACCAGGCAGGCCAGCTGCCATTACCACACCAAAACACCAGTAACAATAGAACCTTAAAAAACAAAAAAATCAATGTATGAACAAGTGCAAACAATGAAACCATGTATGAGACAGAAACCCCAACTGTTGCATGTTCCCTACCCCGCTCCCTGGTTCTCCTTTCCCTTCTTTCCCCATTTGCTGTTCATTTGGTGCCAGGGGAGAGGGATGGAGGCATCCATAGGGGAGGGGGTCAATATGGAGGGCTGCATGGAGCAAAGCTGCCCTGCCAAGCCACTCATGGGGGGCTGATTGCATGGGCCACTCAGCCATGGAGTTTTCCAAGCTATTTCTGGACTATATCACATGGTACCACACAGGGGACTCAGGCTGTGGAGTGGGTGATACAGCAGGAGCCGCTACTTTTGTGGCCATTAGTGATATCAGCCACTCAGACAGTTCTCTCTGCTGAGCTCTGTCTTTCTCCTTTAGCCGCCATTCCTGTTCCAGGAACTGTGAAGCAAGTTCCTGCTCCCGCACTGAAACCTTGTCCTCAAGCTGTTCAGCCAGCCTGAGCCTTCCTGCTGGCCTCTTGCCATGCCTTTCCTCTAGCCATAAGTCGCTCTGTCTTTGGGACTGGACCTACTTGTTGGCCCTGTTCAGAACTTCAACCATAAATTCATCACAGAAACAATTCCTCTTGGAAAGGTCCATGAAGATACAGTGACCCAGGTTCTGCTGCAGCGTGGGCGAGCTGTGGGCGAACAGCAGCCAGTAGACATCAAGGGGCCCGTAATAGGACAAAACTCAGAGGGTTATTATCTCAATAGCTCAGTGCAGGAGCACAAAAAGAAATCCTTGTGGAATTTCAAGGACATAAAACGTTACTTTTCCAAACTGAACCTCAGTATATTATGAGAGGGATGCTTCAGATCACAGAAGCTCCCTGGACATGGCTGGGTTAATCACAGCAGAAGAAGTCTAAAGACCACACTAAGTTAAAAATTTAACGCTGTTTTGTGTTTTCTGGAAATTGCAGCACTACTTGAGTTGGGGGAGGGAGGGGCTATCAGTGACTGTGCTACAAAAGCTTTTTCTGTCATTTCAGCACTTCCACGTTTTGGAGGACATAACCATTGTTGTGGTGCCCCGCTGGCAAAGGGAGACGTTATCCCAAGCTGCTGGTGGGAAACCTGCAGTGTATCCAACCAAAGTATTCAAATGTATAGTGAGTGAACAGCACATCTGAGTGGAGTGGGCTGGTCAGCTTCCCTCCCCTGAAATGTGACTACCTATCTGGAGTTCCTGCTTCAGCAATAGTTTGCAGCTGTCAGCACCCAAGTTTGGTTAGAATTCATGAAGGAATCAACAGGATGATAGGTTAGCTTTCATATAGCCTATCTTGTTATGGCTGCATGCAAATACACAGAACTCCACAGCTATCCCCTTACTCCCCTTCTCCCTCTGCCACATTTGTGGAAAAAATTTCTAATCTCGGTCAAATTTGGCACAAATGATTTTGTTACCTGCATGAACTACTTCTAACTGAAATGGACTGGATTTGTAAATGAAAAACATTTTCATCTTCATTCCCCCTCCCCCTCCTGTTTACTCTTTCTAGGCAGCTCGTTACACCATTGGTTACAGAGCTGCATATTTCCAGGTATGCCAATGTGAGGTTTTGTTTTTAAGAAACAGGAATGCCCTAGCAAAAATCTGTACCTTCTCAAGTAAAGATTCACTTTCAAGGCATTTTTATTGTTTGTTTTTCCTGGTCACCATTTTGAACTACACATGGTGAGGGGAGCCAAGCCACTGGTAGCATATGATACTCCATTAGCAAATACATGCTGCTAGCTAGGGCTTCTAATAACTTTTTCATTGGTTCATAAAACAGAAATCCCTCCCATTGTTATATTAATAAACTTTAAAATGGAGCCAGAAACTTACCAGCTTCTGTCCCTTTCATGTGTGCTACAGGCTCTGTGGCAGGCTGTTCCTTGGGGAAAGTCATCAAACAGCTCCTTCAAGTATGGCCCCAGGATGTGCTACTGCTGATCCTGCTCCTGCTCCAAAGCCGCCTCTGGGTCTGGTTTCAGCAACAGTCTCACTTCACTGTCCTCACTCAGCGCCTGCTGCTGGCTCCCATCAGTCCCCATGCTGGATTCTGGGACCAGCAGGTCACCATCAGGCTGAATAGGTCATCATGCACCTCTGTTGGCTCTGTGCTTGGTGCAGTGCCCAGCACCCAGTCAAACCCATCATAAAATGGGCATGATGTCAGCAAGTTGCCTGAGGTACAGTTCTGGTCATTTAATCCATTTCTTGCACTGGTCGGGTAAATTTGCAACACTGCCAGTTTCTTTGTTGTTTGTTGGTATGCATGGTTATTTCTGGTATTTTTACTAAAGTTCACTGTTTTGCTGGCCTCACACCAGGAATTTACCAAAATCTGGCTGTGCTCCAGTCACAATGAAGCAGCGTGCTTTGCAAAAGGCTTGTTCTGTTCTGTCAACAAACAGAGAAGACTCTCTGACGGTGTGTTTGTAGTTCGGTGTTCAGAAGTCAATGGAAAGGTTAAGCACTGACTACGTGCTCCTGCATTGCACCAAGAGGAACTGCTTCTGTTTCCTGGGAGTTGACTGGAAATTCTTGAATTAGAGAGGACAGAGGAAGTTGGCTTATGGGTTTATGGGATACTTTTGGCGAATTCCCAGGATACAAATCAGGGGGGCTGTATCTACACTGCAAAGAAGTAAGACTTGAATCCTGGGTCCCAGCTTGACTCAGACTCAAAATCTCCCATCCTGCAGGATCCTGGTCTGAGCCCAAGTCTGAGAGATTTGTGTGTAGACGGAAGGTGGGTGTGGGCTCAAGCCTTAGTCTAAAACTGGGCTTACCTTGCAATTTAGACCTACCCTTTATTATGAAGGAGAATACTCATTATCTCTATTTCTGCTGGAAGGTCACTTCAGAGTAAAACAAGATCCTGCATCATTGACAAACTTCCTTTTTCAGACTGAAATAGAGAATTCTTCTCTGTTCCCTCTGATTCTGTTGGTTCGGGAGATCTGTCTGCAGATCAGTTGAGACACATCTAAGATGTTGTCGTAGGTGTAAGTGGATCGGCAGTAGGAGCTCAGAATGAAAGTCAATACACGTGCACTGTCTGCTGCTTTATTGAGCTGGCCTTTTTGAGCTCCTTCTCCAAGCCATGAATGATTTGAAGCTGAGGTGGGATGGACCCAGAGCAGCTGATTAACTTACAAGTGTGGGGTTTGCATGCTCCATCACAGGCATCCAATAATAAGTTTTGGATTTACCTGCTCAAAATGAAATTCAGTGGATGAAAAATATCTGTTGTTCAATGCTTCCTTCTGCTGTTGGTCAGAAGGGAACTGTGCAGTCTCCAATAGTGGTCCAATATGGGGACCTGGCCATTGCTACCTCCCCACAAAGAGCTCTGTTGCAGCAGAAGCTGACTTACTTGTATCTTCTGATTGATTTTTAGCAGTGACACCATTACTGTGGCATCTGAATACTTACCGGGGGTGCGGGGAACACACAAAATTTAATAGTTGTACAGCGTTGGCCTATGTGTTCATAGAGCACCTGGAATAATGGGGCCCTGATCCTGACTGGGGCTTCTGATGCTATTGTGTAATATGAAAATAACAAAATCCCCAGAACTTAATGTTTGAGCCACCACGTATGTCTTGTACTACTCAAAGAAGTTAGTCAAATCTAACAATTGATCTTTTATAGAGCCATAGAAACTCTGCACATTAGCTTCTTTGAAATCACCCAAATCTATGGTTAACATTTGTTCTATATTTGCTGTTCGCTTTGAGGCAAATACTGAAGTGCTTGCTCAGTTTTCTGTTCTGACGCAGGCGAACTCCCATTGAAGGCATTGTGGGCTTGCCTGAATAATAACTGAGTGAAAACCTGAGCAAGGACCTCAGGATTAAGACCCTTATATATTACTTGGTGAGGTGGAAAAGAATGGGTTTAAAACAGTATGGGAATGTGCATCATATAACCTGTCTCTTGTCTACTTCCACCTTTGTACTCAATGTTGTCAGAATAGCTCAGGGTATAGTATTTTAGGTTAATTGCTTATGTAGATCCAGTAGGGGGAGCTCACAGCATTGTTTTCTCAGCTTTAAAATGTGTCTCTTTCATGGGTGATTGAGCTAGATTTTTAAAAAATCTAGAATCTGAAGAGTATTTTGCAACAAATTGGAGGGGACACATACTCTCCTCTAATCTGGGCACATGATTCTCATTGTCATTAATGGGAAAATCCTGCCCACATATGAACAGGAGAGGGTCTCTGAACATTTTAAAATTGGATCCAAATTTGGGCCTAAATTGTCTGAGAGTCTCTTTTCTGTTTGCCCTCCGCTGACTAGAAAGAGTGGCATTAGAATGAAGAGATCTGGAATGTTTCAGTTGTGCATGTGCTTGAATCCCGTTAGCTTTGGCTCTTTTGCTCAGTGTAACAGTTAAAACAACCTCTTACTTAATGAAGAATGTGTATACATGTATAAAGACAAAGATCTCTAGGGCTATAGAAATCTGAAGTGTCTTAGTGGAACGCCTGTAAAAAGGCTGCAACCCGTGTATACGAAAAAACTCTTTTGTATGAATTCTTACTGAAACGCCATACTCTGTGCTGTGAGAATAAAAAGAATGCCTTTGAAAGAGTCAGTACCGTAATAGCAGGACCTCTTGAGGAAAGATCTAGGACAGTGGTTCCGAAACTTTAACAGCATGCAAACCCCTTTCACTAAATTGTGAAATCTTGTGAACCCCCTCCTAAAAATGAATATTTCCAGGGATTTAAGTTTAAATTTCCACCGCACTCCATGGGGCTCCTGCTGCTGGACTCTGTTGACCGCCCCGGTCAACTGAGCTCCACTGAGCTCGGGCTGCAGGTCCCGCTGACTGTCAGGGCTCGGGCTGCCAGCCCCAACTGCCTGGCCCCGCTCTTCCTGGGGCTTGGGCTGCCAGCCCCACCCATAGCGCTGGGGTTCGGGCAGCCGGTTCCCCGACTGATGGGGGCAGGGCTCGGGCTGCCAGCCCCAACTGCTCTGCCCCGCTCTCCCTGGGGCTTGGGCTGTCTGCCCCGCAACCGGGTCCCACCTGCAGCCCCCAATGCCCGGGGTCCTCTGGCCGCCATTAGTGAAATTTTTCTGGCAAACCCCCTGTAATGTTCTGCGAACCTCAGTTTGGGAACCACTGATCTAGGATTAGGTCTTCATCCCCTGCTCTGTCTCCTTTATGCCAGGTAAAGGCTCTCGCTAAGCCATTGATATAACCGGGGGACTTCCTACAGAGCAAAAACTGAGGAAGACAGGTGTAGGCTATCTTTTAAGGACCCCCTCCAAAGTCCAGGTGTAGGGGCCATGCAAGCCCACAGAGCATAGCACCTTGGAGATTCTGAGCAATGCTGCAGCTGGGGAGAGACTTCCATAACTTATACCCATGGTTCTCAACCTGCAGCCTAAGAGCTGCTTGCGGCCCAATCAGCACACAGCTGTGGTAGTCCATGTGACATTCTCAGGGCCATATGGGTAGTATGTAGTGTGGATGCAGCCCACCTAACACACGTGGCCCACAATGGTAAATAGGTTGAGAACATCAGACTTTGACTCTCCAGGGCTGTCTAAGGTGTTCTGGGTACTGCCTTAGCCGCCAGAGCTGCCTAGAATCAGGAGGGTGCAAGAGTGGCTTAAAGCTACTTATTCCTCTCTTCCCTCTAGTTCTGAATTTGTGCTGTGCCTCTTAGAGTATGTCTTCACTGCAAGTGAAGGTGTATTTGTAGCATGGAAAGACATGTCCATGCTAGCTTTAATTTAGCTAGCATAGGTAACAGTATGTAGACATGATAGTTCGGACTAGCAACCTGAGTAGACACCTAGAGTCTCCATCAGGCTTCTACTCAAGGCTGTTACCCCAAGAACAAGCCTGTGCCACCATATCTTCACTACTGTTACCTGCACAAACTAGATTAAAGCTAGCACAGAGATGCAGAAACAAACAGACCTTCACTTTGCAAAGAAGACATATCCTTAAGGGCGCATACCATAGAATCTCACCAACATTATTTTCCTGGGGTAACAGTTTTCTTGAAGGTTGCAATCCTTTCTTAAAACTGGTCTTGGTAGCTCAGTATTTTATAATGTTGTGAGTGAACTAATGCAAAACAGATTACTTCGTATATGACACAGAATTCCAGAGAAGACAGCAGATCAGTGGTCCATTGCTTTATACAGTATTGGCTGTGAAAATAATATATTTAATTCCTTTAAAAAAATGAGATTAGTTACAATCTCAAATCAGGAAATGCCCTGGGTGATATTGCATGTTTAACCTGAACTTTGACCCCTTGTATGTCAGCACTCTAATTGTCTTTAGCTAGATGATCATATTATTGCTCAAATACTATAATATACTTTTTTCCTACCACCTTAGGGCTTGTCTGCACAGTGCCTTAGTCTGCACGAGCAAGGATGTAAATTCTGATGTTCACCAGCATGTCGGACATTGCCTGGGCGGTGTGGTCCCTGCTGGCACACACTAAAAGTTCCATAGTGCACTTCAATGTAGTTTGGTTTCTTCAATCAAGCAGACAAAGATATAACAAGATCCAATGCCTAGAAGTTCAAACAAAGAAAAATCAGGATGGAAAAGGCACAAAGCTCGGGAAGGAAGTTTGAAATTTATGACTCAGATGACAAAAGACAGAATACATGTGATGCTTCATTGACACAGACAATGAGAAGCCAGTAAAACTAGATGGTATAGAGTTAAAGTCTGTACAATTTAAATATTTCGGTTCAGTGTTAAGCTGTGATAGGGATGTGGATGTTAGGAGTCATATGAAGAGCACTTGGTGCAAATGGAGGGAGTTGACAGGAATTCTCTTCAATGAGAATATGCCAAGTAAACTAAAGAACAAAGCATATAATGATTAGGGCAGCCATGATGTATGGGTTGCAATGCTGGCCAGTAAGGAAGAGAGAACCACTACTTTATACTGCTGAAATAATAATGCTCAAGTGGATGCTGGGTAAGATGAGAGCTAGCAGGCTGCTCAGTGAAATAGTATGAGTCATGATGCAGGTAGCCTTCAGGGAAAAGCTGAGGGACTATCAACTGAAGTGGTTGGGTCACATGAGACGACGAGATGTGGGATATGTTGGTCAAAGAGTATGTGATCTAATGGCCACAGGACAAAGACCACAAGGAAGGCCCAGAAAAAGGTGGTTTGCGTCGCTGAAGGAGGACAGAAGGCAGGCTTGTGTCAGCTTGGAAGACACACTCGACAGCAATGCTTGGAGACAAAGAACAAGAGCTGCCAACCCCAACTAGCAGGACAAGGCAAAGGCAAAGAACAGCAACATTGCAATTTAGTATAGCAACAATCCACACTGAGGAAAGTGTCTTGGACTCTATTTGCTCAAACTTTAGAAAAGCTGAATCTTGGGTAGAATCCTAAGTTTGCTTAATGGTTTCAGTTCTTAACTATTGCAGACACTGTTATTCTAGCTATAATATAGCTGTTTTCTCCTTGTTTCCTGCCTGCTACTATACATTTGAGTTGGAAATTTAGTTGTCACAGGAGGAGGAGGAGGAAACATTTTATCACTTTCCCTTAGAGTGTACCTTCCCTGTTTCTGCTGGAGGTCTCCTTGGAGAACCTGAGAACTGGGATCTTTTTCAATGCTCTACTGATGGTGTTTGTTGAATGTTTAACAGAGATCTTTCATCTGAATTGTTCAGTAGGTGTTAGAATTAAGTTAAGATGTTAAAATTAAAATTTTCCCTTTTATATTCTCAAATTTCACTTCTTTAGTACTTGTAATATCATAATCCTACTAGTTCTCTAGTCATCCATAGTGTTACAAGAAAAACAAACAGAAGAAACAGTTTGATTCCTTTTATATTTTATTATTCTGTTTGCAGAAGCATCTAAAATGTGCTAGACTCTAAATACAAAGGAGAAATAGTTCCTGCCCCAAAAAACATAGCAAAAAAGAGCAATAATCCTCCCCTCCTCCTTCCAGGAGCTCCTGTAAGGTCCAAGGGTATATCTGTGCTGCAGTCAAGGTGTGATTGCAAGCATGGGTTGGTATACCTGCGCTAGCTTTCATCTAGCTAGCATGGTTGCTCTCGCACCTTCAATTGCATTGTGGGCATACCCTGTAAGTTAAAAGTTCCATAATCCCCTATGACCTGAAGAGGGATGCATCTCGACAAACCTGCAGTTACAGGTATGTAACCTCCTCTTCCTAATTAAACCTCACATTCCCCTTTCTGGGGAGGTAAATAAGTGTTAGTATCCCCATATCACAGATGAAAAAACAAGGGATAAGTGACTGTCCCACCATCATACAGGAAATACCCATCACACCTGTCATAAATATAAAGGGAAGGGTAACCACCTTTCTGTATACAGTGCTATCAAATCCCTCCTGGCCAGAGGCAAAACCCTTTTACCTGTAAAGGGTTAAGAAGCTAAGGTAACCTCGCTTGCACCTGACCCAAAATGACCAATGAGGGGACAAGATACTTTCAGATCAGGGCGGGGGGACAAAGGGTTCTGTCTGTCTGTGTGATGTTTTTTGCCGGGAACAGATCCGAAAAGCAAGCCTTCCAACTCCTGTTAAATTAGTAAGTAATCTAGCTAGAAAATGCATTAGATTTCCTTTTGTTTAATGGCTGGTAAAATAAGCTGTGCTGGAGGGAATGTATATTCCTGTTTTTGTGTCTTTTTGTAACTTAAGGTTTTGCCTAGAGGGATTCTCTATATTTTGAATCTGATTACCCTGTAAGGTATTTACCATCCTGATTTTACAGAGGTGATTCTTTTACCTTTTCTTTCATTAAAATTCTTCTTTTAAGAACCTGATTGCTTTTTCATTGTTCTTAAGATCCAAGGGTTTGGGTCTGTGTTCACCTGTACCAATTGGTGAGGATTCTTATTAAGCCTTCCCCAGGAAAGGGGCTGTAGGGTTTGTGGGGATATTTTGGGGGAAGACGTCTCCAAGTGGTCTTTTTCCCTGTTCCTTAAAACACTTGGTGGTGGCAGCATAGGGTTCAAGGACAAGGCAAAGTTTGTACCTTGGGGAAGTTTTTAACCTAAGCTGGTAAGAATAAGCTTAGGGGGTCTTTCTTGCAGGTCCCCACATCTGTACCCTAAAGTTCAGAGTGGGGAAGAAACCTTGACAACAGCAAAGCTAGGTCTTCTGGCCCACCAGCCAAGTGCCTTCCATTGCCACTCATGCAAGTCATTTACCCTTTCTGTGTTTGTTTGTTTGCCTGTCTCTCACATGAGCTTGTTGAAAGTGCAAAGCATTTTTAATCTTTAGAGATCAAAGCACTTGCCAAAAGGGGTAAGCAAGCATGAGCAGTCCCATTTTACAGACAGCATAATTAAGCGCATTGATTTGAAGCGATTTTTCTATCATTACAGGAGCTGTCCTTATCTTTCTTTTCATTTTGTTGTTGACACATTTGTGGAGTATTATTACTGTTGTACTTCTGTCATCTCTGGTCTTTTTAGTTTGACTAAATAGCATCATATAAAATACAGTACCTTAAATGAATTGCACCAGGTTGACCCAAGAACAAAAGATTTTGCATTTCAAGTTATCAAAAGCTACTCTTCCCTTGTACATAGAGGTACATCACTAATGTTATTGCCTCTGAGTAAACAACAGTTTGCCAATAAAAACCACCTCACAGAATTCCAGGAGGAAAATATATGCAAGTTCCCTGATTCCTGCCAATATAGCCCTGCAAGAAAAACTTGTAATTAAACTTTACCTTGTGCAATCATGGTGTGCTACTATTAACATACGACTACTACTACTATTAACATAGTAAAATGGGAAGGAAAAGGGATTAGGTTGTCCACAGCCTTCAGACCAATCTGTCTCTAATTACCGGTCTACTTTTAATTAATAGAAGTGTCAGTGAATGTCTGCAATAGTCCTGTGTAATCTGCATAATAAATATTACCATGGCTTTTCCATTCACTATTTAAGAATCATCTCATCGTCCACTGAAATGCATCCGCCTCTGGGAGGAAATATAACTGTTTTTAACAGGTGCATCATGACAGTTTGGA
Organism: Chelonia mydas; assembly: GCF_015237465.2. NCBI lineage: Eukaryota > Metazoa > Chordata > Testudines > Cheloniidae > Chelonia > Chelonia mydas. Next base: position 321,260,205 of record NC_057849.1, read on the forward strand.
CTACAATTGAATACCACCTTATGCAGTTGAAACTATAGGAACATTTAGCTCAGCAGATTGCAGTTACCCAAACTGTCACTTGGCCAGGACATCTTTGTTCTTACAGTAAATGCTGCAGGATTTTTAACAGACCCTTGCTGGTTAAAACTTCATTCTTATGTTTAATAAAAAGATAACAAGAAGTACAGTGCCTCCTAGCACTATGCTGAGGCATACATTATTTATTTATTTATTTCCATTAGTGACCTTGATGTGCTAGCTGCTTTCCAAACAGAAAAGAAGGCACTGTCCCTGACTCACTTCTTGGGAAGCATGCTCTACTTTAGTCACCTGAGTTTTTCCTTGTAGATATCCTTCTACACCAGTTACTGAAGAGCCACCAGCCAATCCTGGGAAATCTATGCTGAGCACTTGTTCTTCATATCACTTTATTTTTTTAAGGAATTTCGCTCTTTCCAGTAATTTAGTAGTGAGGTTCTTGACGTTTTATCTACTCTCTCTCATGCAGTTATCCTAGCAAAACATCTGCATTGTTACATAAATAAAAGATGCTCCAAGGGAGCTCCAGTTTCTCCTGTTAACTACTGCGAAACATCTCACACAGTACCCTGCCCCTCCCCTGACCAGACAGCAAGTATGAAAAATCGGGACGGGGATGAGGGGTAAGAGGCACCTATATAAGAAAAAGCCCCAAATATCAGGACTGTCCCTTTAAAATCAGGACATCTGGTCACCCTACCCCTGCCTCAAGAAAGAATGAATAAATAAATAAAATCTTTATCTACAAACATGTATATCTGTTACTCCTGCTGCTTTTGATTTTGTGCTTTGTTTCAATATTACTTAGTTACTTGACTTGTATAAATAGTTTTTTAAAAAGCAGCACTTTTCAAAGTGCTTGTTGTTCTTGGCACAGGATCAGTTCTGGTGTCCAACTGGTAGGACCTGAAACTTGTTGTTTAATAAGTGCCTGTAGTCAAAACAGTTGGTGTGTGCAACGACTGATCTGGTATTTGTTGCAGCAGGTCATCTGCCTGATTCCTAACACATGCACAATACCTAATCACGTTGCTGTATATCTCTGACGGAGTCCGTGATAATGTGAATCATTTCACGTTCCAAAAGTACAACATGTTTACAGTCGTCGTAGAATCAGATTACGTTGGCAGTGCGTTCCTCTCTGTAAGTGGTTTCAGTTTACATTTTGTCTTCTAGGAGGGTATTTGCATAATTTTGCTGATCCTACTTTATTTATAGACCTTTTTAGAAATGGGGAGTCGTTTTAGCTGTTTAATTTTAGGAAGTAGAACTTGTATCTGCTGCAAATGAAGAAACGTGTAGCACAGAGGTTGTTTTAGCACTTGATAATTAATTTCCAAATTATGCCATTTGACCTAGTCTGGCGTGTATACTACTTGCACTGCTTTTTATCAGAAACAACAGTACTTTTCTTTGAATTGGCTGTTTATTTCCTTTGTCAGTTTACAAGAAGGATCAAAATGAAACTGACTGTGCCATTTCCTTTACTGCGCACAGTTTAAGGGTGGATACAGTTTGCGGATATTGTTTCAAAACTTTTCAACTGGACTTGGAACAGTTATTTTGTCAAACTCTCACTGGTAAAGTTATCCTGGGATTGTGCAACACTCTGCTGTGGTTTGTTGGCATCAAATCTGAGTTTATTTTTATCTAGCCTCACATATTTGGTTTTGTAGGTTTTTTTTTAGGTTGTTGCTACAAAATGAAAGTGCTTACAAGGTGATTATGAACTCTGGTTATGAAGCAACTGCCAGTTATTGCAAGATGACCCTCTCTGCCAATACTTCAGTTGTTCAGTTATCTGGCTCCTAACTAGAATTGTTTCTGGAAGGGGGAGTTCGTTGTTTGTTTTGTTTTGTTTTGTTTTGTTTTTAATTAGAACTAATGCCAAGCACGTTTTCAAACTTTGACCTGGAATTAGTACACTGTAGAAGATTTCATACGATATTTACTGAAATAGTAGGTAATAAATTGCTCAGCTTTTCATAGTGAATAGCTGTGTAATTAAAATTCAGAGTATAGAACTCAGAGAAACAATATTTCATGTGTGCACACTGTACAGAATTATCATGAGTAAGTAGCACATTAATCTGTATAACGATTACGGCATAACAGTTTAATAGACCAGAATCACATTGTAAATGAGGATACTACACTTCATTGAACCACTGGTTAAATATTTTAAACAAAGATAGATAAATAGCATTTCTACTATACTGAAGGTCATCTGATTGTTCAGTCTGACCTGATATAAATAATTTGACTGCAAATCTTGTACAGGTCAAGAAAGACAACTTAAAAAAAGACATTTCTATAGTGACAAGTGTGAACACTAAGTGCAGTCTTACGGTATTGTAACTGTTTACTGCCAGCAGAATATTTTTAATACATTTTTTCAGCAATTCAGTTCTGCTTATTCTAATGGACTATAATACAGAACTATGAACCAAAGTGCTGAGTTTACTGAATTATTCATGAATTAAATTTAGAATGAATATACCATTTTCACCCTCTTTGGTAGATTGCCTTTTTATTTGACCTGTTGAGGATTATAATCTTGAGGCTGGAATGTTGTTGTTTTTTTAAAAAAAACCACAACATTTTTCCTTTAGGCTCTGTCTACATAGGAAGTCAAATCATGGTAAACTGCAAATGTATTTGAACATGACAGTTGCTGGCAGGGTTCTGGCATGTTTTCTGACTTTGTGCATGGGGATTTTTTGGCCTGAGAACTACTTCTAGGCCATCCCAAGAGAGACTGAGGTTTTTCATTTGGTAATGGTGTTTACTCTTCTCTCCCACCGCCTGGCCAGAACTGTCCCTCTCTGAGCCTTCCCCTTCTGACCATTTACAACACTTCGTGATCTTGTATCTCCCATTGATGCACAAGAGACTGTTTTGAAAACTGAATCTTTTGTCTTTTTCCTAGAATTAGTTGTGTTAATGAAGATAAGCATTTTGGATGAAAGAGGGGTTTACTGTGAAAGAAACACATACTTGTGTTTTCAGTCTGCCTCAATTAAAAAACATATTTAACATCAAAATATGATCTGTTTAGTGTACAGTAAAATCAGGATCCAACTTTTTGATCTAGTAAAATATGACCAGTTGACACAACTCATTAGAATTAATGAACTTGAACTGAGTACATTTGGGTTTATCTCCTCTGTACTTCAGAGACTACTTCATATTTTATCTCAGGAGTGGAGATCAGCCGGGATGCTTGATCTTATGAGTGTAGTCGTCAGAGAGCTAGGAACAAGGCATTCTCAGATGCGGGTTTTCAACTTTGGAACTTGCTGCATTTTTGTCCCCTCTTTTCCACTGACACTGGTCGGACGGAATCTGAGTTTGTTGACCTTCAGAGCATGCTGCATTTCTATTTTCTTATGTTTTTTCTGAGGGGATGGAATTGAGGAGGAAGGATTTTAGTCTTCAGTTTTTGTGGATTTGAACGTCCTTATTGATTGTCATTGTGTCAATGTGATTATTATTGTATTTTTTAAATTATGGATCTGTATAAGCACATAGGTTGAGTACGTACTGTTGTTTAAAAATAAGTAGCCTCTCATGTCACTAGGTAAATTGAAACTCATTCCCTTCTGACCAGGAAGTTGAGATGTTGCTCTTCCTGCAGAATAGCTGTTGTTATTTCCCAAAGACCAGCCAATGAAGATCCAGTGGAATTAGTAAAGTGGTTCAGAGACCAGAGCTTGAGGACTTGAGCCGTTGCAGAAGAGGGTTTGGGAAAAGTAGAGGATTGCATCGTGTGGTGGTGCACTGAAAGAGGGCTGGAAACTGAGTCTCAGAGTCTTGAAGAGCAGTGCTGGAGATTCAGGGATCATCCAGTCTTGCTCCCCAAACAGCATAAAGACATCACATCTGGTGTGCACAAAAATCTGATTTGGCTGGGACAATTGGATTACATCCATGTTTCCATGGGACATGGAGAGTTTGCTGGAACAGTTTAATGATCATTTGCAGTGCTATTCAGAAAAGGGAAACTTAGTTGTACAGCAGTAAAATAAACTTTAGGATCTCGTAATAAATTTTTAAATAAAACAAGCTTCAAGTTGTTTATTATATTTCTTTCTTAAAATGCATGGATGTTAATCTAGTGGGGGAAAGTTGAACTCTGTTCTCAAAAGATCAGTGCTGCTAAGATGTTAACTCCTTGGCAGCAGAAGCCGAACTTTGTTGCTGTGAACATCCACTTTGCCGCAGTGGATGAGCAGAAACCCGCAGGCAGGTACAAAAGGATTAATGCTGTAAAGAGGATTGCAGCTCTGCTTGTGTTCTACCTGACAGATCACAAATGCTTGTGGATTTGACAGTAGTTCTTTTATAAAATAATTGCACTGTATTTAGTTATTTATGGGTAATGCTAACATAAATTTACAAACACTCCAGTAAATTCGTGATGTTGTCTCCCAAATTTTATACCTACTCAGGTGAACAAATGTATTGAAAGCATTGCAAGATATCTTCAGAAATTGCAACAGGTGTGGAATTCAGTTTAGCATTATAATTACTTGTATTGATTTATCAGAGGCACCTATCTAGCATTAGTCATTTTATAAGATTTTTCAAATAAAAACTGAAGTATATTTGCTGGTATGACTAAGTTATTTGATTCATGTACGGTGATTATGCTATTTAATGTGAACATGTAGGACCTTATTTTCAACAGATTGTACGCATATAAATTCACTTGCACTTCTGTGCCTAATTTGCATGCACAATTACCACAGGTGCATCTAGAAATCCCATTTTTACATGGACAAATGGCCAGTTACATCCTTATTGGATATTTGTGTGTGCAAATACCTAATGGGAGCGTACACATTGTATGTGCATTTTTGTGTGTGCAGTTGTGGTTTTTCTTTTTTCAATTCTTTTTATAGGCTATATATTGGCAAATCAATAAAAATGTAATTTGAAAAATAAAACAAGCTTAAACAACCAAATTTAATTTCTAGGTACTTGCAAAGGGAAGAATGCAGCCATTCTGTTTAGACAATTGAGTATGACAATGGACGTGATATTTGCTTTTTCATATATATAGGGAGGTATATATTTTTCCTTTTATTTCCAGCAGTCCTTAAGGTATTTTCAGCTGAGGCCAAGTAATATTTCTGGTAATTCTCAAAGTACCTGCTGAAAATGTGGAAGGTTATTTATAGCCATGTTTCGTTTGTAGGTATTCAAAGATATGGAAGGAAATGCCAGATATAACTGTCAGTACTGATCACAAGAAAGTCAGCCATTCTCTTATGCTTTAAGTAAAACATTAAAATTATCCTGGTAACCTTTCCTCCCTTCCCCCAAACACACATACATTTTAAAAATGGAGGGATAAATTATTATATATTAACATAGTGCTCCTTATTTCTGACATTTCACATAAGTTACAAGTTCCATTGTGAATGTATTGCTTTGCTCTTGGGAATTAATTGATTGGGAAAGTTTTTGATGGAACAATTCAACCTTTTTCTTGATTGAAAATTACATATAATGAGAACTACATTAAAAAAAAACCTGAAGCTGCTCACATATGTGATTCTTTCGATGACTCTAAAATACTGATCATCTTAAATGGTCAATATGTGTGTCTGTAAATTAACCTGAGTGTCTTTCTTTCCAGAAGATTAATTTTAATTATCTATAAATGGGATATATCACCCTCAACTATTACATCCTTAGGTATAATGCTTAAGGTATCATTTTCTAGAAGGCAGTCAGTCTTGACAAAACTAATAGCTGAAGTGGTAGTCTGAGCAGTCCATGCTGAATATTTAAGGAGGAAAAGATTTTACCAACAGTTTTAATTCACAGGGAGTCTGTCATTGTAGAGGTTCTTGGTTGGTTACATAACAGCACCTTGTCATCAGAATCTCAAGAGGGTAGTGGTAAAATTTAGAATATAATTCAAACTTTTTTTTGTTTGGCAGGACAAGGTAGATTAAATTAAAACATTTGCAGTAAAAGAGTTACAGGATGTTACACTGGTCCGCAACCAAATTGCATAAAATAATTAATATGGTTTAACTAAATAAGAAAAGTAACAGAACCTTTCAAAAATGACTTATTACAAGTAAAACTGTTGCCAGAAAACTGAAATACAAAATCAGAAGAATAATAAAAGGTGACCGGACAAGGATTTATTTTAAAAATTGAACTTGTGCCCTCTTTTTACTTATCGATATTTATAAGTTTTTTCTTTTACTGCTTTTTATTAGCTTTAAAAAATTGGAATGTCAAATTTGGTGTTTCTTGAGCTGTTGGAGGACCCCTGGGAGATCTCAAGGCATGTTTATCATGAGTCTGACAACTTACTTGAAGGGGTTGGGGGTGGGGTATTGAATCTTTAAGAGAGGCTTCCTTTATTCAAAGTGTTGTTTAGTCATTGATGTTAAATAGGTTTCTAACAAAAACAAAAAAGTTTAAAACATTCTGACTAAAACTCTCTTCCATTTCTTTGAGCTCTTGTAATATTACCCTTGCACTGGTTTTCCAGGCATCACAGTCTTCTAAGCTAGACAAAACCTAAATGGCCACTGTAAAAAAAACAAGCAAGGAAAAAACTGGAGTGGATGGAAAAGAATCTTTTCTAGCCACTTTTATACATGATAAAGAAGCAAAAGGAGTATAACTCTAGAGAAGCAAAATGGAGTAAACCTCCGCTTTTGTCCCCCTTTGCCCACCACCTTTAAGTATTCAGCATATAGTTCCCAAGCACTGCATAGATGTCTGTCTGCCATAGATATTATTTTATTCTTTGCTTCTTCAGTAGAGGGAAGTGCCATTGGTTATTGGAAATTAGCAGTACTGGCAACATTTAGGAATTTGTCTTGCTTCCAACTAAAATCAGTGGTAAAATTCCCATGACTTCAGTGAGAGCAGGATTGGACCCTTACGGGCAGAGTGAGTGTGGGAAAGGATGTGGAAACAACTTGTTTGACATTCCTTTTACAATCTAAGTAATAGATGAATCTTCCTGACAATGGTGGATTTGTACTTGGGCATATGCCAGCCAAAGTATTTTCATGTTTTGACCCTATCCTAGAAAGCTATGCTTAAAGATCGTTGAAATACCAAAAACAGAAAGTGTAACTCTTCATATGCACAATTAGTCATTCAAATGCAAATCGTTTAGTTTGAGCAGCATGATGCTATCCGCTCTTGTTAATATTCTTTTGGTTAATGGAATGGCCTTGCGTAGTAGTGCAATAGGTAGCATTCTGTTGGATTGTTCATTTTAGGCTTCTTATTTGAGGGGTTTAGACAAGAACTATTTCCCTGTATTCTGGGCCAAAACTTAACTTACAGGTTCTCAGCACAGAAGCAAATTATTTTAGTTACACAGTCAATTAAAGTAATTTAGCGTCTCTTTGTGAACATTGGGGTGAGGGAATTCTTTGTACCACATGGAATGTGAAAGAAACATCTTTATATTTTTTTTAATAATAATGGTGCTAAAGGAGAGGAATTGTTGATGAGTAGCTAGAGTTCCAGAATAGCACCTCTTCTCATGGGCCAAGGGCCAACATGTGCTACATCTTCTAGAAACTACATTTAAGTTGGCAATGTCAAGGTTACAGGGCTAGCTTCACCTCTGTCCTCTGAGTGCATCCATACAGGTCTCAGGCCTTCTGCATTTGCCTCTCCTGGGATATGGAATTCTGCAGTTCTCCCACTATTAAAGTGGACCCTGGGCTACAGTACCTTGTGTCTCATCCGTTGAATAGCTGACCCTACAGGTCCGACTGGGTTCAATACCTGCAGTTCTTCCCTTCAGGAGTCTGTGACCAGTGGTATACAGTGGTCAGACAGACTTCTTAAACCAAAGTATTGTTTAATCTGAACAGTAAGAATTAAGCATTTAGAGAAAAAAGATTTGTAAACAGTCCTTCATGCTTATCTAACTTAACTAAAGCCTGTAATGAGAGGTAGGCAGACCTAGCTTCTTCAGCCACCCCAGTGTGAGTCCTGAATGTCAGGCTGAACAGCTCCCCAACAACTACCTGACTTCTGCACAGTGTCTTTGTAACTGTTTATAGACCTTTTGCTCATCTGGCTCCCAGCATTGCCCCGCACCCCCCCATGGCAAACAAATTTTTGTAACTTGGTTGGAGCCTGGAGGTAGAATCTTCACTGCCAATAGTTTGGGCATTGTCTCTTAATAACCCTGAAGTGTTTTCTGGAGAGGTGGCTTATCTTGAGCTATTCTTTGTTCTTTCTATTTGTTTTCCTTGCAGTCCATAATTAAACTAAACCAACATATTCATACTGTAAACATCCCAGTAACTAGGTCATATACAGTATTCGTAAATAATTACAAAGCAGCCTCACGTCCATCACAAGGAGCTCCCTAGAAAATTAGTAGATCCTTAGGTGAGTAATCTGAGAACCGAACAGTTTATTAAGGATTAACATTTCAGTGCCTCCATTTCCCCTTTCGTACTAAAAATTAGGTACAGTAATATTTGCTTGCTGTACTTTACAAAGGTATTGACAGTTTGTAAAATGTTTGTAAAATGCTTTGAGATCTCCTGATAAAATGTTAGGTAAGTGCTAAGTATTGCTATTAGCACTTACATAGTGTTTTACAATCTTCAGAGCACTGTACACAGTTGTTTTTCTGTTTCATATTTACACATTGGCATTATGACTGATTTCAACAATAATTAACCAGTGTAATGTTGTGTGCTGAAAGCCTCATGATTTCAACACTGAATGGTATAACTTCATCTTTTCTAACTGCTTTTATTTAATTTTTTTGCCTGTGAAATGTTTTAAAATGTATTCTTTGTCCATTACAGAACGAAGACACAATTCAATGTGTAAACCTTCCCCATCTCCAGCTTCTCCACCCTCCAATTCCAGGACATCAGTAGTACAAATTAAACAGAAATCCTGTATCAGCGGCCATAACCCTGTCAGCAGCAACTCAAAGCCATTCAAAACTCCCAAAGACAATCTACTTACCTCCACTAGCAAACAGCACACAGTCTTTCCTTCAAAAGTATCAAGGGATAAACCATGGTAAGTACCATTACAGTGGATAGCTGATTTGTCTGCGCTTGTTTATTTGTATTTTTTTTAAAATCTGTTTGTGTATCTCATGGTCCTCTAAAGAATATACATTTTCTTCTCTTCTGAATATGTAAGATAAGCCCAGGGATTTCCTCTGGGGGGAAATGGGGAATGAGTGTTGTTGTTTATATACATATTTATATAAAACCTGACCCCCCAGGTGTGAGGTGATAGATAAAAACTCTATGAGGAAAGAGGAAGATTGAAGGTTCACCTTCCTACTGTACCATAAAATGTTTACTTCTCTGAGATATAGAGCAAGGGAGATGTCTTTTGAGTTTGGTAACTTAGATCCATAGAGACTGTGGACCATCTGACATCATTTAGGCAGACCTTAAAATGAATATGCTTAAATGGTAAGGACAGGATTTTCAGTAGTGGCTTTGCTAAAGTCAATGAGGGCTTGTCTTCTGCAGCCCTACCACTTGTTTTGGGCACCAGTTATCACTGAACCTCATTGTTTAAGTGCTGTTAGTATGCTTCATGCTATGTGAGACTGCATAGAGCAAAGTACAGTCTGTAAAAATCTCCGTCCTCTAGGTCTTTCAGCATAGATGGTATTGTATACGTCTTTAGGCTGTGAGATCCTTGAGGCAGTCCTCTTACATCTTAATGTTACACTGTCAGTGTTTAACAAACTAATTGAGCACAGTGGAGTTGTGAGAATGTAAATGAAGGCTGAATTTGTATTTTAAATCTTAAGAAGCTAACTTGTCTTCAGTTATATGGAAGAAAGATGCTTTTGTGATTAAGGCCTCAGACCAAAGACATCTGAGTTTAGTTTCTGGCTCTTAGTATATGTCTACACAGCAGCTGGGATGGTGCTTTCCAGCATGCTTACAAATGGCTGCAGCAGTTAGTGTTAGCCTCCTGAGTTCATACCTGGGGGTTAGGCAGGACTGTACTCGGACAGCTAGCCCGTGCCACCCAGACATGCTGCTATTTTTAGCATGTTTGCTCAAGCAGAGCTAGTGTGTCTGTCTTCACACAGGAAGCACCCTACTAGCTGCTGTGTAGACATTGCCTTACACAGGTTGGGGTTTTTTTTTGTGACCCTGACTAAGTCACTTAATCTGTCTGTGCCTCAGTTCTCCATCTGTAAAACTAACATAGTAGTACTTTCTTTCTCTTTGTCCTGCCTACTTCTGTTTTAAGTTCTTTGGGACAGGAGCCTTTATATTATGTTCAGATATACTACCTAGCATAATAGTGTCCTGATCTAGGTTGGGGTCTCTGGGTGCTGTTGTTACACAAATAATAATTAATAATCAAATGGAGTTTTTCTTTCTCTGTTCTACAAACCATTTGTGAGACAGAAAATATCAACCCATGCAAATCACTTTAAAAAATACCAGCTCATATTTTTCTCTCTGATATATTGTGAGCAATTCACATTGAATTCAAAGGGAGCTGCTTCCATATATCTTCAGAGTTTAGCGTATTGCAATTATTTTTAGCAAACCTGGTTCAGTTTTGACTTTTTAAATGGTTAAATCCTTCAACTCTAAGAGTGGTGAGTGTCCCAAGAAATTATGGTGCTAACATTGACTGAAATAGTAAACTTAACCTTTTAGACCACATATAAAAGAGATGAGGTACAGTTATCCCAGATCAAATGTAACTGCTTTCACATACTGTGACAAAATAATACTACTGATCTCATGCTTACTTTTTAGTATACTTAAACAAGAATAAGACTTTTTAAATATTGTTTATGAAGTTAAAAAAAAATTAAAACTTGTAAGCAAAAAAATACAAATAGCTTCAAAGTGTTCACATTACAGACCACTGAAATGTTCCTAGTTCTGGTGTTACAAAATAGTAACCTACACGGAAGCATTTCATCACATTGGCTCATGTTGTGTGAGCATGTAATATTGGGGCCTTTGTTAGCACTCCCCCCTCCCCCCATGGTGAGAAGTGGAGTTACTTTAACCTGGCTCCATCCATTTTATGTCATCATGCCCAAGTCTGTGTTTGTTATGACCCAAGACCTCCTCAATAGTCTCTGCACCTTTCTGGGTTATGGGGAGTCAGAGATTTAGTGGCTCTAGTGGGGACCGATCAGCCCTAGGTTTCCTGGATTTAAGACTTTTTTTCTCCAAAAGCCCCTGGCTGGAGTTAGTAGTGGAACCCAGGTCCTCCCGCTCCACTGGGTTTCAGCTCAGGGACCTTGTTTGGAACAGCCCAAACCAGTCCTCCTCAGTCCCTTGCTGCTCCCTGAGCTTCTTCCTACCTTTCCTCTGCTCTAGGCTTCCCCAGCCTTGTCTTGCTTCCCCCTCTTTGGAGTGTTGGTTTGTCTGACAGCTTCTCACCAGTCTGCGGGAGGGAGCCACTCTTTGCAATGCCTCTGCCTCTCTGGCAGCTGACCTGTCCTCCTCCCTTGCAGCCTTCTTATCTTCAGAGCTGCTGTGGGGCTGCCAGTCAGTTCTGGCTGAGCAGACAGGCAGTTACTTTGTTAACTCTTTGGGTGCCAAACCAGCAGAGGTGTATAGACTTTATGTTCTTATGACCCTATGACAGACCATTTGTTAGCCATAATTCATGTCCTTCACAGTGCCAGCAGATGGCCTTCCATAAATTAACCAAAGCCTAGTGCAGAACAGTATGCCCAGTGCATGTTCATCTGGCTGGCTTTATTCAAAAAGTTCTAAAGCAAAATAAACATTTCCACCAAAGCAGAATAGGAAACATTTATTGAAGATAGAGAAGATAAATCAGTTCATTTAATGAACTAGTGTAGTAGCATTTGATAACACTTAGTGCTTCTATCTAAAAAGCCGCCGACATGTTCATTGACTAGTCCTCACAACATTCCTGTGTGGTGATAAGGAAGTCTTGTGTAATCTCATTTTACAGATGGAAAAACTGAGAAATATTGAGGTTAAAGGATTTGCCCAGTATCACATAGCAAGTCAGTAACAGAGTCAGGATTAGAATTCCTGGGATCTTTTCTCCCAGTCTTGTGTTTAGCATGCAAGATCACACTGCTTCTCCAAAAAAACCAACCTCCCCCCTCCCCCCCCCGACACACACACATTTTAACACTGGTCTTCCTGTGCAGGTTCCAGCATCTTCCATGGCAAAGGTGCAAGCTTCAGGAAAGTGAGGACTGATTTTTCTTTTTACTTGGAACTCAGGAAAAGAAGGTCTGATTATGAAGTATTAGAAGATACTGAATATTCAGTAGATGGTTTCGATTTTCTTAAGGAGAAATTATTCATACAGATTTTAAGGTTAGACGGGACCATTTACAGTATTCTAATCTCACCTCCTGCATAACACAGGCCATAGTATTTCAACCAATCCTGGATCGGGCCGATAACTTGTGATTGAACAAAAGATATATTGTAGAAATAAATATCCAATCAAGAAAAAATAGTATAAATAGGTTTAAATAATAACTTTTAATAATTGTAAAGACAGTCACTAGTCTCTTCTCAGTCAACCCAATTGCTTGGTCCCATAAGCTTTCTGATCACCTGCGTCTGGGCCGAATCTATTCACTGTTGCTAGCTCTGGATCTATAATACATGCTCTTAGGCTCTGACCTCTTATCTGACCCTTTCTTGGGATATGGGACACCATTGCACAGCTGCAGTAGATGTCTGGATGTCTGAGACCTCCTGAGTCCCCCAGTCACTTACACATATTCCCTCAGAGCTCAACCTACAATATGGACACTCTGAGCGTCTAGTTAAACCCCTTCTGTGACAATGTGGCAGGAAAGCAAGGAACACAAGCTTAGCAGAAGAAACTCTTAAGTGGAGACTTAAGTTTTTGAGTGCCCGAGAGTTACAGATCTTCATAGATACTAGATACTAAGGTGAGAAGGGACCATTATGATCATCTAGTCTGACCTCCTGCACAACGCAGGTCACAGAATTTCACCCACCCACTCCTGCGAAAAACCTCTCACCTATGTCTGAGCTACTGAAGTCCTCAAATTGTGATTTAAAGACTTCAAGGAGCAGAGAATCCTCCAGCAAGTGACCCAGGCCCCATGCTACAGAGGAAGGCGAAAAACCTCCAGGGCCCCTTCCAATCTGCCCTGGAGGAAAATTCCTTCCTGACCCCAAATATGGCGATCAGCTAAACCCTGAGCATATGGGCAAGATTCACCAGCCAGATACTACAGAAAATTCTTTCCTGGGAAACTCAGATCCCACCCCATCTAATATCCCATCACAGGCCATTGGGCCTATTTACCATGAATATTTAATTACCAAAACCATGTTAACCCATCATACCATCTCCTCCATAAGCTTATCGAGTTTAATCTTAAAGCCAGATAGATCTTTTGCCCCCACTGCTTCCCTTGGAAGGCTATTCCAAAACTTCACTCCTCTGATGGTTAGAAACCTTCATCTAATTTCAAGTCTAAACTTCCTGGTGGCCAGTTTATATCCATTTGTTCTTGTGTCCACATTGGTACTGAGCTTAAATAATTCCTCTCCCTCTCCGGTATTTATCCCTCTGATATATTTATAGAGAGCAATCATATCTCCCCTCAACCTTCTTTTAGTTAGGCTAAACAAGCCAAGCTCCTTGAGTCTCCTTTCACAAGACAAGTTTTCCATTCCTCGGATCATCCTAGTAGCCCTTCTCTGTACCTGTTCCAGTTTGAATTCATCCTTCTTAAACAGCAGAAGTTCTGGGACACATCCGCCCCTATTCTGATCTCATTCTTCCTGTGAGTCTGAGGTTTGTTAGGCTGGGATGAGTCCATCCTGGTCACTCTTTCCTGCAAGTTCTCCTTATGTGTGGCAGTGGTCGACTGTCTTGCACAGAGCAGAACTTATTCTTAAGTAGGATGATCTCTCCTCTGTGTCATGTGTCCAACTGAGAAGCCCAGCCCCACATCCACCTTGTCATGCTTGCCCCATCTACAGACCCCCTGTATAGGAAAATCATTGTTCCAGAGGGGCGGGTCAGCAGTTGAGAGACAATCTAAGTCAGGGCCCTAGATTTCCCATTTTGATAGTTTCCTTGTGATACTCCTTCAACAAGGTATCAAGAATCTTTCCTGGATAGGAGTGGTGTCTGTAACGTGGTACAATATGCTGCTGTCAGGCAAGATTAGACATCTGTTCAGTATATAATACAAAGCGCAGTTCATAATTTAGACTTATCCCATTCATTCACAGTCTCACTAATGCTGTATACAGAGGTAATACCACCTCCTTACTGCTACTCCACATTCCCCTAGGATCACAGTAGAGGCAATTCTTGATTCAGTCCTACGTGGAGCACAGGACCTGGTCCAAGAGGTCAGTATAGATGAACTGCTGAGTAATAGCAATCATAATGTAATTAAATTTAACATCCTTGTAGGGGGAAAATACCAAAGAAACCCACCACAGTAGCATATAACTTTAAAAAGGAGAACTATGCAAAAATGAGGAGGCTCATTAAAAGGAACAGTGGGTGACCAGATGTCCTGATTTTATAGATTTCAGAGTAGCAGCTGTGTTAGTCTGTATCCACAAAAAGAAAAGGAGGACTTGTGGCACCTTAGAGACTAACAAATTTATTTGAGCATAAGCTTTCGTGAGCTACAGCTCACTTCATCGGATAGCTCACAAAAGCTTATGCTCAAATGATTTTATAGAGACAGTCCTGATATTTGGGGCTTTGTCTTATATAGGTGCCTATTAACCCCCACCCCCATCCTGATTTTTCACACTTGCTGTCTGGTCATCCTAGAATAGTCACAAGCGTGAAATGCCTGCAAGATGCATGGAGACAGTGGGGGCCTCTATTATGGTGTTTTAAAACTAAATGTATTCCCCACATAAAACAAAAAGAGTAAGAGGACCCAAAAAAATGCCACTATGACTATGCAGAGTAAGAGAGGTAGTTGTAGGCAAAAAGGCATCTTTTAAAAATTGGAAACCAAATCAAAGGCCATGTCTACACTGCTACTTATGTTGGCAAAACTTATGTCTCTCAGGGGTGTGAAAAAACACATCCCTGGGCGACATAAGTTTCACCAGTATAAGTGGTAGTGTGCACAGCGCTATATCAGTGGGAGAACTTCTCCCGCCAATATGTCTACCACTGCTTGTTGGGAGTGATTTAATTATGTCCATGGGAGAGCTCTCTCCCGTCGGCATAGAGCAGCTACATGAGAGATCTTACAGCGGCACAACTGCATTGGTACAGCTGTGCTGCTGTAAGTTCTCTAATGCAGACATAGTCTTAGGCCCTGTCTACACTACAAAGTTTTGTCGGCAAAAGTTATGTTGCTTTAGTTAAAACTGCTGTTGCATGTCCACACCTAGCTCCTTGTGTCGGCAGAGCGCATCCACACTAACAGCTCTTGCATTGACACAGAGAGTAGTGCACTGTGGTAGCTATCCCACTATGCAACTGGCCCACAGGGTGCTTTGGGAAGGGTTTGCAAGGCCTCATGGGGCAGGAAGAGTGTCACATGATGCAGGTTTCTCAATCCCATCATTCCAGGGGCATCCTAGTATATTGTCAGCTGCTTTTTCAACAGAAGCATGTGCAGGGAAGGAGAGGAGAGTGGTTGTCTGGAGCTGGGGAGACAGCAGGCTGACCGACCTTTCCTGAGGCAGGAGGAGGGGGACACCCCCCGCATGTCAGCCCCCAGCTGTGCTCGGCATAGTAGTCTCTCCCGAAGCAGCCCTGCTTGCATGCCTATGGTTCTGTGATTCCCTTCAAGTTCTTCAACAGCCTTCTCAGCTGCCTGGAGAGGCATCCTCAGCAGCTCTGTGAGCTCTCCATGTTGAGGAATGTCAAAACAGCATAGCAGTTCTGTTCTCTTCTCCCCCCACCCCCCTTTCCTACCCTCCACTCCCGCTCCCTGCGCCAGCAGTCTGCCTGCCTCTGTGTTCCTATTGCAGGGCAGAACAGGAGCATTCCAAAGATTTGCTCTTTGTTCCCCAAACGGAGCAGTACGCTCAGCTGTCAAATACTTCCCGGAGCTTTGAAAGGGGAGGGGCGCATGCTTGCAGGACAGCAGAGATCAAAACAATGATCGTGGCGGTCACGGCAGGCATGGTAGAATACTGTCGGAAGCCAGTTCTGTTGACAAAACAAACAGCAGTGTCTGTACTGACTTTTTGTTGCTTTAACTTTGTCGCAAAAGACTTTATGATTCTCACTGAGGTTTTATTTTGTGGTCAAAACAGCAGAGTTTTGCTTCCAAAAGTAGCTTTGTAGTGTTTACACTTCCCCTGTTTTGTTGGCAAGAGGCAGCTTTTGCCGACAAAACTTTGTAGTGTAGACAAGGCAGAAAATAGAAATGAATGTAAACTACAGCAAGTCAAGTATAAAAGTATAATAAGGCAGACCAAGAAAGAAGTTGAAGAGCAACTAGCTAAGGACATAAAAACTAACAGCAAAAAAAAATCGAGCTACATCAGAAACAGGAAGCCGACCAAACAGTCTCTGGTGCCACTGGACAATCGAGGTGCTAAATGAGTATTCAAGGAAGACAAGGCCATTGTGGAGAATCTAAATGAAGTCTTTGCATCGGTCTTCACTGCAAAGGTTGTGAAGGAAATTCCCACACCTGAGCCATTGTTTTGAGGTGACAGAGCTGAGGAACTGACCCAGACTGAGGTGTCAGTAGAGGAGGTTTTGGAACAAATTGTTAAATTAAACAGTAGTAAGTCCCCGAGACCAGATGGTATTCACTCAGGAGTTCTGAAGGCACTCAGTTATAGAACTGCAGAACTACCAACTGTGCAATGTAACCTATCACTTAAATCAGCCTCTGTACCAGATGACTGGAGGATAGGTAATGTAACATTGACTTTTTTGTTTTGAAGTCTGCAGAGGTGATCCTGGCAATTACAGGCTGGTAATCCTAACGTCAAAACCAGGCAAATTGTTGAAATTATGGTAAAGAACAGACTTTATCTATCGGACACATAGATAAACCACATATGTTGGAAAAGAGTCAACATGGTTTTTGTAAAGGGAAATCATGCTTGACCAGTCTATTAGAATTCGTTGAGGAGGTCAAAAAGCATGTGGACAAGGGTGATCCAGTGGATATAATGTACCTTGATTTTCAGAAAGCCTTTGAAAGGGTCCCCACATCAAAGGTTCTTAAGCAAAGTAAGCAGTCCTGGGATAAGAGGGAAGATCCTCTCATGGATCAGTAACTGGTTAAAAGATAGGACACAGGGTAAGAATAAATGGTCAGTTTTCACAGTGGAGTGAAGTAAATAAGGTCCCCAAAAGGACCTGTACTGGGACCAAAGCTGTTGAACATATTCATAAATGATCTGGAAAAGTGGGTAAACAGTGGGGTGGCAAAGCTTGTAGATGATACAAGATCACTGAAAATAGTTAAGTCCAAAGCTGACTGTGAAGAATTAGAAAGGGATCTTGCTAAACTGGCTGGCTGGCTGGCTGGCTGAGCAACAAACAGGGAGATGCAATTCAATGTTGATAAATGCGAAGTAATGCACATTGGAAAATGTAATCCCAACTATACATACAAAATGATGGGGTCTAAATTAACTGTTAATACTCAAGAAAGATCTTGGAGTCATCATGAACAGTTTTCTGAAAAAATCTGCTCAGTGTGCAGCGGTGCTCAAAAAATCTAACACAACGTTAGGAACGATTAGGAAAGGGATAGATAATAAGACAGAAAATACCATAATGCCTGTATATAAGTCCATGGTCTGCCCACATCTTGAATACTGTGTGCAGTTCTGGTCGCCCTAACTCAAAAAAGATACATTAGAATTGAAGACAGTACAAGGACAACAAAAATTGTTAGGGGTATGGAATAGTTTCCATAAGAGGAGAGATTAAAAAGGCTGGGCCTGTTCAACTTAGAAAAGACACAACTAAGGGGAGATATGATAGAAATCTGTAAAATCATGACTGGTGCGGAGAAAGTGAATAGGAAAGTTTTATTTACTACTTCACATAACACAAGAACGAGGGGCCACCTAATCAAATTAATAGGCAGCAGGTTTAAAACAAACATAAGGAAGTATTTCTTCACAGAATGCACAGTCAACTTGTGGAACTCGTTGCCTGGGGATGTTATGAAGTCCAAAAGTATAACTGAGCTCAAAAAAGCAATAGATAAATTCATGTAGGATAGGTCTATCAATGGCTATTAGTCAGGATGGTCAGGTGCACAGCCCAATGCTCTGAGTGTCCCTATACCTCCAGCTGCTAGCAGCTGAGCCTGGACGACAGAGGATGGATCACTCAGTAAATTGCTCTGTTTTGATCATTCCTTCTGAGCATCTGGCACTGGTCACTGTTAGGAGAGAGGACGCTGGGCTAGATGGACCATTGGTCTGACCTAATATGGCCATTCTTATGTTCTTAGCCTCAGAATCACTCTGGGAACTCCATGTTTTGTTGGTTATCCATAGTGATCCCTAAGTCCTTTTTGGAGCTGCAGTCTTCCATGATGCAGTCCCCTGTCAAACAAGTATAGCTTACGTTCTTTGTTCTTAAATTCATGATCTTGCATTTGGCTGCATTTAAAACACATGTCTAAATAAGCCTATCTTACCGTGCAATCCACATCTCACTGTAAAACTTACCTGTTCTTGTTTACTACTCCAATTTTTTTGTTGGCTGCAAACTTTACTAGCAGTGATTTTATATTTTCTTCCAAAATGGTAAAGCTATAGATTAGTATTTCACCAATAATATAACTTTGCAGGACCCCACAAGAAACCCCTGATGGATAATGATTTTCCATTTACAGTGACATTTGGAAATCCATCAGTTAGCCATTTTTAATCCATTTAATATGGGCTACAAAGATTATGGATAGTAATAATTGCTTAATCAGAACATTGTACCATACTAAATCAGATTATATTATGTTAAACAGTAATCTTTGTCAACCCAGTTTATAATCTCATCAAAAAAACAATATCAAGTTGTTTTTAAGGCCTCTATTTTCCATAAAAATATGTTGACGTGTTAATTATGCTATCTTTTAATTCTTTAGTGATTTACCCAGAATCAGTGTCACATTGACCAGTCTATACTTCCAGGGTTATCCTATTTATATGGGCACAGCATGAGCTTTTTTCCAGTCCTCTAGAACCTCTTCAGTATCCCAAGATTCGCTGAAGATGAGCTTCAGTAGTTCTTCGGCCAACTCTTTTAACTCTTGAGTGAAAGTTGTCTGGTCCAGCAGATTTTAAAATATTTAACTTTAGTAGCTGCTGTTTAATATCCTCTGGTAGTTGCTGTTGGAATAGGAACTATTTGATGATCACTATAGGATGTAAATACGTCATTCAGCTTCTTTCCAAATACAGAATAGAATATTCGTTACTTTTGCCTTTTCTGAATTATTGACAATATTTTTGCATTATTGTTGACAATTTTACTGTGCTTTTCTTGTAGTATTGTAAGGTCTTGTCTATATGAACAATTAGTGGGTGGCACAAGGGGATGCGAATCTACCCCGCACCAGCCTGCCACAGACTACCTGTCCATATGGACTCTGCTGGCGCTCACTAACATTTAATTAATGCGCTTTAATCTAGCAGTGTTTCAAAGAGTATTAGTGCAGTAAGGCCCAGAGCTCCCATCAAGACTGGAGCCTCGTTGTGCTGAACAAATCTAAAATAAATGACAGGTAATGCCCCCAAAAGTTTACAATCTAGACTGGGACAGGTTGTAACTTGGGTAAAGATCGCAATGCAAGTGAGTGTAGGGAAACAAGTTTGGCAGTAATAGAAAGCCAGAATTGTATATATTAGCTAGTTGTATAATTTTCTGACATTGCAGTTTTCTTTTAAATAAGCAAACAAGAGATCTTTAATGAATCACTAATCATCTGTCAGTCTAGCCATCGTTATTAAGCACTTTATTGGTTGGCATTAAGCTGGGGTGACAAAGTTCCTCCTCTGCCTTGGTGCGTCCTGCGCTTATTGGCGGATTTTCTTGCCTCAGAGGTTCATGGCAGCCCTCAGTTTGTCCACTTTCATGGCTCAAATCTGCCATTCACGCAGTTAGCCTCATCACTGGACAGAATGAGGAAAGGAAGAAGAAGAATCCCCGCAGTCTCTGCTGATCCACCTAGTGGATCGGGGAACAGGCCAGAGACCTTCCCCTCTGGTGGAACCCACAGTCCAGTTCAACTCCTCCGGTATCAAATAGGGAGTTGGGGGGATGGGGGGAACCCGGGCCCGCCCTCTACTCCGGGTTCCAGCCCAGGGCTCTGTGGATTGCAGCTGTCTACAGTGGCTCCTGCAACAGCTGCATGACATCTACAACTCCCTGGGCTACTTTCCCATGGCCTCCTCCCAACACCTTCTTTATTCTCACCACAGGACCTCCCTCCTGATGTCTGATAATGCTTTTACTTCTCAGTCTTCCAGTAGTACGCCTTCTCACTCTCAGCTTCTTGTGCCTCTTGCTCCCAGCTCTTCGCACGCGCCACAAACTGAAGTGAGCTCCTTTTTCAACCCAGGTGCCCTGATTCATTCTAGCAGCTTCTTGATTGGCTGCAGGTGTTCTAATCAGCCTGACTGCCTTAATTGTTTCCAGAAAGTTCCTGATTGTTCTGGAACCTTCCCTGTTACCTTACCCAGGGAAAAGGGGCCTACTTAACCTGTGGCTAATATATCTGCCTTCTATCACTCTCCTGTAGCCATCTGGCCCGACCCTGTCACACTGGGTACAGCTGGGTCTTAAGAAGAAATTTGTGGGACGACAAGAGTAATGGGTCTCCTCTCCAAATATTTAAAATATATTTTCAAAAAGCATCTTTAAAAAAATAAAAGATTATTGCAAGGGGAGACTTTATCCACCTGCTTTTTGGAATGTATACTTCAGCCGGGTGTCCAATGTTTTCTTTTGCTAAGTTTCAGGAACGTTAAAATTTAAAGATCTCTAGCATAGGGAATTGGGTTCTGTGCTGCTATGCAGAAACTTTGGCTGGATTCTTGGTCCCAGGGCCTCATGGGGCCCAGAAATGAAGTGATCGGTGCCTTATCTTGCTTAAAGTTCTGCAATGTTGGGCAACAAAATTGAAAGGCTGGGAAAATAGTCCTCTGGACTCTGACATAGATGGTGAAGGTCTCCTGGTGACAGGTGTTTCTGAAAGGTAGGAAATAATTTTTTAACATAGACATACAAATTTTAAGCCCAGAAGGAACCACTATAATATCTAGTCTGACCTCTTACACAACGCCGGGGAAAAAACTTGATCTTCTAATTACTGTCTAAATAGTCCTAAAGTCTTTGAGGATAGAGGTTTTATTTATTTCCACATCTGCTTTCGCCAATGCAGTTTCATCAGCATAAAGCTGCCACTGTTAGTATGTCACTTGTGTGCATGCATATTTGGCTCTTTGCATCGGTGCTGCCCATGCTCACCACATGTGCTTGTGTCGATGCACAGTGCAGTGCGCCATGGGTAGGTTACCACCATCCAGCGCGCTCTTTGGGAAGTTTTAGCAATGCATGTTACGGTAGAAACGGTTCACACAGGGGTGACTTAGAGCCCCAGAGGTCAACTTCCGAGCATGCAGTTCTCCATCCCGTAGTATCATCTGTAGCCCATCATTTTTGCAGTGTTTTTAAAAATCCCATGAACGTGTGCAGCCCACCTTGCTCTCTGCCATCTCTGACAGAAGCATTGAGTCTGCTGTGCTCTGCACTATTTCATGAGCATTGCAAGCACAGGGGCGCATAATTCTCCATTAGTTGCAGAGCCACAAGAAAGAAACAAATCAATGGGGAATATAATGAATTTGTTAAGGACTGATTGCTGTGGGACATAGTGAGAACTAATTCAAGGTTGTTGGTGGTATTCATGGAGCAGCTGCAGATGGTGGAGTTCTACTTCTGGGCCCGAGAAATGAGAACTGACTGGTGGGATCACATCATAATGCAGGCTTGGAGTAATGAGCAGGGGCTGCAGAACTTTCGGATGCATAAGGCCACATTCCTGGATTTGTATGCCGAGCTCACCCCAGCCCGCCAGTGCAGAGACACCAGAATGAGATCTGCACTGACTGTGGAGAAACAAGTGGTGATCGCACTTTGGAAGCTTGCCACACCAGATTGCTCCTGCTAAGTGGGAAATCATTTTGGAGTTGGAAAATCTGTTGTCTTACAAGTGTGCAGGGCTATTAACTGTCTCCTGCTGTGCGTGACTGTGACTCTTGGCAACGTGCAGGCCATTGTGGATGGATTTGCAGCAGTGGTGTTCCCGAACAGTGGTTGGGCACTCATACCACTATTTTGGCACGTGCCCACCTTGCCACGGAGTACATCAATTGAAAGGCCTACTTTTCTCTGGTTAGTCAAGCATTGGTGGATCACTGGGACACTTCACCAACATTTTTATTGTCTGCTCAGGTAAGGTACATGATGCTCACATCTTTAAGAACACAGGACTGTTCAGAAAACTACAAGCAGAGACTTTCTTTCCCAACAGGCAGATTACCATTGGTGATGATGAAATGCCAATAGTGATCCTGGAGAACCAGCTTGCTCCCCTGGCTTATGAAGACATACATCGGCCACTTGGATAGCAGCAAGGAAATATTCAGCCACTGGCTCAGCAGGTGCAGAATGACAGTTGAATGTGTTCTTGCTAGATTGAAGGGATGCTGATGGTGTTTACTCACAAGATTGGGTCTCTGAAAAAATCATCCCAGTGGTTATAGCTGCCTGCTGTGTCCTGCATAATATCTGTGAAGCAAAAGGGGAAAAGTTGCTACTGGAATGGCGTGGGGGTGGCTGTTTGCTGAGTTTGAACTGCCAGACCAAAGGGCTATTAGAAGAGCTCAGTGTGGAGCTATAGGACTCAGGGAGACTTTGAAAGAGCACTTTAACAGTGAGCCAGAGTAGTGCATAGTGGTGTTTTGGAACCTACCAGAAATGGTGTGGTGCTTGGTAGACACCTATGAATATAATGCAGTCAGTGCTCCCATTAATTTTGTGATGCATGCTGTACAGTTATGATTATTATGCTGTTTTTTTCACCGATCATATGAGCTGTCACGTTGTACAATAACTAGTAGGTGCTTTCAGTACTGCTAGGCATTCGGCAGCATATGTTGTGAACTAATAAAGATGAATTGTTTTCCAAACAATAACATTTTGAGTGGTGAAACCAGTTCAAAAAATTCTGTCCAAGTTAAAAGTAAATACATTTAAAACTTAATAAAATTATGGAATAGAGCTTAAGAAAGGGAAAGAACATTTATGGCCATTTTCGCTACATGTATAGCAACTGTGGCTCTTTCAGGTCAGTGTATATGAAGCTGTGGTTGTCCTTAATGTCCTCTGCTGTGGCGTGGTTAGGGTCGGGATGTAACCCCTGATGCGACGTGGCATGTTGAAGAGGAGTGCAGGGAGATGCTATAATGGAGTTCACCGTGGACTGAAAAGGGAGGCAAACCTGTGGTGGTTGAACCTGTAGGTCCACAAGAGTGTGCAGAATCTGTGTTTGCTGCTGGAGAAATCCTGTTGTGTCCTGGTACATCTCCCTCTCCTTTTGCTGCTGTGACTCCTGGGCCTTTCTCTGTCTGCTCTTTCCTTCTTCAGACAGTTTGCAACATTCACCCTCCAGGCCCTCTACTCTTGTCTGATGCAGCTTTGGCTTGCAGGATCTCTCTGAACATGTCATCCCAAGTCCTCTTCTCTCTCCTCCTTATCTGACTCAGGCATTCTGCGAGTGTGGAAGGGGAGCCCCCTCAAGGCCACAACGGCAGCAGCTACAGATAAAACACACAGAGGTAACACTGTCAATATAGTCACAGTGGAAAGCGGAAGTTAAGATTCAGAACTCCCTTCCCTTGCTTCCCATTTGTTTTAAACAAGGCTTGCTTATTGACACTTCTGCTTGGGACTGCTTGTGCACTGCACCACTCACAGCTTCTGCCCTGGTGAGTATGGCCCACCAGGGGTGAGGGAAATGAGGAGGGAATTGCTCAGTTGCATGAGAACAGGGAAATGGCACTGCGTACTGGCACCATTTTCCACAGGCAGTGGTGATTTGGCTGTTATCTCACTCCCGAGGGTGACAAAGGCACCAGGAGCACAGCTGCTGTTGGTATCCTGAAGCTGCATGGGCCCATGTGATGCTAGCCTGTTTACTGCAATGCTACCTGCTGAAGTTATCTCCGAGTGGTATGGGAAAGTGTCCCACCAGGGAGGAAGAAATAAGGCTGCCCTCCTTAGAAACCTTTGGCAGAGAATTGCAAAGAACCTCCATGAAAGTTTTATTGAAATCTCTTGGGACATCCCAGTGTACATAAACAAACTGCTCCACATGCCCCAACCGCCTAACTGTACAGGGGAATGAAAAGCAATTGGGACAGATGGGAAATACATTTACACATTTACTGGAGGTTCCTTCCCCTGCACTGGGCTCACCTATGCTCGACTCCCGGGACTGACTGGACTGCATTAGAATCTCAAACAGGTCCTGGCTAATGGCATAGCTGGACCCCATCCCTGGTCTCCTGTTCCCCATCCTCCTTCTCTTTCTGCTCCTCCTCCATGTCCTCGCTGTTCACAACAGGAGTGTGAGAATCAGGCTTTTCAGAAGCATCAGCACTGTTGTGTGGGGTGCTAGTGGGGTCTCTGCCAATTATGGCACACAGCTCTTTGTAAAAGCAGCAAATCTGTGGCTCGTCACCGAACCGACTGTTGGCCTCCTTGGCCTTACGGTATGCCTGCTGCAGTTCTTTCTTTTTCAGTCGGCACTGCCGCTGACCCGTTGTACCCCTTCTCCTGCATCCCCCATGGCATCAGCTCGTAGATGCCAGTGTTTCTACTGCTGGTCTGTGGCTCTGTCTGCACATCCTCTTCTCTCCACAGGTCCAGAAGATTCAATATTTCTTGTCTACTCCAAGCTGGGGGTGCGTCTGGAGCATGTAACCGACATGTTCAGCTGGGCAATTGCGCACAACAATTGCAAGCTGCTAGGTGTCTTGCCAAGTTGGACTATCAGGAAAAGGCATTTCAAAAATTTGCAAGATTTTAAGGGGGAGGAGGGCTTTAGGTCTCTGTGACACCTGGACAATGGGAGTTCACGGTTGTGACCAGAGTGGTCAGTGTTGGGCATTGTGGGACAGCTATTTGGAGGACTGTTAGGGTTGACATAAGTAGCACAGTGTCTGCACTCATGCTGGCTAGACCTCAGTACATCAACCATGGCTCAGTGCTGCTCAGGGAGGCCATGTTACTGCATCACAATAACAAGACACATCAGTGGGAGACAAATTTAAGTGTCGACACATGCACAGCTAGGTTGACGCGAGGCGGTTTGCATCAACCTAACTTTATAGAGTAGACCAGGCCTTAGTAACCTACCTCCACAGCCATCAATTTGAATGGGGAGTGGATTCCTTTTTCAGGCAGAAATGTGTTACATAGTTGCCTTTATTTCTCTGGCACAATGAAGCTGAATCTTATGCATGGAGTTCAGTACTAAAAATAATGTTAATTCCATCTTTCTACATGACAACATTTGATGATTAAGGATAATAACACTTTTTGCTCTTTTCTTCTCATAAAAACAGGCCGCAGTGGACTTGTCTACACACAAAATTTACATTAATTTAACTAAACGTGGAGTAAAATCAGTTTAGCTAAACTAATGCAACTTTGGCCTGCTCTACACTTAAAAATTAGGTTGACCTACCGAGATCACTTGGAGTGTGAAAAATTCACACTTGTGAGTAATGTAATGATGCTAGCCTAACCTGGAGTGCAGAAACGGCTAGATCAACTGAAGAGTTCTTCCATTGACCCCGCTACCACCGCTTGTGGTGGCGGATTAACCTCAACAGCAGAAACCTCCCATCCATTGCTATAGTAAGCATCCAGCACTGAAGCTGAGCCGCTGTAGTGTCTGTAATGTGGACATGACCTTAGTATGGGAACACTCTGCTTTGGTTTAACATGGGACAAGCTAAACCAGTGGAAGCCAGATTTAAACCGTTGAGGGAATGTGTCCACGCACAGCGGTTTAGCTAAGCTAACTTTATCTCTTTAGTTAACAAGCACAACTTTGTGTGTAGAGTAGGCCGATAACTGCCCCATCAATGGTGCTGTTAGAAAAGAGCCATTGTTCCTTTGTATCTCACAAGTAACTGGAATGGTGGCTCAAGATGCACCTTTTTTTTTTTCAGAATGATTTGATATAGTACATTATATTCACTTTGATTTTTATTTTGAGAAAGGACAAAGTGTGTGGGGGGGGGGAGTTGTATATTTTAACCAGATTTTTTCTTTAGTAAAGCACCACAGCCCCTAAATCATGTAGTATGAATTATCGTTGGTTCTGTGTTTTTTTTATAATTGTGCTTAGTTTAGAAATATACTGCACAATAATTACTAAACAGTGATTCCAAGCACAGTTATGCCCTGTTAGCCCTAAATATATTAGTGTTAAAGTGTGTTTGGCTGTGTGTTGCGTGAAAACAAATTTTTTTACGTTATGTTCTGTTAACAGGAAACATGTTGAAGGACATGGGAGATAGGTGGGGATCAGAAAGGTGGGAGAGTTTGGGCAGAGAGGTGGAAAGCCTTACTGCCCCATTTCCTCCATCCTGCCGCAACACAGCAAGGCTTCTGGCAACTATGACAGGATTACAAAAACACAGGGATTTTAGTAAACTGAACTGGAAGAACGGAACGTCCCTCAAAACCTGGGGTGTTCTTGGGTTTCTGGAACATCTTGTCACCTTGCTTGCTTGGAGGGGGGAGGGCAGAAATATTTGACTGGTCTTATGAATGATGTTGTTTGAAGTGCACCCATTTAGCAGGTATCAGTTTCATCACGTCATCTGCCTGATAGCTCTTTCAGGGGGTGTCTGCAGGGGCCACAAAACTGGGACAAAGCAGCATTTTATTTAATTTATTTGATTGATTGTAAAAAGTAACAGGGACACCCAGTTGGGCCCTGAAGACAGGAATGTTTCCAGTTTTCTGGGACACAGTGTAGCATAAAAACAATGGATTGTCCCACTTTCTCAACCCCATGTCCAGCTACTGGGTATTTCTGAAAAGGAAGGGAAATTCAGCCCAGAAGAAAAGAAGAAAGATTGGATTTCATTGGAAAGACAGTAACTGCTTTTTGTCAGCTATAGCTAATCCTGGGGTAGATGAAATCTAGGTGTGAACCAGAAAGAAAGCCTTCCTGAAGCAGAATATTAAATAACCCTTGAGGCTGTTTGCAGAGAGCCAGACAGCAGTGTATGACTTGTGAATATCAAAATAATTATATTCCATAAAGCAAGGCAACTTTTTATGCTAGTAACGGAGATTAATATTTCAGACATGTTGCAAGAAAGATATATGGCTAATAGTGAAGCACAAAAGGAACTAATGGAAGATACTCTTTCACTTTGACAAAGCAGCTTTTGTTGTGGGGAACCCATGTTTTCTAT
Organism: Chelonia mydas; assembly: GCF_015237465.2. Lineage (NCBI taxonomy): Eukaryota > Metazoa > Chordata > Testudines > Cheloniidae > Chelonia > Chelonia mydas. Next base: position 321,287,726 of record NC_057849.1, read on the forward strand.
AGCAGTGCTGAGAAGGATTATCCTTTACTATGCTCTCCATGACAGCATTGCAGAGGTACAAAGATACAAGGTGTGATAACTACTCCCAATACATTACGCACAGCAGGGAAGGAAACTGTTGCCCAGGGCTCTTGTAAGAGTTTGTTCCAAGTGAATAAAAAACAGCATAATAAAGCCAGCAGGGAAGATAGGATCCACCACCCTTCTTTCTCAATCTCTGTTCCCAGTGAAAAGAAACAGAGCAAGGGGAAACAGTTAATTTTGATACTTCCAGATGGGAGCAGGGAGCCCTGTTTTAATTTGGAGGAAGGAATAGCTGTAGTGTAGGTAATACATACAAGGGATATTTCCCAGGGGAGTGAAATAGTAATTTGGTAACCCAAAAAATCAACATCATGCTGATCACTTTGTTTTTAACACTTTTTCTTGGAAAAGTTTAGTAGGTAAATGATGATAAAACATGTAAAATTGAATAAATATCACAATGTATGTGGTAAAACCATTTCCAAGAGTTTAAATTTCAAAGCTGCATGCAGCATAAGATCCTTGCACAAAGCCCAGTTTGTGGCTTTAGGGCAGTGGTCTCCAAACCTTTCCTCTCATGCTCTCCTTTATCAGTAATAGAATGTGTCTGTGCCTCCCCACCCCCCAGCTGGGAGAGGAGCCATGGCCAGGAGTGGAAGGTGGGGGCCAAGGCACAGCCCAGAGCAGAGCCAGGCTGCAGCTGCAGTCGAGGGCATGGCCAGAATAGAGCTGGGGGCAGAGGAGGTTGAGTGGCGCTCCCTTCCCACCCTAGTTTGAGGACCACTGCTGTAGGGCAAAATGGCAGCGGTTAGCAAAGATAACTAAATGCTAGGGGACACTCATTAGGGTTTACCACCTTGCACTCCAGCCAAGGCTCAGTTAAGCCCTGTATGTCCCCACCCCAAAGCACACCTGTTACACCCATCTCACCAAGCTCAAATCCTTTGCTCCTGACACAGGCTGCAGCTGCTGTACTGGGCAGTCTTCCTTTTGTTCCTCTGCAGCTGAAGAGCTGTTGGGTATTCACTTCTCTCTGCTGTCCTCTCCTGGTTGTCACTGAAATCATATCTGCCATTACCTGGCCTGGGTCTGACTTCTCTTCTCCCTCGCAGCTCAGTTCTGAGCTTCCTGGGTAGTTTACTAGTACCTCCTCCCAGTCCTGCCAGCAGTCTGGGGACCCTGCTCATGATGGACTTGCACCAGTTCACTCCCACAGCACCTCTGAATAACATTCCTCTTCCCCCATTACATGTAGGAGCAGTGTGGAGCAAACAGAGATAATACTGAAGCAAACTGAGAATATGAAAACCGCACAAATAGCTCTCCCACACCCTGGCATAATTAAGGAGAGGCTCCAGTGCCTGGCAGAGGGAGCTGAAAATGAAAGTAAAGGGATAGCCTAGTCAAAATCAGGGAAGCTGGCAGCCTTCCTATCAATTGAGAAACAGAATACAAATCAGAAGAGATTACAGAGATACCTAGAGCTGATAAAAACACACCTATGGTATTATTATAATAATAATAATATATAATTTGAACTTATACTGTTTTTTAAAGGGTTTTCAGATCACTTGTCTGTTAGTGAAACTTAAGCCCTTTGAGACATATAAACATCATTATTGCTAGTTTAAGGATGGGGAAACAGGCTAAATATGATTTAATGATTTACCTAAATTAACACAGTGAGTCTGTAGCAGAATTGGGAATACAGTTCAGCAGTACTGATTCCCAGTTCCCTATATTAACCACTAGACCACATTTTGTATGCTCTTTTGGGAGTTATAGAATAAGAAGGCTATAGACAAACTGAAAAGTGCAGAAGAACAAACAATAAATGTTTGGGTTTTTAAAGATTACTTTTAGGTATTTTAAGAGGTTTGAAAAATTGTTTGTATTAATTTAAAAAAATGAGATGAGATGAGGCTGAGACTTGAGAATGAAACCAGAGATGGCTGACAAAAATAATAAAATTGTGAGAATATATCAGGCAAAAATGATTTAATGGTAAAACCTGAAGAAAAGGAGACCAACGGTATGATGTGAATGTAATAGTCTACAAATATCTGAGAAGTATTAAAGTAGAGGGATTATTTGTGTTTGAGAACGGCATGACAAGGAACAATGGCTTGGAACTAAATGACAATTTACCTAAAATAATATTGGAAGAGAAAATTCTTAACTGTTAAAGCAGTTTGTCATGGGAATAATCTATTTAAGGAGTGCCAATGGTTGATGTTTAGGGGTAGATTACATTACATGAGAAAATAGCGTAGATGGGAAATCCTTTGTTTCATGCATCAGGATGCTAGAAGACCCGGTAGGTTCTTGTCTATGCAGTTCTTATGGGTAATGTACTAAAAGCACAGTAAACTGATTTAGGGGCCATAAAAGGCTTGAAAGGAGATGTGCACTAACTGAAACTAGGGAAAGCATGAAAGTTACAGGTGTTCTAGCACAAGTCTTCTCTTGGTGGTAGGAGAAACTTCATCTTCAAAAGTATACCTAAAGGAAGCAGCATTACTTGAAACAAATACTAGGGCCTGCATTTCAGAGACCCACAGGAGTTATCCATTATATATATATATATATATACACACACACACATATATATCATCTAAGGTTTTGATTTTTTTTTTAAATAAATCATAGAGTTTAAGGACAGATGCGGGGGCCATTAGTTCATCTAGTCTGACCTCCAGTATATCACAGGCCATTAAATTTCACTCCGTTACCCCTGTATTGAGCCCAATAATCTGTGTTTAACTAAAACATAATTTGTATTTGGTTTAAGCATATCTTCCAGAGAGGCATCCAGTCTTGATTTGAAGACATGAAAAGATGTCTCCACCATTTCCCTTGGAAGTTTGTTCCAATGATATTCACTCTCACTGTTAAAAAATTTGTGCCTAATTTTGTATTTGTCTGTCTTGAGCGTCCAGCCATTGGCTCTTGTTACGCCTTTCTCCACGAGCTTAAAGAGCTATTTAATACTGAATATTTTCTACCTGTGTAGGTACTGTAGTTATGCACTATAATAAAATCACCTCTCATTTTTCTTTTTAATAAACTAAACATACTGAGCCCTTTTAATCTCTCCCTGTAAGGAATTTTCTCCAGCCTCAAATCATTTTTGAGGTTCTCTTCTGCACCCTTTCCAATTTTCCAGTATCCTTTTTAAAATGTGGACACTACAAGCAGACGCTGTACTCTAGTATTGGTCTCCCCACTGCCAAAAACAGAGGTGAAATAACCTCCCTGCTCCTACTCACTACTCCTTTGTTTATCCAAGGATTGCATTAGCCTTTTCTGCCACAGCATTGCACTGGAAGCTCATGTGGAGTTGCTGGTCCATTTGACGCCTAAATTCTTTTCAGGATCTCTGCTTTCTGGAATACATTTCCTCATTCTGTAGATATAGCTGGCATTCATTGTTCTTAGATGCATGTGGCTGTATTAAAATGCATTTTGTTTCAATGGGCCCAGCTTACTACATGATCCAGATAATTCTGTGTGGCCGCCCTGTCATCATGTATCATTGTGCCATTTGCAAATTCTATCTGCAGTTATATTTACTTCCAGATCGTTGAGGAAATGTTGAATAGTATTGGTTAGCCAGTTCTTAATCATTTATTGTGTTTTATTGATAGTTTATAGTGCTATTTTTTAATTAATGTTGTTCAGTACTAACTCAATGCCTTAGAAAAGTATATTACATCTACACAGTTACCATTATCAACCAAACTTTGATAACAAGTTTCAATCAAAGAATGAAATCAGGTTTGTTTGACAAGACCTATTTCTTCTTCAAGTGGTTGCAGATATGTATTCCACTTGGGTATACAGGTGCCCAGCGCATCAGTTGGAGAACTTTCCTTAGCAATGCCCCTCGGGGTGGTGCTTGCACCCTTCGGCCTTGTAGCCCCTCCCATGGCTACCCCCTTAGTTCCTTCTCACTGCCCACAGTTGAGTTGGCACGTTCAGTGTGGTGTTTCACCTCACTTTCCTCTATCATGATGTTTCTGTGGTTTTCTTATGTAAATAGTTAGTTTAGTAGTACCTTAAGGTTTTATTTAGTGTAGTAAGTAGAGTTTTTTGCCTGATGTGATGCCTTCACCAGGTTTTAAGCATTGTTTATCATTTGGGGTAGCTATCCCTACTGGTGACTCCCACACTCAGTGTTTATTGTGCTTTGTGGAAGGGCACATTAAGGAAAGGTGCTTCATCTGCAGGTTGTTCGATAAAAGACCCGTGGCACAGCGGCTGCTGGCCCAGGTCAGTTGACTCAGGCTCACAGGCTTAGGTTGTGGGGCTATAAAATTGCAGTGTAGATGTTCAGGCTTGGGCTGCAACCCAGGCTCTGAGACCCTACGAAGCAGGAGGGTCTCAAAGCCCTACGTTTCAATTTTATAGCCATTCAGCCCAATTCCAGTGAGCCCAAGTCAGCTGACCCAAGGTCTGAGACTCAGTGCTGTGAATTTTTTTTAATCACGGTTTAGACATACCGAAGAGAACTCAGGTGGCTATAGACTTGTACTTGAAGAACCACCTTATGGAGCAGGCCATGAGGTCCACTTACTCTCTCTGGGGACTGCCACAGATTATCAGGCCCCCAGAAAGCGCCTGAGCTGCTACGGGCTGGGGCTTCACAACCAGATTTGGATTCCTCACCCAGGAAGAAGGGAGATCGTTCTCCTGCCTCTGTTCCTCTAAGGAAAAAAACCCCACAAAATGGACTGAGGCTGTTCCAGAGCTCAGTGAGATTCCTCCTCCCTGTTGCGGAGGAGTGCAGACCAGCAATGTGAGTCTTCAGTACTCAGGATAGAGCTGGACAATCCACTCGCTCTCCAATACTGAGGCGAGATCAGATGGATGCCATACTATAAACTCCCGTACTGTCCAAAGGGTGTCCACTGAGTCTGGTACCGATGAGAGTGGTGATGGCACCAACGGTTTCTGCACTGGCAGCATATCAGGCATCAGCAGACTTGCTGTGTTTTTCTGTTCCTGATTCTCCACTACCCAGGAACATTTGACTGTGCTGGCGGCTTCTTTGGTGTCCTGAGTGCTGCATGGACTGGATCTAGACTTGTTGTCGGTACTGTCGTCCACACAGCCTCATATCTAAGGGTCAGGGTTGCAGTCAGCTTCCTGCTTGGTACCAAGAGCATTGCCAGCACAGTGATTGCAGTACTCTACATCTCTGGGTCTGATATCAATTTCATCCTCTATATCGGTACCAGCTTCAGGAATGAAAGTGAGTGCAATGCCTTTGTCAGTACTCAGTGCCAACTATTGTACCATCATTGGTGCCGATGAGACCTGCGTATAGGGCTATGGATGACACACGGTGTTTACTGGCTTCACTGGAGCAGCTCCTCCATTACTATCAGACTACTTGGAAGGGTCTTCAGGACTGAGTTTGGAGACTTTTCCTTCGCCATACCATTCTTGAGAGTCGTTGAGACTTCCTGGGAGTCACCCTAGATACAGAGATTGGTATTGCTTCCGCAGGGATAAAGGTTCCTGGCCTAGCTCCTACTGGCCACCAGTGCCGTACCCCTATCAACAAAGGCCTCCTTGGAAATCCCGGGGAGTTCCTCATTCGCTGAGGTCCCAGTCTTCCACTCGTTCCAGGGTGAGGTCACACATTCCTCTGGTAGTGTCCCCTCATGATCCACCTGTGCTGCAGCCACAGACTGAGGTGACTCCCTATGAGTTGGTGCAGACCGATCCTATATTAGTCATGCATTGCCACAGGAGATTCCACTGATCCTGCTTCCCTCTTCTTCCTCGTCAGCAAATGAGGCTACAGTGCCAGATTATTCATCTCTGGTGTCAGAGGATTTTAAAATCACATCAAGATCTCCTGAGACAAATAGTGTCACCCTTGGGTATTCAAGCGGAGTTTGTTCAGGAGAACACCCATACATTAATGAATAGTCTTCAGTCCTCTGCTCCTGCCAGAGTCACTCTCCCTATAAATGAAGTGATGTTAGAGTCTGCCAAATCTCTGTGAAATACCCCAGTGTCTTTAAAAGCAAAGCATAGTGATAAGAGGTATTATGTCCCCAGGCAGGGTTTTGAGCATTTTTTTTCTCACATTCAGCTCCTAATTCTCTTGTTGTGATGGCTGCAAACAACAGATTATGACACGAGAGATATAAATCCACACCTAAAGACAAACAGTCTAAGAGGCTAGTCTTGATAGGGAGAAAAGTTTATTCAGCCTCTTAATTACAAATGTGTATTGCGAAACAGCAGGTATTATCATTTAAGTATGATTTTGTGAATTGGGATGCTATGTCCAAGTTTATGGATAAGTTGTGAGAATCCTCCAAGGAAGAGTTTAAGGCAGGGGTCTCAAAGTCCCGGCCCCCGGGCCATCGGCGGCCCAAGAACCTCTCCACTACGGCCCGCAGAGGAGAGACCCATGCAGACACACTGCCGGCTCTGTCTGCTGCAGGAGCTGCCCGCCGCAGCTCCCATTGGCTGGGGGAGAGGAACAGAGATACATCACTAGTAGCCGGGCAGAGTCAGCCATGGAGGCAGCAGCACTTTTTTCCACAATGAATATAAATAAGTCAAAATACCGAACACAACTGTCTGATGCACCCCTTGCTGCAATCCTGAAGGTTTCAACTGCTCAGTCACTGAGGCTAAACATCTGATAGAACTGAAGCGTTGCCAGGTATCTGGCAAGCACTAAAAACTCTCTGGCAGGCGAAGAATTGTATAAAGTTGTATGACAGTTTTATTATTTCTAAGAAATTTGAAATAAAAAATACAACATAAACAATTTATTTTCTGAACACCATCTTCAGTGACATTATTGGCTCGCTGGGAGGATTTTAGAATGGGCACTGGCCCTAAGGTAAATTGAGTTTGAGACCCCTGGTTTACAGCATTCATTGCAGAAGGCCGTTTGGTGGCCAAGATGTCTTTGCAATCGGCACTGGACAGCAGATCCTTCATCCAGATTTATGGCTGCCTCTGTAATAAAGAGAAGGACCTAATGATTACAGAACTCCGGCATAGCTCCTGAGGTCCAATAGAGCACAGAGGAGGACTTACTTTTCGATGGTTGGTTTTTGTTTTCTGAGAAAACTGACAAGACATTGCATCCTTTTAAGGACTCTTGTGTTATTTTGCCGTCACTGTGGGTTTATAGCAGGCCACAAAGAGACATTGTTATGAGTCAACAGCAACACTAGCAATACCATCTACCTTGATACTTCTGACAGTCATATTAGCCTGCTAGGCAGCAAGACTTCCCTAGGAAGGGCATAAATCGCCAGAAGAGAAGACCTGGGTCCAGATTTGATCAACCAGCCCTTCTTCCACCACCTTTGGGCATGCAGCCTATTTGACTTTCGTATTGAGGGCAGCATACCAATGGTGAAGTTATTGACCATATCTCCAAAGTTCAAGGACAGGCTTCTAAAGTGCTTGGGAAACAATAACTATGGACAAGGTGATCCTAAGCACTCTGGGATGAGGTTATACCATCCAATTTCTGTCCATTCTCCCCTCCTACCTCCTTCAGCAGGTCCAAATTCTGGGGGCTTTTAGAGAGGAAGTTCATCATCAGGGAAAGGAATTCTGCTTCTGTTCCTTCCTGATCCCCAAGCCCAAAGGAGGGATGAGAGCTATCCTTGATCTTCATGGTCTCAACAAATACATCAGATACGGAGATTCTGCATGGATATCCAGACTACTGTTCTCCCCACACTGGATCACAATGACTGGTTTGCTGCTCTCGATCTTCAGGATGCCTGTTTCTACGTGCAGATTTTCCCAGGCCACAGGATATTTCTGAGATTTGTAGTGGCAGTGCAGCATTATCAATATATGGTGCTGCCTTTGGCCTGTCCTCAGCCCTACATGTATTTACCAGATGCATGACTGTAGTGGTGACCTATGTCAGGAAAATGAGAATTCACATCTTTTCTTATCTGGATGATTGGTTACTGAGGGACAAGTCCAAAGACCACATTCTCTGCCACATCCAGTTCACACTTTTGTCTTTTTGATCACCTGGGTCTAATTTAGAACAAAGGGAAGTCACACCTAATACCAACTCAAAAAATAGAGTTCATTGGGGCCCTACTAGACTATACAAGTTTGAGGGCTTTCCTGCTGATCGAGAGATTTCAGGCAATTCACCAACTATGTCTATCCCTCTGGTCTCATGATCACCCATCAGCTACAATCTGTGTGTGCCTAAAGTTACTAGGGCATATGGTGGCATGCACTTAGGTAGTCCAACATGCAAGATTGCATTTGTGTTCTCATCAAGGCTGGATGAAACTAGTCTAGCTCCCAGATAGTAAGTTGAAGGACAGCTTAGTATGAGTACCACCAAACATCCTGGACTCCCTACAGTGGAGGACAGATCAGTTCAATGTTTGTCCGGTGTTCCCTTTGTCCACCCTTCTCCAACCAGGACTATAGTTCCCAGTATATTCACAATGGGCTGGGGAGCACATCTAGGGTCAATGCAAGTTCTGGAAGTTTCCCTTTGTATCATTTTTCTGGAGCTTTGCGCTATTTACAGTGAATGCCTGGCCTTTCAGTCTCAGATCAGGAGTACAGCGGTTCATATCCTTAACGACCATATCATTGAAATATATTATGTGAACAAGCAGGGAGGGGCTAGTTCCAACCCACCTTGCCAGGAAGTGATAAAATTTTGGTATCTGTGCATCAAGGAGGTGATTACCCCCACAGCGGCTCACTTACTTAGTGTTCAGAATCAGTTAGCCGACCACCTCAACGGTTTTTTATCCTAGAATCATGATTGGTCCTTGAAGAACAACGTATTGAGATCCATCTTCAGAGACTGGAGTATTGCAGTGATAGACTTGTTTGCAACAAAAGACAACAGGAAATGCAGTCAGTTGTGATCTCGAGTGGGGCCCAGTCTAGGCTGTTTAATCAGTGCCTTCCATTTGAATTGGGGATCAGAGCTGATGTATACTTTAATTCTTCAGGTTATCCTGAAACTGCAGTTGGATCATACCAAACTGATACTCTCATCGCCAGCTTGCCCAAGACAAGGCTGGTTCTCTGATCTTCTTGACCTGTCTGACATCCCAAATACTTTCCCCTCCTCCCTTCTGATGCACTGAGCAGTCTGCATCTGTTGACGTGGATGCTATATGGTTAGATGAGGGGGAAGGACATTGCTTGGAAGCAGGGCACTGAGTGTTACTTAACAGCAGAAAGCTTTCTACTAAATGACATATTTTATCAAATGGAAGCATTATTCTGTTTGGTCACTAGCTCTGGGAGTCCAGCCAAAGCAAGCATGCATTCAAGATGTTTTGGATTATCTGTTGCTTCTTAAGTCATCAGGTCTGTCTCTCAGCTCCTTGAGCGTCTGCTTAATGAGGATATTGACATTCCACTGTTTTAAGGGAAGATAATTTTTTCTAACTCCCTGATATGCAGATTTTTTAAAAGGATTGTCTGTCTCCAAGTCATCAGTCGTCTTGACTCAGTCTCTTATGCAGATCATGTGAAGGGTCAGGTGGTTTCCAAGCAGACAGTTCCCAGATGGATTACTTCCAGCATTATGGCAGCATATGAAGTGGCTCAGTCTGCACCTCCTCAAAGAGCAGTGGCTCATTCAACAAGGGCCCAAATGGCTTCAGTCACATTCCTCAGTGATGTTCTATATTAGACATTTGCAGAGCAGCTACCATTGTCTTCAGTATATATTTTTACCAAGCATTATGTTAGTACGACTGCATCAAGGTCAGATGCAAACTTTGGGAAGGCAGTTTTGCAGTTGTTCTGTAGCCCCACCTCCTTTAGTTATTGCTTTTGAGTGGCCTTAGTGGAATACATATCTGCAAGTACTCGAAGAAATAAACTAGTAACTTACCTGAACTGTAACTGTTTTTCTCTAAGATGTGGGTGCAGATGTAGATTCTACAACCCACCCTACATCCCCTCATCAGAATTATTAGCTTTGGATTCTGGTGCGAAGGAACTGAAGGGAGTCAGGGCAGTGTTGCCCTTATAGCAGGGGAGAGGCTATAGGACTGAAAGGCATGAGTGCCTTTGCAAAGTTCTCAGACTGTGATGCACACTTTGAGTGGAATACTGCACATCTGCACCAATATCTCAAACAACAACAGTTACAGTACAGGTAATTAATTTTTTTCCATGAAACTATGTTGACCGGCAAGAATCATATTCCTATCCTTTAATTCTTTTTCAGGTGAGTCTGATATCAGCTCTTCCATTATTTTGCTCAGGCTAGCCCAACCTATATTAACCCTTTTTGAACATTGTCACAACATTAACACTCTTTCAGTTTTCTGGCATTTCCCCAATATCCCAAGATGTGTTAAAAATTAACATCAGGAGGACCAGAGATCTCCTCAGCTAACTCTTTTAGGACTCTTGAATGCCAGATATCTGGGCATGCTGATTTAAAAATATTTACTCCCAGTAGATGTTGTTTTACATCTTCCTTAGTTTATTAATGACCTGGAAGGTACTTCATCCTCAGTGATAAGAATACATAATCCTGCTTCTTTCCAAATACAGAAAAGAAATACTTATTAAACACTTCTGTCTTTTCTGTGTCATTATTAACAATTCTAGTAATGGGTCTGTACCCTTGTTGGGATTTTTTTTTGTTACTAATACACGTCAAAAACTTCTTGACTTTAGTCCTGCCAACTATGGATTTTTCCTATCTTTAGTTTCTGATTTTTTATACTTCATAGCTTCGAATTTATATCAATCACTTTTTAAAATTTGTTTTGTTTTTGGGGGGTTTTTTGCGGGGGGCGGGGAGGGGGGGTTTGCTATTTTTCTATTTGCTGCCTTCACTTTTCCACTGAACTAGGAATGGGCTTTTAGCTAAAGTTGTCCTCTTCCTTGATTGTGGAATCATGGCTTTTTGGCCATCTAATAAACTCTTCTTAAAGAACTCACAATTTTCATCCCAATCAATTTAATTCATATTTTTCCTCAGCTTTTGAAAATTAGCCTTTTTGAAGTGCCAAATGTATACATTACTGGTTGGGATTTTCCTTTCTTTGCCCATCCTGAATGTAATTTGGGTCATGATTGTATTTCTTTCCCCTTCCTCTCCCCCTCCCCGCCCCCACCAATTCATTCAGTAAAAAGATAAGGCACCATTTATATCAGTGATCTCTTGGAGAAAAACTAAAGTTTTCTGTAATGACAGGTTTCAGAGTAGCAGCTGTGTTTGTCTGTATCCACAAAAAGAAAAGGAGTACTTGTGGCACTTTAGAGACAAACAAATTTATTTGAGCATATGTGGACACAGCTGGCACATATCTATTCAGGGGACACCATCATAGGGCCTAATCACATCAGCCACACTATCAGAGGCTTGTTCACCTGCACATCTACCAATGTGATATATGCCATCATGTCCCAGCAATGCCCCTATGCCATGTACATTGGCCAAACCGGACAGTCTCTACGTAAAAGAATAAATGGACACAAATCAGACGTCAAGAATTAGAACATTCAAAAACCAGTCGGAGAACGCATCAGTCTCTCTGGTCACTCGATTACGGACCCAAAAGTCGCAATATTACAACAAAAAAACTTCAAAAACAGACTCCAACGAGAGACTGCTGAATTGGAATTAATTTGCAAACTGGACACCATTAAATTAGGCTTGAATAAAGACTGGGAGTGGATGTGTCATTACACAAAGTAAAACTATTTCCCCATGTTTATTTTCCCCCCCACTGTTCCTCACACATTCTTGTCAACTGCTGGAAATGGCCCACCTTGATTATCACTACAAAAGGGTTTTTTTCTCTCCTGCTGGTAATAGCTCACCTTATCTGATCACTTTAGTTACAGTGTGAATGGTAACACCCATTATTTCATGTTCTATGTGTATATAAAATCCCCCCACTGTATTTTGCACTGAATGCATCCGATGAAGTGAGCTGTAGCTCACGAAAGCTTATGCTCAAATAAATGTTAGTCTTTAACTTTAACTGCCACAAGTACTCCTTTTCTTTTTAAAGTTTTCTGGTCCCTAAGCAACCAACAGCTTCCACTCTGTGATTGATTAATCATTATCTGTCATCATGAGGTCCAAGATAATTGCCTTGTGTTGAATGCAATACCTTTAGTGTTAGAAAATTATGTATAATTTTTAGAAATTCTAATGATGTTTTACTTCTGGCTACATGAGACCTCCAGCATGTCTCCAAAAGTAAAGTCCCCCATAATATCACAAGTTTTCTTTCTACATGTTACAGACAACAGGTGTTTAAGGAGCAATTCATCCTATTCTCTGGTTTGATTTGGTGGTCTGAAACTTACCCAAGCTAGTAACCCCTCCTGGGCTTTGTTAGTTAGCTCATTGGTCCATATGCATTCAAGACTCTGTAATTCTGAGTTATCAGTAAGTATAAAACAAGTAAGTTCTCTGCCATTATTCTTGTTTTAGCATATTTACTCCATTATTTTTAATACTAAAATAGAGAATCTATTTTGGGGGACACTTTTGCCCCTTTTTATTGCTTATCACTTTTTTTAAATGTATCTATATAAAAATAAAAATGTGTCTTGAAAACTTATTCAGCTTTATTTTTACATAATAAAAAGTACTTGACTTTGAGTTAAATTGGCCATGATTTCTTGTATTCATAAATTACTGTAGTTCAATCATCTCTAAGAAGACTAAAGCTTTTCTCCTGAATGAGTGGGAGGGGAATACACGCAGAGGGCAAGTTCTGTGGCAATGTTGAAGTGAGACTATAGCAGGAAAAGTAGGTATAGGGGATATGCTTTATCTTACACCCTTGTGTTGCTTTGGGTGCAATCACCTTGTAACTTATACTGGTTTCACATACCTATTGAATGCAGAGTGGGTATAAGTTACGCTACAGTTTTGCCCATTTTCTGACCAACTTACAAAACCATTTTTTTCCACCACAGAATTTGGCCCTCTTTGACAGTTGCATCTAATTAATACCAGATCTGGATATTGGTATGCTACACAATTCTTTTATGGTTTGATATGTGTATGATTTATATAAATCTCAAGGCTCTGGATGCTTTTGCCATATTAAAACCTACGATCACACTGATAAAACAAAAATTCCTAACTCTTCAAAACCAGGGAAAGGGAAGGTGGATGTGCTCCAGCCACAGATCCCAGCCCTTCAGTCACACATTCCAGCTTTCCGCTCACCTTCCTCAAAAGCCTGGAGAAAGAGAGGTTATGCAGCATGCCCTGAAGATCAATAGACTTTTGGGCTATTTTGGACCAAGGTTCCAATGTTCAGGGCCCCTCACAGAGAATACCCTGTCAGCAGCTCCTTCTCTTTCAAACTAAGGGAACTCCAGCCCTGGCACCTCTGCCAGCTGCAGCAATGCAGCATGGGAAGAGGCAGTTTCTCACACAGGTAAGTCCTAAGTCACTTGGTGCTTTGTATGAAAAATCCAGTATCTTGAACTCCACTCAAAGTCAGGAGGTAGCCATTGCACATCTCAGAGCACTGGCAACTTATGCTCCTGGCAAAAAAACTCCACTTAACAGACATATTATGTTAGCATATTTCAGTTTCTATCTTGATTCAGAAGAAGATGCACAATTAACAATATAAAATTTTTGAGAATGAGCACAATTGTAAACATTCTCTGCTCTCTTAAAATGTTTGCAATGATAATGTCCTTAGTTAATAAACTTGATTTGTGCTTCAAAAGAAACATTTAATAAAACTGTGATAAGGGGAAACTTTGTGCTGTACCCATCCAGTTAATGCATTTTCTTTTTAACTATAGTATGTACACAGTTTAAAGGTCTGTAAGACAATGATTAGACTAAACAACTTCTTATACTCTGACTCATCAGAAGTATCTGTGTCTGGGATGGCCTGGTGCTCTAGGTTATCGTGGGGGTTAAAATTAAAGGCTAGCTCAGTCTTTAGCACCCATTACTGGATAACTAATGTGATGCTGATTTTTAAAAAAAAGTCTCCAGAGGCAATCAGAAGCCGGTAAGCCTAACTTCAATATCAGGCAAATTGGCTGAAACTACAGCAAAGAACAGAATGATCAGACATATAGATGAACACAGCATCTTGAGGAAGATGGTTTTTGTAAAGGGAAATCATGCCTCACCAATCTGTTAGAATTCGTTGTGGGGGTCAAAAAGCATGTGGACATGGGTGATCCAATGGACATAGTGTACTTTGATTTTCAGAAAGCCTTTGACAAGGTCCCCACATCCCTGGCAATCATGCTATAGGAGGGAAGGTCCTCTCATGTTTACAAGGTAGAAAACAAAGGGTAGGAATAGATGGTCAGTTTTCACAGTGGAGAGAGGTAAATAGCAGGGTCCCCCAAGGATCTGCAGTGGGACCAGTGCTGATGAACCTATTCATAAATGATCCAGAAAAAGGGGCAAACAGTGAGGTGGCAAAGTTTGCAGATGATACAAAATTATTCATGATAGTTAAGTCCAAAACTGATTGCAAAGAGTTAACAAAAGGAGCTCACAAAACTGGGTGACTAGGCAAGAAAATGGCAGATGAAATTCAGTGTTGATAAATGCAAATTAATGCACATTAGAAAATATAATCCCAACTGTACATACAAAATGATGGGGTCTAAATTAGCTATTGACTCCAAGATCTTTTTCTTGAGTGGTGTCATGGTTAGTTCTCAGAAAACATCAGTTCAATGTGCAGCGGCAGTCAAAAGAGCTAACAAAATGTTAGGAACTATTGGGAAAGGGATAAATAAGAAGACAGAAAATACCATAATGCCGCTATGTAAGTCCTTGGTATGACCACGCCTTGAATACTGCATGCAGTTCTGGTTGCCACATCTCAAAAAAGTTGCATTAGAATTGGAGACAGTACAGAGAAGGGCAGCAAAAAAGATTAGGGGTATGGAACAGCTTCCATGTGAGGAGAGCTTAAAATGCTGGGGCTGTTCATCTTGGGAAAGAGACAACTGAGGGGGATATGACACAGGTGTGAATGGTGTAGAGAAAGTGAATAAGGAAATGTTATTTGCCCCT
Source organism: Chelonia mydas (assembly GCF_015237465.2). Taxonomy (NCBI): domain Eukaryota; kingdom Metazoa; phylum Chordata; order Testudines; family Cheloniidae; genus Chelonia; species Chelonia mydas. The sequence continues at coordinate 321,302,790 of NC_057849.1, forward strand.
ACACACAAACCAAGAGTCATCCAGTGAAATTAATAGGCTGCAGATTTAAAAAAAAAAATAAGAAAGTACTTCACACAATGCACAGTCAACCTGTGAAACTTGTTGCCAGGGGATGTTGTGAAGGCCAAAAGTATAACAGGGTTCAAAAAAGAATTAGATAAGGTCATGTAGGACAGGTCCATCAATAGCTATTAGCCAAAGATGGTCAGATGCGCAACCCCATAGTCTGGCTGTCCCTACACCTCTGACTACTGGAAGCTGGGAGTGGATGACAGGGTATGGATCACGGAATAAATTGCACTGTTCTCTTTTGGAACCAGCCACTGTTGAAAGACAGGTTTCAGAGTAGCAGCCATGTTAGTCTGTATCCACAAAAAAGAAAAGGAGGACTTACGGCACCTTAGAGACTCACAAAGTTACTTGAGCATAAGCTTTTGTGATGAAGTGAGCTGTAGCTCACGAAAGCTTATGCTCAAATAAATTTGTTCGTCTCTAAGGTGCCACAAGTCCTCCTTTTCTTTTTGTTGAAAGACAGGGTACTGGGCTAGGTGGGCCATTGGTCTGACCCTGTGTAGCCGTTCTTGGCCAAGCAAGCAGAAGCTGAGAAAGCAGCAGAGGTGACACTTGTACTTACTGGTGAAGATTTGGTCTGCTATATAAATATCCCCTTTGATTCATGTTTAGGAACAGCTCTTGCAGTTCAAGGACAGTCTGTCTGGAATAATGCCCCGAGAGCATCACCAGAGAATTTGCGTGCCATCTGGATGTATATTTGGTGAAAAAGTAGTTGAGCACACCCTGTCTGACAAGAGGAATGCCTCAAAGAGGGTGGGGCAAGGAGTGGAATAATGGAGATGTTTTCATTATGGCTTTTTAACAATACCTGGGCTTAAAGCTCTGTGCCTCTTTATCATGAATGTTATCTATCTGGATTTGTTTTCCTGGGGAGGGCTTGAGCTGGCAGGCAATATGAGGATGGATGTTGGATGGATGGACAAAGAATTGTGCGTCTTCACTATATGTCTGCTCATTTGCATGTCAGCCAGTAAAGTCAAAGCATTTTAGGATTAAAATAAATTTCTTTATTAAACTAAAATAAATCCGATCTTGCTCACCTCTTGCTACTGAATTGAGAATGTTACATTTGTTAATGCCATAAATATACTGTTAAAAAGGTCAAATTATACAGAGCTCATTATTGCTGAGCTTATTCTAGAAAGGACAAATTAAGCTGATTGTTTATTTATTAATTCTTAAAATTGTATTAAAATATATTTTAGGGTCTGCTAAACTCATTAGGGAGACTGTTAAAGTTGCCAGGTTCAAAATGTGACTTCTTTCCCTCTAATCCCCAAAATACATATAATCTTTTGGGACCCTTCCAAGCAAGAGAATGTTCTATGGATATTTATTAATTAATGTTAATACTGCCAATAGCAAAGCACACAATCATGATGAACACTGTACAGCAAAAAAAAAAAAAAGTGTTTGCCTATTATTGGAGGAATAAAATCTTTATATAAAAAGACTAATTTTAAATTTCAAGATTCCAAAGAGGAATTATAAATAGTGGGGAAAATGGATCTTAAAAAGGAAAAGTATATACCTTGACCCATATAATTGGTTCTCAAAACTTCCATGCTTTGAAAAATGGCCATTTATGTAAATACCTAATTGAACGAAATATTACATGTTTGCAAAGTATCTCATTTTTAGTCTGGTTCCAGGATATTATGTGACTTCATTCAGATGTTCTTATATAACTGTGTCTAATTCATAATAAAATGTAGAAATAAGTTAAAAAACTGTAAATCCTGTGGTACAGAAAATACAACTTGAAGGCTCTTTCTTTGGTTTTGCAGTGTTCCTGTTCCTGTAGTCAGTCTAGAGAAAATTCCTAACCTAGTGAAGGCAGATGGTGCCAATGTTAAAATGAATTCTACAACCACCACCACCATCACCTCCTCCTCAGCCTCTTCATCCACCATACCTGCTCCAACTTTGATTAAATCTGCTTTGACATCTAAGTCAGTGCCACCATCACCAGAAAAGATTCTGAACGGCAAAGGAATTCTAGCTCCTTCAATAGACAAGAAACACCAAAACGGCACTAAAAGCAGTAACAAGCCTTACAAAAGACTTTCAGGTGAGTGATATTGTACTGCGCCTTTTGAGATAGTCCATCATTCTTCATTAATAATTTTTGTAGCTGAGGAGTAATATATTGTAATATGCTATAGCTATGTTTTACTGTAAGATGCTGTTTTTAATATGAATAGTTAGCCTGCAAGCCCTTGCCATATGGATAAAATATTTCCTTAACAAAATACAAGTTCATTTTGGCTTAGAATTAACCTGGGTGGTTAACTATTTGTCCTCAGTTGACCAGCAGATAAAATGTAGACTATCTAGGGAATAAATGCAGTAAAATAAAAGGGCAACAGGCTCTCCCTTTTTAATTTATTTTTAGCCATATTGAACAAATTTGCTGCAAACCAGTGTAGTAATGATCAACTTACCAAGATTTAGTATTGTTCTCCAGTCACTCCAACTGAATACTTGAGATTTGAGTTAATGTATATCTTGTAGCTGAGGGCCCATGCTGCCAGGTGGCTATAATTCATAAAGTTGTGTGTAAAAAAGCCAAAAATGTCTGAGAACTTAAATATTGGACAGTAACAGACTGTGAATCACAGTGATGATTAAACCTGGTGATATTCTAAACAGAAAAAGCTCTCTACCTTACTTGAAGCTGTTTCCATCACTTCACACTGACACAACAGACATCGTAGGGCTTCAAAGTGGAGTTATTGTGTGTGCTGGTTTTGTCGTTGGGTGGGGGATTGTGTTAATTTGTGTGTGGGTTGTGTTGTGCTGGGAGAGCAGTGTGGATTTGTTTGAGTGGAAAATGAGAGGTGTATGCTCTGACAAGAGGCTATGTGAGTTTGGGGTAGCTGTGTGTGCTGGTTATGTTGTTGTGTGAGTGGTGTTGATTTGTGCCGGTGACAGTTGGGTGCATGAGTGTGGCAGTTGGGCCACATAATCTATGCAGTGTCCCTCATTCAGCCAGTGAAAATGTGCATGCAAATTAGCTACAGAGTAAGGGTGGTGATTGGTTGAGTTACCTCTGGTATCACAATGGTCTGAGTCTCTTGACATGGCATAGATACATGCCTTCTCTAGTTGTACACTGCATAGGTGTAATTTGTAAAGTCAGAATGGCTGAGAACTTAAAAACTGGACCGTAACAGGCTGCAAAACCCAGTGATGATTCACCCTGTTAATAATCCAAACAAAAAGAGCTCTCAGCCACGTTTCTAGCTGCTTCCATCGCTTTATACTGACTCAGCAGACGTTTTAGGCTTCAAAATGACTCACGTGACATTCCTGGACTCTTATTATATACATGTGGTTAGTTCAACTGAGAAACATAACTTCTGCCACTTGCAACGTGTCCATTGGATGTGCCATCAGTAAGTGTCTTTCATGTTAAACATCATGCCTGTACTAATGAATGAGCTTTTCAGGGATATTGTTATGTGGCTCCAGTGTGTTAGTTGTGTAGCTGTGCAATACAGTGACTCATCTTACTCTCAGGAAATGCTTACAATTTTGCATTGTTATACCTTTAAAAGGGACAAAAACGTAGAGTATATGCCGTGTACAACATTCTGTTTTTAATTTTGGTAAGAAGGCAGTATGATACAAAAACGTCACCCTAATCTGATGGGACTTCACCCTATCACACTGTAAAATAATTTTTAAGCTTTTATTTTTTCTTAAATATCAGGAAATACTACACAGATTTAGGGAAGAGACACTGGTGCTAGGTAAATCTTGTCTCTCATTTCTTCTTCCACCACAAGTGAAGAGGGCTGCACATGTGTACATCCACACACAGAGAGCAAAACTGGGGTCTGGTTTCTCTTAATGGGGAGGAGGAGGTAGGATTTGGGGAGGCTGCACAATCTGTGGTCAAGACCTGCGCAATCTTATCTGTGGTGAGAAGGCAGAATATGGGCCTGTTGATCTGTCACTTTGCAGATCCACCAACGGAGCAAGAGGATAAGCATCATGGAAGAAACTGGAGCTCAAGGGTGCAGTAGCAATTACAAAGTGCCCACTGCTTTACAGCCAGAGGGGAGGATTTTTCCCCAGAGCTGAGCCAGGCCAGTTGCAGGACTCTGGGCAGAGAATTTGCTGCCAAAAGCAGAAAATACATTTTTGTTCTGAATGAAGGAAAACAAAATGTCTGAGTTAGGTTTTCCAGCAAAAGTAACTGAATCAGGTTTACTGCATCAGAAGCTGCACAGGGCCTATTCATCCATTGGCAGCACACTGAGATTTGGGCAGGAAATTTCTTGTGTGAATTGAAAGTCTGATTTTCCTATTGGCAGTGCTATACAGATTAGGCTGTGCGCTTGATAGAAAGTTAATTGATTCTGTTTCCCAAATGTGTGTTGTGACACCACTGATTAGTTATAAAATAATTTATAAAGGTGAATGCTATTATTTGTAATTGAGTTTAAAGTATAACCCAGGTTTTTGTAGACTGAATAACGTTGTTGTTTTTTTAATTTTCTCACATTTGGCAGTTAGTATCATGGCCTTGTTAGAATGGCTTGACTCCAAAACAGTGCAAGGTGTGTTTTCTAAGACTGTGTGTGGTATGGAAGAGTGCCATTGCGCTAAAGCATTTAGTATGGTGTCTTCTTTCTTAACTAGTTAAAGGTGCCTCACAGGAAAACTTTTTTCCTAAGGTTTTGACCATACCAAAATTCAACAAAGCTGAAAGTACTTAGCATAAAATGACTCATTTATCTTTTTTCACCTAACGTTTCATTTACTAGGATCTAATTTATGATTCCAATGAACAAATACAGGGCATTGTGTTCTACCAGAAAACAGTTTAAGATACCAATGGAAAGAATGGTTTAAGGAAACATTAAAATTTTTAGGAGCTTAAGTTCAAAATTCAGCTTAGATCTCTCTTCCCTGGACAATGGGAGCTTGTCTTCACTGCATTGTTAGCTCAAGCTGTGACTCAGGTCTTGCCCCTAAGTAGACAACAGGACAGACACACTGCATCTCTAGCTCAAGTTAAGTGGTGCTTTAAGCTCAAGCTAGCTGGTCGGTAAGGGGGCTGCATTGAAGCTCAAATGCTGCTGATGCTCAAGCAAGTAGTGCGGTGGGGATGCAGCAGCTCACAACTCATCTGTTAATCTGATCACTCTGTGTAGCTCGAGTGCTGTTTCGCAGTGTGGTTGCTCTCACGCCACTCTCACTTGACCTAGGCTAGCTCCAGTGGAGTAGCTCGAGTGAGCTAATTCAAGCTAATTCTTGCAGTGAAAACAAGCGCTAGCTGATGGGCTCAGTCTTCAAACTACCAGCCTTGCTCCACAGACGACTGTAGGGGTTGTATGCACTGATGTTGTATTTATAAATATTTACTGTATATGCAACAGTCATTAGAGTGACTAATTATTCTGAAGAAGTCATCACAGTATGGGGCCTTCTTTCATATTGCTTAACTAGGGCTATAGTAGGGCTAGAGTAGTTCCACACTGGCACCGACTCAGCAAATTTTGCCAGTTCACCATATCTGCCAATATATGAAAATTTGCTTGGGGGAAATCTCCAAATAGGCTAGGACTCTGTCGTCGTACTTTGTGGTCATTCTGGTGGATGTTAAGCTATTTTTTCACATGAATATCTTGATTGCCGGAGCCACAAAACTGATAGTTTTGAGGTTGTTCTTTAAAGATCTGTTCTGTTACCAGACCTAGAATCCACTAAATCCTGCCTTCTCTGCCCCACTTATTGATGCATCACCATGATACAGTTTGTGATTGTTCATCACAATAATGCAAGTAAAGTAAGTTGTGAGAACATATAAATGTTTTATACAGGTTGTCCGTCAACGCGGTTGGTTTCCCACCATTATTGCACACAATTCGGCACAGGCTGAGCTGAAGATCTGAGGGTTAGTAAGAGATTCTTTGGAATATACCCAGGACTTAATATACTTGTTTTACACACTAAGTGGGCAGGGTAATTTTTAGGTTCATCTCAGTCTCTTGCTGCAGAAGTGGAGCCAGTCATCTCAGTCCCGGCAATGGACTTAAACTGGTTTATATCAGTTTTACTTCCTTCTCACAGCCCTGCCCTCTATCTTTACCCTACATCCTTGAGTGAGGCTAAAGCTCTTTCTATGGCTGAAGGCTGGTTCTTGTTGGTGGTCAGGGATGCTGCCCTCCTCCCTGTGACAAAGTCTGAGCAGGGAGAGAGGTAGCCCGCCTGGAGAGCTGCGAGAGGCAGTCTCAGGGATCAGTGTCCCCTAGCAGCAAACTGGAAGAACTGAATCTGGAAAAAATAGCCTTTTTCCATTCTAAATCCCATTTATGGACAAAGCTAAAGAACTGGAAGCCCCATCTAGATAGGACTATCTGCTGATTTGCAAGCTGTGGCTATAGGTCATAGAGTTTACTCCCTCCTCTTCGTTCTGCCAAGACTATAATGTTGCTTTAAGCCACCCCACTGCAGCTGCTCCAGAGAAATGCTTGCACTCTCCCATTTTGGAGGATCAGAGTGTCAACCCTGCAGCATGCCCAGGCTATGCCAGTGCAGATCTGTGACGATCCAAGGTCACATTTACAACTGGGACTCTGACCTGACATAATGGATACTCTTACTCTCTGGGAATCCAAGAGCTCTGTTTTTATCATTGCTTAGCAAGAAGGTGGTGATCTTTCCACTTAGACATGGACATCACCATAGAGCAGTTTGGTGTACATGGCTACTCTTGGAAAGATTGCTCAACTACAAGAATCTGTGGTTTACCTGCTTACTTAGCAGTGTTCCTTGCACAGAGTATATTATGTCATTGCTCTGTAGGTCATACAGGCTTCCAGTTTTTCTGGCTGCAAATCAGGATGTTGCCTCATATCTCTAAAGCCCTGCATAGTTTGGGACCTAGCTGTCTTAGTAACTGCCTTTTTCCTCATACTCCATCCTAGTAGTTTTTGATCAGTCAGGATTTTCTGACAGTTCCCAGTTTTGTGTGTTCCTGAGGCTGGAGGGCTAATGTTTTTAGTGGAGCATTCTTGGTTGTTGAATTTGCTTCCATGTTGGTCCTACGGTCTGAGCTTATGGGTGTTCAGGGCATATAGCAAGGCTTGTCCATTCACTCCATCTTTCTCTTGTCGTTCTTTTTAGTTACAGTTTTGTCAGTATAGTTTGTTTTAATTTTGGGGGGCAAAGGAGGAGATTATGTAAATGAGCCTAGAACAACACATTATATACATTTAACAGCATAACTTCAATAGTTGACTCATACAATTGTCCTGTGAACATACATTTTGATGTATTAAGTATTTCTGTAGTTTCATCTTATTTAGTGTACACACAAGCCCTTTAGTGTCTGCTATGCGTCAAGGGCCACAGGAGCATCTACTACTCAGGACAGATTTCATTGCCATTGTAGTTTTCCAATAGTGATGGTGCTGACCACCATTTCAGGTGTATGTACCTGCTCTGGAATGCCTTGTTATCTCCTCTTTCTGCCATGTCCCTTTATCCAGGGGTCAACAACACAAATACTAATTTAACATTTTGTTTATAATTAAGTTCTAAAAAATATGTATAACTCAGTACTCAGATCTGTCAGTCACTAGCACATCTAGGAAGTAAGTGTTGTCTACCTATTGCAAGTAGTTGGAGTCAGAAATCATATTCTACTCCCAGCTCTGCCACTGACATGCTGTATGACCTTAAGCAAGTCCCCTAACTTCATTGTGTGCCTCGGTTTACCCATCTTTAAAATGGGGATAATAATTCATACCCTGTCTCAGCAGGGATGTTGAGATTTATTGTTTGTAAAGCATTTTTGGATCGTAAATTAAAGGTTCTATATAGATTTAAAGTATTTATTAGTGGCATTCAGAAAACTGCACAATTGTACAAACATAGAGTTGAGGGAATTGTTGAATGACCGAGCTATTTTCTCCATTATGTATGTGACAGTGGAATTGTGATAAATGAAAGGGGAGGGGTCACTCCCTTTTATGGACCCATCCAGCCAGTTAGCTATAAAAAGCCCTCTTAGTAGCTATTCTTTACTTGCTTTACCTGTAAAGGGTTAAAAAGTCTCCCTGCATAGGTAAAAGGAAGGGAGTGGGAACCTAACCAAAAAAGCCAATGGGAAGGCTAGAACTTTTCAAAATTGGGGAAAAAACTCCCCCTTTGTCTGTCTGTTGTGGTTCTCCGGAGAGAGGGGGACAGAGCAGTGATGCTGTAAAAAACTTTGGGCCAGGTATGAAAATCATGGAATATCATGGTTGGAAGGGACCTCAGGAGGTCATCTAGTCCAACCCCCTGTTCAAAGCAGGACCAATCCCCAATTTTTGCCCCAGATCCCTAAATGGCCCTCTCAAGGATTGAGCTCACAACCCTGGGTTTAGCAGGCTAATGCTCAAACCACTGAGCTATCCCTCAGATCATACCTAGAAACTACTCATTTGAAACTTTAGATATGTAAGTAGATCAGGAAATGTCTAGGAAGACGCAATTCAGTTTGTCTTTTTTTTCTTTATGGCTTGTGGACTCCTCTGTGCTAACCCCAGTACTTTTGTTTTGCTTGTAACCTTTAAGCTGGACCTCAAGAAGCTATTGTGATGCTTAATCCTTGTAATTGTTTTCTTTAAAAACCTAGCAAAAATCCTAAATTCAGATGTATTTTATTTCTCTTTTTTTAAATAAAATTTACCTTTTTTAAGAACAGGATTGGCTTTTTGTGTCCCTAAGAGGTTTGTGCACATGTTGTTTAATTAGCTTGGTGGCAACAGCTGATTTCCTTTATTTCCGTTCTCAGCTCTTCCCCGGAGTGGGGATGAAAGGGCTTGAGGGTACCCCACAGGAAGGAATTCCCAAATGCGCCTTCCTAGGTTCTCAAAGAGGTTTTTGCACTTGGGTGGTGGGCTGCCCATCCAAGGTCAGAGAAAAGCTGTAACCTTGGGAGTTTAACACAAGACTGGAGTGGCCAGTATTAATTTTTAGAATCCTTGCGGGCCCCCACCTTCTGCACTCAAAGTGCCAGAGTAGGGAATCAGCCTTGACAGGAATACAAATAGCTATGCATATATCTATCAAAACAGTGGGGAGGTAGGTATAAAATAAGTATGTGTTCATGTTTCTGCTACAGTGCTGTAATATAAAAACTAAAACCTATGTTATACATAAATTGTGGGTGAGACATACAAAATTAAAAATGGTAGTAAAATAGGTAAACCTAGTACAGTTAGCATTAAATATACTAAAACAAATCTCTCAATGGATGTTTACTATTGCTAATAATATTTAGAACTCAGGTAACTTCTTTCTCTTTTCAAAATGCATTGCAAACTTTAAGTAAGCTTCTCAGTGCCCCTATGAAATAGGAAAATAAGAATTATTAAACCCATTTTTACAACTGGTGAAGAGGGGACAGATTTAGGCCAAAACTTTCAAATGTAGCTGGTAATTTTGAGTGATTCAAATTTTTAGTGTACAGCTTGAGATATCTATGGCCTGATTCTTCAGAGGTTCTGCTCACCTGCTACTCCCAGTTGAAATGACTGAGAGCTGCAGCATACAGTCAGTCTTAAGCTGGGCACCCGAAGATTTGAGACACCCAAAATCAATGGCCATATGGAAAATTTTGGTCTTACTGGCCACAGTGATAGTCATACAGTAGAACCTCCTAGTACGAACTGACCAGTCAACCACACACCTCATTTGGAACCAGAAGCACACAATCGGGTGGCAGCAGAGACCAAAAAAAAGAAAAGGCATACATAGTACAATACTGCGTTAAACATAAACTACTACAAAAATAAAGAGAAAGCAGCATTTTTCTTCTGCATAGTAAAGTTTCCAAGCTGTATTAAGTGGATGTTCAGTTGTAAACTTTTGAAAGAATAACCATAACGTTTTGTTCAGAGTTACGAACAACCTCCATTCCCGAGGTGTTCGTAACTCTGAGGTTCTACTGCAGCTGGAATTTAATTCAAATACTTGGCTTAGTCTGGTACTTGGACCCTTCTATCAAGCCCCATTCTCTAGCCCATATCTCTGAATGCATTAATGACACAACCTCCTTAACTACTACTCCCAAAAGACCTTTTGTCAAGTGAAGCTTTCCCTAGTGTAATAGCAAGTTCTCTGAATTCTGTATGTGAAATCCTGTTTTTACTGATGGGTGCCATGTGCAGGGAAAGGAGAGAACAGAATTGTCTCAGCCATGCATGTGGTACAAGAGATGCTTTGCTGGTATAGGTCAGGATGGTTCAAATTGGGCCTGGGTGAATAACCAGGGACAGCTTACTGCAGCCCCTTAAAAAATATGTATTTTCTAGGAAGCAGTCTTAATTGACACATCCATTTAAAAACATGTATTTTTGAGACAATCTTTTCTTTTCTTTTCTTTTTTTCCCCAAACAGAAAGAGAATTTGACCCAAATAAACACTGTGGAGTACTGGATCCTGAAACAAAGAAACCTTGCACAAGATCACTCACCTGCAAGGTACTTTTCTCAGAAGATAAAATATCAGATGCTTTGTTATAGTTTAAAATCCCACCATGGTAATTTGAGAGGTCATACCTGCTCCTGTCTTAGAGACTATGGGTATGGTATTCAAACACTTTCCACAGGTAATTCTTGCTAAAGTAATTCTATTCTGTTTCTTTGGTGAATCAGAGCATCTACATCAATCCACTGATATTTTTGACAAAGGTTTTCCTTATCATTTGTGATGCAAAGGGCATTACAGTTTATTTACAGGCACTCAGTAGCATTGCTTTAAACATTGATTTTTGGTTAATATATGCAGCAGCACTGTTACACAGTCTCCTTATAGTAAAGATGAAATTCATTTTCTTATAAATAATTTGAGATCTGCTTATATGGCTAAAAGACTCACATGACTGAAACAACAGAGTAAGACACACATATATCTACTGCTGTTGGTCTGTAGAGGGGAACAGGGCAATGTGCTTGAATATCTACCCTTATTTATATTTATACATTTGCCAGTCCAACCAGATCTAATTATTTATTGTAGATTAAGGGCTGCAATTACAATGCTCTAGACAGAATATTAGTAATACTGTTTGGCTTGGAAATGGTAAATGGATAGTTTCCATTATGAAAATTGTCCCGAAAGATAATTTAAAGATAAATTGGACACTTCCTGAAAATAATTTTTTGAATTTATCCAGGGCAATGTGGAATAGCAACTTTTTATTGCCATGACTATATCTAAAGTTGTTTTAAGTGGAGTTTTTCTCTTAGAATTGTGTTTCAGAAATTTAGAGCATTCACAAACATTTTTATACAAAAATTCTTTTTAACCACCCTATTTTTAGACTCATTCACTTAACCATCGACGAGCAGTTCCAGGTCGCAAAAAACAGTTTGACATCCTTCTAGCTGAACACAAAGCTCGATCCAGGGAAAAAGAAGTTGCAAAAGACAAGGAGCATCCACAGTCTATAAGGGAAACCCATCAGAGCCATCCCACACCAGCACAGGATTCTTTGCCAGGATCTTCACTGAACTCTGGGCAAGAACCTAAAGTAACATTTCCTGCAAAATCTAGACCACCCAATTCTGTACTTCCTAGGTGAGCAGCCTTCTCAAATGCATGAATGCGATATTCTGAAACTTCTATAGCAAATGTCCCTCTATGTCTTGTGTACAGATAATGCTATATTTGTGTCATATTTATATGGATTATTCCATAATCAACTATTAATATAGGGTTCTTCTCAGGAGCTGGAAATAGATAACACCAATAGCGGTACTTAAATCACGGTATAATAGTCAGGGCTCTGACTGGGGTAGGGGAGAGTGGTTATTCCATAAACTCTGCTGTCAGTCGCAGAATAGCTGAATGTTTCAGCTAAAATGGTCAGTAGAAGTTAGCAAAGTTAATATTCAAATATCATGAATAGGTTTTAGAGTCAATTCATTGAAGTGAATCAGGGCAATTCATGCCTCTCGGTTAAGTTTGTGAAGGAAGGTGCCACTTAATAGTTCCTGTTCACTTTAATGTGATTACTTGTACAGGAAGGTGCACTGGGATTGTTTAGTCTGCAGAAGAAAAGAATGAGGGGGGATTTGATAGCTGCTTTCAACTACCTGAAAGGGGGTTCCAAAGAGGATGGATCTAGACTATTCTCAGTGGTACCAGATGATAGAATAAGGAGTAATGGTCTCAAGTTGCAGTGGGAGAGGTCTAGGCTGGATATTAGGAAAAACTTTTTCACTAGGAGGATGGTGAAGCACTGGAATGGGTTACCTAGGGAAGTGACAAAGAAGTGACAAAATCTCCTTCCTTAGAGATTTTTAAGGTCAGGCTTGACAAAGCCCTGGCTGGGATGATTTAATTGGTGTTGGTCCTGCTTTGAGCAGGGGGCTGGACTAGATGACCTCCTGAGGTCCCTTCCAACCCTGATATTCTATGATTTTATGACTTCAGTGTAAACAAAATGATCAGCAGCTGGCCCTTAGCACTGTTCTTTCAGGCTGTCTGTCTGTAGCTAATCATTTCTTATTCAGGTTTTCTTTGCAACCACAAGGGCTAATAACACTTCTTAGAATGGAAGCCCAACTTCTAAAGAAACTGATGAAGCTCCTCTACAAAAGTTCTGACATAGTATACTGGGTCAGCTGAACCCGAGTAATGCTCTGCTAAACTCCCCATGTGTTCTAATTTCTAGCATATAGCACAGCAGGCCAAGTGACAGTCACTTGTATCTCTTTTGAACTGGAGCACCAGTTTTGGATAGTGTTGATGGGGGTCAGTCAAGTCAGATTGATCCATGCTTCTTCTATTATTTCATATTTCACTTCTTCTGAGAGGTCCCACTTGGGATTGGGCCCCCAGTGTGCTTGGTATTGTACAAACACATACAAAGATACTATCCATGCCTCAAAGAGCAGATCATCTAAAATAACCAAGTGACATACAAAGGGTGCAGGAAGAAAGCTACAAACAAGGATATGCAGTTTTTATATGCATATCTGCGCTTGCCACTTCAGAAATTATTCTGAATAAAGTAATTGTCAGGTGCTCCGGTCAGCTCCTCAAGCCAGCAATAATTGGCTAATTCAGTTCAGGGAAGGTTCCGTGTGCAAGGAGCATGGAAGAACGTGTGTAGATGTTTGGGTTAGACTGACAAACTGGCAGATGAGGCTGGCATCACTGGTGGAGAGGGGAGACTGTACAAAGAGATGGGCAAAGAGGCAGGGAATGGCAGAGTTGTGAAGAGACTTAAAGGCTTGCACTTACTGCGGTGAAAGCCAGTGGAGGGTTTCAAAGAGAAGGGTGAAGCGGTCAGAACAACAGGCAAGGAAGATGAGCTTACCTGTTACGCTTTGTAGTTCTACCCGTTAAGTACTCATTTCTGCTGCAGTGCCTGCATTTACCATCATAGTGACTATTAGCCTTCCTAGCTCTCGTTATGGTGACATGTATAACTGGTTTGAGATTCTAAACTTCAGTGCAGTTAGAGGTGTAAGCAACTCTGTGCAATTTCCACAAAACAGAGGCAGCTTGGCTACGGCTAGTGACATTTTACGGGGGCTGCTTCCTATTATGTTAAGATTCTCATCAACTCCAAGGTAATTTTAGAGAAAAATCTGTAAGGCAATGAAAACATGCCTATATTAGCAGCAGCGAGTTTTTATTGTAAGCACTCAACAAACGTGCTAGAATGGTTGTTTCTCTAAATCTACCTTTGGACTCTGGATTGTTGCACGTGTGACTTCTCAGAATCAGAGAGTTACAAAACTGAGGGAGAAACAATTTGGCAGTAAATTCACTTGACTAGAGAAGTGACAAAATCAGGCTACCAATTACAGACCATTTGTTTCCCTCTACTGTCAGACTAGCACACATGCACACTTGGCCACGTAGGGTGCAAGTCTTCACTGACTGTAACTGAATTCCCCCAACAATTGTTTCTAGGCTGCTTTTGAAGCATATACATTTGTTACCAAAGAAGGCACTATCATGCACGGAGGGGGGGGATTGTTTTGTGGGGTGGGCGGGGAGTGTCTAGCACAAAGCCTGCACTATTCTGGATGGTCCTGCTTTGATATTTTTTATAGGGTTTTAGAGAAAGACTAGATACAGTTGTCTACTGGGAAAATCATACTATATAGAGCTATCTGGATTTACTTAACTAGCTAGAAATAAACTAAGCCAGGCATTTTATTACAGTTACTAAGCTAGTTGACCTTCTTCTGGTAGGAATTCATAGCAAATAAAAGTGCAGAACTGGACACCTAGTTTTTTGGCAAGTAACAGAGTAATGGTTCCATGTGTCAGCCTTTCAGTATCTTTCCCATTTATTTTTTGTTTTTATTCATATACCTTCTTTGCCTTTCATACCTCTTAAACTGACCCTCCTTGTGAGCCCCAAATGTAACTTCATCCAACACAAATTTAATGGTGAAAGGCTGAACTGTGAAAGTGATGTAATTTTTAAAAAATCTTCTTAATTACACCACATCATTTTTATGCTGCTTACGCTGTCATTTCTTGTGCCATTTACTTTGGAGCTTGAACAGACGTTGTGCCGTACAATGTGGTTTTAGCAAGCTGGTTATGGAGCTTCTTCAAAACACTGAGACTGTAAATCTTTTTTCTCCTCTTAGACCATCATCTGCAAATAGTGTAAACAGCAACAGTTCTTCAAACCACAGTGGCTATGTACCGGAACTGCCACTATCTTCCGTGGGAGGAGATTTAGCTAGTAGATTGTCCAGTGATGAAGGAGAAGCGGATGGAGCTGAAGAATCTGAGAAATTAGACTGTCATTTTTCTGGACACCACCCGAGGCCTCTTGGGGTATGTCTGTCTTTTTACAGCACTGCTGCTGTTATTGTTTATACAATGCCATTGGGGTATATGGCATTCTACAGACATGTAAGAAATAAGGACCCTGCATTCTAAAGTTTTCAGTCAAAATAAGACAAATACATCTGATTATGACAGAAGACAATGATGGGTAGGGGAGGAGGAGAGAGACAGGTTAGTGCACATGACATATTAATAGTACAAGGTTATGGGCACAATAAAAAATCAGCTGTAGAAAAAAAAAGTTTTAGGGCTAGATTTCCCTCTCACCAACATTAGTATAAACCAAAAGTAATTCTGATGTAATAAATAGTTACACTTGTGTAAAACTGTCATGAGAGGACAATTAGCCTTTATATCTTGAGAAGAGTTAACCTCTTAGGTTAAATGACAACATCTAAATGTCCTTGAAAATCTTACAGCAACAAAAAAGCTACCAAGTGATTAAACTGCTTTATATTCTTGAGTATGTGTAGTCCACCTTGGAGCAATAACACTTCAGGAGTGCTATTTTCATATGAATGCACTTGTGCATTGATCTCATTGCCTTATTTATCTAAAAATGGAGTGTCCTCTCCTGAGTGAGGCGTAATCCATCTGCTCTGGAAGCACTCTGCCTCAAGTGTTTGCCGGTCTGGCTGCTCCTGTTGTCTTTCTCCTCTGCTGGTTTTAAGTTTTATTGTTACTCATAAGTGCAGCCATATGGCACCAGAACTGAAGAGTGTATTTGTTTATCTAGTACAGTGAAAGCAGTAATCAGATAATTCTTGAACTCCTGAGCAGACAGCTCTCATAAAAATCAAGCTTGGGAAATTAATTAATGACAACTAAAAGTTTTCATCAATTTATTTTCTATACAATTTGCTTAATTAAGAGAATGTGCTTCTATTATCACACCACAGTAATACACTGAAACAGTATGACAACTGCGACGTAGTCGAGACCTCAGACTTAAATGTGCATAATTCCCATTGAAGGAAAGGGGAATTTTACCTGTGTTGTTACTCCTGGACTGGGCACATAGATGCCCCCAACATTAACATATGTTTACCCTGATTTTCAAATTAAATTTAAATATCGCTCCATCTGTATGTTTATTTTCCCCGTGTTTTAAAGGATAGCCAGCATTAGAATTTATCCTACTTTATCATGTCCAGTTTTCAGAGTAGCAGCCGTGTTAGTCTGTATTCGCAAAAAGAAAAGGGGTACTAGTGGCACCTTAGAGACTAACCAATTTATTTGAGCATAAGCTTTCGTGAGCATCTGATGAAGTGAGCTGTAGCTCACGATAGCTTATGCTCAAATAAATTGGTTAGTCTCTAAGGTGCCACTAGTACTCCTTTTCTTTTTATCATGTCCAGAAACTACAACGGCTTGTTTGATGCATCCTACTATGTGTCTGTCAATTATACAAAATTGTAGGTGGCACTTTCTGAGACGGATCGCACAGAAGTGATTTCAGAGTCACTGAACAGTAAAGAAAAGCTAAAATTCTTTTAAAATAAAAAAATACCTACAGAATTATGTAATGTAGCATCAACTCTCCAAAATGTTTGTTAATTTTGGATGGTCTCCTAACCCAGAGGCAGAGTGAAGTGGAGCTATTCAAAGTGAAGATGGCATCCCTAACTTGTGAAAAAATTTCTCTTATCTCCATCCAGCATGTGCCTCTCTTCCTCACAATCATTGTATTTGAACTTATGCTAAGGAATTTATAATGTTAAATTATACCCATTGTCTGGGTACTGGCACTCGAATAATCCAGTTGATGGGTGTTTGTATAGGAGCCCAGATGGGGTAGATAGCATGTCTCATTTCATTAAGTACTGTCCTTTTAATGTTGCATGAAGCAACACATAAGACAACTATAGGAAAGCTCTTGTCACCAGTAGAATTGTACAATAAAGAAATCTCCATAAAACAGTGGGTATCTGTCTGTCTAGTATTCTCTACAGTGTGACCAGGCAGACTCATGTTGGATTGTTTTCTCAGCCTTTTTGTAGAGGATTGTATGGGCTTGGATGCAGTGAAAGAAGTATGAAAGAACCGCTGGATACAGAATGTATTGTTACCAAACAGCCGCCCCAACGAGTGTCAAAGGAACAGTGTTCATGAGTGTGAAGAGACAGTGACTCTGTAATAATGAATGTTGGCCTGGTTAATTGGATATATGGTGTATGGATATATTGGTTTAGCTCAACCTAGGAATAAATCTGTTGGGTTTGTCTGACTAGGAAAACAGGCAGAAAGAAAAGACTGGCTCAATATAAGCCACTGCTCAGGAAATACTTGTCGTTAAGGGATAGTGGCAGAACCATCAGCTCTGAAAACTCCAGCTCAATCTCCTGAAGAGCCTACAGGACTGGTTTTGACCAGAAGACTCGGGGACCACAATGTGACAGGTCTCCCCGTCTCCCCCTTACCACCCCCCCCCCCGCCCGCGGGGAGCCACCTGGAACTGGGGTACCACTGAGCCCTCTGACTTACCACAGAGCCACCTGGAACTGGGGTACTCACTGAGCTCCCTCTCACCCTGTGCTGCTGTAACAAGCTGCAGACCTGCTCCTGGTCTTACACTTCCACCAGCATACACACAGGTAGGGACACACCCAGCTGCAGTTACATGCAGGCTCTCTGACCAGCCACTGCATAAACCAACAACAGAGAGCCTACAGCCAAAATAACCACCAGCTTCCCAAACTAGGACACTCCCCCTCCCCCCCCCACTGGAGTATAAACCCAGAATTATACCGTCTTGCGCTGCACAGGGAACTGTACAGCATAAGCTCATAGAGTTCACATATACCCCAATGTGGAGACGAATATGCAACAGCCTTTGCCGCTTGAGCTATGATTTCCCACACACTTCACTCTAACTCACTGGTTTAGATAAAGCAAAAACGAGTTTATTAACTACAAAAGATAGATTTTAAGTGATTATAAGTGAGAGCAAACAGATCAAAGCAGATCACCTAGTAAATAAACAAAAACGCAAATTAAGTCTAAGATACTAGAAAGACAGGATATGAAATAGCAAATTCTCACCCAGGCTGATGATACAGGCAGGCTTTCAGATTCTCAAGGCCCAAGCTGCACTTGCTTTACAGCTTGGAATCCCCAGGTTTTCAGACACAGGCTAGAAATCCCTTTAGCCTGACTCCAGCATCCCCGAGTTCAGTCTTTCTTCCTCAGGTGTTTCCAGAAGTCTTCTTTGTGGGGAGTGAAGAAAACCTGATGATGTCACTCTCTGCCTTATATAGCTTTAGCATATGGCAGGGACCCTTTATCCCAAACGTCAGTTTGTGGAAAAACACTGGTATCCAAGATGGAGTCCAGAGTCAAGGCCCTTGCATACCTTGCTGAATCATAGCAGCCATTACTTAATAAGTTTCTGGAGTGTTCTCAGGAAGGCTCACCAGGTGGGAGATAGGCTTCTCCTAAAGCCTATTGTTTTCCTTAAAGACTCATTACCCTGAATAGACCCTTCCCAGCCAGCTATCTAGACTGAAAGCATCTTACCTAGTGGGCGTCACCCTGGTGTAACTACATTTGAAATACAGATAGATAGTCAATATTCATAACTTCAGATACAAAACTGATACATGCATACAAATAGGACAGTCCTATTCAGCAAATCATAACTTTCCAATGACACCTCACATAACCGGTCTTGTACAAAATGCATCATAATTATGCCATAATTATATCATCATAATATCACTGTGAAGAACTGTAACAAGGTTTAAAAGGAACCCTCTCTCAAGAGAGGTAGTGGGCATTTGGGGGAACCAGTCTGAGACACAGGGATCTCCTGGGGTGTCTGAAGAAGATAGGCCTGCCTAATTCTAACCGTCCTAGGGGATGGTGAAACTTTGGATAAGGTAGACATGTGTAGATTGTTGAATTAAAATCTTTTTTATCTAAAAACTTTGTTCTTTCTGCTAAAATAAACAGTACTTTGATTTTATCCCTTGTATACCGCTGACCACAGACTCCCAAAGGGAAGAACCACAGGTGGCTGAACTCAGTAAGACCTGCTGAGTTGATACACTGGTTACTGTAGCATGGGCCTGGTCTAGGAGTGGGCAAATTGCGAAATTCCACCCCAGGGTAGGTAAAAACACAAGGCCTAGCACCTTGAGTGGATACTCTGAGAGAGATCAGAAAGGGAAGAGAGGTGCAGCTAGTGTAATTGTGTCAGTGTATTTCAATACAGCCACCTTCATCCAGAATAACAGTAGCTGCAGTATGCAATCTTGAGGGTAAGGCTAAGTATAACTGGAGAAGTGAGGGAATGTTCAGGGTTCGTCAGGGATGCACAGTAACCTCCCTTCTCTCTTCCATTCCACATATGCTTAATAAATATAATGTGTTATTTCATATGAAATAAACTTTGCTCACATGGTGACCTGGTCATTGATCCTGGGGTGTGATACAGTCACCTCAATCCGTGTAATCACGGTAACAGCTATGCTCTGAGAGGCAATGTAATCTGGTTTTACTCCACCACTTTTGTGTTCTTTTTACCCCTTCTTTGGCAACCAGTACAAAATATTACTTTTTGTTAGGATGGCCAGTAGCTGGCCATCTGCAGTCTGAGAGAGGCGTGTCTTGCATCTTCTTACTGATGTGTAATTGCTATGGTGCATGGGGGGCTGCACTGACAGAGAGTGAGCATTACAAGAGTATCCTGAACATATATACCACTGGGGCCATAGCATGATATTGGACCAGTTCGCAGTGCACTGAAACAGAAAGACAGAAAAACAAGCTAATTGTATGTAGTGTTCCTAGGTTATTGGCTGTTGGCATTAGGAGCAGGAATGAGGGCTAAGTTAAATAAAGATGAGTACAGAGATAAGTGTATCAAGAGGCTAGAAAAGTGGTTCCATTGTTGTCTGATGTTGACTTCTAAGAGGAACCTACTCCACAGAGATCTGTCGCTCCAACCCCCTGCCGCAGTTAAGGATCGGTAATGGTGACCAAAGAAAACGTAGACAACCCAAAAGCATGGAAAGCTTTCAGTGATGCCCTTTCAGTGGTTTTTAAATTTATCCCCAAAAGTCTTGTGGTTTTGCACAAATGCACCCTTTCAGAGTCTTCTGTAGAATACCCACAGGGAGATAGTACCCACTAGTCAATGCGTGTGCAGCCAGGAGAATGGGGTGTTGTGCACGCTTCTGTACAGGATGGACTGGTGGCAATGCTTTTTCTTCTCTTCCTGAAGTGTCATCTATTCAGTCCTTGTGAAGTAGTTTATTAAGGACAGTGGTACAGTGCTTTTCATTTCTTTTCTTTAGAATGATTTGTATGATTTGCTTAATGAAATGTAGTATTTAACATGCATTGAATGGTATCGCTGATTGAGGCAGTTACGGTATTAGCAGGAATTACTTCGCTAACATTGCAGCTCAGGATTTACATGATGTGTGAAAGAGAAAGTATGACTCTGATATTAGAATCAAGCCCTTAACGCACACAGGTGAGTTTTTAGCGGATGTATAAAATACCCCTGACAACAAGCTGAAATGTTAAACATATTTCACATATCATGCAGGAAAGTAACTGGTGATACTTTCTTCTGTCTATAGCTGACTTTTTAAAAAATATATATTTGTGTTGTGCAAGTGTGTGTGTGTGTGTGCGTGCGTGTATATATATATATAAAAAATATAAAAATATTTCTCTATACATTTTGTACTAATTTATTAGTCTATTAGCAACACTGAAATGTCTTTTCTTTCAGTTTTGTTCATTTGGCAGTCGCTTAATGGGAAGAGGATACTATGTATTTGACAGAAGATGGGACCATTTTCGATTCGCACTAAACTCCATGGTAGAAAAACACTTGAATTCACAGATGTGGAAGTAAGTGAGAATTTTGCACCATGTGGTTGTTTTATTCTTTTATAATAGTTAATGCTTACAGTCTTCTAAATTAACCACTTCCATGAAATGCTTTTTTTTAAAGTTACCTGGCACATTAGGTAGTGTCATTTACATGAATACAATTTTATTCTTTGTACTCAAGAAATACAGCTAGCCTTTAGGAGCTTACAGCACAACAGAATAATTTTTTAGTCACCGTTCCAAAGCGGATTTCTACTTGGTGGCTGATGATGATCTTAACAGAAGTGTACCACATCTAGGTTACTTGTCCCTCTGTACCTCTAGGGTAGGGTAGTTCCATTAACTTTCTAACTGCTTATGTGTCATTCTGTTGTAGAACCCATTTTTCCAAAATATTTGTGTCTGCTTCATGCAATTGTAAGATTTATTATCTACAGACATGGCTTTCTTTACACATTATTTTGCCCTGACTTCACTGAGACGCCAAAGTACAAAAGATCTTTTCCCTTGGTTATCGTTGAGATGGTGGTGGTGGTGGTGGTTCAGAGATATACTAGAGCAATGTATTGATGGGTTGAATGCTCACTGCTTGCAAACCCACAAAAACCCACAGTAGTTTTCTCCATACTGACTGAAATACCCCTGACAACAAGCTGAAATTTTAAACATATTTCAAATATCATGCAGGAAAGGACTGGTGATATTTTTCTCTGTCTAGAGCTGACTTTAAATATATATATTTGTGCTGTGCAAGTGTGTGTGTGTGTATATGATGTAAGAAACGGTCAAATGAAAAAAGTCCCATTCAATTACATCATATAATGGCAGACAGCTAAAAATTGTTTTTTAAAGTGCTTATATACCAATGCTGGAAGTCTAAATAATAAGATGGGTGAACTAGAGTGCCTCGTATTAAATGAGGATCTTGATATAATAGACATCACAGAAACTTGGTGGAATAAGGATAATCAATGGGACACAGTAATACCAGGGTACAAAATATATCGGAAGGACAAAACAGGTCTTGCTGGTGGGGGAGTGGCACTATATGTGAAAGAAAGAGTAGAATCAAATATAGTAAAAATCTTAAATGAACTAAACTGTACATTGAATCTCTATGGGTAGTAATTTCATGCTCTAATAATAAGAATATAGCAGTAGGGATATATTACCGACCACCTGACCAGGATGGTGACAGGTGAAATGCTCAGGGAGATTAGAGAGGCTATTAAAATAAAAAGAATAAAAAGCTCAATAATAATGCGGGATTTCAACTATCCCCATATTGACTGGGTACATGTCACCTCAGGACGGGATGCAGAGATACAGTTTCTTGACACCTTAAATGACTGCTTCTTGGAGCAGCTAGTCCTGGAACCCACAAGAGGACAGACAATTCTTGATTTAGTCCTAAGTGGAGCACAGGATCTGGTCCACAAGGTGAATATAGTTGAACCGCTTGGTAATAGTGACCATAATATAATTAAATTTAACATCCCTGTGGCGGGGAAAACACCACAGCAGCCCCAAACTGTAGCATTTAATTTCAGAAAGGGGAACTACACGAAAATGAGGAGGTTAGTTAAACAGAAATTAAAAGGTACAGCGCCAAAAGTGAAATCCCTGCAAGCTGCATGGAAACTTTTTAGAGACACCATAATAGAGGCTCAACTTAAATGTACACCCCAAATTAAAAAACATAGTAAGAGAACCAAAAAAGTACCACTGTGGCTAAACAACAAAGTAAAAGAAGCAGTGAGAGGCAAAAAGGCATCCTTTAAAAAGTGGAAGTTAAATCCTAGTGAGGAAAAAGAAAGGAGCATAAACTCTGGCAAATTAAGTGTAAAAATATAATTAGGAAATCCAAAAAAGACTGTGAAGAACAGCTAGCCAAAGACTCAAGAAGTAATAGCAAAAAAAAAAAAAAAAAAAGGACATTAGAAGCAGAAGCCTGCTAAACAACCAGTAGGGCCACTGGACGATCGAGATGCTAAAGGAGCACTCAAGGACAATAAAGCCATTGCAGAGAAAGTAAATGAATTATTTGCATCGGTCTTCATAGCTGAGGATGTGAGCGAGATTCCCAAACCTGAGACAGTCTTCTTTAGGTGACCAATCTGAGGAATTGTCCCAGACTGAGGTGTCATTAGAAGAGGTTTTGGAACAAATTGATAAACTAAACAGTAATAAGTCACCAGGACCAGATGGTATTCACCCAAGAGTTCTGAAGTAACTCAGATGTGAAATTGAAGAACTACTAACTCTAGTATGTAACCTATCATTTAAATCAGCTTCTGTACCAAATGACTGGAGGATAGGTAAAGTGACGCCAATTTTTAAAAATGGCTCCAGAGGTGACCCCGGCAATTACAGGCAGGTAAGCCTGACATCAGTACCAGGCAAACTGCTTGAAGCTATAGTCAAGAACAAAATTGTCAGACACATAGATGAACATAATTTGTTGGGGAAGAGTCAGCATGGTTTTTGTAAAGGGAAATCATGCTTCACCAATCTACTAGAAGTCTTTCAGGGGGTCAACAAGCATGTGGACAAGGGGGATCCAGTGGATATAATGTACTTAGATTTTCAGAAAGCCTTTGACAAGGTCCCTCACCAAAGGCTCTTAAGCAAAGTAAGCTGTCATGCGATAAGAGAGACGGTCCTCTCATGGATTGGTAACTGGTTAAAAGGTCGGAAACAAAGGGTGGGAATAAATGGACAGTTTTCAGAATGGAGAGGGTAAGCAGTGGTGTCCCCCAGGGGTCTGTACTGGGACCAGTCCTATTCAACATATTCATAAATGATCTGGAAAAAGGGGTAAACAGTGAGGTGACAAAATTTGCAGATGATACAAAACTACTCAAGATAATTAAGTCCCAGGGGCAGACTTCGAAGAGCTACAAAAGGCTCTCAGAACTGGGTGACTGGGCAACAAAATGGCAAATGAAATTCAATGTTGATAAATGCAAAGTAATGCACATTGGAAAACATAATCCCAACTATACATATAAAATGATGGGGTCTAAATTAGGTGTTACCACTCAAGAAAGAGATCTTGGGGTCATTGTGGTTAGTTCTCTGAAAACATCCACTCAATGTGCAGCGGCAGTCAAAAAAGCTAACAGAAGGTTGGGAATCATTAAGAAGAGGATAGATAATAAGCAAGAAAATACCATATTGCCTCTATATAAATCCATGATACACCCTCATCTTGAAGACTGCATACATATGTGGTCGCCCCATCTCAAAAAAGATATACTGGAATTGAAAATGATTCAGAAAAGGGCAACAAAAATTATTAGGGGTATGGAACAGCTTCCATATGAGGAAAGATTAATAAGACTGGGACTTGTCAGCTTGGAAAAGAGATGACTAAGGGGGGATATGACTGAGATCTAAAAAATCATGACTGGTATGGAGAAAGTAAATAAGGCAGTTCATAACACAAGAACTAAGGAGCAGGTTTAAAACAAACAAAAAAAGTAGTTCTTCACACAATGCATAGTCAACCTGTGGAACTCTTTGCCAGAGGAGGTTGTGAAGGCCAAGACTATAACAGGATTCAAAAAAGAATTAGATAAATTAATGGAGGATAGGTCCATCAATGGCTATTAGCCAGAATGGGCAGAGATGGTGTCAGAATCATAGAAGATTAGGGTTGGAAGAGACCTCAGGAGGTCATCTAGTCCAACCCTCTGCTCAAAGCAGGAGTAACCTCCATCTAAATCATCCCAGCCAGGGCTGTGTAAAGCCGGGCCTTAAAAACCTCTAAGGATGGAGATTCCACCACCTCCCTCGGCAACCCATGCCAGTGCTTCACCACCCTCGTAGTGAAATAGTTTTTCCTAATATCCAACTGAGACCTCCCCCACTGCAACTTGAGACCATTGCTCCTTGTTCTATCATCTGCCACCCTTGAGAACAGCGTAGCTCCATCGTCTTTGGAATCCCCCTTCAGATAGTTGAAGGCTACTATCAAATCCTCCCCTCACTCTTCTCTTCTTCAGACTAAATAAGCCCAGTTCCCTCAGCCTCGCCCATAAATCATGTGCCCCAGCCCCCTAATCATTTTTGTTGCCTTCCGCTGGACTCTCTCCAATTTGTTCACATCCTTCTGTAGTGAGGGGCCCAAAACTGGATGCAGTACTCCAGATGTGTCCTCACCAGTGCCAAATAGAGGGAAATAATCACTTCCCTCGATCTGCTGGCAATGCTCCTACGAATGCAGCCCAATATGCCGTTAGCCTTCTTGGCAACAAGGGCACACTATTGACTCATATCCAGCTTCTCGTCCACTGTAATCCCCAGGTCCTTTTCTGCAGAACTGCCGCTTAGCCAGTCGGTCCCCAGCCTGTAGCAGTGCATGGGATTCTTCCGTCCTAAGTGCAGGACTCTGCACTTGTCCTTGCTGAACCTCATCAGTGTCCCTAGCCTCCGTTCACCAGAAGCTGGGAATGGGCTACACAGCATGGATCACTTAATGATTATCTGTTCTATTCATTCCCTCTGGGGCACCTGGCACTGGCCACTGTCGGAAGACAGGATACTGGGCAAGATGGACTTTTGGTCTGACCCAGTATGGCCGTTCTGATACTGAACAAAAATAAGGATTACAGCCCAGTCCTCCTCTCTGGTGCTGCTTGGCTAGCAGCACACTTTGTTGACCAATCTGCAGAGTATCATTGGTGTCAACTTTGCATGCTGTTCATTCTTTCCCCTCAAAACTGGAAGGAAAACTATATATCTGTGACCACCCTGGAGAAGACTGAAGGTGTTTGGAATAAAGGGGAATGGTGTCAGTGAGCACTTGATACCAGTGTGTCAAGATTTCCTAACATGAGGTATTCATGGCGGCACACGGGTTTCATGAAGCTCATTGGCATTAAGGTCTTAACATGTCCATTTGCAATGCAATATTAAACATATTTCACCATTATATTTTGCAACAGTGTCCTAAGCACTGCATATGGGCATGAGTTGCACAGATGCATTAAAAATAGCTGGCATTACAAAAATTTAAGAATTTAGAAAACAATGTAAAAACAGCACTTGGGACTTGAAGATGTGATTGTACTGCACAATGTGCATGCTCCATCCAATATAACTACATTACTTTGTAATGTTTCATGTCACTCCATATATTAGAGCTGTTATAGGCATTATATAGCAGTTATTAGATCAACCAGTTTTAATTTTATTTAAATATCTTGCTATTGAAATACTAAAGCTCGGCTTGTCTGACTAACCTTGTAGACTAGAAGAAATAAGACTGCTGTGCTGGGAGAGAGAGTTTGGAAACAGTGGGCTTGTTGCCCCTTGGGTTAGTTTGTTGCATAGCTGAGGTTAGAAGGAGATAGCAGGTGTTTGCTGCACGAGTGTTTCTCATCTTCCAGTAGTAGCTGTAGCAGTTTACTATCAGCTGAAGAGGAGGCTGTTCATTTTGCCACCCAAAGGTAAAGCTCAAAAGATTTGGGAGCTACTAGTTTGTTCATGTGGAGATTCAGCGCTCAGATGGTTGAGAGAGTGTGTTGCTGGCATCGCAACACCATGAAAAGAGTAAAAAAAATCACTACCTCTGTCAATACTGTGAAACATGTTAAAAGGCACCATCCTGCTCCCATTGAGGTCAGTGAGTGTCTAACCTTAAATGTTTGACCCAAATACTAGCTCAGCCTCTTTATGAAATCTCTACGTATGTTTAATATTTCTTTTTTCAGTTAATTTTGTCAGCACTTTATTTGCCATATAACATTGAAAGTTCTTGATACTGGGTCCCCAATTGTATCCCTTTCTTATCCTCTCCTTCTTCCAGACCGATCTTTTCTCATCTTCCCATCTTTCTCATTACAGTCCCTCTAAGCAGGGGCATTTGTAAAGCACTACTCTAGAACTGATGCTATTGCAGTCCCATAGCTATGGATCATGCAGCAGAGATGAGGGGGTGAGGTGAAGCACTGTGCTGAGAGTATGTTTCCCAGAATAATAACAATAATAATTAATACTACTACTCATGTAGTACTTTTCATCTTACTCACAAAGGTGGGTAAGAATTATCACCCCCACTTTGCAGATGAAGAAAGTGTGGCACACAGAAGCTAAGCAACTTGCCCACGGTCACACAGCAAGTCATTGGCAGAGTTGAGACTAGCACTCATTAATTCCTAGTTCCCAGGCCTCTGCATAATTCCATCCCCTTCTCTATCATAAGCATTGTGTTCAGTGCTAGGCCCTTCAATTCTAGACAGATACTGCAAATAGGGAGGTAGTTCAGGAAAGATCAATGAGAATAGTTAGGGAATCAGAACTACTTTATAAGGAAATACTCCGTTGAGGGTTTTTATATATACTTGTCTGAGTGACCATTCTGGGGCCAGTGAGAACTGAGTCTATTAATCCTTGAAGGGTGTAAACATGGCTCAAAAAAGTTGTATTAGAGAGGCTTATACAAAGGAGTGTAACTATGAGAAATTGAATGAGATTAAGAAAGCTAAACTTTAGGCTGAATGGCAGGAAAAGGCCATGTAATAGTTTCCCAGAAGAAATGACAGAAGCCCAATTTCTTGGGACACTTAAGGTAAGACTAGATAAAGCCATAAAGTGTATGCTAGAGTTGGCTGAATAGGAAAAAAAAAAAATTCATTATAGACAGCTAATTTCCCTGGTAATTATTGAATAATATATTCTCCAAATAGTATTCAGCCACCTATAGAGCTGATTAAATACCACAAAAAATGGACAAGTTATTCAACAAAAATCAGTGAAATTCATCAACGAGGTATTTGATTAATCCTATCTGGCCAGCCCTAAAATGGGCTATACGGAACAATCCTGCACTGACAGAGTGATGGACTCTGCATTTCTAACTGCGCTGATCCTGTGATTCACAACTCAGAAAGGTTTCAGAGTAACAGCCGTGTTAGTCTGTATTCGCAAAAAGAAAAGGAGTACTTGTGGCACCTTAGAGACTAACCAATTTATTTGAGCATAAGCTTTCGTGAGCTACAGCTCACTTCATCGGATGCATATTGTATGCATCCGATGAAGTGAGCTGTAGCTCACGAAAGCTTATGCTCAAATAAATTGGTAAGTCTCTAAGGTGCCACAAGTACTCCTTTTCTTTTTACAACTCTGAAACTGGCCAAGTGCAGCAGCTCCCACCCCTCGTTGATCTGACCTGTAAATTCAGGTTAATGTTGAACTGTCCCACTAATCCAGCCTTTGAATACTTTCAAGAAAAACAAATGTAATACTTTTAAACGTTATGGTTAGAGGTTGAGAGTCATGTGATTGAGCTTTGTGGTATCTCTGGGTTATTTTGTAAGGTGGGGAAGGAAACAGGAAATTAAATTTGGAATAAAATTATTTAATTGAAACATTGAACTCAGAATTTTCACTTAGCACTTTTTGCTGAAGTGAAGCCCGGATCTAGATTAGCAGGTGTATTGCAGGCAGGATTAAGAGGCATTAGCAGTGTTGTTTGGGGAAGTTTACACAGCATAATTCTCTGCTCAGGCCTGTGTATTACTCCCCCACTTCCTTCAGCATCAGCTCAATACTCCTGATTTGAAACTACGCTTTGGGAAAATATAAATTAAGATCCATGTTTAGGAAATTATTATAGTAATAAAATGTGTGTGCATATTTATTTTAGGTTGAATCACAAAGCACCTAACATTAGAACTATGCGTTTAAAAAAGAGACATTTTAAACTGACACAAAATAGTCTGTGGTATTGGAGTTAAAATTTACATGGTCACGAGGGACAGTATTTAGAATTAGATTTTTTTTTCGTAGTTTGATCTATCCAGGAAAACTCTTCCTATCTGCATTGCTCAAATTGAACCTATCAGATTGGATGAAAAATAAAAAATCTGAACCTCAATGTTTTTCTTTTTCATATTTAGGAAAATCCCTCCTGCAGCAGATAGCCCCATGCCTTCTCCAGCAGCACATATCACCACCCCTTTTCCAGCATCGGTTTTACAGCCTTTCAGCAACCCCAATGCAGTGTATATTCCTTCAACACCCATCAGCTCAAGAATCACATCTTCTTACATAATGACATCAGCCATGTTATCGAACACAGCCTTTGTGACAGCGTCGGATACGAATTCCATTGTGTCACACACCACAGCTTTTCCTCATGTGGCCGCAAGTTTAAGTATCATGGACTCAACTTTTAAGGCACCATCAGCTGTGTCACCAGTGCCAGCAGTCATCCCTTCCCCATCCCACAAACCATCCAAAACAAAAACCAGCAAATCCTCAAAAGTCAAAGACCTATCGTCTCGTAGCGATGAATCTTCAAGTAACAAAAAGAAAAAGTCACCGTCTTCTTCCTCTTCATTATCTTTGCAGACATCCTCCTCGTCTTCATTTTCAGGGTCCCACAAAAAGAACTGTGTCCTGAATTCTAGTTCAACTTTGAACTCCTATCAGGCTACATCTTCCTATAACAGTATGTCTGTACACAATACAAACAATGGAACAAGCCCACTCAGTGCCAAATCGGAGCCCTCAGGACGGACTTCATTAGCAAGTAGCTCAACTGACTCAGTAAAACACATGAGCATGGTAGTAAGCAGTATTGACTCCTCTAATTTGTCTGTATCCTCCTTTGTGCACCATTCAGGGGACCATTCCCTGGCAGCACATAATGCAGTGTCTTCTCTACCCCTTTCTTTTGACAAATCAGATGGAAAAAAACGTAAAAACTCTAGTACTAGTAGCAAAGCCTGTAAAATCACTAAAATGCCTGGTATGAATAGTGTTCACAAAAAGAGCACTGCCAACCTTATTTCTACGGTGCCAGATCCTCCAAACAGCTCGCTCTCTCGCCAGGTAAGGGATTCTTCCAGTTACTTCTCTGCAGGTCGTTTGCCTTATTTGAAATGTATTGAATTGTGAGAGAACAGGTTTTACAATTGTCTCAGACTCTGTTTTTCATCTTCTGACTTGCTGTTTAGGCTGATGCAAAAACGTTTTTGCATTTGTTTTGAACCCAGTCTGGAAAGGAGGTTCAAGTGTGCAAAACACCTTTGTGATACTTTATTCAAATATTTTTGTTTTACAAGTGATAACAGTTCTAATGCAACTTTACAACTAGCCATTTATGTTTTAGATCTTAAATTGAGGGGGAAGGATGGGGAAGTTAATTTCAGAAGTTAATTCCTGCTCTTTGTTCATGGCTTGGTACAGTGCATGCAAATTCAATATGTAATCTATCTCAGTATAGCTCATCCACTGCACAGCTCATCAGATTTGGTTTCTTTATATACAGATGTTTTGCTTTTGGAGCGTTTTGTTTTTTTTTTCATAAACACATGCAAAATAAAGGCCTGCTGCTGAAAGGTGGAGAGTACCAGTCACTCCCATGGATTCAGTGGCTGTTTTGTGCTCTCAGCATCTTTCTGATTCCTGACCTAAACCAAACTCGTTTTCCCCTTTGAGCAGAACTACTCATTCACTCCCTTTTTAGGGGGTTGGCTCCTAAATGAATTGTTCAAAGACTGGTGATGACATCGGTTCTGCGAGTTAGGATCCCCTTTATTAGACAACAGTCCTTATTCTGGTGTACAGTAACTTTTCGATTAGTGAACTCAATAAAGCTAATAAAATAGACTTATTTCACAGTTGGAACTAGGAGAATGGAAGTTTGCTTTACATGTGGATTTGTTTTAAAAACATTCTAATTTGTTTTTATTAATGCTCAAATAATTTTTAAATTGTATGCATTACACACAAAGCATAGTGACTGCTTTAAACATCATGACTGGATAATTCAGATCAACATATTTAAAAGAGATGGAATGGTAGTTTTCACAGAATACTGTGACTGTTGGAACAATCCACAGTGCACTTATTACAGAAAACAAAGTAGTAAAAGGGCTTAAAAGAAACTTGTTAAAAGGTTTCAGAGTGGTAGCCATGGTAGTCTGTATCAGCAAAAAAACCAAGGAGTACTTACTTGTTGCACTTTAGAAACTAACAAATATATTTGGGCATAAGCTTTTGTGGGCTAAAACCCACTTCATCGGATGCATGCAGGGGAAAATACAGTAGGAAGATATATATACAGCGAGAACATGAAAAAATGGGTGTCAAAACAACAGACTGGACTTCTACCTAGAGTGCTTCTACCGACGTGCACGAGCTGAGGTTTTGGTGCAAGTGATGCTGCTTTTCAACAATTTCAGCCCGTGCACGTCGGTGCAGAACAGAACACCATCCACAGCCTCAGGAACAACTCTGACATCATAATCAAAAAGGCTGACAAAGGAGGTGCTGTCGTCATCATGAATAGGTTGGAATATGAACAAGAGGCTGCTAGGCAGCTCTCCAACACCACTTTCTACAGGCCATTATCCCTCTGATCCCACTGAGGGTTACCAAAAGAAACTACACCATTTGCTCAAGAAACTCCCTGAAAAAGCACAGGAACAAATTTGCACAGACAGACTCCTAGAACCATGACGAGGGGTATTCTGTCTGCTCCCCAAGATCCAGAAATCTGGAAATCCTGAACGCCCCATCATCTCAGGCATTGGCACCCTGACAGCAGGATTGTCTGGCTATGTAGACTCCCTCCTCAGGCCCTACGCTACCAGCACTCCCAGCTATCTTTGAGACACCACTGACTTCCTGAGGAAACTACAATCCATCGGTGATCTTCCTGGAAACACCATCCTAGCCACTATGGATGTAGAAGCTCTCTTCACCAACATTCAACACAAAGATGGACTACAAGCCATCAGGAACAGTATCTCCGATTATGTCACGGCAAACCTGGTGACTGAACTTTGTGACTTTGTCCTCACCCACAACTGTTTCACATTTTGGGACAATGTATACCTTCAAGTCAGTGGCACTGCTATGGGTAACCGCATGACCCCACAGTATGCCAACATTTTTATGGCTGACTTAGAACAACGCTTCCTCAGCTCTCGTCCCTTAATGCCCCTCTACTTACGCTACATTGATGACATCCTCATCATCTGGACCCACGGAAAAGAAGCCCTTGAGGAACTCCACCATGATTTCAACAATTTCCATCCCACCATCAACCTCAGCCTGGACCAGTCCACACATGAGATCCACTTCCTGGACACTATAGTGCTAATAAGCGATGGCCACATAAACGCCACCCTATACCGGAAACCTACTGACCGCTGTACTTACCTATATGCCTCCAGCTTTCATCCAGACCACACCACATGATCTATTGTCTACAGCCAAGCTCTACGACACAACCGCATTTGCTCCAACCCCTCAGACAGAGACAAACACCTACAAGATCTCTATCAAGCATTCTTAAAACTACAGTACCCACCTGATGAAGTGAAAAAACAGATTGACAGAGCCAGAAGAGTACCCAGAAGTCACCTACTCCAGGACAGGCCCAACAAAGAAAGTAACAGAATGCCACTAGCCGTCACTTTCAGCCCCCAGCTAAAACCTCTCCAGCACATCGTCAAGGATCTACAACCTATCCTGAAGGACGATCCCTCACTCTCACAGGTCTTGGGAGACGGGCCAGTCCTCGCTTACAGACAGCCACCCAACCTGAAGCAAATACTCACCAGCAACCACACACCACACAACAAAAACACTAACCCAAGAACTTATCCTTGCAACAAACCCTGTTGCCAGCTCTGTCCACATATCTATTCAAGGGACACCATCATAGGACCTAATCACATCAGCCACACCATAAGAGGCTCGTTCACCTGCCATCACCTGCCATATATGCCATCATGTGCCAGCAATGCCATGTACATTGGCCAAACCGGACAATATCTACGCAAAAGAATAAATGGACATAAATCAGACATCAAGAATTATAACATTCAGAAACCAGTCAGAGAACACTTCAACCTCCGTGGTCACTCAATTTCAGACCTAAAAGTCGCAATTCTCCAACAAAAAAACTTCAAAAACAGACTCCAACGAGAGACTGCAGAATTGGAATTAATTTGCAAACTGGACACCATTAAATTAGGCTTGAATAGAGATTGGGAGGGGATGGGTCATTACACAAAGTAAAAACTATTTCCCCATGCTAATTTTTTTCCCCTACTGTTACTCACACCTTCTTGTCAACTGTTGGAAATGGGCCATCCTGATTATCACTACAAAAGGTTTTTTTTTCTCCTGCTGATAATAGCCCACCTTAATTGATTGGTCTCATTACAGTTGGTATGGCAACACCCATTTTTTCATGTTCTCTGTGTATATATATTTTCCTACTGTATTTTCCACTACATGCATCCGATGAAGTGGGTTTTAGCCCACAAAAGCTTATGCCCAAATAAGTTTGTTAGTCTCTAAGGTGCCACAAGTACTCCTCGGTTTTTTTACTTGTTAAAAGAAACTCCATGTGATATAAACTAGTTCATGGGTTCTCACCGTCGGGGGTCACAAACAAGGCTGGGGGAGCGAGGGGAGAGTTAAGGCCATACTCTCTCTCTTTATGGATAGATGGCAGTTTGGGAACCCTATGCTATAATTGTAACATGGGGTCATGATATTGAAAAGGTTGTGATACACTAGTTAATTACTATAGCTATTTTAATACATTGAGCTGGTATTTGTAAAATTAGCATTTATTTCCACAATAACCTGTATCTTCATTTGATTTTAATTGCTTTTATAAATAGCAATGTTAAGGGGTTTTCCCTTTTCACTTTAATTGGGTGACAAATTCTGAACAGTTTGTCTCTTAGAGCAGGTAGCTGATTGTCAGTCCCTCTAAGTTCTGTTGCTGGGGTCTGTTTCCTCCCAGATCTGTCACTGATTTGCTTTGTGACCTTAGGCAAATCATCAAATTTCTGTGCCTGATCTGTGAACTGCCTGTGTCTTCCCCATCTATCAACTGGTAGTATTTACATTTTTCAGTGGGGAGACGGGGTGTGGTCAGAAGCTTTTTTCTTTTTTGCTTACATTGAAACAATGGAACAGCCACCCTTAGATCCTTGATGCTGTTCCCCAATCAGAAGTAGGAAAACTTAAGTCAAAGTAAAATAAATTCATCTTAATCACAGTTCTGTGCACCATTCATGGCTGTTTAACAGCACAGTTTCCCCCTTGAACTTGCTTTGTTGCCACGGATTGTATGTAACACAGATTCCACCAGAGGGCTCCAAAGCAGCAGAACCTCCATGGAGGGCATTTCATTGAACATTCTGGTAGCCAAAGCAGAGATGTATGACGCAATTTCCAAAGCACCTTTACTGAGCAGTTGGTTATTGTTTTAATGTGCATGTGCTCAGAGCACTGAATTCAAGGCAGTTTTTAAATATCTAAATAAACAGAATCAAATAAAGTCGGTTAGGGTGGCCCACCTAAATCTAGGATGGAGAATTGCCACTAATTATAGAACTTTGAAATCCTTGGAGAAAATGGCGCCATATGAGGGCAAAAGTGTAAGGTGTGAGAATAAATAAATTGTGGCCAAATGCATACCGATAAAACCTTTATTATGATTTATTATTTGTATGCAGTGCACACAAAGCTAGTCCCTTCCATGCGGGGTTTCAGTCTAGAACAGTGGTTTTCAATCTGTGGTCTGCGGACCCCTATGTTTAAGATTTCCAAAGGGTCTGCACCTCCATTTGAAATTGTTTAGGGGTCTGCAAATGAAAAAAGGTTGAAAACCACTGGTCTAGAAAGGAGAGAGAGCTGTAGAAGACAGGACAACTGCAAAACCCAGAAATGGGGATAGCTTTGCGTGAGGCTTTTTGTTTTGTTTTAAATGAAAACTCTCCCTCCATATGGATATTGCAGAAGTGAGTTTTTAAAGGGAACGTGAATGAATAGAGGATGGTTTGGGAAGGGCATTCCATACATAGGAGCAGCACAGAAATGGGAAAAGAGGACGAATAGGGCTCTCAGGGTGTAGTGGGCAGAGTAAAGAGCCCCAAGGGAGGGCACCATTATATATTTTCTCTCTCCTGCTACCAGTAGAGCTACAATAATTACATAACCTACAAAGAGATTGTTTATTTTGGCTTTTGAAAATG
The DNA here is from genome assembly GCF_015237465.2 of Chelonia mydas. Taxonomy (NCBI): domain Eukaryota; kingdom Metazoa; phylum Chordata; order Testudines; family Cheloniidae; genus Chelonia; species Chelonia mydas. The sequence goes on from NC_057849.1 coordinate 321,337,559, forward strand.
GATAATTTTATTTCTTTGCGGGGGATAATGGCATTGTTTTTCATTTGTGGTTGATCACATAGCTTAAGCATTTAGCTCTGTCCAAGTGGCCTGGATTTAACTTCCTCCCCAGACAACCATTGGAACACCCTATATATCAGCCTTAGCTTCCCATCTCCATGCCAGTGCTTTTGAAATATGTGCCCCCAAAATACTGGGATGCCTTAGATACAAGAAACTTTTAATATCTCAAAAGGGAGGAGGGTCAGACTATAGATGATGTTATTACAGAATATTGGTACACATAAGATCTTGGGAGCAGGGACCTGTCACCTTCTGCCTGAGTGTCAGTAAGTAGCATGGTTTGGAGAAATGAATGTGGGGGTCAAACTTGGGAAGTCCTGAGTTTTAATCCCAGCTCTCTCACTGAGTTGGTGTGTGACCTTGCACTTTCACTTGTGCTTCAGTCTCCTAAGCCAGTGGTTCTCAAACCAGGGGTACACAGAGATCTTCCAGGGGGTACATCAACTCATGTAGATATTTGCCTAGTTTTACAACAGGCTACATAAAAAGCACTAGCAATGTCAGTACAAACTAAAATTTCATACACACAAAATGAAAAAGTGAACAATTTTTCAGTTCTGTGACACTTTTGTATTTTTACATCTGATTTTGTAAGCAAGTAGCTTTTAAGTGAGGTGAAACTTGGGGTACACAAGACAAATCAAACTCCTGAAAGGAGTAGTCTGGAAAGGTTGAGAACCACTGCCCTAAGCTGTCAAATGAGGATAGTACTAAACTACCTCCCAAGGATGTTGTGAGGATTAGTTAATATTTGTACATTGCTTTGAATATGTGAAGCACTGTTGAAGTAATATTATTATTGTAAAGCACCACGCACAAGGATGGCACTATGTAAAACAACAAAATAATATGAACCATAGGGCCTGTCTTATCTGAATATTTGTAAATGTGAGACTAATATGTACCGATAAACTTCCCTAGAGTAAGAGGTTAAGTACATGGAATAAATGTCTTAGGAACATGGATATTTAAGCATCATACAATATTTATATAAGTGTAATTACAGTTCCACTTTAAAACATTACCTTGGGAACTAAGTACACTATAGGTGATTATGATGGAACTCAGTGTAACTGGCAACTAATCATCTTTGCAACAAGGAGGCAGAAGTATGGGTACATAATAAAGACTGTGCACATTACATACTGCATGTATTTATGTTACATACAAATCTAAACTTGTAACTATCTAAATATAGCAACTGAATAACTTTATTCGCCTCACGTGTGACTATTGAAAAAGCTGGGGGATGAGGTCTTCTGTTGGAAAAGTTCAAAGCCAGTTTAAAGCTGAATTGATTCTTGACAGGCTGTGTTCTTACAGTATTTGTGTTTCTAGAATTCTACGACAGATTAGTGTTACAGGGAATCTTGCTGCTGTTCCCTGATGTAGAGTTGGCATTTTGTAGGTCTCCCCTTATAATAAGAGAGCAAGGGGCAGGGCACTGAAGGGCTCAGGTGACTGGTGATAGGGTGTGGAGCTCTTCACATCTACCTCAAATCTGGCCCAGGGAAGCAGTATCTGAAAGCTTTATCTTTTGATGGCTGTGAAATAGACCGGTTTATATGTGGAATAAACTGATAGCTGGCCTCACTCTAATTCCTGTGTAAAGTTGTCCCTATCACCAAGAACGCACCACCACGACTGAAACCCTTTTACTACCCATCACAGTAGAGTGCCATGGACCAGACGGGCTGTGACTCTGAACTACCCTCCCACTCTTGGAAGTAATCCCTCCGTGTCAGGGTTAAGCACTACCAGCAGAGCTGTGTGAGGAAGCTCATGCTGCTGCAACCCACATGGTTAATCTGTTCTGTTTATACACCAAGGATTCCGTCTCCTGTGTTATCACTTTCGCAGGAGCATTAAATGAACGGGAGTCAAGAGGCCTGGGTTCTACTCCCAGATGTGCCACTGACTCACCCGAGGACAGTGGTCCCCAACCTTTGTTGTGGGAATAGCATATTGCTATTCCCAGAAGACTGTGGCGAGCGCCAGACACCCTGCCGCCGAAATGCCACCGCCAAAAAGCAGCAGCAGGGAGAAGCGCCCCCGCCCAAATGCCACTAAGAAACGGCATCTCTTCTCGGTGGCATTTCGGCAGTGGGGTGTCCTGCGGGCGCACAAAAATGCCCTGGCAGGTGCCATGGCACCCACAGGCACCGCAGCACCCACGGGCACTGCGTTGGGGACCCCTGCCCTAGAACAAGTCACCACACCTCTCAATGTCTGTTTCCTCATCTGTAAAATGGGGGCATAATGATCACCCACCATTGTAAAGAGCAATGAGACTTACCAATGAAAAGACTTACCAGTTCTAAGCGTTGTAAGTGGGGGAGGAGTTAAACAGATCTTAGTTTAATTTGAAAATTGGCTATAATGAATTTTTCATATCATTCTCCTGATAGTATCCTACAGCTCCCTGCTGTGGACTTGACATGATGATGCCTTCAGTGGCTAGGAAAAGTGTTTACATGTTGCAGTACTCTGTAAACAACCTATGCGCTCAGCTTATTCCATTACTGATTGTAGATGTCAGGCACTGGTTATCTGCATGCAGTACTGGGAAGGTCTGTAACCATACATCAGACTTGTCTCTGATACGAGTAAAAGAGAGGACTTGTTTTGGATAACGTGCATAGAGGCACCAAGATTGAGTCAAAACAGCCCCGAGGAAAAAGGTCAATGTCATGAACAGGTAGGACTGAGACAAAGACCAAGCCCTGATAAATGTGTGGAGTGGACAAACAACAAAAGATAGGACCTGGGGGAAAAGGGAAAAAGGCCACAAAGCTGGTAAAAACGCAACCCAACTCAACTCTGACCAACCCCATACCCTCTCATATCCCTTCTGCCACGAGCAGCAAGGAAAAGGAAACAGTCACTGATCTTCAGTGTGTGTCTCACTCCACTCAGGAGAGAGACCTTTGCTTCTTCCCCAATGAATGTTATAAAATCGAGACGGTTTGACAATGAAATTCATTGCTCTGGTAAATTACCTGTTCCAAATGTGTTTGTCAGCCACACACCAGTACCAATCCAGGATAAGCATATGTGATCCCTGCATCCTCAGAGAAAATGCTCCTGAGGCTTAAAAAGACAACATTCCCCAGTACTGAGTGGTTATAAATGCCTGTATACTGCACTGCTAGGGCACTGTAAGGCATGGTATAATATATAGAGAGAGAGAGAAAAACCTAACAGAGCACTGGCATCCAGGCAAACCCTGGGATGTGCCATGGACAATTTTATAATAATATTTTGACTAAATTTTATCTAAATACGTGTCTACACATTACGTTGCACTGACTCTCAAAAAAACTCTGTGGTCCAGTAAAGTGATCTCACTGCAAATTTACACTCCTGGGGTCAGATTCTCTGCACTGGGTTCTGGAGGCTTTGTGCTGCCCATATCAAGCAGCTGGTGATACTCTTTGTATAGGAAAGACTTCAAATGGTGTCATTCCATGTAGCCAGCTCTATCCCATGTGCTCTGAGCCTCCCAATCCCAGCACAAGAGTGTACCAGGGCAGGGCAGTGTGGACTGAGCAGTGTGCGCTCTAGCAATCCCCAGACACCTGCACTGTTATGCCAGAGTCCAAACCAGGACCCAGCCAGCCGCAGGATATGAGGGATTAGAAAGGTGGCTTGAAACTACCTTTCTGCCCTGCCCTACTCTCCCCCTGCATCCGGCACCAAACACAGCTCATTTGGACACACGGATCAGGTTCATAGTTTGTCCTCTCTCAGCTGTGTCTACCTCATACTCTCATACACACACAACTTCCCCACATTTGAAACCCTTTTCAGACCATTTGAAAATAACTAACAGGGTCAGAGTTAAACAGAAAGCATGCTATGGATAGAATCGTGAAGCAGTGGCCGTAGCTCAGCCCACTGAATCCAGGCACTGTAAGGCATGGTATAATATGGATCATAATCCCCAGTTATGGGGCACATGGAGAAGAGATTTAATACCTTTTCCATCACTCTTTTTATAATCAGACATTCTAACATATTCTGTGCAAAAACATGCCCTACCATTAAACAACCCTGCCCCAGTAGATGGAGGCAGAAGGAAGCATTGGGTAGGTGAGCAGGCTAATACAACGTATATAGAAGAAAGCATGTAAGTGTCCCTCTCCTCAAGTGCAATGCAAACTCCCTGTCCACTGAGCTAATAAATGAATCTGGCTATACCTTCTTGTGCACCGTAGAAGGACCATGTCAGTCTGATTGAAAAATGCTCTCTTCCCTTTTTCCTCTGACCAACTAGCAGAGGGAAGGATTTGCTCTGAATCAACATGTGTTATGGCTTTGATACTCTGTACTGGGAAATAAACATGTAGAAGGAAACAACAAACATGACAGAGAGGGCTCTGTGCAGTTGAGACAACATATATATCTATGAGAAATAGCTAGAAAAGAAGCAATTGCAAGGGTCTGTAAAGAGTCTATAATGCTGAAAGGTACAATATAAAGGAATGGATGCAACAAACCTATTTATGAAAGTAACAGACTCAGGATGCAAACTGAAGCTAAAAATAAGGAAAGGAACTTAAGGGGCATTGGGATACCTTGCTTTACGCAGAGGGTGATTAATATGTAGAATAAACTATACAAAAGACAGAAGCAAAAGCCGCAACCTTGACTATACTTTAAAAGGATTTTGTTAGACAACGTGTAACAAAAGGGTGTTTAAGGGTGTAAACATTAAACTAGGGGTATGCAAAGTATCTTCCTCCATTCTAAAATTCAACAGTGTAATCAAAATAGTCATAAGTGTACCCCTACACAACAGTCAGAAGTAACAGAGTATAATACAGCACTTCCCATTTGCAGATGTTAGGGCTGCAGATTCACAGGGACAAGTACTGGACGTTGACCAAGACACACAGGAAAATGTAATAAATGTTGAGGTCAGAAATCCAAAGGATTACTGAAGACTCAGCAGCTTGATGCCTTTGCAATGTGTCCACTAGCTTGAGGTGCTGCAATAGATTAGCTGCAGCCCAGTGCATCAGTCTGAAATCAGCTTGTAGCCCACAAGTCAAAAGTCGAGTCACTACAGAGCTAGACAGAGGGTCCGTCTGATTTGTTGTTTTTCTGTCCCATACTGTTCCAGTTAGTGTTTATGTGCTTTGTGAAGTGTAACTACGTTTGCCTGCCTTTAACAGGTTCACTGAGATCACTAGGATTATATCTAAAGAAATTTGTTTTTCAATAGACAGTAGCAATGTTACCTCTGTTTTCTAAATAAATGTAAAAGGTGCTTTCAACATGAAAGAAAACAAGGCCAATACAGGCTTTCCATGCATCTGACAACAATGTGCCTTTCAATACTATTCAATTAATGTCTTTCAGATTGGAAAAAATAGCAGTGTAGCTTTGTCACAATCCAGTCCTTCAAGTACATCAAACCCAGTACACAACAGACAAGTAAGTTTGGGGTGGTTGTTTTCTAAGCAAAAGTGCACTTAAGTAATCAAATACCAGATACTCCGTCAAATAATGTTTGAATCGTTTTATGTATTAAATTATATTTTTAATCTTTGTCCTCTGTAGATTTAATCCTCCTTTTATAAATTATTAGATTTTTTCCCCCTCATTAAGATTCTTTTTGCAGCTGTTTATCGCTCCCAAAGTGTGTATGAATGGTGAGTTTCCTGCATATTGTTGGTCACCCACACCACTGCCCAATCAATTTGTCATTTGCCTGGCCAGCTGTCTCTGATGTGGTGGAACACCAGCCAGCAGCAGCTGAAACAGTGCTTTACACACAAAACTCACTGCAAAAGGAAACTGACTAGGCTGATGCAGTTACAGCAGAGAGTAGTAGGACAGAGAAATGTTAGAGAGGAGAAGACAAGGGCTTGTCTACACAAGGAAATTGACTGTCATAGCCATACAAACCACTCTGAATCTGACTCCTTCCCACACCATCAGACATCGCTCAGGGCATGAACAACGTTCTGCCATCCCTCTCTATCATACTCTTTGCTGGAATGACTACCTTGTTGTGTTTGTATAATGCAGCTTGTTTGAGAGGGCAGGTTGTTGGCCTGTTGCTCAACCTGGAGGACCTGTGGACTGCTTTTCATTTGGTCCCTACCCTTTGACATGTCCAGCTTGGACAGCCCTACCAGGAGTTAAACTCCCACCAGCCTAGCTCTCAGGGTCATTGGAACACACAAGCTTTCCCACTGTATCAAGTCCCTAGAGAAGGATAAGATAGTCCCCCATAGCTATTCCCCATATGGACCGTCTCCTCCAGAATAGAAGTGACTTTATTCAGGAATATGAACGCCACCCCCAAAGCAGTCAATGCTGGTCAATTTTCCCCGTGTAGACAAGGGAGGAGAGAAACAAACAACAGAAATAGTGATAATCCTAATGCTGATAGCTTACATCATTTTCTCCCATTGACAATAATCTGAATCACCATCATCTAGAGATGAACTGCCAAAATATGACCTAAAATAAAATAATTTATTCCCCCTTGCTTGCTGATTTAAAGGAGGAAGTACGTGGAGGAAGAACTACTAATAATAAATAAATGCACTGGAAAATCTCTCCTTGCACACTGGCTTTTATTTTTGAGAGAATGGCATCCAAATGCCAACAGCAGTCAGGGGCAAAAGCTGTTACAAGGCATAATACAGATTTTTGGTTGATTCAAGGGGCAATTCCTGTTTTGTTCATTCAGCTGCATCATCTATACACAACCCCAGGAATAAGGCTTGTTAGTTAACTGCTGTACTGGATCCACCAGTGAGAACCCAAGAGTACAAAACATTGATTTTGTGGCAGTCGTACATAAACAGAAGCTATTACACTGTTGCCAGCTCTTGCAGTCTTATCAAGCATTGCAATATTTGGTGATTTTTCTAAAGCCACAGCTGTTAGTCATTAAGTGAAAATCTGAGCTTTCATTTTAAAAAAAAGTGAGGTTCTAGCCCTCACAGTGACAGTTGAAGCTTGAAAACATGAACCCTAAATGCAAATAAACCAAAATATATTGTTGTTTTTAAACCTCATGATATAGTGGGGCCTGACTCAGAGTTTTTGAATGATTGGGGTTAATATTGATAATATGAATTGGCAACAGAGTGCTCTGGAAGTCAAATATTAGGTTTACGCTATATGGCAATGTCTCTTTGTAAGATTTTTGTCAATTACATAAACTGATCTGGTATCTGAAAGTTGCAGCAATCAGGATATTGTCACAGTAGCCTGCACTGTGTAGTTTTTAATAAACCATAATGGAGTTGGTAAAGTGATGACTTTACATGAAAATGTCTTCTACCTGTTAATGTCAGCTGCGAACTAAAAGCAGACTTCCCCAGAATTACTGGCCATAACATCCATCCCTGCATTAGATTTATAATTAATCTTTTTTTTTTTGTCTTTGTAATATTTTTAGGTACCTGAATGTTTTAATATTTCAATCCCTCATTGTATTATGGTTTTTAAATATGTATAACCAGATCACTGTAGTAAGAGGTGACAATGCATTGTATGTCATTTGGGATTACAGCAGCTTTTCTGCCTAAGGCTAGGATGTGATGTATAAGGAAAAGATTCTTTAGAACTGTCTCCTGTTTGTTGTTTCACATTTGCCCTGATTCTTGTGTTCATTAAGTCAGTGTATCACTGAATCTCTTTTTTTTTTTTTAAACCCTACACACAGAAACAGAGAAACATACAGAATATTTGATACAGCTTCTTTTCACTGGAGTCTAATGTAATGAGTTTTTCTCAAAAAAAGAGAATTTATTTCTCAAAAGAGATTAAACTTTACTTGTTATGAGATTTAAGAAAAACAAATTCCTTTTTTAGCCTTTGCAGCAGCAGGTGCATTATTAAAGTTGTTACAGTATTGAATGAACAAGCACGTGTACTGGGAAATGTTTCATGGTTTTGAAACTGGCTCTGGTTTCTCTTTTAGAAAACATCAAATCGGACTGGTAGGATAAGGACTCTTCCATAGCAAGGAAAAGGAACCAGCCTATAATCTCTAGCTCTCAGCAACCCTACAACACAGAGTTTTTATTTTCTGTGTCCTGCAGGTGGATTTAACCTTTTATCAGTTTGTGGTTCTAAATGAAATTTACAGAAAACTGCTATAATAGTGGATTATTTAGTTTCTCGCTTGTATTTGCCACTGATCTGTGCATTCTGCTTTGTTCTGTCTCATGCCTTCTCAAGCTATTAATGTTGCTTTGCTCCCTTTGTTTCTTACAGCAGTAACAGTGGACATTCCAAAATAATCTAATTCATGTCTTGGATTTTAAATTGTCCCCAAAAATTGTTGTCATTAATTACAAACTACAGTAATCTCTGGATTTATGCTTGTCTTATGGATAAAAAAATATTACCTAGTGCATTTCTCAGCAGTTTGTAACAACTGGGGCATTGCAACTTTAAGAACTAATCTTGATGGATGCTCAGCACCCATAACTCCCATTGACTTCATTGGGAGTTCTGAGTGCTCAGGATCAGGCTCTTAAGGAGTCTGTACTCCAATCAACATATGGAGGATTTACACATCTAACTCCTGCTAAAGTTAGTAGGAACGCAACATGAAAATTCCCCATATCGTGATGGGAGTTGTGACTCCTAAAATCATACTACTAGTTTGCTTCATGAAACAATTTGGGTTTGCAAGGACAGGAGTTGAACAGATTGGTTTGCATCAATAGAATTGCACTGACAGTGTTTCTTATAGGATTACTGATTTTTTTTATATAAAATGTAGATTTTATAATCAGAAAATTGATACCAGGTACTGGAACATTAGTACAGAGGAGTTCATTTTTATTTCTACAGTGTTAAAAGTGCACTTATATGCTGGTTTATTTACATCTTGGGGAAAGGAGAGACTGCAGATAGTAAGGAGATTACTTTTTTCTTTTTTTAAAAAAGAAGGCTTAAGGCAGATTTTAAGAATTATAAAATGTTTAAGGAATTGTAAACGAGGCTAGAACCTTTGAAAAAAGTTTAGAAGATATTCCTAAAGTAAATTTTTATAGTGTTAATTTTGTAATAATTTATGTTTTACTATATTTCGGAGCTAGCTGACCAGAATAGTTTCAGAAACAGTATGAAATGTAGGAAAGTTTAAGCAATGTTTTATATTTTTAAAATGTTCTTTGAATTATGTTTTTATTGACCATTTCTTCAGACTGAAAAATGTGTACATATCTTTGTTATTTTTGCACAATTTTTGTCTTGTTCAGTTTTAGAAGCAGAACTATGTTGTTGTTTAATTTATTTTGAGTTGTAAAACTGCAGGAATTTAAAAATCTTAGTAACAAAGTTACCCTCTGTAATTGATGAAGTGTCCCTCTGCTTCCAGAGGGAAAATAGTGCTTGTGGGATTCCGTGGCTGCTTCTGAGAAATAAAGCTTGTCAGTGACTGAAGGAGTAATTCAGTCGTTTTAAGGACTTTTAGCTCTTTACATGCATCTTTTAATTGGAAAGCTGGAACCTGGAGACGAACCTTTGAATGCTGCTTAAATTTTTTTTCAACTGGCTTAGGCCTAACAGCATTTGGTGAAAGCTAAATGTCAAGTGAAAACCCCATGGTATTTCTCCCTTCATTAAAGAAGCATTATTTGATTTTATATGTATTAAAAACTTCAGCCTGAAAAGTGAAATGGAAATAAACATTTTTAAAAATGGATATAAACTGGACCAGCCTATAATGCATTATTAGTGTAGCATTCACTCAGCCGTTCTTTTTCTCCCTTTTTGCCTGAAGATCTTGTGATTTGTTTCCAGCAATATAGGCTCAGAAGCTTTGGTTGTTACACATACGCAATGCATAGGCCCGTCAGCCATAAAAAAAATAAAAAAAGCGACTTGGATAACTTGTATGCCTTCTTTTGTATCGTTGTAACAATTGTAAATAGTGCTGATCGACCTTTGTAGAGAATAGTTTATACAGCATATTCTATTATTGCTGATTCTCAGTGATCTATTGTTTTAAAAAAAGAAAAAAAATGAAATTTTTCTATTTACACCTTATATTTTGTTATGCTGTTGACCCATGGCACTTTAACAAAACTCTGTGGGTTTTGCATAGCTGGTCAGTCATGGGGTATATTAAATAACTGTTGTTGCACAGAAATGAATTTGCACCTGCTATATTGTGCTTTCCTACTTCAGATTTTAGAAATTTTTCCAGAAAACTTTTGAAGAAAGCATGTCCAATCATTCTAAAAAAATAATGCCATACTTGTACAGTCAATTTCTTTTCTACAGTCCATATTTTGTAACACTAAGTATTTTCATTCTTTGTCCTGCACCTTTCTGTGTTAGCAGTATCAAATAGAATTCATTCCATGCTTGTGATAATTGTAAGCAGAATAAATGTCTAAAGTAGGTGTAAATAGTAAATTCTATGGCTTACAGTTTTAAAAAAGGAAAAACAGAACAAACATGTATCTGATTGATACTGCCATGGTTCAACACCGGGCCTGGAGATATTCTCTAGTGAGCGATTGTATTTTTTTGTTTTTTGCTTTATTATTATTTTTTTTGTAACATGGCTTTGTAAATAAAATAATTTATATGTTTGTAAGAAAAAATGTGCAGTGTCTTCTTTAACTTTCAAAACAAATGTGTGTGTATATATATTGTGAAATTGCACTTTGCTTCATTTCACAGGGTAAGATTAACTCCTGTGCGGAGAACCAACCAGTTGAACTAAAGGGGTTCTGTGACGCTTTCTCGAGGTGCCCAGAACCGTAAGCCACTGTTACCCCTCTGCCTCTGCAGGTGAGAGCTTTGGCAGAGCTTAAACTGTGAGAGCTCCCTCTCACACCAGTCGGTTGGCCTCGCCAACAAACGCCTCAAGAATTTGCCAGTCTAAACCTAACCCTCAAGGTAACATGCAGTGAACCCCAGTTTCTGAGTTCCCCAGAGACATCTCTCTGCAGTGTCTAGTCCGGACACAACTCAGAAATTAGTAGGGCCACTGTCTCCAAGGAGACAGATTACACACCAGCCTGCTGGTTCAACTGAGGATGAATGCCTTACTTCAGTGTAACAGCACTGGGATGAATTTATAATAAAACAAAAATAAATTCATTAATAAACAACATAGATTTGTGATACCAAGCAAGAGAAAATGAGAGACAGGGATGGTTACAAACAAAACAAAAATAACACATGTTCTAGTAACTAAAACATAACTTTAGCAAGCTACAGTCTTTGCCTAAGCAGTTTTCTCAGCTATCAACATTTCTAGCCCCTTAGGCAGGAGAATCGACCATTCACAGAATCAGAGGATGCTGATCCCTTTGTCCTCTAAGTCAGTGCTTCTCAAGCTATCTGATGTGGGGGACTGGCAATTTTTTTTTCCGATGTGCACACAGACCGGCAGCCGATGGCTCACGGACTGGCACCGGTCTGCGGACCACCACTTTGAGTAGCACTGCTCTAAGTGATAGATGCCAAAATGGCTTTTTGCTTCCCCTTATATTTCTCTAAACTCATCATTTTGTTCCCAGAGTCAGGATGCTGTTCTTCTCTTCCTGTTGACTTCCCATCCCCCTGTTGACTCATATGTAAATATGGCTTCCATTGTATTGGTTCCACAATGCTTAATTTCCATTACAGACAGTGAAATCGCTACCTTCCTTCCTGTCTGGGAGAAAAACAATATTATTGTACTATAAATCTGTTGATTCAATTGCTTATTCTTTGGGGTTCAGGCTCCTTTTTCCTCCTGAAGTGTCTGTGCTGATCAAAACTACATTTCTGTTCAGATAAAATTAAGTCATATTCCTTTGCTTAACTCTACGTGCCCTACCATTCCAGATTAGTCTGACAGTCAGCTTTGTGAAAGTTGCTAGATCTAAAAGCTCAGATTTTCCATCATTCCCCTTATGGAAAATTGCTGCAGTAACAGGCCTCACAATAGTGCTCTCACAAAAAGTTGCCATCATCAACTTGGCCCCAAATGTGTTAAATATTTTTCTTCCCAAAATTTTCATTTTTATGTTCAAGAATATTTATTCTAGAAAAGATCGTGGAGATGGGAGATTCACTTTCCTTTTCTCCTGTATTTGCTCTGTGTCTAACAGTAGTGTGAAAAATCTTTAGGTGTAGAAATATAAAGACTCCCTTACCTTCCCCATGCTGCCAAAGTCTAACTCTACAATCTCCAGCTAGAACATCCAGGAGAATAAGAAAATCAGTTAACCTGCTGCTGGACACTCCAGATTTAATCATATCCAAACCTTAAAATCTTTGAATATAGACATTTAAAACCACAGATCTTAGCATTGACTGATTCATCTCTGTCTGTGCACATGGCCTATGCGCCACTTAAGTTGCAGGTAAGCCCTATTTAAAGCAGCTAAATGAGATTTAAGTTGCTCATAGGCCTATATGCAAGTCCTCCGCATAGGGATGAATTATTTTGCTCTGTAGAGAATGTGCTTTCTCTTGAAATTTCTGGTACTTCCTCCCTCAGTTTGGGCTGGAAATACTGAAAGGAACAGGCTAAGAATTGTGGTGGTGGTCTTTTAAGGCGAGAAATTTAGCTACTTGTGGCCAGAGGTTCAAGGCTGGCAGTATGCAGAGGAGGTAGGAAGCTGACAGGGACCCTCACTGCAAGTAGCCATCATTGAAGGGAAACTTTTGAGTAGACAAAGTTCCAGTTCAGATCCTGCAAATTCTGATTTATTAGGCTGTTGGAGCAACAGCAAAACCAGAGCTCCTCCATGTTGCTGAATTTTTTTTTATGGTCTCGGTAGCTTATACATCAAAATGTTTTTGAGTCTTCTTTTAATATTGGATCAGAACAGAGAATTTGGACAGCAAGAAACAACTCTGGGAGGAACTACAGTTTCTCGATCTGAGAGCTCCAAAAGTTCTCAGCCTTGACTGATTCACCCCCTGCTGTCTCCTGGGCTGAGTGAGTGGCTGCAAGAGCAGGAGTCACTGCGAATCATAATCCTCCTCCAGCCCTTCTCCTCATGGCAATCAAATCCTCCCTTGGCCTCAGCAAAGCAACCCCTAACAGTCTCACCTAGACACTGGAAATTAGCCAGTTTACCGGGTTTTTGTCCAACAGGGAACTGGCCAGTTTGAGAGACTGAGTTTTGTGGCAGGGAGTAACACATCCTGTTGCCTGTGTTTTCCTCTCTCCCCAAAACAGTAAAGAAAATATTGGCATAATATCTGATACTTAATAATTAACCAAGTGCTAACACTTTTCACAAAGTGATTGCTTCATATCTGACCTCTGTCCTCATTAAGCCTGGGGGCTTAAATTCATAACTTTACTAGACACTAAAAATCATGGATTTAATAAAGATACTGGATTTATGCCTTATTAGAATAATCTGTAACCCACTAAACCCCTTTTTTTCTTATGACTGCAGTGTTACCTGGCCACTTTACCTTGAATGGTCTCTTACAATATGTTACTCCTGGGGGAATTATGCACCACTGCGCACACGCAGAATTCATGTTTCCCCACAGATTTTTTTTCTCTGCAGAATATAGATTCTTACACTTTTCGCCCACCAGGGGCTGCTGTGGCACTAGAAGAGAGAGCAGCAAGCCAGGAGGGGGAGAGACTGCATTCCTCACAGCGGGGCCAGGTGAGGAGGCACAGAATGGACAAAGCAGGGCTGTTGGGGGGGGGGCACAGAGTGGGGTTCAGAAGGACTAGTGTAGGGGGGGACAGACTGGAGCATGGGCTCAGAAGCTAGTGGGATGACAGCATTGAGCCAGTGGCTGAATGGGAGGGGGGCTGCAGGGGCCACATGGGGATGGGGCTGCAGAGACACATGGGGATGGGGGTAGGTAGGCTGCAGGGCCACATGGGAATGGGGGAGAGGGAGCTGCAGGGACACAGGTAGGAGGGCAGTGTGGGGACTTGTGGAAGGTATGCTGCAGGGACACACAGGGATAGGGGCAGATATGCCTGACTGAACAATAGAGGCTAGGAGTCAGCCAGGGTCTGCATGGGGGAGGCTACCCTGTTCCATATTTCTCCCACCCACACCGTACAACCCTCCAGGTACGCTCCCAGGCTCCTTCCCTCTCCCTCAGCTCCTCCGCTACTCCTGACTCCCCCCAAGTCTTTGCACCTCTTCTGAGGGGTGCGATGTTTCTGTATTGCAGTTTAAATAAATTACTCAAAACTCTATTAATATGCCTAGTAAGGAATCTTTGTCAAAAAAAAAATTCCTGAATCTGTTTCTTTTGTCTGTATTGTTACAGACATACTTGCTGACAGGTATTTTGAAATAAATTACCAAAATAATTGAAACTGGTGTGATTATATTGTGTTATTTTGACAAATAAAATATACAGAATTTTGCAGAATTTTAAAATATTGTGCACAGAATTCTTAATTTTTTGGTGCAGAATTCCCCCAGGAGTTCACATAATATCTGTTAACTACTTATACTAAACAATCTGTTTCACCTTGTATTTAGCTGTGACACTGGATACTTTCCCAGAGCTGAAGAACTCTGTGTAAACTCAAAAGCTCTCTTTCACCAACAAAAGATATTACCTCACCCAGCTTCTCTCTCTAAGGGCAGGTCTATGCCTAAAACGCTGCATCAGAGCTGCTGCGCCACTGTAGCATTTAATTGAAGACACTCCTATGCCAACAGGAGAGCTTCTCCTGTCATCCTAGTTAATCCACATCCGCAAGAGATGGTAGCTATGTCGACAGGAGAAGCACTCCCACTGACATAGCACCATCCACACCAGGAGCTAGGTTGGCATAACTACGTTGCTCCAGGGTATGATTTTTTTCAGAATCCTGAGTGATGTAGTTTTACCAATATATGTCTATAGTGTAGACCTGGCCTAAGAGCTAGCAAGGCACTCAGCAGAAGCAGAGACAAAAGGCAGTCAGTATTAAAAGGAGTCCCCTGGGGGGGCAAGACAGATTTGGAGACGTGCAGCTTTCCCAATACAATTGCTCCTTTCCTCTTCCCCGTGTCCCCTGATACTAGTCTGGCTCCTGCACCCTGATTTAGGAAATGCTATTTCATAAAACTACTTTCGAATCAAGCTAGCACCTGCAGTGTGTCCAGCCTCAGCCCTCAAGCCACTGTCCGTCTCAGTTACACCTTTTAAGTCCCTGGGCAATTTGGGCTCATGCATCACTAAGAGATTAAAAAATGTGAAGTGACAAAATTCAGCTTCATTGATAAGTTGTATACTAACTTTCAGCCAAATTCAGTTTCCAACAGCAAGACACTCTAAATCCCTGAAAATTCGCTTTATCCTGGAGCTGTTGACAAAAGCTTAGCTACAAGCATCTCTCTATATTCCACACATTATGCAGCCAAGAAATGTTGAATCCTTTTTTCCCAACTCACCCAATGTTTGGTTTCTCTCATAATAGTTTGCTGTACAAGCTTCCACAAACCTCCCTCAACGATCCCACTTCCATGGCTCATACACATTAAATCCCATGGTGATGAGTAGGGATAATAAACCCCCTGTATAAGGCATTGCCAACCGTAAGCATTCAAAATCATGAATTAAAAATTACAAATTAAAATAATAAATCACCTTGGGGTTTCCTCTGCTTTGTCATTTTGGAGCATTTAGGTTTTCCCCATAAAAGTGCCCTGCCCACAATTTGTGTGTGATAATTTAGATTTAAAATTCTGTCTTAACTGTACCAACAAAGATGAGTGTCTCCTCTGGCTTTCTCCTAACTGATGGGGTGGGGGGACTTTGATTTCTTTTCCCCCTTCTCCATCTCCTCACCAAACGTTGACTTCCCTTCCTGCTCCTGTCCCTTACACACGTATTCCCTTTTCCCGCTGGCTTCTTGCTCCTCATGGTCTCCCTCTCTGCCCTTCCATATTACCCTCTCTGAAGTTTCCCTCTGCCCCCATATTCTCCAGTCCTCTGTTCCTGCTTGTTCTCCTGTTATTACTGTAGTTGTGTATTTCCCTGCCCCTCAGGAGCTGCTTTGCTCCCAGGTTTCCTCCCCTCCTCCCGCAAAACAATGTGCAGCTTCTTTGCGAAGCCTGAACTGCTAATTTCACTGGAAGGGGAAGGGAAGTCAAGGATGAAAGTGGCCCTAGTAGCCTCTAGTTGCTTCTGGGAGGCACCTGCAGCTGGCCAGGCTAAGGGGCTGTTTCATTGTGGTGTAGACATTTGGGCTCCAGATGCAGCCCGTGCTCTGGGACGCTGCCACCTTGCAGGGTCCTAGAGTCTGGGCACCAGCCCAAGCTCGAAAGTCTACACTGCAATTAAACAGCCCATTAGCCTGAGTCCCGCAAGCCCAAGTCAGCTGGCGCAGGCCAGCCATGGATTTTTAATTGCAGTGTAGACATACCCATGCATACCTGGACACCACCCACTGGGTACAGGTGTTAACCTGTAGTGACTGCTGGCAGGTATGATGATAGGTAGCGAATACTGCAGAATACAGTCATGAAGAGGCTGGTTGGCTCAATACTTTCTGAAGCCTCCTTTCTGCCAATATTCCTTTTTCAGACTAATTCTGAGACCTTTAGTGCTATAACATGATATACTAGTGTTGGCAAAGGATTAAATACAGAAAGGTCTAGAATAGAGTAATAATAGGCTTTTATCCCTGTCATAACCCTAAGGGTAGTGTAAAATTCCTCCTTACCTGTAAGGGGATAAGAAGTTCAAATAACCTGGTTGGCACCTGACCAAAGGAACCAATGGGGACAAAAGTTACTTTCAAATCTGGGGAGGGGGAGAGGCTTTGTTTTGGGTTCTTTGTTTCCGTGTTCATTTGCTCTTGGGACTAAGAGGGACTGGACATCAATTCATGTCCTCCAAACCATTCTGAATCAGTCTCTCATATTACAGAAATTGTAAGTTCAGCCAGGAAAGGCATATTAGTTTCTTTGTTTTCTCAACTTGTGAATTTTCCCTTTGCTGGAGGGAGGTTTATCCCTGTTTTGTTGTAACTTTTAAACTAAGGCTAGAGGGGATTCCTCTGTGTTTTGTGCATCTTTTGTTACCCTGTAAAGTTATCTTCCAACCTGATTTTACAAAGGGAATTTACCTGTAGCTCACGAAAGCTCATGCTCAAATAAATTGGTTAGTCTCTAAGGTGCCACAAATACTCCTTTTCTTCTTTTAAGCACTGATTGATTTTTTTTTCATTGTCCAAAGATCCAGGCATTTGGGTCTGTGTTCACTTTGTAACCAATTGGTTAGGGTATTATTCTGAAGCCTCCCCAGGAAAGGGGGTGTAAGGGCTTGGGGGGATATTTTGGGGGAACAGGAACTCCAGGTGGTCCTTTCCCTGATTCTTTGTCTAAATCACTTGGTGGTGGCAGCATACTGTTCAAGGACAAGGTGGAGTTTGTGCCTTGGGAAAGTTTTTAACCTAAGCTGGTAAAAATAAGCTTAGGGGGTCTTGCATGCTGGTCCCCACATCTGTAGCCCAGAGTTCAGAGTGGGGAAGGAACCCTGACAATCCCCCACTTACCCAGTAATCATTATTGTCTGTTTCTTATTTGGTGGCCCGCTGTTGCATCTTTCCACTCTTGCTTATTCCTTCCAGAGCTATATTCAGTTTCTTTTGTTTTTTAATCTTACTCTTAAGCATCTTTTTCCTATTTCATATTTTGGGGGAATAGAAAGACTGTTTCAGTTTTGATCTTCCCTTTCACACTGTCTACAAAGGCATTCATCCCGAGGTTTCCAGTGTGACTGGCACATCCTCTTTCTTATTCCCGGTTGTGATCATTGATTCTGTATGTGGAGAGAGGTTTCCCTGAGTCATCCACATTTCACACATTTGTTCAGGCATAGCAGAGATCAGACTAAACTGAAATATGGAGCTGAAGCATCTCTAGATCAGGGGTGGGCAGGGCCAGCTCTAGGTTTTTTGCCACCCCCAAGCAAAAAATTTGTTGCCCCAAGCTCAGGTGGGGCTGGGACTCGCAGGCAGCGCTGGAACCAGAGAGAGTGATGTCACCTTCTCCCAGTGCCTGCGGAGGCTCTACCCCCTCCCCTGCCCAGCCACGCAGAGAAGCCCCGATATAAGGGGTAGCACAAGGCAGTGCAGCAGCCAGTGCGCAGATGAAGTGGCACAGCCGCGGCTCCCAGGCAGGACTTGCCCTCTCCTCCCCAGGTAGTGGCTGGGCTCTGGCAGTGCAGCATCCGAGGGCTGGGGCTTCCCCTTCCCGCTGCGGCCAGGGGTGCGGCGCCCTCGCCCCATCTAAGTGGCGCAGCTCCGACAGCGCAACTGCCCTGAAAAAAAAGGATGGCTGGAATGCCACCCCTGGAAATGTGCCGCCCCAAGCACGTGCTTGCTTTGCTGGTGCCTAGAGCCGGTCCTGGGGGTGGGCAAACTTTCTGGCCTAAGGGCCACGTTGGGGTTGCAAAACTATATGGAGTGCCGGGTAGGGAAAGCTGTGCCTCCCCAAACAGCTTAGCCCCTGCCCCCTATCCACCCCCTCCCACTTCCCATCCCCCTCAGAATCCCCGACCCATCAAACCCCCCCTGCTCCTTGTCCCCTGACAGCCCCATCCCAGGACCCCCGCCCCTAATCACCCCCCTGGGACCCCACCCCCTATCCAAACCCCCCTTCTCCCTGTCCCCTGACCCCTATCCACACCCCTGCCCCCTGACAGGTTCCCTGGGACTCCCACACTTATCCAACTGCCCCCTGCTCCCTGACTGCCCCCCTGAACCCTCAACCCATCCAACCCCTCCTGCTCCCTGTCCCCTGACTGCCCCAACCCCTATCCACACCCCTGCCCCCTGACAGGCCCCCCAGGACTCCCATGCCTATCCAGCCCCCCCATTCCCTGAACCTCCACCCCATCCAACCGCTCCCTATCCCCTGACTGCTCTTCTGTAGCCCCCATTCCCCGCCCCCTTACCATGCCGGAGCTAGCCACACCGCTGTGCTGCCTGCCAGGAGCGGTGGGCCAGAGCACTAGCGGCACAGTGAGCTGAGGCTGAGGGGGAGTGGGGACAGTGGGACAGGGGCCAGGGGCTAGCCTCCCCAGCTTGGAGCTCAGGGGCTGGGCAGGACAGTCCCATGGGCCGGATGTGGCCCACGGGCCATAGTTTGCCCACCCACTCTAGATTGTGCAGCGGAGGGGAAGAAGCAATCAGCTTTTTAAAAATCTCTCAATGTCAAATTTCACAACCTGTAGCTGACCAAATCACTTCAGTGGGAGTTTTGCATGATTAAAGACCCCAGGATATAACAGTGAGAAGCTGTCAACATAACACTAATAATTTTGAGCCATACATTTAACAAGGCTCCACTAGATGGCACTTGGACATTTTGTTATCCTAGGACAAAGTATTCTGCAGACACTCAACGAACATAGAGACATCAAACAACTCTTAGTAAGGGGCTAATTAAAACAGTTACCTCATTAAGCCAGCTCAGCGGGAAGGAGACTTGAGAGACTATTAAAGGACTACATCACATTGCCACAAAAGGAAAGAAATGTGGCTGATGTTCACTGCACTTTCAGAAAATGTTAAGATCAACAGAGTATAATTTGCTTTCCTGGATACTAACTAAATGCAACTGTGCTACAAAGTGAGCACTTTGGGAAAGCTAAGGTTTACAGTTACAATGCTAGTGTAGTGGAGTCTAGGTGGCTGAACTTTCAGCCTTCCACTTAAAGAACATAGAGTACACAATAAAATTGCACACTGCTAAACCACTTACTAGAGCGGTAGCACTTTCCAGTGTTGTAAACTGACTTAAAGGGTTCACTAAGTTGGTATCGTTCAGGGTTGATTTCTTGAAGAGGATATTCTGACAGTCACCGACTGTCTGCTCTCTTCTTCCAGTCCCTCTGTCTCCTTGTCCCTATTCTCTCCTGACAGCTATCTATTTCCCACCTCCTTCCTCACAATCTCCTCTGGATCCTTTTCCTGTGTACCAACCACCTCTGAGCCTTTTGTCTCTGCAGAGCAGCACTCCCTCTTCCCCTGAAGGGACATCTAGAATCAGGGAGCAGGCTTTTTACACCAACTGTATTGACTTCTTTCCATCACACTAAGAACTTACAACTATACTGAGTCAGACCAATGGTCCATCTAGCCCAATATCTTGTCTTCTGCCACCAGCCTGTGGTAGATGCTTCAGAGGGAGCAAACAGAATAGGGCAGTTTATCAAATGATCCATCCCATCATCCAGTCCCAGCTTCTAAAAGACATTTAGGGTCAGCCAGAGCATGGGGTTGCAACTCTGACCATCTTGGCTAACAGCCACTGACAGACCTATCCTGCATGAACTTACTAGTTATTTTTTTTAACCCAATTATACTTTTGGCCTTCACAGCTTCCCTTGGCACCAAACTCCACATGACTGTGTATTGTGTGAAGAATTACTTCCTTGTGTTTGTATTATACCTGTTGCATATTAATTTCATTAGGTGATCCCTGGTTCTTGTGCTACGTGACGGGGTAAATAACACTTCCTTATTCACTTTCTCCACACCACTCATGATTTTATAGTCCTCTGTCATATCACCGCTCAGTCAGTGCTTTTCCAAGCTGAACAGTCCCAATCTTTTTAATCTTGGCTAAGAAAGCTGTTCCATACTCCTAATGATTTTTGTTGCCCTTCTCTGTACTTTCCTATTATAAATTTTTTGAGATGGGGGTGACCAGAACTGCATGTAGTATTCAAGGTGTGCGAATTCCATGGATTCACAGAGTGGCTCTATATAAACTAAGCACTAGATCCACTCAGTCTGGCTTCCATCCTTTCCATTCCTCAGAAATAGCGCTCACCAAGATCTGAGAAGATCTTTTACTGGTTAAATCTTAAACCCTACATGCCAGCCTCGGCCAACTTGGCCATTCTATTGCCAAACCCTATACTCCCTCCCCCCGATGGCCTATCTTTTCTTGGGTTCTGAGACACTGTCCTCTTTGGGTTCTCCTTACTTCTCCAGCCACTCTGACATCTCTTCCACCCAACTCCACTAGAGCCCTTCAGGCTCAAGTTTTTGTTCCCATTTCCTTATCCCTTGCTACTCCTTTTTGAATGGCCTCATCTACTCAAATAGGGTTTAACCACCCTCTTTACCAGAGAGACGGTAGTACTGTGGGAAAGGATCTGGCGAATGCATTCCTGAAAAAGGCCAGTAGCACTTGGGGCGTTAATAACAGGAGTGTTGGGAGGTAAGAGAGGGGAAGTAACTGTCTTCCTCTACTCAGTACAGGGCAGGCCTGAGCTGGAGTACTGCATCCAGTTCTGGGCATTGCACTTTAGAAAATACGTGGCTAAACAAGAGTCCAGAAAAGAGCAACAACATAGAAGAGGTTTAGAAAACCTGATGTACAAGGAATGCGCAGCTACAAAAATGGGGTGGGTGAAGTCTTTACTCCTGGAGGAATTCTGCATCACTGCGCAGAATTCATCCCCCCCATCCTGATTTCTTTGCTTCCCCACAGAAAAATGACTTCTGACGGGGACGCAAAGGGCAGCCGCAGGAGCCGTCACGCACCCCTCCTCGGCAGGGCAGACGGGTCAGTTTGGGCACCCGGAGCAGCCGGTAGAGACGTAAATCAGGGCTGGGCCAGGAGGGCTGGGCAGTCAGAGAGCAAGAGCCACTGTGCCCCTCTTGCAGCACGCTGGGCGTGGAGGGGCAGGTCTTTGGGGTGTTTCCGAGGGGCAGGCTCTGTCCCCTGGGCAGAGCAGACGGTAGCAGCCTGCCTGCTTAGTGAAGTGTTACCCTTGTTAGTGCATCCCCCCCCCCCCCCCCAGGAGTATAAACCAGTTGTAAAAAAATGTTCTGGGGCCCCAACTCTGCCACTGCCCCGGCCCCAGGACGGGCCACCCATCCGGACTGCCCCTTGCACTGTGTGCCACCCTCAGTGGCTCGGCCCAGCCGCTGTCCTTCACCACAGAGCTGGGTCTCCGCCCCGCCGCGCGCGCCAACCGCCCCAGGGCTCTCGCTCGCTCACACGCTCTCCTCGGCACCCGTGCGCGGCCCCGCGTCTGACGGGATGGCGCCGCTGGAACCGCCCCGAGGCGGGTGGGGTTGCTTGCGGTGGTCCCCGCTGACACCGGCGGGAGGAGGGGAAGGCGCTCCTGTCCGGTGTAGTGTGAGAAACTGTTCTCCGTCCATTTCCGCCTCCTGCCCCTCCCGCTCCGCTTTGCCCGTTTTAGCCCCTGTAAAGCACAGTTCGCAGCACCGGGTGCCAAGTAAGGGCGGGGTGAAGGGCAGGGGCTTCAGCAGCTGTTACTGAGCATGCTCGGCGCACCCTCAGCAGCAAAGCCCCACAGCTCACAGCCTCTCGCACTGCAGGGCCCGCCTCAGCCCTGTCCCCGTCCGCGCCGCAGCAGCAACAGGCGGTGGCGGGCCCTGCCCAGCTCGCGTGCAGCCACCTCCCTCCCGGCAGCGGCGCCAGGCTGCGTTTGGTCCCGGCTTAGGGTCCCCGCATCGCGGGGGCGGGGCCTGCACTCGTCTGCGAGCCACGGCCCGGGCGCGGGCGGGTCACGTGGTGGAGGTGTGGCCGCGTGCCCGGTCTCCTAGCAACGCGGGATGGCGGCGACGGGCGAGCAGCAGGGCCGCGAGTACCTGGAGCGCTACAAGATCCCGGAGCTGCTGCACAACCTGAGCGCGCTGCTGCTCTACCACCGGCCCGGTACGCGCGCCCCGCTGGAGGCGCGGCACCACCCCGGCCGGGCTTCGGCCCAGGGGGCTCCGGCGGGTCACCGGGAGGCTGGCGGAGCGCTGAGCCACTGGCAGGAGACCGGCCGGGGCTCCATGCCGCCGCCCCCGGCCGCTGCTCCCGGTGCAGGGCTGCCAGCGGGGAGCCGCGTCCGTCGGGAATGCGTGACTGGGCTCAGACCCGGGCCGGCTATAACCATTCACAGCCGGCTGCCGCGCGGCAGAAACGCTCCCCTCCCCAAGCGCAGGCTGTGGGGCGCGGGATTGGCTGAAGGGAAACAAAAATCTGTGGTGTGTCCCCCCTCCCCCCGTGCGCTGGGTCATGCCAAACCCTGATTTATGGGCCGCCAGGACAGCCGAGGCGTGAGGTGGGAGAACGTGCCTCTCGGGCTCATCCCGTGCAGCTGGGAAGAGCCCCCGTGGAGGCGCGCGCGTTCCCCTCGCCTGTGAGGCCTGCCCGACGCTGCCAGCTCTGCTCGAGCTGAAGAGCCTGCTACGGGTGTGAAAATGTGCTCTAATATTACCGCATCGCTTCTTTCCCCACCTTCTTTAATGCATCTCTGCAGCTTGTCCTAAACATAGATTGTAAGCTCGCTCAGCACAATGGCTTTGTATTATTCATTTGTACAGCACCTACCCCTGTTGGGCCCTTGGGTAGGGCCCCGAGCCAGTACTATAATGAAAATAATATCAAAATGACTAGCCCGGGCTAGGACAGCTATTTGCATGTGGGCAGCGAGGTGTTGTACCGTTATTTGACTGCACTGACACTGCATGCAGAGTATTGGGTGTTTATCAATTGTTGATGCAGGATATCACCAGACATTAATTAACCATAGATTCCCTTCTTCAACCTAAAGGCTGATTATTATTTATACAGTTGCTTCAAACCTGTCTAAAAGTCCAAGTACCATTGTCTCCCCTCTGCACAAACCTTTCACTGCTGCATGCAGCTACACACTGCAGTGTGGATGCAGCTTGCTTTTTCTTGTGGCATGTAGCTCCATATGATCTACATGCTGCCACAAGTGGTGTGAAGTATAGCCATACCCTTAGCAGATTTACGGTTCCACACAACTTCTATTAAAATATTGCAAATGATTTTTTTAATTGCCTTACTTCCTATGACTGTAAAATACCAGTACCTTAGCTGTAAATTTAACAAGACTCATTAATGGGCAATTAAAAAAATCACTTCATTGATAGAAGAGCTTTTTATATGTATGTTGTAATTTTTCCAAAGACCGTCATGCCTCTGGAGTGCTTAAATTCTGCAGGAATCTGCTATGCTTCAAATTTTATTATAGACAGTAGTGATACATTTTCACATTTCAATTCGTTTTTAGAATTACTTCATTAAAACTGAAGGTTAAGTGCTTATAAAATCATTCACTTTGCTGTAGAATTCAGTGCAGCGCTGCTAAATAATTCTGAGGGTTTTGTCATATAACTTCGATTTAATGTGCCATAAAGCGTACATAAGGCCTTGGTTATAAGCTAGCAGTTTGCCCCACTGCCCCTTTGCAAGGCTCTAGGGGACAGTCAGCATATGTTTATAAAGTAACCGAAAGCAAGCTTCAGGGTGAAGTGACTGATATTTCAAAATTTCAGTTTTTTTCTATTTAAGTTAGTTGCTATTGTGTATACAAAATACAAACAGCTCTAGAACTAGAAAGATATGGTTAATATAGCCTATAGCCACTGTTACATTACTTTACATACTAAATAGAATTTGATTTCACACCTTTTTATACTCAAATGGTGAAATTTCGGCCCCACTGAAATCAGTGGGAGTTTTTTGCCATGGACTTCACTGGTGTCAAAGTATTTTACAATGTAATGCATTAAATTCAGGGCCTTTAATCAAATGTGGCCGCTAACGTACACACAACAGTTGCTCACGTGAGCCTTGGATATTAGAATCTGTTTTACTGAGAGGTGGAACATTGGTTGACAACCAGCAGTTGGTTTATTTATAGATAATTAATCTAGAGCATTCAGCAGTATAGTATATGAACACCTATTTGTTCCTCACCCATTTCATTAACTGCTACGGCATCTTAAATTATAACCTGGAGAGATAGCACTTTTTAAACACAGCATCCAAATGGAAGATAACCTTTAATGGTACAGCAGCCCCTTCCTATTCTTTTGTTAGCATTCAATCTGATATGAGATTTTAATTTGCATGATGGTGCACACAGAACAATGGTTTTGCCATAACTTGTATTTCCTTGAGATTGTCAGAAATGTAATATTTTACATTAATTATAGGATTGAAGAATTAACTGGTAACTAGATTACATTTATTTTTACACTAGTGTATATTCAGTGAAGTTACACTGCTAGTGCAGTATAGATAAAAACAAATCCTACTGTACTGTAGTGCACTGTTTTTGCATTTAAT
Source organism: Chelonia mydas (assembly GCF_015237465.2). Lineage (NCBI taxonomy): Eukaryota > Metazoa > Chordata > Testudines > Cheloniidae > Chelonia > Chelonia mydas. Next base: position 321,362,674 of record NC_057849.1, read on the forward strand.
GGTAAGAATTAGTAAACCTAGTTTAAAAAAAATGTATAGTATCAACAAGATTTGTTAACTTTATTCTTTTACAGAAAGACCAAGAGAGTTTTTGATACATGCACTGGAAAGAGTGAAGCTTGCAAAACTAACTGATGCAGAATATCCTTATCTTGTGGATGAATCAAATTTGGATGCCATGTTTGAAATGCTGGACACTGCAAGTCAAGGCTATATAACTTTAGTGCAGTACAAAGGAGGTGTGTCTTCCTTGCTTAGCATTTTTTAATTAACATGATTTTTTATTTATTTACAGATGAGAACTTTAATACAGTGCAGAATATTTAGGCTATAAAATGCAAGGTTGTTGCTCAAAAGAATGTGAGATAGTTTCATTAAAGAAATTTCTCAACCTGTCAGAATTTAGCATTGATAGAAAAATGATTTACTTATTGCAAAACAAGAGAGACACCTCCCACCACCCCTTCCCCCCTCTTGTACACAATATTTGACCAATAAGGTCTAAGAATAATCTACACTAGAGCTGGCAACATTAAAAAGTTATATTTTGTTTACCAGCTAGATCTTTGAGACTCAGAAAAAAGTAGTAAGTCCATTTTGGATGTAAAATTAGACTTCTGTGGGTTTGCATTGCAAGGTTTAAAAGGATTCTCTCTTTTAAAAACCTTTATAGCTCTCAAAACCTTGGGGTTAAGTACTCAAGATTTGCCTTATGAAGAAGATGCAACTATCACATTGGAAATATTCAAGAAAGAAGTGTAAGTAAAGTGACTTTTTTTACCCTTTGGCTTTATGTGGGGGAGATAAAGATTTGTAGCTAAGTGTAATTGCATGAATTCTTGTATTAAGCTGTTTAAAAAAGTAGTATTAAAAAGCATAATGATATTTTTAGAACCAGGTCTTAAATCTACAAAGTACTCAATAGTCACAGCTGCTCGACTTCAGTTTGAATATCAGGCACTTGTCACCTTATGTTCATACCCTTTAATTATGTTAAAAAATAAAAATGTCACTATAAAGTCAAATTTAAACTAGAAGCGATTGGATTACATTTAGTTTTCCTTGTGAGGTGGATCATAATAAACGAGTAGTGATAGACTGAGGAAAAGTTTAAAAATATGTTCTAATTTATGGAGTACCATGGGGAGCACTAGCAAAAAAGCTCACAGTTCTGAAAGTGATCATACTTCTACAAGTAGGTCAGATATTTTGCTATTGGTGCCACTGTTCTCTCTAAAGCAGGGGTGGGCAAACTATGGCCCGGGGGCTGCATCCGCCCCTCCAGATGTTTTAATTGGTCTCTGGAGCTCCTGCCAGGAAGCAGGGTTGGGGGCTTACCCCACTCCATGCAGCTCCCAGAAGCAGTGGCATGTCCCCCTTCTGGCTCCTATGCATAGGGACAGTGAAAGGGCACTGCATGCTGCCCCCGCAGCTCCCATTGGCTGGGAACCGTGGCCAATGGGAGCTGCAGGTGCGGCGCCTGCGGACAGGGCAGCGCGCACAGCCGCCTGGCCACACCTCCTCATAGTGGGGACATGCTGCTGCTTCTGGGAGCTGTTTGAGGTAAGCGCCACCCGGAGCCTGCACCCCAACCCCCTGACCCAGCCCTGATCCCCTCCCGCCCTCCAAACCCTTGGTCCCAGCCTGGAGCACCTTCCTGCACCCCCAACCCCTCATCCCCAGCCTCCTGCCCCAGACCGAAGCTCCCTCCCGCACCCTGAACTCATTTCTGGCCCCAACCCAGAGACCACACCCCCAGTCGGAGCCCTCACCCCCTCCTGCACCCCAACCGCCAATTTCATGAGAATTATGGTCGCCATACAATTTCCATACCCAGATGTGGCCCTTGGGCCAAAAAGTTTCCCCACCCCTGCTCTAAAGAGTATTTGCACCGACTGCACAGCAGTGATTTTCTTGTCATCTCTGAAAGCAGTCTCCTTGAAAGCCATATGTGGAAATGACACTTGCATTAAAATTTTTTACCAGATGACATTGTCATTTGGGAAAATATCCCAAATATCAGAAATCAATACTGCAGGGAATTGATCAGAAAAAATATCTGCAGCTTGGATGGATATTCTGGGGATTCAGAGTAGTGCTGGTAATCTCCTCCTATACACAGGAGCATCTGTGTTTGCAGTGATAAACCTTTCAGTTCTAATTAACTGTAGGGGGTGGTATACTCAGTCAATACATGTACATAAAGCCTCAGTATTATAGAGTTAAAACTACTACTGTATTTTATAGACAGCCCAGTCATTTTATTTTTTTATTAAGATTAGAACAACCACTACACCAGCAACTGAGCCAATAAAATTTGTGTGGTTTGGACCAACATTTTAATCAGGGTTCTGTGTATTCAATGCAGCAAATTCACTGGCTGTGGAGTTGGACGCTGAGATTCTGGAGTTTTGCTCCAGAATCTCAGCATTTAAATTATGAGCACAGAGAGAACCTTGAAAACATGAACTAAGCATAACCAATGTAGTGCCACCTGCCTGCTTATCACCTGATACAATTAGAGGAATTAATTTCCCCTATTCATCTCAAAACCCTGTGGAGTCTTGTTATCAAGGCTATGCAAATTGGCATTTTTCCAAAGAGACCAAAGAATTGAGCAGTTCTGCATAGAATTTGACATTTTGCTGCATGCAGATGACTAGCATTTTGTTTCCCCATCTCTGTCCTATAGAACCTGCCTGTAGTGCCCTCTTGCTCTCTTACTCAAATAACTTGGCTTTGTGGAGATACAGTGCAGTCTGTAGATGTAGGCAGCAGGAAATTAGAGGCCAGAGCTGGAGTCCAGTTTACAGCCAGGATCAGGAGAAGCCATAGGGGTGGACTGGCAAGCAAGGCAGCCTGTACAATTTTGTAGGAGCCTAATGCCTGTTTTGAGCCTGTACAAGTTCCCTATATCCCAGGCACACATTTGGGAAGGGGAGAGCAAACCAAAAAACTCCTCAAATGTAATAATTAATTTTACATGAGTATCTTCAACTTCAGTTTGGCATGTTTGTGTTTATTTGGGAGGAGGGGTACAGAATTGGAAAAGTAGGTGGTTGTTATTTTTAAATGAGAACTGGGTAACTAAGTATAGTACACAAGTCCATCTTTACTTCCCACATATGATGGAAAATAACTATGGTGGTTTGGGAAGGGATAAGAACACTTTGTACGAAAGAAAATTCTATACTGAAACCTTGTGTAATGAACAAATTGTTTACAGAACATCTAACTAGATTTCTTTTTGTCTATAGGAAGAAGTTGTTGCAGGAGAGCTGGGCAATATATCAATCTTAAGCAGCTGTCTGCTAAAAATAATTTTTTTTTAAAGTCTTATCTTTGAGTTTGTTTTTATTTTAATTGCCTTTTGGCAACTGATAGTGTTTCACTTATCCAAATATAAACTGAGTAGCATGAGCATAGTATGTAAAAAGATGAATTATATGGTGATAGTTTAAATAATCAGAAACTACTCATTACACCTGAGGAACGTCTTTTGAGGACTTCCTTTACCAAAAAAAAAAACAACACATTCAAAACAGCGTAACATTAAAAAGATGCTGTCTATCAACATCTTCCCTAGTAAGAATGTTTTGGGGCCATACAGTGATAAAAATGACTTATTCAGAGTAGCTCAAGGCAATGCTTTGACACGTGTTGGTTCAAATATAAAACTATTTCTGTACAAAATGTTGTTCTAGTATGCAATAAACAGCAGCCATTATGGCACTGAAAGTTTATTTTAAAGCCAGATATTTCTTTAAGACTCTTGGGGGAAAAATAGTTTTGAACAACCTGGAGAAGATACCCAAATTCCAACAAAACCATTATTTCCAAACATAAGCAATTTGAAATAAATAATATTTCAATAACTGAACAAGTTGTGATGGCATTTTTAAACAAATTTACTAGTCACAATTTATGCAAGGCCTGTTCAGAACATTTTAAAGAGGACAAAGGATTTGGACATTCAAGGAAGAGACAATTCTGAAGTTTCCATAACAGGACTTAGTTTTAAAAGTTAGCATGATCAAAGAAGATAGAACATGGACACATGCTTTCACCTCATTCCACACCCCCTGCACACACATTTACGTATGTAATGCCCATGTATGAGAATTTATGTACATAACTGTCCATATACCAAAATGAGACTGCACCAATTTGAATGAATGTTTACCACTGAATGCAGTAGCATATATACCCAGAGTTTACTCCATATTACTCTAAACCATTAAAGTTTCCTCAGCATAACCATTATCGCCTTACAGCCATCATCAACTAAACAGATCACTTGCTATTCAACAAGGAATACATTCTCCAATCTAGGTCTGAGCCTGCTGTGTTTCTAGGTTGGGGGTAGTTACAAAACAGGCCAAGTTAGAGAAAAGTGATTAAAACAGATTTGACTAAACTATACTAGGTTAGAAACCAGTTCAGTATTGCAACTGTTTTAAAATGGCTATGTACAACATATAATCAGAATTATAAAAAGATTAAGGCATAAAGCTAGATCAAGTCAGCATTTTACAAAGATGTACTAGTGGTCTGTTTGTGGGGTTTTTTTTGTTTTGTTTGTTAAAGAATATACAATAAAAGTATACTAATGCAATAGCTTGACTTCACTTTTATTCAGATAAATAACCTAGAACAGATATTTTACTTTTAACCATTTTCCTTGAAGATCTTTACTTATTTTCCTATATTAGGCCAGTTTGTTCTCAAATTAAGTAGAATCTCAACATCCTGTTGAGCTAATTTGTAAACTCCAAGTTCATTTAACACTGCTGTGGCAGAGGGCTGGTTTGGATCCAAGATGGTTCCATTTTCTGAGGCTGAATGTAGTGCATCTTTCAAAAGGAGGGCAGAGCCAACATTTAGATTCAAGATAATGCAGGCTTCTTTTATGCTATAAGAGGAAAAAATACACACACTTTACTGCCTGAAGAGGAGTGCCCATTTCAACCTCATGTCAGGACACAGTATATTCAGTCTGTGGTTTTTTTGATCATCCCATTAATAAAATACTAAGAATAACCTCCCCTTTCTGAATAGCGGAAAGACAAAACCTAAACTGAGAAGATAATGCAGCCACAGCTTTCAAGATATATAGCAGACATCCACCTTAATGTCCTTCTTGTTTTCAGTGAGACAAATGTGAGTATAACCACCATTTCTGACATATACTGCTTCCAGTTACCCAGGGCCCTGCATTTGTTTTTTAACTTTAGTTTCCCCATGGAGTAAAGTAATAAAAGCCAATACTTTTTTACATTTTAATATTGGTAAAAAGTTAAGCAAGATGAACTACCTTCTTATTCAGTATACTTAAATAAGAACACAGTATGATATATAGGTAACACATTCCCTATCAAAAGTCATCAAAAAGCAAGAAGATGCCCTGTAACTATACATTTCTGTGCCTACACTTTCCCATTATAAATGGGGATAATACACATGAAAGGAGTGTGAAGCTTAATGTTTGAGAAATATTTCAAAAGCCTCAACAAATATAGCATCTTCCATTTAAGTATTATTGTAGTACCAATGTATCACCTTCATCCTTAAACATTTCTGAACCCACTCCTGCACTCTTTATTTAGGCTGAAATCCTATTTGACTTTGTAGAGCAATTAGCCTTAGTCGGAATCACATTACTGCACCCCAAGTCCTTGTTTCTTGGTGGTTTGTCTTGCTATGGCTTCTTGTGCTGTTTACATGCTTTACCATCCAATTTACCCTAAATGTGCAAGTGCCAGACTGTGTGTAACAAACAATCCACTGCTAACCTAAAAGAACAAACCACAAAGCCAATGGGAGCTTTGCTTAAGTATGAACTGCAGGATCATACCTGATATAGTGGTACAGATTCTCTCCACTTCCAACACTATAATTTTAACAGATTTCTCACCCAATTAATCCAAGCTGCAACTATGAAAGATGCTGATTTACATACAATGTAAGAACTTGGTATGATCAGTTGGATACTTGGTTCTGAAATACTAATACTTTAGAAATTGGCTTACTTACTGTTTGAAATAATTTTCTGGCCTTTTGCAATAGTGGGAAAATAAAGGGAAAAGATTCCTAGTCATATCAAACTGAAGTTGTACTGCTCCTCCTTCATTGAAGTGATTAGCCAGAATTACCTACATATGTATGCAAACAGATGCACTAAGTTAATTTAGGTCAGTCAATTGCACTTTCATTGTCACAGCACATATCACAACTGCAGATGCTTACCTCTTGATAGATGAACATATCCACTTTCTCTGCAAGCATCTGCCAGAAGATTTTAAACAGCGAGTAACAAAGCTGCTGTTCCAACTGCAGCAAACGATCTCTTAATGTCAACAACAATGGGCAAGCTGTACTGGATAAGGACATCACTGCCTGCTCTGCCTGGGATGGCAAAGATAACCACCTGAAGAAACAGATGTACACCACCATGTTACACTAAAGTTATTCCCAGGAAGGCAGTAGCAATGAAGCTCATCTTTTTCAAAAGGCCACAATCTCATCCACTTTTAATTTTCTTAGGGTTTGGCTACCCCTCCCCTTTCTCAAATATCCAAAAAAAGATCAGTCTGCATTATGGATTAATACTCTACACCAAGTATCATTCTAATAATATCAAGCCTATATTTTAGTAACAAGAATGTAAGATGGGACACCTGAAATCCGGGGGGGAGACTCCAAATGTGTAGAAACAAATCACAAAAGAACTTTTATTTTAGAAAGCAGCCTACCAATTTTATTCAGAAGCAAGTATTCATAGTTACATTAGGACTTATTGAAAATGGAGGTAGCCCTTAAAGCCCTATCACACTTGCTCCTTAATATTCCCAAAGAAACAATTATTGTCAGATAAGAATTTCTTCTGGGAGTCCTGCTGCAGCGTGCCTCCACTATTTGCAGGACTGTGCTTTAGAAAAGTACAATCTAGTTAAAAAAAATATTTTTTTAAGGAATTGTGAAGAAATGCCACAGATAACACTTTCCAAACAATTTACTACATCTATCTCATTTCATTCATAGAACTAGATTTTTACATTACATAGTTTTTTGCCAAAAGTCTTAAAATTGTATAACAAATTAACAGAAGACATTAACACAAAGACTCACCTCTCTTTTTTATACAGCTTTGCAGCATCTTTGACCTCCCTGAAGACATGGTCTACTTGGCGGGTCAACATATCATGTTTTAGGCGTTCTAGAAGGTTAATCATGTCATCAAAGACAGAGCTTTCCATACAAGCTAGCTGTCCTAGCTGTAGCTTACTGAGAGCATTACTATCTGCACAAATCTCCAGCGCAGCCTGCTGAAGCTCCAAGAAGAACTACAGAAACAAACAGATTTATATATAAATACTAGAGCAAAAACATTTCTACCATGGTAACTTTTTATTTGTACTTTAATATACATAGCTTCAGCTGATAATATGTTTCCCTAAGGCTTTTATAAACTAGCAATTTGTTTTCAAAAAGATGAGATTATAAAAAAAAATCTGGTACTCTATTGTCCCCAAATGAGTATAGAAGTATGGTGTTTTAACCCCAGTGATGGAAACAGAAAGCTGTTGTATTCCATCTGACTTCACAATAGTACTAAAAAATAATTTAAAAAACAAGCTGAAGGGTCAAATTTTCTTCTGGCCTAAGTGATATAGGGTCCTAAATTCCATTTTCAGAAGTTCAATGGAATTTTGGGCTTCTAACTACCTGAGTCACTTTTGAAAACGAGACTTAGGTGCTTTGAAAATTTTACCCCAAAATCTCAATTTTCTGATTTCTGCAAAGTCTGACAGACATACTATTTTTAACCTACTAAGAAAAACTACAAGTTAAGACCTGGATAGCATTTAAATTTTAATAAATGTTTCCTTAACTAAAAAAAAAAAAGAAATTTCTGATTTAAATTTTATAAAGAAAGAAAATTAAATGGAAGTGTTCGTATGATAGTAATAGCAGACAGATATGTTACATCTAACATATTAAGCACTGAATTTCACATTTCCAGTTTTTTAGTTAATTTATTTTAACAGGTATTCATTAATGAAGTTGCATACTTAAATATACAGAAACAGGCTGCATTCTGAATTAGGACACACTACCACAAACCTCTGAGGCCGTGGAGAGCCCCACTGAGGTTAACAGGGCTCCACACAGGTCTCCACTAGCAGACCCCAATATAGAATCAGGGTTTGTAGGTAGGTAAAACAAAAGTGTACTCTCATGGCTGCTCCAAATCCACACAGACCTGGCTGTCAGATGCGTCTGGCTTCTCAATTTTACATGAAGGATCAGCAACTCACTATCAACTATAGTGCATAGATGTGTGCTGAAAAGTAATACCTTATAGCATTAGGTAAAGATGCAGTACTTAAGAGCAAGAAAAAAAAATCAAGCTAACATGCTTCAGCAGAAATAAATCCTGAAAATTAGAATCCTCATATATTTAGAGGGAATGGGTCATTAACCAGAGAGATAGGTTGACCTGGAAATTTAGCGTCTTGACTATAGGTTTTGGGTACGTTTTAGTTTGCTGAGTATAGAATAGTCTGGGAGTCTTGCTTCCTGGGCTGACTGAGGCAAGAAAATTAGCTAAGGTTAGTGTGACACAATGGTGCTTTCTTTTTACAGATAATGGAGCATTCTGGAGGTGGTAGGCTACAAGTAGTAGTAGGAGGACTGTTGGCTGTAAGAGTGAAATATAGCTCTAAACATAATGGGTGAAATAATCCTTCCCCTACTAGATTCACCCTGCTTCCTGAGAAAGTGCCCACTCCTACAGATCTTACAAATGAGCAGTCTCATTGACTTCTACCAGACTACTCATGTAAGGGTTAAGAAGAATAGGATCCATAGGTGATCTCCCATGTAACAAGATGTTGCAGAATGGCCAAGGTGCAGTGCTAGTTTACAGGAAACTAATTTGCTTTAGATGTTTGGATACAGTGCACAAAAACAGCAGTATTTAAGCACTGTTTAAATTATAAGAAGTAATTTATCTTTAAACATCTTTTACTGAATTAGAATTTACATCTGGTTCTGTTTTTTCAGCACTCATGATTAATTCTGCATCTTAAGATACTGAAATGAATGAAGTGGTTTTAGTTGAGCACCACATAACAGAGTTAGTTTATTTATTTATGTAAAACAGTAATTACTCACAACATTGTCAGCCCAGTCTGCTAATACTGTTCCTATGTAGTTAACAGCATTAAGAATGGCACAATAACGGAAGGCTAAAGAAGCTCTAGTCTCTTCCTTCATAACTTGAGTTAACCGTATTCTGAAGTCATCAACTAAGTCTTTTTGTAACTCCAAGAACTGTAGTTTTCTAGACGCTGTAGGAAGATTCTTATATCTGTCTGGAGAGACAATTGTAAAAATTTTAATTTTCCAGAGTAAATAAAAACAGGAACTTTTTAAAAAGGTAAGTATTGTGGTTGCCTCACTCCTGCAAAGACTTACATGCATGCTTAATTTTACACCCTCAAAGTCGTCCCATTGACTACTTAAAGTTAAGCACATATGTAAATCTCTGCAGAACTAGGGCCTAAATAAATGGTTGCTTTACTGATTTCACTATAGCATTTAATTTTAAATTTTTTTCCTGGAAGGAAACTTGAAAAACAGCCTGGTAACACTAGGTGGATCTCAGATATCTTCCCACAAGATGTGACAGAATACACATTCAGTACTCAAATAAAATCACCTTGATGTTCATCTGCTCTTACTCACCATGTAGAAAGGTTAAAGTTAGTTACTATCTACCTTTTCAGGAATTCATTTTTGGTCACTCAATCATTCCCTGGGCTGAATTCCTCAAAATTGATAACAGGACTTGTTTTATTTCATTTTTACAAATAAACAAAAAATATGAATTCAATTGATCTTCTTTCAAACTTAAACAAATTTCTAATGGTAATCATCAGGTGTATCACTGTAGAAATTAGTACAAATATAAAAGTTTGATCATAATCACTAGAATTATTCATTAAAGTTCAAAGGAAAAAGGAACAAGAATTCCATTTATTTGTTAAAATGCAAACCAAACAACATTTCTACTTCTTACTCCTTTGATGACTCCACAACCACTGACATTTAATGTAGATTAATGTATTGAATTATAGTTCTTGAATTATTTAGGAGAATTCATCTTAAGAAGTGTCTCAAATTTTATAATAATTACCTGTGATAACCTGTAACAGAGTCGTAAAAGTTTCAGCACAGTCTGGGACCTTCATTTCATCTACATCAGTGATATCTTTATATTGCGATACCCAGGCAGCTTCAGATGAAAGTATAGAGTCCATCTTTTGAAGAGCAACTGACAGGCACACAAAAATGTTTAATAATTTAATATTCATATATTAACTTGCTTTGGAGTTTACATATTTAAGATTTCTTCTAATAAACTATCATTTTTAAATAAAAAACTTAAGAATCCTAAAATATAAGATTTAATAAAAAGTAACATTGACGAAAAATACAGTTTTTAAATTTGAAAATTAAAACATCAATTGCTTCAATTAAGATTTTAGAGGAACATAAAATTAGCTTATTGAAAATCATCACTAATCATAATTTTTAAAGTGCTTATCAACCCTGTACAGCTGCATTTTCCTTTACCCAAAAAAGGGTCAGAAAATTCATGGCCTATTTCAGCTGTTCTTATTCTTTACAATACAACACTTAGACACTTATCACCATCACTGCTTGAAATTTTACCAACATCTATTACCCTGAGGATTATATTTATAGTCATATTAATCTACAAAACAAGCTGAAAAACATTGTGCTGTCATGTACTCCAAAGCCAAACCTCTGCAATTTAATGGAAAAAACCTTTAGGTACTGCATTTTACATTTTCACTCAACTATTTTTTTAAATGTAGCCTACTACACAAATATATCTGCCAATGAATTTCACCTGTTTGTCAAATAATATAATAGCTCTTTATACAGCTAAAGTTGTACAAATACTCTTTTTGCAATAACAGATACTTGACTAATACTCTTGAAGTCAAATAATATATTCACTGAACACTATTCAATCAGCCTTATTTCCTATGGCCTGAACGCACAAAAGGAGTTAGGTGCCTAAGTCCCAGTTTTGGGACCAATGGGACCTACAAAACTCTCACTGAAACTCTGCACGCACCTAAACTCACTGGGCGCCTATGTTTTTCAGTAAAAGTTCTGCTTCTGAGCATGTATGTTGCTGCTAATCTCCCACATTAGCCTTAGAGCAATTCATAAACCAGGGGAAAAGAGGTGTTCTCTGGTCTGACTTGCTTGACGGGCCCAATCTGGTCGGCAATTTCTGAGCATACTTACTGGATTGGGACCTCAGAAGTTTAAACAAGAGAATGGGGGGCAGGGGAGGCGAGACAGACCTCCAAAATAACTTTTAGCCCACTGGTTAGGGAACTCATCTGGGAGACCCCCAGTTCAAGTCCCCCCTCCACCTGCAGGGAAGAACAGATCTGAACTGGGATCTGCCAATTCCCAGGTGAGGGCTCTAACCACTCTGTTATAGGATATTCTGATATGGGGAATTCTTCAGTCTCTCCTATTGAATATGTTGCACTGTGGAATATTTAAAGAGTCATTGGAGTAGGGGGAAAGTGTGCATGCGTCCACATCTGTGTGAGCATGACTGACGCTACAGCCTCGTGGTTAGCTCAGGATGTGGGGGAATCCAGGATCTACTCCCCCTTGCCATGACTCTTTAAATATTTAGCCACAGTACAACAGCTTCAACAGGAAATTGAGAGATTCCCCTCATTAGAATATCCCACAGCTCATAAGGAGGACTTGAACCAGGAGTCTCCCACATCCTGGGTGAGTACCCTTATCACTGGGCTAACAGTTATAAGGGAGGTGGTCTTCCCCTTCCCGTTTCTTGCTAAAACGCCCTAAGATACCAAACTCCGAAGAGATTTCCAGGATGTGAATCTCAAGCAGAAACAAAAGACTCCCTGCAGCCCAGACTTAGGCTCCTATCTTTGCAAAAGATGCACGGCTGAGCACAAACCACCTCTGGTCATTATCTCCTTTTCTAATTTAGGCAATCCCTGCCTACCATACAGACTACAGCATCTATCTCTCCCTATTCACTATATATGCGCCAACTCAGGCTTTGTGTATTGCAGTGATTTTCCCAGAGACCCAACTCCTTTTCTACAGTCAAGCCTGCATCTCTCTTGCTTTTCTTATAGCTTCTTTCACTCACTCCACTTTGTCTTCCCCTATAATAGATCTTGGTGTGTCTCTTTCTCCCTACAGTGTCCTTTACTTGCTCCCCTGAACTTCTGTCTCTATTTTCCCTGTCACTCTTCTCTGTAAAAATTAGTAACCTCTTTTTCTTTCTACTATATTTTTCTTTCCTAACTTATCCCATCAATTTAAAAGCCCACCTTCACCCAGGCACATACACAGAGACTATGGAAATTTTATCTGAGGAATAAATCCCCACAGTCCAGGGGCAATGAGCGTATCAATTATGGTAGCATTAGCAAGTATTGTTTTAAAACTAAACAGGACAGTCTTGTATAAAAATTAGGGGGCTGATCTAATATCCCTTATTCATGTGACTTATCCTAACTTAATAGAACTATTTGTAGATAAGTATTACATGGGTAGGCCTTCATATATTTTTCTTTAAACAAAACCAATCATATTAAATCTTACATTTTCTTTCCACAGTTAGCCACCTTTGAAAACAGGTTTCTTCTGACAGAATATGCATGCAACTGGGAACGCTGCTGAGATATCCATGAGTAGCATACAGCTCTCTTTCAAATAGAAGCACCTCATCCACAAGATGACAAAAGAGATTATCGTCATACAATAGGCAAACGATATCAGCAGCCAACTTCTCCAAAATCAGCATTACCAGAGCACGGGAAAATTCAAGCTTTAAGAAAAAAAACAAAAGTCACCAAAGTAGATAGAAACTGCAAGTTAGAATTGTTAATATTAATGCAGTTTTAAAACTCTTTCTGAACTAACTTCAGCCATATCACAAATTCAATAAGGTTAATGAAGTTGTGCCTACTTACACCACAGCTAGAATTTGGCTGTATGTAATTGCACATACAGTAAATCCTCACTTAACATTGTAGTTATGTTCCTGAAAAATGCTACTTTAAGCAAAATTATGTTAAGCTAATCCAATTTCCCCATAAAAATTAATATAAATAAGGGGGGGGGGGGAAGTTAGGTTCCAGGGAAATGTTTTTCGCCAGACAAAAAAGACATATATATCACACACACACTATAAGTTTTAAACAATTTAATACTGTACACAGTAATGATGATTGTGAAGCTTGGCTGAGGTGGTGGAGTCAGAAAATGGAAGAGGGTGGGATATTTCCCAGGGAATGCCTTGCTGCTAAAGGATGAACTAGCACTCGGCTGAGCCCTCAAGGGTTAACATGTTGTTAATGTAGCCTCACACTCTAAAAGTCAGCATAAATGGAGGAAGGAGACAATAGATGTATGGCAGTGGCTGCAAACATTCTCTGCGGAAACTGAACATGATGATGAATCCACGCTATCCCACTGGAGCACACCACTCCCTCCACTTTCCAAAGTGCAGGGGGTGGTGCATGCGTGCGAGAGAGAGGGTGTGTGAGTGAGTGAGAGAGAGAGAGACAGACAGACAAGCGCATTGCCCTTTAAAGTACACTGACCCCACTCTAAGTATACTGCCTTTTTAAGTAGATCAGCAAGTTGAGAGAGCAGTTGCGGCGAACAAGCTCCTCATCCTGAGTCCTGTCGTGTTTTGTCCCCCCCTGCTCTGTGGAGATGGGGTACAGGAGCAGGGTGCAAGAGCGGGAGGGGACGGGGGGGGACACCCTGACATCAGCACCCCTCTTTCCCCCTACCCCTGCACAGCAAGCAGGAGACTCCGGGAGCAGCTCCAAGGCAGAGGGCAGGAGCAGCACATGGCAGTGGGGAGAGGGACACCTGAACTGCCTGGCAATTGCTGCACAGGGAACTTAGGGGAACTGATGGGGGGCTGCTGTCCCACCCTGGTTCCAAGCCCCCACCAGCTAGCTCCAACAGCTGCTCTTCCTGCAAGCAGTGGACAAAACAGGCGGCTGCCAAACAACGTTATAAGGGAGCATTGCACAACTTTAAATGAGCATGTTCTCGAAAAGATCAGCAACGAAACAACATTAAAAACGGGATGACGTTAAGTGAGGAGTAACTGTAACATATTTGCTTACCCTTGCATTGACTGAGGAGCCTGCCTTGTCCAATATTGGCTGGATTTTATCATCGAGGAATTTTGCGTGATTTCCAATCCACATGAGTACCTGGGTTAGGTACCACTCAGGCTTGTGCAAAAAGGCAAAACACCCAGAACATTAAAGTTAACTCCACCCAAAAAACAACTGATATATGAACAGGAGTATAGATTTCACCTACAGTACCCACTGCAAACAAATATGTAACATAAAAGGATATAACTCCTGACAAGTCAGAAAGATTATCAAACTTTATATTAAGGGTACATATTAAAAGTAATGTATAAAGTGTTAAGTTACTAGATGTTTCAATAAATGGTTAATCAACTGTTATAACCATCCATAACACATTCTACTCACGTCTGTAACATGCTTCTAACATCTATTCAACAGTTAACTCTTTATAAACTATTTATAAGCGTAGCAAGACTACAAAGCATGACCAGAAAAAGCATTTGGAGGGGAAAAAAGAGTTAACGAATGACAACTTTAAATTGGATTTTGCAATTTAGAGGAGTAGTTTATTTTACAACAGCAGCAACACTTAAAACCAGGGTAGGGGTTTTGGCTTTTGGTGGGAAGGGAGGAAAAATGGAGGACATATATGTACTTTAAATTGAAAGCATTGTCTTTTCTGTCCCAGTAGGTCAAAAGCCCTCAAAGAAAAAAAAAAATTTTCGTGGACCTTCTCTGTATTTGTGATCAGGTAACATCCCTATGGCAACTAAGCAATTTACATGGCAAATTAACATCAGAGAACCATTTATGTACTTTTACTATCTTTAATGCAATAAGTATTCTATCTTTTATGAAAAAAGGAAACAAGCTGCCTACTTTTGCTCTTCATTTATCTCCCCTTCCATTTGCTCTATTACTCTCTTCCCTACACATATTGCTCTGACACCATACCCACTTACTCCTCTCCCTCTCCACTACATATGCCTCTTGAGGCTGATAGGGAAAGGACACACCACTGAGAATGGAGCTGACTGAGAGGCTAGTTGCCTCATCATCCTTTTATGTAGTATCCTCCCCTACTGGAAACAGCTAGGCCGGTGGCTCCTCCTAGTTTCCAGTTACTGGGAAAATTTTTTTTTTTTTTTTTTTTAAAAAGCACTTCCAATGAAAACCCTGTAGAAGTAATAAAAAATGCAACTAACCCGTCACAGGCCACCAGTGAAAAAGTCTGGGAACTACTGCCAAGGTGAAATGTATTTACAGTTTACCCAAAAATATTACATGCAACCACACAGATTAACCTTAAAACATTGTTACTATAAGCAGTTTATATACATGCTAAATATCAACTTTTCAGACCCTGGTGCAGTTGTATTGGAACAAAAAGAAAAAGGAAACATTCATATAAAAATGCACCTGTATTTTAACCCCAGATGAAAGCCACCAAACTTTGAGGGCATTTAACGTGCACGCGCATGTGCGCGCACACACACACACGTTTCCAAATTTGGGGGGAGGGGAGGATTAGTCAGGTACAATTTAATGTAAGGTTTTTTAATTTAAATTAATTAATTAAAACAAAAAACTAATTATAGTCCCAAGTCATTGTCAGTTATATTTTAAACCAAGAACTTATTTTAATGCAGAGTCTAACACCTGTAAATATAGGAATAATAAAAATGCTCTCATGACCAAATTCACTCCCTTTTACACCCAAACTTAAGTAGCCAGGACTGGTAAAAGGAGGTTTTTCCATGGGGATGAAGAGAAATGAATCCATCCTTCTCAGGCTGTGGAGTCTACCCAAGGCTGCAACAGGTCCTGTTTCAGTGCCCCCGGTAACAAAGGGATTTGGCAAGTGCAACAGAGGAATATCCCATTGCCAGGGAATCTCTGCAGTGCAGCACTTTGCCAAGCAGGGGGCAGGACTTGTGGAGGGTCTTCAAGTGCTTTTTCACCTCCACACACATGCAATGAGCCCAAGGTCCTCCATGCAGAGAGCAATATTTGGGTCACAACTTTATACAGCAATGTGTTTTCTATATAAAACGGGTTAGTTTTTTTGTTAAGTACTGCAATTAAAAGTAAATCAAGAAATGCTTTCCCCATACCTTGCTTAAAACATTAGTTTGTCTATTCCCAGTAAAATGATACTTGAATCTTTTCTGAAGAGGGTTCAGCATGATTTGCATTGGAAGGATAATAGGTGGTGATGGAGGTAGAGAATACTTCTCTGGCAGTTGTTTTGGTTTAGTTAGTAATTCATCTCTAAGGTTTAAGAGTCAAAGGTAAAATATTTTATTGGCAGATCATTGTTATAGAAGTACTGAATTCTCGCATCATAACTTGAGACATTTAAGAAATGTTACATTCCATTTCTATAGTCCCCTTTCTTTACTGAAGTCACTACACATACTATACAATTATCAAAATCCTGCAATGAAAACTATTTCTATATTTAGAATATTCCAACATTAAACCTGTGTTTAATTAACAGGCGGATTACGACTGATTTGTGATAGCAGCAGTCAGTCAATTTGGTTTACAAAAAATCATCTTTATTCAGGATTGCCAAGACAGATGTGGGTTGTCCTATCCTCCCACAGACACACACAGACTTGTCATTACTATACTGAAACAGAGAAGCAGAAACTCAGAGGATTAGTAATGCAAAACAAGAGCTTCTCTGATCAGTATGTGACCCAAACTGGCAAAGATCAAAAGCTGTTTTTACCATCTGAGGGCAGCTCAATGGCTTATGTGAAAAATATTACTGATCTCAGTCCAGTTCCAGGGAACAGGCAAATGTACCACCACAATTTTCACCCCTGTGGGAAATCTTGCCAGAGGGCCCAAGGACTGAATAGCATGAAGGTTAAACTATCTTCCTCACTTCCCCAAATGTGAGTGCACTAGAATCGTGGTTGGTACAGCACTGCTGCTGCCAAAGCTACACTTTTTCTATTGGCAAAGAACTTCAATTTCTAGTATTGTTAATTGGGCACTTTCTATGTTAATTTTTTTCTTTTAATAAAACAAGATATACTAAACCCACAAACCTACTTCAGCCTTAGTGAGAAATGTCCAGCAAGTTTGTTCATTATTCTTCCTGAAATTCCCTGTGAATATAAGACACTAATTCAAAAAGGATACGATGTTTGCAATTTCAGAAGCTGAGAAAACAGAGTCTCCAAATTATTGTATATTTCTGGAACATTAGCCGGTGCAGCAAGACCAAAAACCTGAGACTGTGGTGGCCCAACAAATGGCCAATGAAGGTGAGTTAATATTTCCTCAAAATCACTGTAACAGAAAATATACACATCAACATGAATCAACAGTACAATGCAAAGATGAAAGAACTATGGTGCATTTCCTACCTTGACAGTTTGTCCTTAAGAATTTTATGCCAGAATTTAACAGTAGACCTCACAAAAGTAAGAAGATGAGAACAAGATGACTCCTGAAGCTTAATATCCAATTCTGCCATGGATGCCAGAGTAGTAGCGGCCTCTGGGACATTGTTGGTCATGAGATACTGCTGAATATTATCACTATAAAATAAAGCAAAATCATGACTAGAATGCACTGAGGCAATTTTTAGCAACACTGAGGATAATTCATTGCTGTTTACTTGTCTTACTGTATAATGAAAGTGAATAAAGCAATTTTGTTTTTTTGTTTTGTTTTTTTAATAGAAAATATTTTCCAGGTCAGCAGCTAGGTGACCTTGCAGTTAGTGCCGTGCACTGCTACCTGGTACACCTACATTTCTGGTCCATGCCTCTTGCTACCTACGTTGAGGATGCACCACTGAACAAGAGAATAGCTCTTGATGAGAAACTAAGTGTTTTCAAATCTGTTGTGCAACTCATTTAAAAACTTTTTAGATAAATGTTTTATTCTCACCAAAACAATAAAAATAAAGAGATGTCAACCTACATAATGCAAATACATCTTTTTCTGCTCAAACACCTTCTTTCGGTATTATTAGATTCTGTACAGTTATGTGTTAAAAACAGATAGCGAAGATACAGAATTTATATTCAACACTGACAAATATTCTACTATTAGAGGTGCATCCTTCAGATTAGATGGTAAATTATGATCCCTTTCATCCCCATATCCAAAACACAGTAATCACCAAATTTAGTTGCAAACAAAAGCAATGGCATATCAAAATTAGATTCGAATTTTTAGTCAGTAGGTGAATTAACAAGGATTATAACTTGTTTGCATTTAAAAATATAGATTTACAACTCCAAAAATGTCTCAAATTTATTTATTACCACCTAAGCCCTAAACAAGACTGCAGGGAAAAGATACTTAGAAGTCAAAGTGGGCCTATTTTACCTTAACTCTTCTATTTGTGAAATCCATTTTAGATAAGCAAGGTGTCGTTCAACCTCTTCTATTTGACTAATCAGTACACCAAGATCTTCCATCCATGGCTGGGCTGTCAATAGGTGGCTATTAATTGAATCAAATAAAACAGTTTCTTCCCCCAGGAGCTGACTAAGGGACTTCTTAGAATCCTCTGCATTCTTTAAGGCATTCTGAATTCTTTTGGGGACTTCTGATGAAACTGTAAGTACCTGTATTTAGGGAGGAGTAATACATCTGACATAAAAGTACTAAGACCCCTCTTTCAGTGATTAAACAAATCACTTTTACAGATTCCCGTGCATAGTAAAGCATAAGAGAAAATCAGAAAGTGACAGCTTAGCTGACAACATTGTATAGAATGTTACCAAAATGGCTGATGCAATTAGATGCATGCAATTGGTGGTATATTTTTAATGTTTCAAGGAGTTGAGAAATAACTAACAGAATGCTTACCTGTTCCTCTAATTGCTTTTTATTTTCTGAAAGCTCCTCTATAAGTTTGCCAAGTTTCTTTAGACAATTAAGGTCAGTTCCAACTTCTCTTTCAACATATTCAGCTACAGAGTAAGGGATGTCACAGCGATCTGGGTCTCTAGTGACTTGTTCCCTTCCAACATTAATGGCTGCCATGTTTTCGTCACCTGCAGGACTGAGTTAAAGAGTCCGTAGTTAGCCACCACCCACACAGCACTATCAACTACCATGAACCTTCATATGGAATGGGGCAGAAGAAATTTCAGCTTAAGGATTTCAGTTCAATGCAACTGAAAATACTGTCTTCCATTCAGCTGCTCACATGCATAAAGATAGCCACATGCATAAGCCTTTGGAGAACCAGGGCCTAAGTATGCAAAGTATGACACTATTATATACTCTGCTGGGGACATTGTGCCCATCACTCAACAGAACTGAAACATGTCCGCTACCCAGAGAAGTCAGTCAGCTTTCATTTCCAATACCATACATTTTTCTAAAACCAATTCAATGTTTTTATGTCTGTACTAGATGGTATGTATAAAAATACTTGAAAATGTACAGATGACTTGCCCCTACAGGTAGTAAAAAGGCTCCAGCACTTTTAAATGGCAGGTATGCCATCACTAGCAAAGTATACAGTGGGATGTTGCACACGATCTGTTGACAGACAGCATTTTAGAGACATACAAAAGAAGACAATTCCCATAAATTATCAAATGAACTGATCATCTTAAATCTTTGCTTTGGAAGCAGCACCTCCTGGCCTACTGCTTTGTCAGTGGCCAGGGAAATCTGGAACTTGATCAAATTAGTCAAGTGTTTGATCAGATTAAGATCCAACTCCCCGCACCATCTTCAAAAATTAAAGTAAGTTTTAAATGCGTTAATATGCTTTTAAAACTTTATCTGACCTCTAAAGCAAGTTATCATTCCAACATCAAAAAGCAGATTTAAAACTATAATATGAACAAGCAGTTAAAGGAACACTACCAATGTAAGAAATTACTTCAGTTTGAAAATTTTTACTCTTTTTATAACAAACAAATGGAAGAGATTAATGAAATATCTTGTTCCAGTTTACCTTGTGTAGTTGACAGTGTTCTGTGTATTCAGTGATTTATTGTTTCCTTTTAGGCACACAGCAACAGGCAAAAGAGAAAAACCTTTTAAAAGTAGGAAAATGTACTTGTAACACCATAAAAATTGGCAGGTAAATCAAGGGAAGGTGTAGGAACGGACACTCCTTACATTTTTTTCCAATGAACTACATTTCAAGATAGTATCCCTTTTTATGAATCTATTAGTAATTTATTAAGAGACTCCCACCTTCACTGCTTGTTGCCCACATCGAAAATGAAAGGGGTTCTATGCTACACAAAGACTCTCCAAGAGACAGGGTTTTTTCCTTAGGGAAGGATTATTAATAAACTACTGGCTTAAGAAACTGAGTTACAGTAAATTTATTCTATTCATGTTCTTATATGGCCCTTATCACCAAACTATCTGAACATCTTTCAGAAGTGCACTGAGCAATGTAACTAACATCTGTCATGATTAACATCTGTCATATGTGGTGGGCCTCTTTTTTTCCTCCAAGGAGAAACTGTGTTTTTTAAAAATATTTTATTATACATGCACATAAACATCTGCAAAACTAATTATCTGCCTTCAAACTCTCACTTGCTATGAGGACTATAAAAAATTGACCACTGTTAGGCTGATGGTCTGTTAAGACCAGTGCCTATCATAGTGACCAATACTGTCTCAATGTTCCCTTGCAGTCCCCTGTCCATCTGCCTCCATCTATTGTTTATCTTATACTTAAAATCCCTTCTCCCAAAAGCCTAGGGTCTATCTTTTTATTCTGCATTTGTGAAACACCTAACATTATAGCAGCCAGGACCATGACTGGGACTAGAAGACATTAAATAATACATATAAAACTACAATACCACCACCCTCTGCTGTGGGCAAAATAGGAAAAGCAAGGTCGAAGAAGTGCACCTTTCACTCAAAACAAAATGTCCCAAGGCTTGTGGTGACTCTTAATTCCTGTAGAAATTCATTCCACCATCTTGGACCAGGCCCAAGAAAGCACTGTCTTCTGGACTCAGGACTATGAGGCCCAGGGTATTTACACTCCCCTAGTTGACACAGGGCATTGTTGACACTGCTTTAAGTCGAGTAAGTTACGTCGCTCGGGGGGGGGAACAGATGGACAGTTTTTTCACACCCTTGAACGACATAACTTAGGCAAGCCCTCAGCAAGTCATAACAACCTCTTGCAAGCAGAGAAGTTTGAGCACAATTAGGATGTGCCATGCCACCCATAGGGTTGCCAACCCTTCCTGTTTGGCTGGGAGTTTGGCGTTGCAGCAGGGCTAAAGCAGGCTCCCTACCTGCCCTGGCTTCATGCCACTCCCAGAAGCGGCAACACTTCCGGCAGCGGCTCCTAGGAGGAGGCACAGCCGGGGGGTCCTCTGCGCGCTGCCCCTGCCTTAGCACTGACTCCACAGCTCCCATTGGCCGGGAATGGGGGACCGCCACCAATGGGCACTGCAGGGGCAGTGCTTGCAGGCAGAGGCAGCCCGCAGAGCCTCCTGGCCACCCGTGAGCCTAGGAGCCACTGCCGGACATGTTGCCACTTCTAGGAGGTAAGCGCCACCCAGCCAGAGCCTGTACCCCCTTACACACCCCAAGCTCCTGCCCCAGCCCCCTCCTGCACCCAAACTCCCTCCCACAGCACACACCCCCTCCCACAGTCCTGCCCCAGCCCTGAGCCCCCTCCTGCACCCAAACTCCCTCCCACAGTGTGCACCCCCCAACTCTCTGCTCAGGGATTTCCCT
The DNA here is from genome assembly GCF_015237465.2 of Chelonia mydas. NCBI lineage: Eukaryota > Metazoa > Chordata > Testudines > Cheloniidae > Chelonia > Chelonia mydas. The sequence goes on from NC_057849.1 coordinate 321,384,612, forward strand.
ACACCCCCCCTGAATTTCCCCAACCCCAGTTTTGTGAACTAGTTACATGCAGTGTTGCCGATTTAGTGATTGTTTGGAAAGCTGAATTGAAACTGAAACATTAATACACACTTTAAAAGTATATACAGTGTATGATAAAATACATGTATCTGAAAAAGTATAACAGATTTGAAAAGTATGAACATAGACTAGCTTCCTTATACAACTGTTGTTTTTTATGACAATGTCAGTGCATTCATTTCGGTGTTGTTGGCCAACCTAATAATTTCAAATTATTATTTGTAAGCAAAGTCTAAATGAGCTCTCCCTGACAGCTAGTGATGAGCTGGGGGGAAGACTTCAGGACCAGATTGTATTTACATTCACACCTAATCTACCTAGGTATCCTGCAAACACAGCAAATCCAGCTGTGTTGCCCAAGTGATAGATTTTGGCTGGGGTTGGGTTACAAATCACTTGAATACAGCGGGGGGGGGGGGTGTTAAATGTTGTTATTCTTATTGTCTGAGTAAAGGGCAGTAGAACTGTACTTAGCCTGTGCTGATTGAAGGCATCAAGAGAGAGAGTGGAGACAGGTGTTTTGCTTGATGGTCTGCCTGACTCACAAGTACTATTTGACCTGCCCCTCTCCACTGTTTAAAGACAGAGCTGATTAGTCTCCATAGAGAATCTTTTGTTTTGTTAAGTGACCACTACAGCTGAAATTACTGATAATCAGGTTTAAGTGCTTAGACCTGCTGTGGGACAGTGTTTCTGTGGAAGAGACGGCCCAGTCTGCACTAGCAGTGAGGTTCCCCCACTGAGAGCTCAGCTGAAATCACTGAGAGCTGGGTGGAACCTCAAGAGACCAACTCACAGAGGTCACAGTAGCAGGGTGGCAGCAAAAGGTGACAGCGCAGGGCCACTGGCAACAGAGGGATAGAGTGAACGGTGGCACAATGAACAACAGTGGCCAGAGCGAACAGTGAGCAGCTGGAGGAACGATCAAGGTGCCTTCTTGTTCCCCACTTGGGAGGTGAACTCATGTGAAAGCATCTCTGAACTCTGAGTCTCCACTGACCAAGGACAACACCAGTGAGTGTTAATGAGGCTGTTAAGAATGCTGGAGACACAACACAATTCATACAAACAAACATGGCTGTGGCATCATACTTTCTATTTAGGCAAGAGATACCACACATTACAAACTGGAGGCCAATGTTAAGTGCATTGTCACTTGTTCATCCTGAAGTTGAACACTGGTTCCAAACAAGACCACCAAATGCTCACTATCTTTCTGCAAAAAACTCAACTGACTGGCTAGAAGCATGTGGTGCAACAGTGAAAGACTCAACAGTTGAAAAAGTGAAGAACTCTCTCACCACATTCAAAAAAATTTGTATACATGGCTGATGAATGCACCGATGCAAATGGGCATCAAGTATTAAGTCACTGTGTATGTTATCTTGATGTCAGTGGTAGGCCAGTAGATGCATTTCTAGATGTTCAAGTTATAGAAGACACATTGGCTGCACCTGTGACAACCCACATCTTAGAAGAGTTAAATGCTTGTCAACTGGACCCCAAACAGATGGCGGCTTGTGCTTTTGATGGAGCTGCAAACTTCTCTGGAAGACATGGTGGAGTACAAGCTTTGCTCAGAGAAAAGTGTAACCCTAATTTCTCCTATACACACTGCACAGGCCATCTACTCCAACTAGCACTAGTACGAGCTGCAGACTCTTCAAAAGAAATTTAAAAAGCTATAAATGTAATGTCTTCGTTATATTTTTTTTCAGCAAGAGTCCAAAAAGACTGAATATCTTGGAAAATATAGAAGATGGACTGAAGTTCAAATTAGTCCAACCTGGGAAAACCCTCTGGCTTTCTCATGAGCAATCCTTAGCTGTTATCTTAAAATTACTCCAGCCATTATTACTGGCTTTGTAAAGTATCTACAAAGATGGGATGGATCTAAGTAGTGAGGCTGGTGAATTACTTTTGCTACTACGTTCTGAGAAGACTATTACCGTTCTCTCTCTTGTAAGTCTATTGTTGAAACCACTTGGGCCATTAAATAATGCCATCCAGGCATCCGTTACAACAGTAGTAGATCTTTGTCCAGCAAAAGAAGCTACATTTGGATCAGAGAGCTATCCATTGAAAAAGCAGACTTCAGTCCAGAAGTTGACTAATGAAGGCATTTATCATGAATCCTTAAGTGAAGAGGACAAGTGTTTAAGACAACTGAAAAAGTACACAGATTTGAGTCTTAAAAATCTGCAACAGCGACTTCTAGATTCTACTCAAACTCTACATAGCTTTTACAGATCCCTGTCCTATAAAACACCAACAGTTGAGTGGGTGAGGCACTACCACCAATGGGGCTGCCATGTGCTCAGGACAGAATAGAGACTTTAAACACAGGGTGGAATATCATACGACAAATGAATGAAGATTTGACTTCAACTTCTTTTTTATCATCACTAGTGGCTTGACCCGATCTTTATGCTATGTTTCCTGGGATGAAAGAAGTAGGAATTCATCTCTTGCTACTCCCAGTGACAACAGCTACAGCTGACCGTTCTTTTTCATCCTTAAATATAATTTTGTGTTCTGAAATAAGTAGTTTTCTTCCTGATCATGTGAATGAACTAATGAGCATATCAGCTGAAGGAATGGAAGTACCGGACACATGCGAAGCCACCAAAGATGAACGCATTGCATTCAAAAAGTTCATTAACAGAGATGTGCAAAATTATAACAAGAAACCAAGAAGGATATCTATGTAGTGCTTCATCAAAGGCTTGAATAGCCAACTTTAATTTGTTTGATGATTTTAAAACAGGAATTAAATCTAATCAAATGGTCATGAAACATTTTTCAGTTTTTACTATGGTGCCATACAGCCCACCTTCATCCTCATGGTCTCACCCATCATCAGCTCTGCCCCCCCCCCCCCATTCATTCAACCCCCCCCCCATTTCAATTCCTGGGGAAAACACTGCCTCTGCCCTAGCCCCCTCCCACCTCAGCCTAGTAAAGGTGAGGGAGAGAGCTAGCGAAAGAGGGTAGGGGGCTGGAGTGAGTGAGGGCAGGGGTGTGCCCTTGGGGAGGGGGACGGATGTTTGGGTTTGTGCAATTAGACAGTTGGCAACCCTAGCTACCAAAGCCAGCCACCAGCATCCCTGGAGACCACTAACTCCGCACCTCCTGCTCACCGTGGGGGGATGGGACTGCTCCTCCCCCTGCAGCAGGCGAGGGCGTTGCTCGCCCCTCCGCCCCCACCACAGAGCAGGGTGGGTGGGGGAAGAGATCTCCTCGGCCAGGGGGTCTCCTCAGCCTGCCTGCCGCACTCGCCTAGGCCCCGCACGCCATTAGCGTTGCCGTGGTCCCTAGCAGCCCCCCTTGGGCCCCCGAAGGCAGCCCCTCTCCTTGCTAGCCCCCCCGCAGCCCGCCAAGAGCTGAGGCCCCTCACACGCCGACATCGGGAGCGGGCAATAGAGGCCAGCCCCGCTTTCCCGGCCCGCCCAGGCTTGGGCTGAACGAGGCCGCTTACCGCTAGGGCACGGACGGACCCGAGTTATTCGCCAACCGCCTAGGGCTCTGCCCTGCCCCGCCCCCTCAGCTCCACCACTGACTGGCACCTGCCACCCCGGCGCAGCGGGAAATCCCGAAGTTGCTCCGGGTCCCGCGAGAAGTGGGCGGAAGGAAGAGAGAGGGAGACTGTAACATACCCACGGGTCTGTCCCACCCATCAGGAGCCCGTGATGTCATCCCTGCCACAGAAGAAAGCGCATGCGCGCGGTCAGAGGTTGCCGTTGCGTGCCCTGTGTTGTCGCCTATGCGGCGCGAGCCTAGGAGGCGGTTGGTGCTTCGCTTTGGCGGTGAGATGCCTCCTGAGAGAACCTGGCGCTGGGTCTCCGAGTCCCGGGCGTGGGGAGGGAGCAGCCCACGCCTTGCCCCATAGTGCTGCGGACTCACCGTCCCCGGAGGCCTGTCCAGCTCCTTAAGCATTGCGGGTTGGGTGGGTTGCCAGCTGGAGTTGCCAACTTTCTATTTGCAGAAAATCAAACACCCTTGCCCTGCCCCACCCCTTTTCCAAGGCCATGCCCCCCGCCCTCTGTTGCTGGCTTTCCCCCACACTCGCTTGTTTCACCAGGCTGGGGCAGGAGGTGTGTGTGTGTTTGTGGGGTGATGAGGACTGTGGGTATGGGCGCTGGGGTGCAGAAAGGGGCTCTGGGCTGGGGCAGGAGGTTGGGGTGTGGGAGGGGGTATGGGCCGGGGGGTGAGGCAGAAATGAGGGGTTCAGGGTGGGGGGGGGGCTCCAGGCTAGGGCAGTAGGTTGGAGTGGTGGGGGGGATGAGGACGCTGGGATGGGGCCAGAGGTGAGGTGCTGGAGGGGGCTCAGGGTTGGGACAGAAGGTTGGGGTGTGTGGGGGGGTGAGGACTCCAACTGGGGTGTGGGCTCTGGGATGGGGCCAGAGGTGAGGTGCTGGAGGAGGCTCATTGTTGAGGGGCAGGAAGGGGGCAGCCACCGGGGGGCGCTTACCTCAAGCGGCTCTCGGGAAGTTGCTGACATCTTCCTCCACCTCCTTAGCGGAGATGTGATCACGTGGCTCTGTGCGCTGCCAGTGCCTGCAGCCACTGCCCCCTCAGCTCCCATTGGTCAATGTTCCTGTTCCTGGCCAATGGAAGCAGCGGAGTTGGGGGTGGGGGCAGCACACAGAGCCCCCCCCCGCTCCAGCTATCCCTCTGCCTAGGAGTCAAAGGGAGATGCCAGCAGCTTCCCAGGTGTCGCACGGAGCCAGGTAGGGAACCTACCTGCACCGCCGACCAGAGTTTTAATGGCCCAGAGCTGTGCTGACCGGAGCCATCAGGGTCCCTTTTCGACTGGGCTTTCCGGTCGAAATCCATACACCTGACAATCCTATTGCCGTCCTGCTGCCATTGATGTCAATTTGGGGGTGTGGGGGAGGCAGGATTGGGGCCCTATGGGAGCTGTAGGGGGAATCGACTCCTCTTTCCAGTTAGCGGCAGGCTCTGCAAGGGATGGGTGCTGTGTCCTGTCCACTGATGATCAGAGCTCCCTCAGCCCAGGCCAAGTGCCAAAGTTAGCAGACAATATGAGTCAAAATCATGGGCATTGCCCCCCCAAACTGTAAGCCTGGGGCTTACAGAATTTGCCTCTCTCACGTGCGGCCCCGTTGGCCTGACTGGAACTGCCCCCTCAAATATAAAAGTAAAACTATGGCTATGCAAAAAGAAAAGGAGTACTTGTGGCACCTTAGAGACTAACCAATTTATTTGAGCGTAAGCTTTCGTGAGCTACAGCTCACTTCATCGGATGCATACTGTGGAAAGTGTAGAAGATCTTTTTATACACAAAAAGCATGAAAAAATACCTCCTCCCACCCCACTCTCCTGCTGGTAATAGCTTATGTAAAGTGATCACTCTCCTTACAATGTGTATGATAATCAAGTTGGGCCATTTACAGCACAAATCCAGGTTATCATACACATTGTAAGGAGAGTGGTCACTTTAGATAAGCTATTACCAGCAGGAGAGTGGGGTGGGAGGAGGTATTTTTTCATGCTTTTTGTGTATAAAAAGATCTTCTACACTTTCCACAGTATGCATCCGATGAAGTGAGCTGTAGCTCACGAAAGCTTACGCTCAAATAAATTGGTTAGTCTCTAAGGTGCCACAAGTACTCCTTTTCTTTTTGTGAATACAGACTAACACGGCTGTTACTCTGAAACCTATGGCTATGCAGAATAAGTAAGTCCAGAGCTGACTGCAAATAATTAAAAAGAGAGTTCACTAAACTGGGTGACTGGGCAACAAAATGGCAGAAGAAATTCAATGTTGACAAATGCAAAGTAATGCGCATTGTAGATTTATGGTTATATTCACAGTACAAAATGGTGGGGTCTAATTTGCTCTTACCACTCAAGAAAGACCTTGAAGTCATCGTGTATGAGTCTCTAAATACATCTGCTCAATGTCCAGTGGCAGTCAAAAACAGAACATTAGGAAAGGGATAGATAATGAAACAAAATATTTTAACACCACTATATAAATCCATAGTTCACCCACAGCTTATATATTTGATGAAGTTCTAGTCACCCCCATCTCAAAAAAGATACATGAGAATTAGAGTACAGAGAAGAATAGGGGTGTGCACAGGAATAAAAGTTTGGCCGCTTTTGGAAGGGCACTTTCTATGTCTTCCCTCCCCCGCAGCTGGAGAGCTGGCTCTCCCCCCGGGACCGGTGGAGCTCTCTTAGCCCCATAAGAGTTTTGTGCCCCTGCTGATTGGGGGGCCTATACCCCTGCTTCCCCTCCCTTGTTCATGTTGCTGGGCAACAAAAATCATTAGGGGTATAGAACAGCTTCCGTATGAGGAGAGACTAAAAAGATTAGGACTGTTCATCTTCAAAAAGAGATTACTAAGGGGGAATATAATAGAGGTCTATAAAATTATGAATGGTATGCAGGAAGTAAATAGGGAAGTGTTATTTACTCCTTCACATAACAGAAGAGCCAGGGGTCACCCAATGAAATTAACAAGCAATCGGTTTAAAACAAACATAAGGAAATATTTCTCCACACAATGCACAGTCAACCTGTGAAACTCATTGCCAGAGGATGTTTTGAAGGCCAGAAGTATAACTGGATTAAAACAATAGGTAAGTTCATGTCAGATAGGTACATCAATGGCTATTAGGCAAGATTGTCAGGACACAACAACCCCATGCTCTGAGTGTCTATAGACCTCTGACTGCCAAAAGTTGTGACTAAATGATTGGACGTATCATTCAATAAATTGCCCTGTTCTGTTCATTCCCTTTGAAGCATCAGGCACAGGCCTTGTTGGAAGACAGGACGCTGAGGTACATGGACCATTGGTCTGACCCAGTATAACCATTTTTATGTTTTCAGAAAAGGGTGGGTGCAATTCTCCATGCAAGGGCAAAGCATTGTTATTACAGATGCAGGAAACTGAGGCACAGCTGGGTTCTCCTCTATATTTACTGCAAGGTACTTGGCACACAGCGGAGCCAAAAATAATATTAAAAACAGATTCTTCCAGACCCAAGGAACTCACATGGCATCCAAAAGGATCTGCACCATCTCCAGATCCGGCACATCAAAATGCAACAATGGGTGGAGGAGGAGGGAAAAAACAGGCTCTAGAAAGAGGTAAAACAGCAAGAGACCATGGTATACGGGGCCTTTACAAGCAGAAAATAGCTGAAAATGTTAAGACTCACATTCTCCAGTTCATTAAGGCGACTGTGCATGGTGAAAGTGGCCTCAGAATGCCTGGAGGGAGTCTATGGAGAATGCCAGCAGATGGTTCTCATGCAAAGAGCACAGTCAGCTTGACCAGTTGCCTGCCATCCCAAGTGTAAGTGAGGAAGGGGGCATGTGAAGTGGAGCCCCAATATGCCTGTTTCACCACAGTTGTAAATTAAACTGCTCCACTGCTGAGGTTAAGAGACCTGCAAGAGTATTTTGGAGCCTTTCCATGGCACAATGAGAAAAATGGGCAGAGTGGAGAATCTGCCCTCTAATAATTTAGCCTAGGACGACAGATTAATGCCCTATAGTCTAGAGTTTAGATTTGTTTACTATTATTTGTACGGAACTAGCATAATAGACTTCCAATCAAATAAGAATTACTCATTCTTTGGATCTATTTTCAGTTTGGCTGGATCAATAATGGCAGAGTTCCCTCATCTCCCATTGTCTACATGGGCAATTCTGGGTGACCAGCAACTGAGAAAATCGGGCTACTTAGGACGCTTAACTTTAGACAACCATGCTTTAAAATGTTGTCATTGCTATATGTAAAGTAGCAGAATGGGATAAATATTACTGAAGATAATGAAGTAAACTCATAAGCTACCAAATTTTAAAAATGCATTTATTATTTAAATGATCTCCTGATCTGAAAAAATTGTGAAGAAACAAAATGGTTTTTCCTGAGAGAAAGAAAAGAGGTATCAATATAAAGCTGACACAGTTAATTTTCCAGTAACCAATTTAGATCAAGAATATTTGTCATAATAGATCTACACACTGAAGGTATAAAGCCTAAACTGGCATATAAATATGAATCAAATGAATCACCTAAATTTCTGCATCAATAAAAAACATATTTTCAAGACAGGCTGAGATATATGAGCAGAGTCAATGCTCCTTACACCCCTCAGAGGAAGAAAAAAATATGTTTATATTAATTTTTACTTGAAATAATCTCTGTTTGGTAGGGACTGTGACGCTGGCAGACCAGGTACCAGCTCATGCCAAGGCCTCACTGAACTTACAATGGTATAGCTGGAAACCAGTCTTGTTTACTTGTGTTAGCATCCTCAGATGCTGTTTAGACTTTATAAAATGCTTGTGGGATGCTGCATGCATTAATCTAATTTATAATCTCTGTAACCCAGGGTATACATTTATATAGAGTATATCAGCACACAGCTGTGGCCCATTGTAAACCTCTAACTGTATAACTCAACAAAACAGGAAAACCGCATTGATTAAGGTAAAGTACTCCTCCTGCATACAAGAATCGCCAGTTGAAAGCAATTGAAATATTGCATAGCAAAGGACAGAGACTTTGTTGATTCCATTCCTAACTCATGTCTCTTTTCAGTCCATGATTTTTACTGTCTAGCAAAGTTATGAATTTAAGCTCCCAGGCTCATCTTTTGAGTGTCTTGTGTAGGTTTCCTTTGAGGTGAGGACTGATAGGTAAGATATAGAGTGATCGTTTTGTGAAGTGTTCACCTACAGGTGATGTGGTGTTTTTGTCTTTTATCATTTTCGTGTTTGACTTAATTCAAGAGTGTAGTGATTGTCTCATTTCACCCACATCAGTGGTTCTCAACCCGTGGCCCAATCAGCACACAACTGCAGCCCATGTGACATCCTCAGGGCCATACAGGTAGCATATACATTGTGCGGATGGGGCCCACATAACACAGAGAACTGCATATGTGGCCCACAACGGTGAATAGGTTGAGACCCACTGACCTACATAGTTCTACTAGGGCATTTAGTGCAATGGATGAGGTTGTGACAGGCATATGTAGGACCCATAGATCTTGAAGGGTGTATTGTGGAGGGTGTTGACCATGGTAGCAGTGGAGATATGTCTGCATGGTTTGAATCTGTTACTCTGGTAGGATCTGGAGCTTTTGAGTTGGTGTATTCTGATTTGTTCGGAGCTTGTTTCTGATGAGCTTGGAGAGATTGGGGGTTGTTTGAAGGCCAGAAGAGGGGGTTCAGGAAATATTTCTTTGATGATACCCCAAAATGGGTTCCAGTGGGGGGTGGTAGGTGATAACTAGAGGTGTGTGGTCAGAGGGGTTTTTATTTATTGAAGCAGGTTCTCTCGGGATATATGGGTGGCAACACTGCATATTTTCTAAAAGTGAAATACTGAAATTTTCATATTGTTGGTATGCAAAACCCTATTCAATTTTTTATAAAAATGACAGTGCAAAGTGTCTCATGTTTAACAATTTATTAACACAAGCGGCACAAACAGGTTTCTTATTTGTTTGGGTTTAGAAATTATAAAGTCAAAATGCAACCTAACTGCTATCAATTGTTTTAGAATGGCTTTTTAATCCTTTCATGAAATGATACAGATTTGCCTTGCTCATCCATTGCCAGCAATGGACACACTAAATATGCTGGTATAAAGCAGTTAGTTGTTGATACAAACTGTCATCTGGGCTTTTTGGTTAACTTGTTTTCATTACCTGTTCTTTGGTACAGGTAGTAGTAGAGATGGGAAAAATGCACAAACATTTTCATAATAAAATGTACAGTTCAACTAATAAAAACAGATGTACATGTTTATATCACATAAAAAGCATGAAAAATTCTGCCAATAAAATCCTCTACCACATCAGTGCAAAAGCTGTTGGCCTTCTAAAGCGACATAAATGTATTCCTCTAATATAAATATTCATTGCCTTACTTTAATTAGCATTCCTCATCTGTAACGTTAGCACACTTGCAAGAAATTTTATTCTGTGCTGCATTCATGAAAGCATGCTGAATACTCACTGTACTTCTGGAGAGGCAATTACTGAAGATTTGGAATTGCTGTCCTAAGCCCATACTTTAAGATGTGGTTTTGCTACAGCTCAAGCACCTTATTTACTAAGGTCATTTAAAAAAACCCAATCTAATATTTTTATTATTTTACTAACACCATTTTGCATATAATCATTGAAGCTAATAAAAACAACTTAAAAAAATACGAATATTTTACTACAAATCTTCAAAATCAAAACTAGGGTTTGCACAGAACAAGTAAATATGAAAACACTTTCACATCTTAAAATCTTTACATGACTTTAGAGCATTTGTTCAGCGCAGCCATATAGTATTCAGTTGTGTCTGGTTTTTTATGCTTGTGTCCATTTTTAGCACTTCTCTAATTGCCATGGTAGCGTAAGTGGATGGAGGAAGAGAGAATTCCATCTTCAAGGCCTTGAATTTACCTTCTATTATATAAGAAAGAAGAGATTAACTGGCACATATAGTATACCTCCTCTAGGCATTATTTAAATTGGGCTGAAGGGCTCACACAATTTAAGAAATAAAAAAATTAATTTATCAACCATGGAAATGTTTTGTGAAATGTCAATTCATGCTACAACCTTCACGTATGTGGCAGATGTGAGACATGGAGTTTTCCCACAATGGGAAAAGTAAAGTTTCACTATTTATGTAGCAAATTTTATTTAAAACGAACAAACAAAAAACCCCACCTTTTAGTCATACAAAAATTCGGTATTTCAAGACTGCCTTCCTCTCCTCCTACAAGCCTTGGTTGTAAAGTAGTAAGGCCTATATGTTATAATTGGCTGTGTACTTTATTCAACAGTTCCATCACACAATCCTGACATGTTAAAAGTTCTTAAACTTTTAAACTGTACTAATTCTCCTAGAAACAAAATATTACACTTACTAATACCAGTTTGAACAAATAATATTTCTGATGCTGTTCTCCTAGCATGTCATCAATCCTATTTTAAACATTTTCTGTTATAATTTTATCCCCAGTTAAGCAAAACACTAAAGCGTGCACTTAAAAGCACACAGATCTCCCACTGAACTTCAATTAAACACATAAGTAGTCCCAATGAAGTTGAAAGTGAATATTCACATGCTTGAAGTCCAGCGCATGGTCAAGTGCTTTGCAAAATTATGGCCTCTGTCTGTCCCTCTTCAGTAAAGCACTTAACTAAGCATATGCTTAGTGCTAAGCATGTGCTCATTTGATTCTGTAGATAGCTAGAAGCAGAGTATAATGTAGTCAATATGATCTGCTGAGCAAATGCTTGCACTTTTGAAAAATCAGGTCACTTATATAGGAGCCTAATTTTGAGCACATCCTTTAACATTTTAGCTTGATGTTTTGTCAAATGTAGCCTTTTTATTTATGTTTACATTCAATGTGTGTGATATGTAGCAGTTACAACTTCAAAGCAATAGTTAGGTCAAACTTCATTGTTTACAGTGTATAAAACACCTGCAGAAAAGTTGTTACTCTTACCTTTAGCAAGAATAGGTGACGGTTTTCCTTCCAACTTATCCAAATCCGTATTAAATAATGGAATTCTAGGATCATCATATGCAACCACCTCCCTTTATGAAACACAGGACAAAGTTTTTTTAAATTTTGAAATACTCAATGTAACTGAATGCACCCCTGTATTCACACCCTATACACTATTGTAATAATCTTTGTACAAAATAAGGTATCATTTGAAAACTAACTGGTCAATCATATCATGATGAAATGTGCATAGCAACATTATATGTAAAGTTATAAACATAAACTAAAATTAGGTCTGGAACATGTTTACCAGACAAGTCTGAGTGAACCACTTCCTCAAAGACAAAGGACACGCTGGCACCTCAAGCCAGGTGTCATCAAAGTTGATGGGCAATCACCTGTCAAGTGGCCATACTTTGGAAAGGAAGTGGGAAAGCAGCAAACTGATCTGCATTTTAGCAAACAATAGCATGGCACCTCTTTCACCATGAGACTCCTTGTCTTTGTCCTCACAGCAGGAATGAACTTTATCTAGGAGTAACCCTCAAGAAAATGAAAAGGAGTACTTGTGGCACCTTAGAGACTAACAAATTTATTTGAGCATAAGCTTTCGTGAACTACAGCTCACTTCATCGGATGCATCCGATGTAGCTTACAAAAGCTTATGCTCAAATACATTTGTTAGTCTCTAAGGTGCCACAAGTACTCCTTTTCATTTTGCGGATACAGACTAACACGGCTGCTACTCTGAAACCTCAAGAAAATGCATTTCAAAGGGGAACTAGACTATAAAAGTGAGGGGGAAAAAAAACACCCCAAGTTTTCTCTCCCACTTTCACCTAAGACGACAAAAGAAACAGCCTTTTGACGTTGGGAGCAGATCCTGGCCTGAGAATTTGGTCAGCAATGTTACTGGGAACATGTGGTAAGGGATTTCACCTTGAAGCAAATCTAGTTGTTAAGTTTTAGTTACTAGAAAGCATTTTATGCTTATTTCTCTTGTAACCATTTCTGACTCTAATGCCTGATATTTGTACTCGCTTAAAACTTCCTCTTTGTAGTTAAATAAACTTTGTATTCTTTAAATCAAAAAGAATCCAGTATTGTATTTAAAATGAATTGTGTGGGTAACTCCATTTAAAGTAGCAAACCACTGGATATTGATCCCCTTAGAGGGCAACAGACCTAAAATATCTGAACTGTCCAGGAGAGGGCTGGACAGTGCAGGACACCAATTTTGGGGGGGAAGTTTGGGACTGGGAGTGTGTTGGGGGTCACCCTGCAAGTGGTAACCAAGGCTGGTGGTAACTAGTGTGAGACTGGAGTGTGCTGGCAGGCTGCAGCTAGACAGAGATACTCAGACTGTGACCTGCATGCTGTTTGGATGTTTGTGAGGGGCCCAGGTTGGGAGCTACAGCAGCGAAGCATTGTGAGGCACCCCAGTTGCAAGGAAAAGGTGACACAGTCCCTCACTGGTCTAGATTGGATACCCTGGAATGTCATACTCAACAATTACAAGTTTTTTATATCTAGATAGGCTGATTTTCTGATAAAACACGAGTAAGGTTTTATTCACAAAAAACACCACTAATGGACACAGACAAAAGATTTAATGCAAACACATATGCTAGTTGGTGAAGTTTCTCCCACATCACAGGTTTTTTCTTTGTAGGCTATGTCAAGATTTCTAATTATACAATAAACGTGGTTATTAGTGGATGGGAAAGAACTATGCCAACTATAAGAAAAATAGCATTCTACAACAATCAGAAGTGTTTAAAAAGTATTTTAACTTCTTCATGGCTGGATTAAGTACCTACTCTATTTTTCCTCTCCAGCCACATCATAGGAAGTCATCCAGTGTATAATGGCTACACTGAAGAGCAATCTTTTAAGTGCCCCCCATCCAAAACTCTGTGTATAGTTCTCATCATCTTAGACCAGGAGCTCTTCAGAGATCATGTCTGCCTGTTTTGTACAGTACCTATTATAAGAGGGCACTGATCCTGGTTCTGGTCTGTACGTGTGACAGTAATAAGGTTTTAATAGATAAGCCATAATAAATAATAATGTGTAAACAACTGAACCTTTCATATACTTTTTGTTCATATGCCAGTCTAAGAAACAGGTTGAGACTAACTTTTCCTCAAAATAAATTGCTAAGATTAAAAAACAACCCCCCACCCCAACACACACACACCAGGTTTTGGGGGTTGCAAATATTAATCTACATGATTTACTGTCTACAGATTATCTTGGGCAAGTCTAAAATAGTCACATTCCTGGTCAATAATTTTAGTTTTCTCATATTCAGAACCTTGTATTTTATTTTAATTGCTTGACTGAAGATGCAAAAAGAGTCTCTTGCTAAAATGTATCAGGACCAAATCCTGCTCTTCTACCTTCCTGTGGACATCCTAGGCTCGAAGTACAGTGGGAAAGGTTACATTTATGCTGTGTGTAGGGGGATGCGCATAACCTCAGTGGAATACAAGGGGGACCATCACTCAAAGAAGAATCCACAGTACCTCGAGTGTTAGTACACAGTGTTCCACAGCAGATCAGAGCTAGTGAAGCAGTGGGACCTATGCCTTACTGGTCTGTGCATAGTGTGTGTGGTACAAAGATCCATATCTACTGCTCCTGCCTACAAACTAGTACTGATCATGGCCTAGCTACACATGAGACCAATGCTCGGCAGCACTTTTGCAGTCCTCCTGCATGTATTCTGGGGACATCCTATTATTTCCAAATACATTTCACTGTATCCAGTGTTCCCTCTAATTTTTCCCACCCACGTCCGGAATAAAATTTTGTTATGGGCCCCAACATGGAGGTGATGTGTGACACATGACCTTCATATTGGTGCCCATAACAAAATTCACGTGTTGGGCATGGGGCCGAGGGGTTCAGTGTGTGGGACGGGGCTCAGGGCTGCGGTAAAGGGTTGGGGTGCAGGGTGTGAGGGGCTCAGGGCTGTGTTGGATCATATTAAAGAAGTTCTGTATTAAAATCACAAATGAGTTTGATTCCCCATAGTTTAAATTCCAGGGTATTACTAATTAAGAGGTCTCTTGGTTTCACTATTTCTCTCCTTTTCTGTGTGAAACTTGCAAACTGCTAATTGTGTTAGTACATCCTAAGACAGAGTCTGTTCTCAAAGCAATACTTTGTAACAACAGAAACAGCGCACAGAGACTCCCCACCCTTTTGTTGTATTTATCTCGCTTTGTTAACAATTGAGATTAAAATAGAGATAGAGGATGTATGTGGATGGATGCTTGGTGTGAATAATAAATGAATGATCAGGGAGGTGCCACCCTAAGAATCCAGTGTCCATTGGCCGAAGAAGGTGTCAAGTGGAAACAACCAGAGGACCCTCGGAGGGCAGACTGGAATCCACCCAACAGCCTCAAGGATGGGAGAACCGAAGAACAAAACAACATCTGGCAGCACGGAGCCGTCAGGAATGTGCCATCTGCTGATTGATTCAGCAACAGCATGATAAAGCAACCTCCACAGACTTGTATTAGACCAAAGACCTATAAAAACAGAACCAAGGGACTGAGTTCTTTGGGGTCTGATTCTGCAAACCAACTTCCAGGAGCGTCAGATGTGCATCTGACAAGGCCCTGCTCCCTCCTCATGTCCAGGCCACCTGGCCTGTGGCTTGGCACAAGCTACTCTAAGGCTGGTAACTATGATAACAACCTTGCAGAACCTGTGTGTGTGTGTATGAATAAATATGAAATGGAATGGAATGTTATAGTTATAACTAACTGCTTACTATGATTCTTTCTGTATTCACAATAAATGTGGCATTTTGCCTTATCCCCTTTAATAAGATCCTGCTGGCTTTTATTTTATTGGTATAACAGCTGGGGCAGAGGGTTGGGGTGCAGGGGTGTGAGGGCTCCAGCTGGAGGTGCAGGCTCTGGGGTGGGGCCAGAGACGAGGGGTTTGGGGTGCAGGAGGATGCTCCTATGGGGAGAGAGGACCAACCCCCCCCCCCCAAGCTCTCTCTCCCCACAACAGCACCTGGGCTTCAGGGGCGAGGCGCCTCTCCCTGCTGTGGCAGCTCCAGGGCTGGGGCCCCAGGTCCAGACTGGATTCAGGCCAGGGGAGGGGCACTGGGGCAGGTCCGGGCCGCGGCTGGGGTGCCCTGGCCACGGCAGTTCTGGGCCACCCCAACCACGGCAGGTTGGGTGCCAGGCTAGTTTGAGGCTGGGGGAGGGGCACCCCTCTCCTGGCTGTCCCCGGGTGGGTTCCCTGAGCACCTGCGCGGTACTAAATAGGCTGCTGCGCAGCTTACAGGGAACTTAGCTGTATACGATTACTTACCATCTGACATTCTGGGGGCGAATTATGATCTTTCTGTATGCTCCAGATAATGAATAATCTCGAATTTTATGTCTCATGTTGCTGATGTCAAGGTTGTCAGCTGCTAACATTTCCTTGTAGGCATCACCGACTACAAGAAAAGGAAATATTTAAAGAAAATTAAATCTACTTAAAATCTTAGTTCAAATTAAGTTTTAAGTGATCGTGAAAATTAAAAAGACTTACTTTTATGCTTCGGATATATAACATCAAACCCAGGTAATGGCATCACTATATCATGGATAGTATAACTGTCAACATCTGCCTCTTCAATATGAACACCTGTCCCTAAAATTCAAACAAACAGTTTTCTATTTAAAATACATAGGTATGTGGCATTTTTCTGTCACAAGCATCTGCTGTTAATTGAATTTAAAAATAAAAGTTCTTGATTTAAACGTATCTGACTATAGATGGATGAAGCAAATGTTGTGTTGTATCTTCATTTACTGACACAATTTTCTTAAAGAAAGGTGTAACAGTCTTTAGAGTTTAAAAAGAAATCATGCAAAGCAACAATGATTTGAAGTTTATTTTACCTCCTTTAAGTACAAGGTCTCCCGATACAGCTTTAAGTCCATATTCTTCTATTCTCTTGCTCACCATGTTATTCCATATATAACTCTGATAGCTATGAATATACATCAAACGATTATTCCTTGGTATCTGTAGGTGAAAAATGTTTAACTGAATAATAGGTGTCTTTAGTTACTTTCACCACCCAGCCACACTTAATGGATAAACATTGAAACAAGTCATTTTTCCAGTCACACAGTTAACATGTAGGTGTTTGGTTTGTATACTATATTTCTGGTCTTAATTTGAGAGGAATTTACTTGTAAAGAAGGAAAAAAAAAAGTATGCATTATCCCCTCAATACAAAAAGCTCGTTTTCATTTTGTGTAACAGTTTGCCAAGTGTATTGTTGATGTAGACATGAGTCCCATTTTCAACATTGTAAAGGAGTACTTAATTATTTTTCATAGATTTGTAGGTCTTGAGCAACCAATAAGACCATTCAGTTACCCTCCTGAGTAACACAAACCATGAAACTTCACTAAGTAATTCCCGTGTCAAGCCCAGTAATCCAAGGTTGAAATAGAACTATTTTCGGAAAGATCCAATTTTATTTTTTTAAAAATCAAGACTTCAAAGTGATGCCAATTCTATCACATACTTTGTCAACCTATTCCAATGGCTAATTACCCTCACTGTTAATTTGATTTGATTCTCTAAAGGCACAAAGAAAATCTGATCTTAAATCTTACACACAAGTCACAGATACCTATATAATTCAGATGAGTTTAAGTAACCATACAGCTTCCATATAAGCATGCAACTACATTTAGAATTCTGTTCTTTCATCCATGTGCATTAATAGGAAACACCCAAGTTATTCATTATACATCAGTTTGAGTCTGGATCCCTCAGTAGACAATATGACCGTACTTCAAGGGAACACAGAGGAGAGGAATGGATGGATTTAAGAGGTTTATACATTGTCCATTTAAAATGTAGTGTAACACCACAAAAATAAAACACAGACAAAAAACCTCAACCTTTTTACACTCACTATGCCAAATGCAGAGACTATATTCTTCAGTCCATACTTTGAAAGTCCACGTAGAAGCTGTCCTTCCACACACCTTTTTACAGGCAGTTTTTTGAGGGCTGCAGCTGGATCTTTAGTCTTTGCCCACTCTTCTCTGCATTTAACTAAATATCCTTTCTCAGCTGTAACAATAATTTAAGATTAACATTTTAACTGCAAAACAAAAAATTCAAGTTGATTAAAATATTAATGTAGCTGAAAAAAACAGTGCATTAGTGTGCTTATGTCTTAGTGAAAGTTGTTAAAAAAAAAAAAAAGAGCCAAAGTCTTCTAGATTCTCTACTGGAACAGCTAACTCATTTGTTAACCTGTAGTTAAAATGTAGTAGGAGTACAGGACACATGACATGGCTAATTTAAAGCAAACGTACAAACATGTAAATATAACGGGTTAAAGTACATTTAAAATATACTCCTGTTCAATAATGTTGTTGGTATATAAATCCACCTATAAAAGCTAATATTTACTACCTGTTAATATGCATTCCGTGGCTAAAATGGAAGATGTCCTTTTGAGCACAGAATCATAGGACTCGAGAGGTCATCTAGTCCAGTCCCCTGCACTCATGGCAGGACTAAGTATTATCTTGGCCATCCCTGACAAGTGTTTGTCTAACCGGCTCTTAAAAATCTCCAATGATGGAGATTCCACAACCTCCCAAGGCAATTTATTCCAGTGCTTAACCACCATGACAGTTAGGAAGTTTTTTTCCTAATGTCCAACCTAAACTTCCCTTCCTGCAATTTAAGCCCATTGCTTCTTGTCCTATCCTCAGAGGTTTAAAAGAACAATCTTTCTCCCTCGTCCTTGTAACAACCTTCTATGTACTTAGAGGGGACATAATAACAGTTTTTGTCTTCTCTTTTCCAGACTAAACAAACCCAATTTTTTCAATCTTCTGTCGTAGGTCATGTTTTCTAGCCCTTTAATCAATTTTGTTGCTCTTCTCTGGACTTTCTCCAATTTGTCCACATCTTCCCTGAAACGTGGCACGCAGAACTGGACACAATACTCCAGTTAAGGCCTAATCAGCGCAGAATAGAGCGGAAGAATTGCTTCTCGTGTCTTGTTTACAACACTCCTGCTAATAATCCCAGAATGATAATTTGCTTTTTTTGCAACAGTGTTACATTGACGACTCATATTTAGCTTGTGGTCCACTATGAACCCCAGATCCCTTTCCGCAGTACTCCTTCCTAGGCAGTCTTTTCCCATTTTGTATGTGTGCAACTGATTGTTCCTTCCTATGTGGAGTACTTTGCATTTGTCCTTATTGAATTTCATCCCATTTACTTCAGACCACAATTTGTCCAGATCATTTTGAATTATAATCCTATCCTCCAAAGCACTTGCAACCCCTCCCAGTTTGGCATCATCTGCAAACTTTAGAAGTGTACTCTCTATGCCATTATCTAAATCATTGATGAAGATATTGAACAGAACCGGACCCAGAACCGATCCCTGCAGGACCCCATTCGTTATGTCCTTCCAGCATGACTGTGAACCACTGATCACTACTCTCTGGGAACGATTTTCCAACCAGTTATGCACCCACCTTATAGTAGCTTCATCTAGGTTGCATTTCCCTAGTTTGTTTATGAGAAGGTCATGTGAGACAGTATCAAAAGCTTTACTAAAGTCAGGATACACCACGTCTACTGCTTCCCCCCATCCACAAGGCTTGTTACCCTGTCAAAGAAAGCTATCACATTTGTTTGACAAGATTTGTTCTTGACAAATCCATGCTGACTGTTAGTTATCACCTTATTATCTTCTAGAAAACAAACTTTCTACCTTTTGAAGGACTTATATTGTGCCCCTCACCATCAACTTTAGCTACGTGAGCCCAGATTATCCCCCTACTTAAATCTGTGCATGGATCTCCTCTCCTCCGTGAATACATGGCTCAGGATCTCCCCAGGACCATCCCCTCACTCCTCACCAGACCAGACCCTGCTGAAAGCATTCTCTCCACCATGTGGTCCACACAAGAGGAAGGAGTGAAGAATGGGTAGGATGCAAGTTGTCCTCCCTCTGGTCCCATGCAGCTTCCCAAAGAGTTAACAACAGCCCCAGGTTGTGTTAACTTTTTTGCATCCCTTTTCACCCCAAGAGCAGCTGCTCTGCCAGGGAGTGGCAGATGGGAGACTGCTAAAGGCAGAGCTGATGCAGAGGTTCAGGTTGTGGAGTAGTTTTTCCATGGGAAAGGTAATCCTGCACAACCCACAACAAGATGTTCAGGAAATCTCTACAAAGAAATCCCCGCCAAGATACTCAGACAAGAAGTCCCCTTCCAGTTGCTTTTTTACTACAGGAGGGGGTGATCCAGGCCATCAACAATGGTTTGTTGTTAAGAGCTTGCTGAAAGCTTTTAAACAGAAAGGACAGTTCCAGTGCTGACAAAGTTTACCGTATACAGAAATGTGAATGTCTATATGCACTTCAATTAAAGAAAGTTTAACCTTCCCTCCATAAATACTGTTCTGTTCATTTATGTGTAAAATATTTCTTAGAACCTACCTCCAGGCCGTGGTTTTAATATTAAATCCATTACTTCATTCCAGTTGTTTTGTAGAATAGCTCTAAAATGAAACAGAAAATTCATTGGTTTCAGAGTAACAGCCGTGTTAGTCTGTATTCGCAAAAAGAAAAGGAGTACTTGTGGCACCTTAGAGACTAACCAATTTATTTGAGCATAAGCTTTTGTGAGCTACAGCTCACTTCATCGGATGCATACTGTGGAAAGTTCAGAAGATCTTATTATATACACACAAAGCATGAAAAAATACCTCCTCCCACCCCACTCTCCTGCTGGTAATAGCTTATCTAAAGTGATCACTCTCCCTACAATGTGTATGATAATCAAGTTGGGCCATTTCCAGCACAAATCCAGGTTTTCTCACCCCCCCCCGCCCCCACACACACACACAAACTAACTCTCCTGCTGGTAATAGCTTATCTAAAGGACCACTCTCCTTACAATGTGTATGATAATCAAGGTGGGCCATTGGCCAAGGTTAGTCTCTAAGGTGCCTTTTCTTTTTTAGAAAATTCATTAGCTATTATAAAAACAGGAACAGATTTTAGGGATATACTTAAGTTCTCTGAAAACCAAAATATTCTATAAATTTTACATTTCATCTACAGCCAATATCGTGCAAGACAGCTGATACAGCTGCTTACATAGTTTCTGTTCCTGATGCTAAAGTTAAAATTGACACACAATATCATGACTGAAACTTTCCAGAGAGAAAATAAATAAATAAACATACCCAGATGTAACATTATACAAAGATACAAATTTCAAAATATGATTCTTTAGTACACACAATAAAATCATCAATTATTTAAAAAAACCCATACCTTCCAACTTGATATGTAGGAACAGCCGTGGTTCCAAATCTTTGCATTCCATAATAATTAATAAATCCAATTTCCCTGAGAGAGTGCATTGCTTGCTGTACTTGATCATCAGTTCCTGTTATATTTCTAACACAAAATTATTTTTAAAAATCCACTCAACAGTAAAACCATCTCAAATTGCAGCCATCAGATCAGTTTGAACTTGTACTCTTAGGCTCCTGAAAGCAGTCATTATCAGTATTAAAAATCAACATAAATTGTATACAGCAT